>NC_136063.1:352058355-352683355 GCF_964261635.1 Lissotriton helveticus | reverse complement strand
TTATGTGACAACCTTGGCATCCCTGTTCAGACCTTTTGGCTTTGAGTTAACAGGCTATGTGGATGATACACAAATTGTGATAGTGATGTCTACCAATTACAAAGGCACAGGTGAAAGATTATGTGACTGCATTCTGGCCATTAGCAACTGGTGGTATAGAAATTGCGTAAAACGCAATTCAGGTAAGACTGAGGTAATCCTATTTGGTAAGCAGCCTTCCCTTTGGTCTTCATTCTGGTGACTGGAGGAACTACAGACTTTGCCCTTCCCTGTGAACAGAGCCAAAAACATAGGTGCTGTTTGGATCAACAAATATACCTCTGGTATTCAGGTAAATGCAGTTATTTCATCCTCTTTTTACATCTTGTGCATCCCTATATTTATGCTGATGCACAAAACACAGTGGTTATTGCCTTGGTTGTATTGAAGATTGATTATTGTAATCGCGTGTGTCTCAATATGCAGCACCAATATACACATAGATTGCAAAGCCTTCAGAATGCTGCAGCTAGACTGCTCGCTGGGATCCGCAAATTTAAATCTGCCTCACAAGCCATCCATAAACTGCACTGGTTCCCAACCAGGCAACATATCCCTGTGTATAGCTTATAAGGCCTTGCATGATGCTGACCCAGACTTCCTGAGACATAGTTTCAAGGTGCCATGAGCCAACCGGAAACCTAAGCTCCATTGGTGTGAACAAACAGTCATCCCTAGGTTTAAAAGGACCAATGGAGGGTGGCAAAAGTGTTGTGGTCTCCACTGCCAAAGAATATAACAACCTTTCCTCCTACATCAGAGACATACCTAACCTGCTATCCTTCAGGAAGGAACTTTAAACATGTATTTTTGTCTAATTGAGTGTTTTTCTGAGCCCACTCAACAGAGTTAGCACCAAGACACCTGCAGGTAACCGTGAGCTCTAAAGGTTTCACTAACATGACATGTCATAAATCCTAATAATGTATCTCCTACAACGAGACTATACCACTTTTAGAAGCGTATTCCTACTCAGAACTTGAGTTCCAGAAACAAAAGGTAAGAATTTGGTAGCTTATAAGGCAGTCTTTCTTTGTATTTGAGATTGCTATCCTTATATATATGTCCGCCCACTTTTATTTTTTACATTGACAGTGTAGTGACCAGATGTGACAGTAAGTCCTTAAAGAAATATATTAGTTATGGGAGAAATCGATATTTGTCCAGCTTTGAAATTTGGCATCTCTATTCCAAGTTTACTTCCATCTGCTCTACATCGTTGTAGCATTAAAATAATATATTTACCACTTATTCATAGATATAATGTTGACATGATTTGGGTAGGTATTGTTTCATGTAGCTTGCTTTAATAATCTGTCAAAAAACACAATGCTGCAATCCAGAAGAGCTAATAAAGGAATCACTCTGAATCTATTTCTGTACATGATGTAAATGAACAATCTGCACACTCATGGTTCCACGAGTAAGTGAGTCCAAATAATTCATACATTTGTATGTTGTCTTCATCTACAACTCCAAAGATCACTATTAAAAACTCCTTTACTCTCTCCTCTCTCCCTCACTCCCCTTGTCTCACGCTCACTTGCCTTTATCCACTCTCTGTCACCACTCTTTCCTCAAACTCACTGCTCTTCTCTTACCCTTCCTCACCCCCATTCCCTTACTCCACTTTCCTCACTTATCCTCATTCCCCATGTTCACTTCCCTTCCCCTCACTCACCTCCCACACTCACCTTCTTTCAGTCCCCCTACTTCACTTCCCTTCCCCTCTCGTCCCTTTCTTCGCTCCCTCACTCATTTTCCCTTCCTCTCTCACTGTACTCCACTTCACTCACTCTTTAAGAATTTGTAAAGAATATAGCTCTTTTTGGAGAATTGTTGATAGTTCTAAAAAGAACTGTTTTTTTTCTTCTTTTTTAGTTTTTATTTTTTTTGTACTTTTTCCAAACATTTTTAAAATTTTGGGGTATTTTTATCAGAACAAAAACAAAAATAGGGAATGCCAAACTGCTCAACGGGATAAAAAAAAGGGGAAGGCAGCAGTGTTCTTCCCTTTTTCAAACAATTAAGAGAATGCTCTGCTCCCCATAACAAAGCAGTTCGTCACACTGATTACATCTAATTTTAATGTCAGTAAAAACAGGCTGAATGTTTCGATTCAGCTCGACTGCTCTTCCTCTCCCCGATGATGTTGCTCCTCCGGTGGAAGTCGAGGCGCTGTCTCTCGGGGCATTCCGTGCCAGGTCCCTGACACTCTCCCGGGCATAGTCCTGGGGGTGCCTTCTTTGCACATGTCTGATCATGGTGGAGTTCCCAAAACTGTATTTTTTTGTGCGGTCACCACGAGAAAGAATAGTGTGGCAGATCTTGCATTCCACCTTAGGAGCATTTACCTTCTTCTCCCCTTCTGGAATGCTAAAAATTTTCCAAATGAAGTGCTCCTTCACTTTTGGTTGAGGAAGGTCCTCCTGCAGAAACTCATCAGAGTCATCACTGCTGCTTGGTGGTCTTGCAGCCATTCTTTCCACTGAATTGAAGAGAAGAAGAAGTGAATAGGTCTTGCTCTCTCCAAAGTGAAAGAGGTAGTGAAGGAAATGGGTGGGGTTTTCATTAGTTATGAAAAAAACTGTTAACAACCAATGAAAAGTGTTATTTTAAGGTCACATGACTTGACGCGCTTATGCTACGCGCACCGGAGTGCTTCCGGGGGCGCTTACGTGACACGTACGTAGGTGCTTCCGGGGGCGCTTACGCGGCGTGCCTGAATGACGTTTTGCTAGATTTTCGGAAATGCGTTTAAAGTTAAAATATGGTTATTTAAAATCAAAAATACTACTTTCATAAATATGCCACTAAATGTCTTGCATTATTATTTATTTACTTTAAATACATACTTATATTTTTTTTCGCACGCCGATATAGCGCTCTCGCTATGTGTACGGGTGAGTTTATGGGTGTGCGCACCCTGAGCGCTCCGAGGTAAAATGGTAAAAAAAAACAGGAAAAATACATTGAAAATTTTATTTTAGTAAAAAATAAAAACTAATAATTTTATAAAAAATATTATAATTAATAGTTATAAAAAACAGCTATTAAAAAACCTTAATAATTCACTTTAAAAATCGTAGATTACAAACTCGTTATAGTAAGGAATTAGCTTTTAAAAAACCTTTGAAATTCACTGAAAAAAAACATAGGTTTAACACTCGTTATAGTTAGGAATTAGCATTTAAAAAACCTTTGAAATTCACTGAAAAAACCAAAGGTTTCACACCAGTTATAGTTAGCTGGACATTTTACTCATACAAAACCATTGAAATTCCCACGTTATAGTTAGTTGGACTCACTATAACTCGCGCGCCCGCAATCCACTGCTGATGATGTCAGATATTACATCATTCATGACATGGTCAGTGACATCACTGATGACATCACTGATGACATCTCAAACGACATCACTGATGACATCACTGATGACATCTCAAATTACATCACTGATGACATCACTGATGACATCATTCATGTGATAATACGATGCACCTTCTCACACTCTAATCTAACCTTTGATACATCCAGTGTTAAATACAGACTACCATTCCAGAAACCATTGACACACCAATACCAGTTACTACATACACACTCACTGATTCCTAAGTCTACACACACATCTCCACTCATTCACCCATACAATCACTCATACATACAGTCACTCATCAATACAACACTATTATATGCACTCATCCACCTTTACAGACACTCATTCATGGAGTTACTCACACACCTAGTCAGTCATGCAAAGAATCAATCACACTCCCATTTCCTCATCTATACAGTTATACACTGTAGTGTAGTTCCTATAGTCCCAATAGGCTCTGCGCATTGGAATAATATATTCAGTAGTGTAGACGTACGACTGAGGTTAACTAGGTCTCTACTGACTATATTAGACTTATGTTTTTGCCAGCAAGCTCAGAGGTCACTAGAAACTTTCTCGAATAAGCGAGGAGGAGTTTAACCTCCCTGGATAGACAAGAAGGGATTAGCTTCTGACAACCATAAAACATGACAACTTTGCTCTCCCTGATTAAGAGTATATCTCTAGAGTCGTGTGAAAACAAAAGACAGCTATTTCACTCAGCCAAATGTGCGTACTTAGTTTCACCAGATTGCAGAGAAAAGAGAGACGGGCGTTTTCAATAAAAGGTGTTATTTATTGAGCAGTCTTCTTCCTCATACAAGAGAAATGAATTGCCACGATTGTAATGCTCATGGTAAAGTAAAGTGCGTACAGTAAAAGCAGGATTATAAAATAATACTGTAAAAGCATTGATATGGTTTCTTAGCCATATGATACTTTAAAATAGATAAAATATATACATACATATATACATTGACTAATCGTACTCAACTGGTGCTTCTAAATACGCCTACCCCAGTGTACCTGACCTAAGCCTAATACGTGGGAGGGAGTAAGTAAGTAGCAGTTTAAGTTAAGTTTGTTTTGCCAAGAATATGACTCAAGAATTCTCTGTAAGGGTTTAGTCAGTTCCGTACCTGGGTAAATAGAAAGCAGGAGGTCTGGTATCTCTCTCTCAGGACTCGATATCCCAGCAACCCGCAAGGGTAGGCTGGAAACGCCGGAGCTGGATTTCTCGGCAGGAGAAAAGACAGCGTCTTTCTCAGCGCGTCAAAAGAGGAGGGGCAGCCTCCGTGGGCTCTCGCATCAGCTGGGCTTTCAGAAGTAGATAGCTGCTCTGCTCCAGATTCACCACCGTGTGTTTGCTTAAGGCAGCGTTGGTATATTTATACCTGAAAGGTGCCGGGTTTGACGTAAGGTTGGACATACGACGTCAATAAAGATGTCACTAAGAACTGGCCGTTCTTACAGTGCTTTACAGGAGTTCTAGGACGAAATCAACACAATAGCAAGGGGGATTTCCCAGGTTGCTGGAGGCTTGGTTTGTTTAGAGAACTCGGTGTGCTTACTAGGGGGCCGGAGAAGTAGCCTTGCTTAATGTGACAGCACGTGCTACGACTGAATTATGGATATGATTATTATGCAGTTGTATGGCTATTATTGATTATAGCCGGACAAGGGCATGAAATAGGAATATCGATTCAGGTTTCCTAGATAACACACTACACCCACTCCACGAATTAATGTCCATCATTACTAAAACTAAGCAATAGAAAACATAAAAGGTGCACGTGTATACCAATCCACCCCAAAATACATTTTTTGCATTTGAAATGGTGTATGCGAAATACATGAAAATGGTTATAGGTACTGTACGCTTTTCAAGCAGTGTAATCATTCATTAAAAAAAAGGATGCATATATATATCAGCATGAATGATTTGCGAAATTTACACATGAAATGGCTCTTAATACAGAAAAAAGGTGCGAGACCATTTCATCACATATAAATACAGTCGCTGTAAATGTGCTATAGGTTGACGTGATATATTGTCTTTTAGAGTTCCTAAAATAGAAGCTCTGTTCTCTAAGAATAGTTCTACTTCAAGCAGAGTACATGTGCCAAGAAAAAGGTAAATATTTTGGAATCGGGGAAAAAAATAAAATAATTTCGCTTTCAGGAGAGAGAGAAAAAACATAGTTCCAAATATGTTCAGTAGCTTTTGTTTATCAAAGCCGAAGGCCGAATTCAGAGTTCAGGGAACGCTGTGTACTAGTTTGCTTAAAAGTTATTCTTTTTGTTCGGGGGAAAACATCATTTCAGACAGACTTTCAAAATAGCAGTCTACCACTTCAGGTGAAAGTTCGACCAAGTTGGAAAATGCCGCAACTGTGCAGTCGTGAGAATGATTGCTATCATCGATGTATTGATCAGCATTGCTCACAGAAGGTCGTACCTGGTTGATGCTGCTCTCATCTTGCACTTCACTACCCTTTAATCGCAGTGGTGAAGTTTCCACGAATGCCGTCATCAGGATGGGTAACCGCTGGGGACAACACGATGCATGAGCCGGTACAGGACTTAGCAAAGTATCTGTATCCAATGGTACTTCTGATTGTAGTGTGAGACAGACGTCTAACACGCATTCTTCTCCGCACAGCATACATCTTAACACAGGTAAGATACAATTCTGCCAGATGGGTCTGAATGAAAGAAACCAGGTCATATTCAGATCTCTTAGCCGGGCTAATCCAAGGACTTTAGTTATGCGGTCCCGATAGCGTAGAGCTAGGATCGTTTCTTCCATTGTTGCTGGAGTCTTGTCTGTGACATGGCTTGCCATAACGAAGCAGGAGAGTCAAAAATAAAATGCCTGCTACGAGTCCCAACAGGAGTGGTAGGCCACCAAAGACCGAATGGACAAAATTAGGAAAAATGCCCAGAACTGTTGTGAAGGGTGTTAACAGTCCCGAAAAAATTGTCTTAAATACATGCGGAATACCTCCAATATCGGACATATTTAGGATTTGGCTTAGCAATTTGCTGATAAAAGGCTATGTATCTCTGCCGTTGTCCTTGCGACTTGCAGATCAAACGTTTCTTTTGATGACGTCAAGGGCACATTTGTCTGCAAAAGGACAGACTGTATTCTGCTTAAAGTATCAATTTGAATAGAAGAGATATTAAAAAATGGCCAAATGTTTTCCTCCCTGTCTGGAGTGCTGTTTGGAAACAATACTTGCATACAGCAAGTGACCATGGAAGAAACGCTCACTAGATAAGCTTTTCCTGGCACCAAGCCACAAAATCTGTGGTCCACTATTAGAATGTAGCTCCCATTAGAAAGCCGCCTAAAAAATGGCTCTATTCGAGTTGCAGGTGTGCCATGCTGGTGGCATGAAAGGTTATTTGAAGTCCCCTCACAGGCCCTATGTAGGTTTATACCCTGACACAGAAGTATACCACTTAGTGACCTTTTACAATTATCACCACTAAGAAATACATTCTGTCCTTTTTCACTATAACATGTGTGTGTGTAAGGTAATTTCCATGATGACTTAGGCCCAGATGTAGGTAAAATAGATTTATCGATTTTTAATTACCGAATTTTACCGATTCGGAAATAAAAAATCGGTAAATCTAAGGGGTGGATATGTAGGTATTCCAAATGTGCTGGAATACCGATTCTGAAGAATTCGGTATTTACCGATTCGGTAAATACCGAATCGGTAATGCCCATTCATTCCTATGGGCTTTGAAGCCCATAGGAATGAATGGGCATTACCGATTCGGTATTTACCGAATCGGTAAATACCGATTTGCACAAGGGTGCAGGGGGTGTCACTTTGACACCCTCTGGCACCCCCAAAACAGGCTCGGGTGCCATGTGGCAGGCATACATGCCCTAAGGGCAGGTCTGCCTGCCACATGGCATAGGTGTGCATGCACACATGTGCATGCACACCGGAATCGGTATTTTACCATCAAATTGGATTTGATGGTAAAATACCGATTCAGTAAGGCTTGTGGGATTCAGAAGAGTCCCACCTACATCTCAGATTTACCAAATCGGTAAAAATACCGATTCGGTATTTTACAGAATCGGTAAATTTACCGAATCGGTAAATTTACCGATTCTGTAAATTAATGCCCCTACATACCATTTCTGAAATACCGGTCGGTAACGGCCGAAAATACCGATTTTCGGCCATTACCGACGACCTACATCTGGCCCCTAATGTATTCTTTACCCAACTTTTCATACTGGCCTGCTCGTATATACTCTTGGCAGTATTTAAATTGGAAAGTAGTTATCGGAATAGTTATGATTCCGTGTATTATCCACTCAATGACAGGTCGTTCTGACATTGTCAATGGTAATCTCTTAAGTTTTTCAATGCTCAGAATTGTATATTCCGCTCCTTTTTGTGCCAAGCTGATTTGAGTATCAGTAAGGTTAAGTATAGAGAATAATGACGTTGTGTTGATTAAACGCCAAGGCACGTAGCCTGAATGCAGTTTTTGTAACGTCCAGCCAAGCTGTACAATAGAACGTAATTGGGACTGACCATGTTGTAACATTAATAAGTCCTGTTCTATTATATCAATTGCAGATGATACAATACTGTCCAGTGAATATATTCTGGAAGACAGAGTCATTAACCCATTGTCCACAACAGAAAGTGATTTTTCCAAATTAATACGGTCAATTTCCCGTATTTTTTCTGCTGTTTCAATTTGTGTTTCTTTCCAAGCTTCGTTGTATGCCGCATATATACTGGCCGCTATGAAACGTTTTTGACGATGTTTGCGTGGTCCCATTATATAATCACGCAAGTCAGCACCTTCTTTAAGTAAAGTCAAGTCTGGCCTGGTCAATTTGAACCCCTGTATTTTGTTCAGGAATCTATCTTGACAGTTATTTGTGTCTGTGGGCCAGATCAACCATTTTTTCCAATCAGGATGTGTTCTGTGTTGGTTAAAAATATGGGATACGTCTATCTCAACATCTCTAGTTCTATTACTGTCAGGTGTTTGTTTTGGAATAGACGGTTTGTTTAAGTCTTTAATTTTGGCTAGGCCAAGACAGGTTGTCTGTTGAATGGTATCATTCAAGAATATAATTTGTTCTGGGATCATGCAGGCTCTAAATAATGATTCTATACCTTGGACCTGCCAATCTTTGGTACCCCAGATGGTTTTCGTTTCAATATTATTTTTCCAAAAATCAAAACCAAATGTAGTCATTTTTTCAAAGAAATGTTTCTGAATAGATTAATTTAGTGTTTGTCAGCATGGTTTTCATTCCTGTCTTATTTAACAGTTTGTAATAAAACGTTTCTGCATCACTTGTGTTAAACCCTGAGAAGTATGGGAATTTATCAAAACATTTTTTTGAACTGCCTTTTGGTGGAGTTGCACAATGTTCCCATTGATTATAATTAAAAACATTTCTAGGTTGAGCAGATTTATGCAAATAATGGTTAGCATAGTGATTGTAGCAGAACATCTGTTCATAATTTGATGAACCCTGTAAATAATCATGTTCTGTAAATTTTGCTGACATAACTAAGTCTGACATCATTTCATTATTACTTTCAAAGTCCCAATCATCAGAGAATGTGCTCGGTTTTACAAAGTCACTTAATGAAACCTTGAATTGATGTGGATACTTCAAGAGCTCGACCGGGCCATAAATTTCATAATCTGTTTTGTCCCAAGCTATCCCACCGGGTATTGGATTGGCTGTGAAATTTACTGATGATAGTTCTCTTTTCTCAATGAGGGATGACTTGTGTGGCTTTAGGACCAAGTTGATGTTCTGACTTGCTGTGTCCATTGTACTATATTTTCCATCAATGAAATGTCCCAAGCACAGTACCATGATGAGCCAAAGCAGGAGGAACACTACACCTAGCACAAGCCAAAATTCAATCCATGGAGAAATCAGATAGATTTTTTTGAGTTGATGAAAGAGTTCTTTTGCTTTGTCTTTAAAAGTCTCTGTTTCTGTTGGCTGTTCCTCAGGTTCGCTTGGATCCTCTGAAAAGTCATCGAAATTGATGAAGTAGCCTGATGCAGTTCTGTCAATTGTTGGAATTGCTTCCCGATTTTCACTTGCTTTTGGAATTTTCTTTGTTTCATTAGCATAGTCTGAGGCTACATCGTTGTAGACAGGTGTTTCTTGACGAGCTGTTGCAATTTGGGTTTTAAGAGGCGTAAGTTCCATGGCTTTGTTACATAGTCCTTGTTCATTCACTGTAGCTTTATCAAATGTGATTAGTCTCTCAGTTTGAACCTCATGTTTTGTAGCAAACTTTGGCGTTCTGCTATTTCTTGGGAGTCCACTTGGCCTACTACTTATTATTGGCCACATGATTGTGGTTTAACCAGGTCGATGGATACAACTCAGTTCTCCTTTTTACCAGCAAGGGGCGGTAGTACAACTGATCTTGTTCCGTTGACAGATAAGACAGGTACTGCTTTTCTGTAAGAAGTCCCAAATTCCTTCTTCACCGCGATCTTCTCTCTGACCAGATCCCCAATCTTTGGAATCCAGACAGGCCTTGCTGGGACAGGTGGTTTCTCTTCAGTGGCTGTTGGCTGCTGTTTTAGCTTTACGTTGCTCAGGTCTTTTCTTGTTTCATTTAAGTCCTGTAAAATAGCCACACGATCTTTGATATGAAAGCATTTCCCTACCACTGAAGTCTGACTATCATATCCTGGATATGCATTCTAGTCCCGAACAATAGTTCATACGGACTGAAACCTTTTAGAAAATTGATTGTTAAGACTACGTTGGACACTTGTTAAATGTTTGACCCACCCATCACCCGTACCTAATACCTTTGCCGTTATAGATTGCTTTATGTCTCGGTTTTTTCTTTCCACAATTCCGTTTCCCTCAGGATGGAAGGGACAATAATACCGCAATGCAATGCCCATGCTGGTCATGGCCTCCTTATAAGCTCAAGAGCTAAAAGCAGGACCCTGGTCAGAATGTAGCATGCCAATTGCGTATGTGCCGATATAGACTCGCAAATCTTTTATAACAGTTCTGGCGTCAGCCGAGCGCTGGGGCCACATCCAAATGAATCTCGTGCATGAATCCACTTCGACCATGATGTATTTATAGTTACCATCCCTTTGTAAGGGACCACAGTGGTCCAGGTAAATACACGCTAATGGTTTATCCGAGATTAGAAGGGGCGTCTGTGCTGGTCGTTTCAGTGTTGAAACTTTCATCCTTTGACATATTGCGCATTCTAGAACATAGTTCCTGGTTTGTTTTCTCATGCGCGGCCACCAGTATCTCTGTTTTAATAACGATACTGTTGCGGAAACACCAGCATGTGCAGAAGCTAGCCCTTCGTGTGCCGCTGTAATTAGTCCTAACCTATGTTCCATGTTTGGAATTGCCCTATCCCCCACTCCAGGGATTCGAGCAAATGGAACGTTATTCACATCAGTTATGTATGAGTACTTTACTGGAAAACCTTTCGGGAGTGATTTTATCTCATTCTTCACTGTAGCACTGACAGCTTGCAGTATCTCGCTGTCTATTTTTGTTTTTGACCGGGTGATAGCAGCTACGGAAGCTGTTTGCACAGCTGCCTTCGCTGCTTCATCAGCCAATGAATTCCCTGCAACGTGAACGCCATCACGTTGATGACTCAGTGTATGGATCACGTGAGTCTTTTGTAGTTCTTTCTGTAAAAGAACTACTTGTTCCCAAAGCGTTTTATGCTTGATTGTGCCACCTTTTGCGTCTTTGAAACCATTTTGAACCCAGTTCTGCAAGTATTCATTATAAGACTGGATGCAGTAATATGAATCGCACACTATTAGTGTGGGCAATTCGCGATCTGTATTTTCAAGCGCCATCTTAAATGCTAGTAGTTCAGCTCTCTGAGCTGTACAATCTCCTAAAGATTGTGTTTTAGTGACAAGTGGTCTAAATTTTCCTTCATGCCAACGACCTTTAACAATCGCGCATGCAGCACTGTAAGCCTGCTTACCCCCAACTGCGGGTTGTGCTGATCCGTCTGTATATATTATACAGCCGTAGTGTTCTAGAGGCAGGATTTCGGTTGGCAGAGGACATTCATATTCATATTGTAGAAATTCTTGTGTTTTCAAATTAGGATCAAATTCGTAAACTACGTCTGTTGCAACAAGAGAATTAACCCATTGGATCCATCTCGGATGTAGCGCTTTAGCATTCGGAATGCTTGCTTTTGTTACCGCTTCTAGGGCTGGTACCGGTGTAACGATTATTATTCGTTTACCTTGTGCTAGAGTTCTTTCTGTTGCTACAGCAGTCTGAACCGCAGTTAGAATTTTTTCAGTTGAACTAAATTTAATTTCCCATTTTGTGCGACAAATGTGATTTGTATGCTATTGGTACCTTTTCTCCCTCGTTAGAGGTCAGGTACGTGAATCCGCATCTTCCTGGGATGACTCGGATTACTAGGTTGCGTGTATTATCGCGAGTTTGCAATTTTGTTTTTACTAACATGTCTGTTTGTAATGATCTCAAAATGTCTGTGTGTTTTTGAGTCCAATTGATTGGTTTAAAATCTGGTCTTATTAGTTCGTAGAGAGGTTTAACCCTCTCTGCATAATTTAGAATGTAAGTTCTTCCGAAATTCAGGAAACCTAGTATTGATTGAAAGTTCCTCAGCGTTTTTGGTGCTTGGAGTACAGCACACTTCTCTAAGAAATTGTCTGCTAGGCTTTTGCCTTCACTTGATAATTCATATCCTAAAAACAGGACAGTTAGATGGGCAATTCGTGACTTTTTAAAGTTGAATTTGTAACCCTCTGCTGCGAACCCAAGTATTATGGTGTTCACTCTTTTCAAGTGAGTATCCAAGTCATCATCTGTGAGATAGATGTCATCGACATAAGATAATGCCTCATCATCATACATTTGTAGTAACTCTGTTACCCTTGCTGAGAATAATCCTGGGCTATTCTTGAACCCCTGTGGGAGTCGACAGAAATTTCCCTGCAAGCCCATTATTGAGAAAGCGGTCAAATACCTGCTTTCAGGTGCAATGTTTTGACAAAATAATCCATTAGAGATGTCTAATGTTGTTTTGTATTTTTTGCGCACAATGTTATTCATTAGTGCTGTACTGTGTGAGTTTTGTACTGCAAATGTCTTGCAACATCAGTTAAGGTGTCTGTAGTCCAAAACTAGACGATATGAATCGTCTGGTTTGTAGACAGGAAACAAAGGATTGTTTATTTGTGAGGTGCATGTTTCAATCACCCCCTGGTATTCAAGTTGATCTGAGATCTCCCTGACCTGTTTTTTAGCTTCTTGCTTAAATGGGTACTGCCTTTGTGCAGTTGGTTGACATTTTAATTGGATTTTGTGAGGAGGAGAGTCCTCATCCCATCCTACATGGTTTTTATATATTGCAGGAGCTTGGGCTACTGCCCACTTTCTTGCAAGTGTATATTTTTTAAGATTTGGAATGTGATTTGAGAAGGCAGGCATAATCATGTCTTCGCCATGAGGGCACTCCCTGACAAACTCTTGTGGCCAGTCCTTTTCAGCTAAAAGGATGTCATAGCCTTTGGAAAGGTTATCCCAAAATAGACCCCTTACTTTCCTAGTCTTACCCCCCTCTATACGTTGTGTTATCTCGTATATTTTATGAGGTTTGCTAACTCTGCTGCTGAAGTTTCCACTTAAATGTATTCATTTGTGTCCACTGTCTCCAGATGATTCATCAGGATCTTGCGAGCTATGGTCACTTCTGCTGCGCTGTCTAGCACTGTCTGGGCCCACTCTCCGTTTTTCAGCTGTGTCCTCAGTATCCTCGGCATGTTTGACTATTTTAATGCTGGCTACCTTTTTCTTGGAAATTGTAATTTTTTACTTTGCTGAGCAGGTTCTTTGTCTTTGGACTTGACGTGCTCTTCCCTTTGTTCTGATCGTCCTCTTCTTTCCGATTTCTCCGAGGAAGTCTGAAAAGATCGAGAGGGACGTGTATCAATATCTTGATATCTATCAGGTTTTTTCAGATCATCCCTATTTCTAAGGTTGTATCTTTTCTCAGAGGGCTCCCTCTGGGGAGACTTGTGTCCTTGGTCCGGAGATCTTTCTCTCCGCCGAGGGGACCTTCCTCTGGACTGGAATCTTTTTTCTTTGGAAGTGGATTGTTTATTTCCATCCCAGCTCTTTTTTGGAGTGTTTAGATTATTTTTAATAAATATCTTTTCAGGATTTTCAGTTAGTTGGGGTTTTACGGGTTTCCCATCCAAACTATCTCTTCCTAGTTCTTCATAGGATTTTTCTATGATTCTGGCAAGTTCAAATGGTTGTTCTGCTATATCTGTTTCTTTCAATTTCTGGCGGATCGCCACAGATGCTGCTTCCCCTTTTATGTTGGCTAATAATATAGCCGAGACCTGCTTGAAGTCTTTTAGTAATTTCATACCCAGAGTTAAAGCAGGTTCTGGACCATATTCATTTTGAATCTGTCTTAGCACATCGGGTATTACCGCCATGGACGGAACACCATGTGTTTTTGTGTAAATGGAAGCAAATACTATGCCCCAAGTGTCACAGTCCTCTACATGTGGTGTGATCCCCATTGGAAGAAAGATAGTCAGAATTCTGTGTTTCTCAGTAGGGGTAGTATCCGGAAATACTGCCTCAATTTGAGTGATTTTTTATGCTAACCAGAATGGAATTTGTTCCCGTTTTATGGGTACTTTACCCAGACATGACTGTATGTTCTGTGGTGTAATTCTGTTTGTGTTCCCCTGATGAGGGGTCAGCTGTTGAAGTCCGCATTACATATTGGACTAATTGTCTATGTATTTTAGTTATTATTTTTAGCTGGACTAAACGTTCCGGTATAGACATTTTTTTATTGTCTGGATGTGGTGTGTAGCTGGCTAGAACCGGCCACGTTGCTCCTGGTCTACCTAGTGGACCGAGCCTGGTGATGTGATTATTATGTTTTAGGGCGCCTTTAAACCAGCGCAGGTGCTCTTGGTATTTTAATGGGATTTCCACCTCCTCGAAGGGAGTGTACTCTTCCGGAGGTTCCTCTATTTTGTAATAGTGGAATTCGTGTGTGACAGCGTTTGCTGCTGGAAAGTTTATCCATGAATAAAATACCTATGTCTGCCGATATTCATGTGCCTCAATTACGAATATGACTGTACCACCTCTCGATGTCAGTCCATTTTCTATAAGTTTAAGAGGTATGGTTTTTCTTATGTTGACCGGAATGAATATTGCATCCGGGTCGGTCTGCAGGAGACTTGTGTCATCCGCTTGGAGTTGAGCTGCTATTATAGCTGTCTCCCTCTCGTCTTCACTTTCTGTCATTTTTACTAACAGAAAAGTTTTTGTTGCAGATCAAGTTTCAAGGAAACAAAGATTAGGTGCACAATATTTTGGAACACTGTATCCTTCAACGTTGAATAAACCAAAAACTATACATAGAAATCTCTTCCTACTAAGTTCCGGCGGATTTTTAACCTTTTACCCACTCCAGACGTCTTTTGGAGTATTTACGGTAAAAGGGTCTGTGTGAAAAAGCACGACTGAGTTACTCTAACATCTTGTGTTAGATTTATCGCCTTACCAAACGTTGGGCGCCATGTAGTGTAGTTCCTATAGTCCCAATAGGCTCTGCGCATTGGAATAATATATTCAGTAGTGTAGACGTAGGACTGAGGTTAACTAGGTCTCTACTGACTATATTAGACTTAAGTTTTTGCCAGCTAGCTAAGAGGTCATTAGAAACTTTCTGGAATAAGCAAGGAGGAGTTTAACCTCCCTGGAAAGACAAGAAGGGATTAGCTTCTGACAACCATAAAACATGACAACTTTGCTCTCCCTGATTAAGAGTATACCTCTAGAGTCGTGTGAAAACAAAAGACAGCTATTTCACTCAGCCAAAGGTGAGTACTTAGTTTCACCAGATTGCAGAGAAAAGAGAGATGGGCGTTTTCAATAAAAGGTGTGATTTATTGAGCAGTCTTCTTCCTCATACAAGAGAAATGAATTGCCACGATTGTAATGCTCATGGTAAAGTAAAGTGCGTACAGTAAAAGCAGGATTATAAAATAATACTGTATTAGCATTGATATGGTTTCTTAGCCATATGATTCTTTAAAATAGATAAAATATATACATACATATGTACATTGACTAATCGTACTCAACTGGTGTTTCTAAATACGCCTACCCCGGTGTACCTGACCTAAGCCTAATACGTGGGAGGGAGTAAGTAAGTAGCAGTTTAAGTTAAGTTTGTTTTGCCAATAATCTGACTCAAGAATTCTCTGTAAGGGTTTAGTCAGTTCCGTACCTGGGTAACTAGAAAGCAGGAGGTCTGGTATCTCTCTCTCAGGACTCGATATCCCAGCAACCCGCAAGGGAAGGCTGGAAACGCCGGAGCTGGATTTCTCGGCAGGAGAAAAGACAGTGTCTTTCTCAGCGCGTCAAAAGAGGAGGGGCAGCGTCCGTGGGCTCTCGCATCAGCTGGGCTTTCGGAAGTAGCTAGCTGCTCTGCTCCAGATTCACCACCGTGTGTTTGCTTAAGGCAGCGTTGGCATATTTATACCTGAAAGGTGCCGGGTTTGACGTAAAGTTGGACATAAGACGTCAATAAAGATGTCACTAAGAACTGGCCGTTCTTACAGTGCTTTACAGGAGTTCTAGGACGAAATCAACACAATAGCAAGGGGGATTTCTCAGGTTGCTGGAGGCTTGGTTTGTTTAGAGAACTCGGTGTGCCTACTAGGGGGCCGGAGAAGTAGCCTTGCTTAATGTGACAGCACGTGCTACGACTGAATTATGGATATGATTATTATGCCGTTGTATGGATAATATTGATTATAGCCGGACAAGGGCATGAAATAGGAATATCGATTCAGGTTTCCTAGATAACACACTACAACACACAAACCCTTACTTATTCAAACATATAGTAACACATACTTACTCTCTTTTACAATCACTGACACAAGTGCACATTAATCCATACAGTCACTTACGCAATCACATGCTCTCATGTTTAGTCATTTATATATGATTCAAAAGGGGGTGGTGATGGACAGAGTATCTGAAATTAAGCAGAACACTCCTACCCAGTCAAAAGATCAGGGCTTGATCCATCACCGTTTTTTAGCTCACTGCACCATCCCAGTTCAGAACCTGGCTACATGCAAATTAGTCTGACCCTGGCCCAGTGCATCATGGGAACAGGGCAGACCAAACTACCAAGCCAAATCTTTACTGGAAAGGAAACAAGCTTCCGGGGACCGGTTTCTGGCATTACAGCCTCTTCGGCCCGGCTTGCTTGAATCCTGATGGTGCAGTGAGCAAGGGACTCACATCTGAGCATACCCTTCCACACTTGTGGTGGCCAAAACGATTCAAAAGGGGGTGGTGATGGACAGAGTATCTGAATTAGGCAGAACACTCCTACCCAGTCAAAAGATCAGGGCTTGATCCATCACCGTTTTTTAGCTCACTGCACCATCCCAGTTCAGAACCTGGCTACATGCAAATTAGTCTGACCCTGGCCCAGTGCATCATGGGAACAGGGCAGACCAAACTACCAAGCCAATTCTTTACTGGAAAGGAAACAAGCTTCCGGGGACCGGTTTCTGGCATTACAGCCAACTTAAGCCCGGCTTGCTTGCAGTCATTTATATATGCCAGCTCTCACATGCACTGTGTTTTACATATGTACTTACTTGGACATGTAGCACTGAGATATCCATTGACTCACCAACACACCCATGCACACAGTCAACCACCCATACAGCTCTTTCCACATGCACTCTTGAACCATATACCAAGTGAATCAACTGCTCACACATCTATGCACAAAGTCACACACCTCCCAGGCACCCACACACACACTCACCCTCACAATCAAATACTTGGGCAACCAATCAATAACCCATATAGCCACTCATATAGCTACTGATCAACACATGCAGCAGCTTACACAACAACAGACATACTGATGCACACATTCAGACAGTTTAGTCACTAACCAATGCATTCAGTAAGACACATTTAATCACTCACTCATACAGTCAGTCACGCACCTACTAAATCCTTCATCCAGACACTCATACACCCACTCATTCTTGAATATGTAAAACATATTTGAACTTCACAGAAACACACAGTCACTGGATGATGTCATCAGTGATGTCATCAGTGATGTCATTTGAGATGTCATCAGTGATGTCACTGACCATGTCATGAATGATGTAATATGTGACATCATCAGCAGTGGATTGCGGGCGCGCGAGTTATTGTGAGTCCAACTAACTATAACGTGGGAATTTCAATGGTTTTGTATGAGTAAAATGTCCAGCTAACTATAACTGGTGTGAAACCTATGTTTTTTTTCAGTGAATATATATATATATATACATATTCACTGGAAAAAACATAGGTTTCAGGCCTGTTATAGTTAGGGAATAGCATTTCAAAAACCTTAGAAATTCAAAGAAAAAACATAGGTTTTAGGGGTCTTATAGTTAGCTGGACATTTCACACGTACAAAACTATTGAAATTCCTCCGCTATAGTTCGTTGTACTAACTATAACTCACGCACCCACAATCCACTGCTGATGATGTCACATATTACATCATTCATGACATGGTCAGTGATATCACTGATGACATCACTGATGACATCTCAAATGACATTACTGATGACGTCACTGATGACATCATCCAGTGAATGTGGTTTGTTATTCATATAAGTATTATATATATAGGAATCTGCATTGAAGTCTGAGTGTATGTAGAAGTGTCTGGATGGAGGATTTAGTACTACTGTAAATTACTGTGTAAGTGAGTAATTTAAAGTGTCTCACTAAATATATGGGATAGTGATTTAACTGTGTGAATATTTGTTTCAGTCTGTGTCTTGTTGTGTAAACTACTGCATAAGTTGGTTACTAGCTAAGTGAAACTCTATATTAGTGTTTAATTAGTTAAGTGAGTATTTGTATGAGAGAGTGAATTGTGTGTAGTTGGATGGAAGGTGTGTAACTGTCCAAAGATGTGTAAATAGTTGATTAAGTACATATATGAGGTTAAGACTGTATGGGAAAACTATTGTTTTGGGTGAGTGAATCTCTTTATGGGTGTGTTGATGAGTAAATATATTTGTCAATGATATATGTAGAAATATAGAAGGGAATGTATGTGACAGTTGTTGTATACAAATAAGTATACATAATACTCATTATTAGTTTCGGTGACTCAGGGGCATATGTAGGAAGGCGTTTGCAAATCGCAAACGGCGTTTTGGTATGTAGGTGCCACATAGCAAAATAAGGAATCGCAAAAATTGCGATTCCTTTTTTTGCTCAAGCATTTAAGGAATCCCAATTTTACGATTCCTTGAATGCTATGTAGGGGTGCCTTTTAAATTGCGATTTTGTCTTAAGGAATCGCAAAATACCACCTACTCCAAGTAGATGGTATTTTGCGATTTCCTGTCAAAATGCATTTTTTTTTAAATTCAAAGTGCCATGTGGCGCACAGACATGCCCTTAGGGCATGTATGTTCACCACATGTACTTACAGGCACATGCCAGGGGTGCAACAGGTGTCCTTTGGACACCCTGGCATGCTTGGAAGTGCGATTCTCAAATTGCGATTTTCTTTCAGAAAATCGCAATTTGAGAATGTATCCCCATTCATTCCCATGGGCATCTTGGCCCATAGGAATGAATGGGACACTCATTCCTTAATTGCGATTCGCAATTTGCTAATCGCAATTAAGGAATTTTAGGGATTCACAAAAAAATTGTGATTGATTACTTACATTCCATTTTGAAATTCTCAAATAGCGATTACTTAAAAATCGCTATTTGAGAATTGCAAAATGTGAATTACCTACATAAGCCCCTATATGGAAAACTATATACTTGTAATCGTGTTTTTATAGCATACTAAGTATTACTTATTATCTATATGAATAAATAAAGTTTTGTTTGTATAAGTGTGTAGCTGAGTAGATGTGAGTATGATCAATTGTTTCCATAAGTGAGTAAGATTGCTGCACATGTGAATAGGATGTGTCCTGGTGTCTAATGTCGATATAGGTGTATAAGTATATTTAATAGTGTGCTATTGATCTTTCTCAGCATGTATGAGTAAATGTATAGGTAAGTGTTTAGATGTGTTTGTAGGTCTACAAATGACTAAGTGGGTTTTTAGAAACTTGTATTGGTGTGTCAATGGTTTGAACATGGTACACTATATTTTATACTGAATGATTAAAGGTTATACTACTGTGTGATGAGGTATTTCAGATTTTCACATGGATGATGTCTTCAGTGATGTCATCAGTGATGTCCTTTGAGATATCATCAGTGATGTCATCAGTGATGTCACTGACCATGTCACGAATTATGTAATATGTGACATCATCAGCAGTGTATTGCGGGCACGTGAGTTATAGTTAGTACAACTAACTATAACGGAGGAATTTCAATAGTTTTGTACGTGTGAAAAATCCAGCTAACTATAAGACCCCTAAAAACCTATGGTTTTTTCAGTGAATTTCTAAGGTTTTTTAAATGCTAATCCCTAACTATAACAGGCCTTAAACCAATGGTTTTTTCAGTCAATTTCAAATGTTTTTTAAATGCTAATTCCTAAATATAACATGCCCGAAACCTCATGATTTTTTCAGTGAATTTCAAAGCTTTTGTAAATGACAAGCTTTTGTAAATGACAATTTTTAAATATATTAATTGTTATATATTTTTTTAACTGATTTACTAAATTTTTTAAAACTATTTAATTTTAGATATTTTTTTAAATTACATTACATCGTTTTAACATCAATTGGAATTTTTTTTGTAAATATTGAAATTCTATATATATATCTTTTTATTTTATATTTCTTAAAATATATTCATAATATTTTCTTTTTGAACTTTTTTTTTCAGGAGTCGCGCACCCAAAATGCACATTCCTTGATTACTGCGCGGAACCTAGCTGCCATTTTAGGATTGTTGTGTAGGATCCGCGTAGGGTATGCGATGGGTGCGTCTTTCCCTGCGCAATTGGTATGCGACTCGTACGCAACTCCTGGCGCATATGCCACATGTACATATTAAATGTATAGGTAAGTGTTTAGATGTGTTTGTAGGTCTACAAATGACCAAGTGGGTTTTTAGAAACTTGTATTGGTGTGTCAATGGTTTGAACATGGTACTCTATATTTTATACTGAATGAGTAAAGGTTATACTACTGTGTGATGAGGTATTTCAGATTTTCACATGGATGATGTCTTCAGTGATGTCATCAGTGATGTCCTTTGAGATATCATCAGTGATGTCATCAGTGATGTCACTGACCATGTCACGAATTATGTAATATGTGACATCATCAGCAGTGTATTGCGGGCACGTGAGTTATAGTTAGTACAACTAACTATAACGGAGGAATTTCAATAGTTTTGTACGTGTGAAAAATCCAGCTAACTATAAGACCCCTAAAAACCTATGGTTTTTTCAGTGAATTTCTAAGGTTTTTTAAATGCTAATCCCTAACTATAACAGGCCTGAAACCAATGTTTTTTTCAGTCAATTTCAAAGGTTTTTTAAATGCTAAGTCCTAAATATAACATGCCCGAAACCTCATGATTTTTTCAGTGAATTTCAAAGCTTTTGTAAATGACAAGCTTTTGTAAATGACAATTTTTAAATATATTAATTGTTCTATATTTTTTTAACTGATTTACTAAATTTTTTAAAACTATTTAATTTTAGATATTTTTTTAAATTACATGACATCGTTTTAACATCAATTGGAATTTTTTTTTTTAAATATTGAAATTCTATATATATCTTTTTATTTTATATTTCTTAAAATATATTCATAATATTTTCTTTTTAAACTTTTTTTTTCAGGAGTCGCGCACCCAAAATGCACATTCCTTGATTACTGCGCGGAACCTAGCTGCCATTTTAGGATTGTTGTGTAGGATCCGCGTAGGGTATGCGATGGGTGCGTATTTCCCTGCGCAATTGGTATGCGACTCGTACGCAACTCCTGGCGCATATGCCACATGTACATATTAAGGGGTCGATCAGGATGGCGGACGGAAGAGCCACCGCGGCCCTGGAGTAGGCGGAAAAAGCCTTTTCCGTGTCCGCCTGCCGCGGATACTCCGTCCGCCATATCAGGATAGGAAAACGTGTCAAATTTCCGTCCGCGACGGAAAAACACGCTCCGCCGGCCAACTACACACGACCACGCGGCGGACGGAACACATCCAAACGCTCCGCCGTACGCACTGACGTCGAAGACCGTCCCCCAAATCAAGATGGCGGAAAACACACATAAAACCGCTGCGGAAAAACAACCTGTCTTAACACGGCGGAATCCCCACAGCGAACATAGGTGACACAGCCGAGATACCCACCGCAAGCTGACCACCACCATGGACCCGGCGCTACACGCTTTCCCGATGCTCTTCGCGATCCACCACGTCCTAGTCATGGCCTACTATGGACGACGACGCAGGTAAGGTACAAACCATTGGCTGTCTGGAGGGGAATACCAGCAAGGGACGTGACGTAGGGAGGGGGAGTGTCATGTTACCGAAACCACTGATGAGAAGCATATACGAATACACATTAGCAGGACGCAAGCAGGAATGACAACGACAGACCACGAGACTTGATAGACTACCTTTATTGTCAAATAATAGGGGTCAAATCACAGTGTATGCGTGAACATGGGCAAAGTGGGCACCAGAGCAGGTACAACATAGCAGGTAACGAGAGGGCAGCATGCAGTATCAGAGCATCAACAGGGCATTGTGCATTACAGAGCAGGTACATCAGAGGCAGGTAACGAGAGGGCAGCATGCAGTATCAGAGCATCAACAGGGCATTGTGCATTACAGAGCAGGTACATCAGAGGCAGGTAACGAGAGGGCAGCATGCAGTATCAGAGCATCAACAGGGCATTGTGCATTACAGAGCAGGTACATCAGAGGCAGCACGTGAGAGGGGCTAAGTGCATCAACAGTCCATTGCACAGAACAGCTCCATCAGAGGCAGCACGTGAGAGGGGCCAAGTGCATCAACAGTCCATTGCACAGAACAGTCACATCACTGGCAGCACATGAGAGGGCAGAATGCAGTATCAGAACAGCAACAGGGCAGTGTGGCCAACAGAGCAGGTACATCAGAGGCAGCACGTGAGAGGGGCTAAGTGCATCAACAGTCCATTGCACAGAACAGCTCCATCAGAGGCAGCACGTGAGAGGGGCCAAGTGCATCAACAGTCCATTGCACAGAACAGCTCCATCAGAGGCAGCACGTGAGAGGGGCCAAGTGCATCAACAGTCCATTGCACAGAACAGCTCCATCAGAGGCAGCACGTGAGAGGGGCCAAGTGCATCAACAGTCCATTGCACAGAACAGCTCCATCAGAGGCAGCACGTGAGAGGGGCCAAGTGCATCAACAGTCCATTGCACAGAACAGTCACATCACTGGCAGCACATGAGAGGGCAGAATGCAGTATCAGAACAGCAACAGGGCAGTGTGGCCAACAGAGCAGGTACATCAGAGGCAGCACGTGAGAGGGGCTAAGTGCATCAACAGTCCATTGCACAGAACAGCTCCATCAGAGGCAGCACGTGAGAGGGGCCAAGTGCATCAACAGTCCATTGCACAGAACAGCTCCATCAGAGGCAGCACGTGAGAGGGGCCAAGTGCATCAACAGTCCATTGCACAGAACAGCTCCATCAGAGGCAGCACGTGAGAGGGGCCAAGTGCATCAACAGTCCATTGCACAGAACAGCTCCATCAGAGGCAGCACGTGAGAGGGGCCAAGTGCATCAACAGTCCATTGCACAGAACAGTCACATCACTGGCAGCACATGAGAGGGCAGCATGCAGTATCAGAGCATCAACAGGGCATTGTGCATTACAGAGCAGGTACATCAGAGGCAGGTAACGAGAGGCCAGTATCAGAGCATCAACAGGGCATTGTGCATTACAGAGCAGGTACATCAGAGGCAGGTAACGAGAGGCCAGTATGCAGTATCAGAGCATCAACAGGGCATTGTGCATTACAGAGCAGGTACATCAGAGGCAGGTAACGAGAGGCCAGTATCAGAGCATCAACAGGGCATTGTGCATTACAGAGCAGGTACATCAGAGGCAGGTAACGAGAGGCCAGTATGCAGTATCAGAGCATCAACAGGGCATTGTGCATTACAGAGCAGGTACATCAGAGGCAGGTAACGAGAGGCCAGTATCAGAGCATCAACAGGGCATTGTGCATTACAGAGCAGGTACATCAGAGGCAGGTAACGAGAGGCCAGTATGCAGTATCAGAGCATCAACAGGGCATTGTGCATTACAGAGCAGGTACATCAGAGGCAGCACAACTACGTGTCCCTACCAACCCGTCACAGGGACCACAAGAGTGCCACGCAGTTCTCAATGGACACACCATGTGAATTAACATTTGAGTGAAGTGTACAGCACGTCACATCACAGAATCAGGGGGGACTGCGTGAACTACCTGCCTCGGACACACTGGCAGCACCAGCAACAGGAGTGTGAGACACAGCCACAGCCCGAGTGACACACACATGGGCCACGGACCCAGACACACTGGCAGCACCAGCAACAGGAGTGTGAGACACAGCCACAGCCCGAGTGACACACACATGGGCCACGGACCCAGACACACTGGCAGCACCAGCAACAGGAGTGTGAGACACAGCCACAGCCCGAGTGACACACACATGGGCCACGGACCCAGACACACTGGCAGCACCAGCAACAGGAGTGTGAGACACAGCCACAGCCCGAGTGACACACACATGGGCCACGGACCCAGACACACTGGCAGCACCAGCAACAGGAGTGTGAGACACAGCCACAGATGTAGTCACTGACACGTGAGCCACTGACCCAGACAGACTGCCAGCACCAGAAACAGGAGTGTGCAACACAGCCACAGATCTTCTAACTGACACGTGAGCCATAGACCCAGATACACTGCCAGGACCTGCAACAGGAGAGGGCACAACTGACACTGTGCCACCATCTGATACATGAGAGTCAACTGCACCGGCGCCACTGGGACAACTGAAATGATGAGCCACAGGGCTGTATGGGCCAGGAGGCAGGGTGGGCCTGGGAGCTGGGGATAGCTCACCTAGAGCCAAATCGGGGTTTGCAGGTGTCAATGGTGTGTGTCTGCGTTTCTTAGGGAGGTGTGAGTGCACCCTGGACAGGACAGGACTGCCAAGTGGTGGGGACTCCAAAGAATCACCACCCAGTATAGGTGGAGCAACTGCTGCCGGGGATCTGGTTTCGGGGGACGTGCTGGAGCCTGCTTGTCGTTTGCTCTGTGCCTGCCGCCTGGACTCGGAATGATGTGTAATGGGGGATGCAACAACAGGGGACACCCTCCTCTGCTTCTGACTGGCCTGGATGGGAGTGGAGGTATGGGGGGACTCCGCCGCGGAGACATCAGTTTGGCGTTTAGTAGAAAACATCAGCCTCAGTGCAGCCAGGGGTGAAGTATGCCTGTCCTTGATTGCGCCATTGTCCATGCTAGATGCCTTGTCCGTAGGATGTGCCTTATCCTTAGGTGGAGTGTTGTCTCTGGATGTAGCCTGTGCCCTGCTCGCCGCCCTGTTCCTGCCAGCAGACTTGTCGTCTGTGGTGCACCTGCCTCCAGCAGACACCTGCTCCCTGTGTGTGTCGCTGCCCTTGGGAGTGTTCCTATCCACTGCTGTGGGCCTGCTCTTGGGAGTCTCCCTGCTCTTAGTAGGTGCCTTAGTCTTCTCACTGTCCTTGGGAGTGTTCCTATCCACTGCTGTGGGCCTGCTCTTGGGAGTCTCCCTGCTCTTAGTAGGTGCCTTAGTCTTCTCACTGTCCTTGGGAGTGTTCCTATCCACTGCTGTGGGCCTGCTCTTGGGGGTCTCCCTGCTCTCAGTAGGTGCCTTAGTCTTCTCACTGTCCTTGGGAGTGTTCCTATCCACTGCTGTGGGCCTGCTCTTGGGGGTCTCCCTGCTCTCAGTAGGTGCCTTAGTCTTCTCACTGTCCTTGGGAGTGTTCCTATCCACTGATGTGGGCCTGCTCTTGGGAGTCTCCCTGCTCTTAGTAGGTGCCTTAGTCTTCTCACTGTCCTTGGGAGTGTCCCTTACCTCTGCTGTGGGCCTGCTCTTGGGAGTCTCCCTGCTCTTAGTAGGTGCCTTAGTCTTCTCACTGTCCTTGGGAGTGTCCCTTACCTCTGCTGTGGGCCTGCTCTTGGGAGTCTCCCTGCTCTCAGTAGGTGCCTTTGTCTTCTGACTGGCCTTGTCCAAGGAACAGTCCATGGACATGTGAGTATCCCTTGCCTTCGGAGTACCTTTCGTGTTGAATGCCTGTGTAGCTCCGGAAGGCATGTCCCCCAACAACACTTGTGGATCCTGTGTGTGTACTCCAGTGCATCTGACGTCGTCTACGTGAACAGATTTAGCTGATCTAGGGGATGGGGTCTGTGCCCTGCGTGCCCTGACGTGCTGTCTGACGCTGCTTCTAGTGCAATAACCTGTATTTGAGTCCTGCTCTGAATAATCACTACCCCCTGAGACATCCAGCGGTGTAGATGGGGAAACAGAAGTAGCACCCTGTTCATTCGACTGTACTATTGCAGACGACACACTGCTTGCCAATGACTGCACTGTCCTGTGTAGACCTGCAAGATCGCCATGCATCCCTTCCATGAATGCCACCACCTGCCCCAACTTCCTATCATGATCCTGGAAAGCATTTGTCATATTGGTCTGACCCACACACAGCTGTCGCAGCAGATCAACGGCCTCAGCACACAGTGCATTTTGGCTCACCGTGGCAGGGGCAGCGGTGCCTGCACCGAACGCCACTCTGCTCCCCCTACTCCTTCGGCCACGAACAATACATGGTGCAGTTGGCGGAAGTGTGGGCCCTGTGTGCTGTCTTCCGACAGAAGGTGATGAGTGCCCACTCCCAGTCTGTGACAACAGTGCAGGCTCACCAAGAGTGTCCGACGAGGAGGACGATGGTGTCTCCACATGCGAGTCCTCAGGGACGGTCCTGTCCCCCTCTCCGGCGCTGGCCTCCTCCGTGTCAGTCTGCGTGTGTGCGAAGTCTGAGCCGGACTCATTTCCTCGGCTACTCTCCACCGTCTGTGGCTGAGTGTCCTCTGTCAAAGCTGAAATGCACAGAAAAGATGTGTGAGTCATGGGCACACTCACGTACAGAAGGAACAGGATAGCCAAATCACATAGCAGACAAAGGTTCATGAGCCCTCAGCCTGCACATGGCCCACCCCTACCAGTCATCCTCACATTTTCTGCCATGGGGACATGGACCACTAGGGGATGTGCTTTAACACTCAACTACTAAGCAAGTGGCGTGTCAACATGGCGGACCTGGATGTCAAATGAGTACCACCCAATGGGACCAAAATGCCATCACAGGCATACATACGCAACACGGAACTCAATGGTGTGTCTGTGCACCAATACATGCATAGCACTCACAAGTTTCCTACACAGACAGTATGCTCACCGCTAGTTTGCTGTTGATCGGCACTCAGACGTTCGGCCAGTTCAGGATGCGTCACTGCAATGATACGGTGCATGAGAGGGGTCATGGAGCGTCGGGCCAGACGGGGCGTCCTTGGAATCAGGCCCAGTGTTACTTCCGCTACATTCTTGCTCAGCCTGGAAATGTCGTCCCAGCGTTTGTGGCAGTGTGTATGTCGTCTGTTGCACACCCCCAATGCCCGTACTTCCCGTGCTATGGTCCTCCACAGGTCCTTGCGAAGGTGCAGCTTGACCTACCATGATGGGAGACAAAAGGGTTTAAGTCAGTGGACAGGTGGCCTGTCACACACATAGGGGCAAGACGTTACTGTCAGCAGCCATGCACAATCAGGAACATATGTCTAGCCCACACTACACAGCTAAGATATAAATAGGCCTGATCATTTGGCCCCCTCATGCACACCAACATGTCCCACACTGCACTTACCACCCGTCCCGGTGCGCCGTAGAGGCGTCCATAGTTGCGGAGTACACCGTCCACGAGGACATCAAGCTCCGCGGCGGTGAAGGGTCGAGACCGGATCTCTTTGCCTCTCGACATGGCAAGATCACGGAGTATGGCACTAGAGCAGCAGTCGGTGGTCAGCTCAGCAGCAGCAGCAGGTCGAGGTGATGGTCACAGGCAGCAGTCGGTGGTCAGCTCAGCAGCAGCAGCAGGTCGAGGTGATGGTCACAGGCAGCAGTCGGTGGTCAGCTCAGCAGCAGCAGCAGGTCGAGGTGATGGTCACAGGCAGCAGTCGGTGGTCAGCTCAGCAGCAGCAGCAGGTCGAGGTGATGGTCACAGGCAGCACTGGTCCCCAGGGTAGGAAGTTTCATGTTGGCCAAGACACATATATAGGGCCCTCAGCACGTGTCAGTGGCATACGTCGCCAGCAATTGGTCAGCCCTGGGAGCGTGATCGTGAAATGGGCCAATGACTGGCCCTGTTGTTGCGGTGCACAGCTTCCGCTACTTGCGATTGGCCGTATGCGGCCAGCGTCCCTCTTCCCATTGGCTGCATGTGCAGGGACCGTGACGGGCACACATCGGCAACCGCACGTGCAAGCTTCAGGCACGGATGCTTCAGTTGCAACAATGTACTATCACTGGCGCCTCCATGGCGGGGCACGTACACAGCGGGGGAGGTGCAGGCCTATACACCCTGCAGATGTACTCAATGGACATGCCAGTTCATGACCCCCCTTACAGTCACCTTGCATCATCCACCGTACACCGGCCGGAGCGGCCGGCCCATGAACATCCGCCGTGCCCGGCCATGAACACAACCGCCATGGCCGGGACCGGCGGTTGTTCATGGCCGGGCACGGCCATGGCGGTTGTGTTCATGGCCGGGCACGGCGGTTGTTCATGGCCGGGCACGGCCATGGCGGTTGTGTTCATGGCCGGGCACGGCGGTTGTTCATGGCCGGGCACGGCCATGGCGGTTGTGTTCATGGCCGTGCACGGCGGTTGTTCATGGGCCGGCCGCTCCGGCCGGTGTACGGTGGATGATGCAAGGTGACTGTAAGGGGGGTCATGAACTGGCATGTCCATTGAGTACATCTGCAGGGTGTATAGGCCTGCACCTCCCCCGCTGTGTACGTGCCCCGCCATGGAGGCGCCAGTGATAGTACATTGTTGCAACTGAAGCATCCGTGCCTGAAGCTTGCACGTGCGGTTGCCGATGTGTGCCCGTCACGGTCCCTGCACATGCAGCCAATGGGAAGAGGGACGCAGGCCGCATTCTGCCTTTGGGAAGTAGCGGAAGTTGAGCACCGCCATGGCGGCGCCAAATATGTGATCTTGTCAGACGCTGCACCGTGATGTGTTGTGTGCAGTTGCGTCATGAGGGATGTGAGCGTGATTGTGAAAGGTCATATGTCATACAATATAGCATGTGTGTCCATACAATGGACATCGGTCGGCACACAATGGCCAACAGATGTGCATTCGTACGTGTTGACGTCGGGTTTGACCCTACAGACGTTGTTACATCTTCACAACTACACAGTACATCACGGCTGTGTGGCCAATTCATGCATCTGTTGTCGGTTTATTGTTGTGTCGAGGTGACTACAGTGGTGGTGGTACACATGCATTCCGTGTATGTGATTTATACGTTCTGTCACCATGCATGTCATTACCGTATGCACATCATCATTGGTGGTGGCATTTGTGCTTGATGACATGGCGTGTGTAAACTTATCGTTTGTGTGCATGCAGTTGCATGAGTGTCTGTGATGTGTCTACGATACATTAGGGTGACGACTGGAGTTATGTCAGTAAGGTACACATGTGATGGAGTTGTACACGTATGCGTCGTTTGTACGTTGACCTAAGTTACATCTCTCTCCCACACAGGAGGGCTCCAAATGTGCATCGCCCATACACTCAGCTGGAGGATATGGTAGACGAGGAGGTGATTCGGAAATTCAGGCTGGATCGACGTCGGTTGCTGGAGCTTGTGGCTCAATTGGCTCCTCATCTGCAGCCACGTAGAACGTATCCTGGCTCGTTTACACCCACTGCAAAGGTCATGGCGGTACTACATTTCTTCGCTACTGGCACATTTCAGTATACAGTTGGAGGTGCCGGGGGTATGTCACAGGCAATGTTCAGCACGGTTCTTCGGGATGTGTTAACAGCTATGATGCTGTACAAGGATGAGTACATACATTTCCCACGTCCGGAAGAGTTGCCAGCTGTCAAAGCTGGTTTCTATGCACTGGGCCACATACCTCACGTTGTGGGCTCAATTGATGGCACGCACATCGCGCTCATTCCACCACGGGCACGCGAACAAGTGTTCAGGAATCGGAAACACTTTCATTCGCTGAACGTGCAGGTGGTGTGCCTGGCGAGCAACATCATCTCCCATGTGTGTGCAAGATTTCCTGGATCCGCACATGACGCCCACATCATGCGAACCAGCAATGTCCCACGACTCATGGCAAATCTGCCACCCGGTCAAGCGTGGCTTGTTGGTGAGTGTGCAGTGGGGACTCTTGTGATCTCTGTGTTGCATGGGGTACCCACCATATCTTGTTCTGATGTTTGTCTCTGTCATCCCCCTACATAGGCGACTCGGCTTACCCAAACCGGCCCTGGCTCCTCAGTCCCCTACGTAATCCGAGGACGGCGGGTGAAATGCGGTACAATGAGGCACATGGAAGGACACGGAGAGTCATCGAACGTACCTTTGGACTGCTGAAGTCTAGGTTTCGGTGCCTCGATAAGACCGGAGGGGCACTGCCTTACTCACCAGGAAAAGTATGCAAGATCGTGATTGCCTGCTGCATGCTCCACAACCTGGCAGTACGCAATGACATTGAACTGCTGTTGGACCCTGAAGACGAAGGAGTTCCTCGGCCTCCCATCCCACCCATGTCGACTGATGAGGATAGTGGTGAGGAGGAAGGTGTGGACCAGAGGCGCCAGCTCATTGATCACTACTTCCCTTGAATGTGAGTATCTACCTCTAGTGGCGGTTGACAATGCCTCATGTATGTTTTCTGGTGTTGTGTGGATATGGGGTTATTCAGCTGGGTGTGGTTTGTGATGGTTGCACATGTGTGTCTTCATGTCTTTGGACATAGGAGTGTCCATGATGTGTGTGCTCCCATCCCATGCTTGTGTGATGGTTGTCGTTTGTGTAATGTTGCTGTGCATTGTGTTGTGATGTGTGTGAATCTCTTTACTGACGTGTGTTTGCTGTCTCTGGTTTTCTCTAGGTCACTCCCGCAGCGCCATGATCATGTGCGACTATGATCCCTGTACCTGTTTACGTCTGTATCTGATGGCAATCATGTGAATAAACATGGAGGCAAAACATCATTGTGTGAGTAAATGCAATTTATTGACAGGTTGTGCTTTTGTGCTGGTGAATATATACAAGTAAGTGGGAGGGAGGGAGTTGGAGTTGTAGGTAATGGCAGATGAAATGTCCGTGCTGACACCACATTGGGGGGTGTCAGGCTAGTCCAGCAGACCAGTGGCAATGATTGTCTATGTGGGACAGGATGGTTTGCAGGGTGAATGTCTGGCACAGGCAGTGGCATTGTCAAGGTCGTCCCCTCTTGGAGCGTGTGCCTGGCGCTCCAACACTGCTCTCAGCAACTTCCTGCCTCGGCCGCCCCCTCCGTCTCGGAGGTGGTACAGAGGCAGCTGGGAGGGCAGGTTGGTGATGGGCCACATCCGTCGCCAGGGGCTCAGGTGGTGGTGGCGGCGGTGGAGGCGGAGGCGGAGGCGACGGGGGAGGCGGAGGTGACGGTGGCGGTGGCGCTGACACACATGGTGGAGGAGGGGGGGGTTGTTCCGGGCAACCCATTCCCTCCACATCGTTGCCTGCTGGCCCATGATCACCAACATCTGGCCAAGGATGCCAGAGATCTCGCGCAGGCTGTTGGTGTTGTCCACTGAGTCCTCGTGAACACGATCAGCGTTTGCCTGGGACCGGTCGTATGAGGCCTGGCACCTGGCAAGAGCTTGTAGGGACTGTGCCACTGGCTCGGGTAGCTGTCCCTCCTCTGACCGGCGGTGTGTGGGTCGCCTGATTGGCAGTTGTCCCGTTGCCTGTGTTTGTGGCCCACTCACCCTGCTTGTGTGTGGGGCCGTTGGACCAGCGTTGCGCGCTGGGTCATGCTGGGTGGCACCGGCAGGAGTCGTGGTGCTCGTGGTAGTGGTGGTAGTGGTGGTACTGGTGGTACTGGTGGTACTGGTGGTGATGGGGACTGTGCAGATCACAGAGACGGGTGCCGCGGGAGTCACACATGCGACGTTGGTCGGTCCCGGGAGTCCCTGTGAGCCAGATGGCCCTGGCTGCGTGCTTGGTCCCGCTCCATCCTCCGCCCCGGAGCTGCCTGTGTCGTCGTCGGCAGAGAGTCCTGTAGGTGTGGGAGGCGAGGCTGGCGGCCGGGTACTGCTTTCCCCAGTCAGTTGACGATCACCTGAGGGACAAGATCGAGCAGGTCAGTAATGTGGACAGTACATGGTTACATTGATTTGTAGACATTTCTGTTTCCTGTCGCACACACCCCACCCTCCACCACCACCGCCACCCTCCCCGTGCACATGGGGGCCTGTTGGGAGTTGTAGTTTGGGCCTCTCACACACCCCACCCTCCACCACCGCCACCCTCCCCGTGCACATGGGGGCCTGTTGGGAGTTGTAGTTTGGGCCTCTCACACACCCCACCCTCCACCACCACCGCCACCCTCCCCGTGCACATGGGGGCCTGTTGGGAGTTGTAGTTTGGGCCTCTCACACACCCCACCCTCCACCACCGCCACCCTCCCCGTGCACATGGGGGCCTGTTGGGAGTTGTAGTTTGGGCCTCTCACACACCCCACCCTCCACCACCGCCACCCTCCCCGTGCACATGGGGGCCTGTTGGGAGTTGTAGTTTGGGCCTCTCACACACCCCACCCTCCACCACCGCCACCCTCCCCGTGCACATGGGGGCCTGTTGGGAGTTGTAGTTTGGGCCTCTCACACACCCCACCCTCCACCACCGCCACCCTCCCCGTGCACATGGGGGCCTGTTGGGAGTTGTAGTTTGGGCCTCTCACACACCCCACCCTCCACCACCGCCACCACCACCACCACCCTCCCCGTGAACATGGGGGCCTGTTGGGAGCCATGGACATGTTAGTGTGTTGGTGTCCGACGTGCATGGGTTGGGGCGTGGGGGATGTTTCTTCTCAGTTGTGTGAGCCTGACCATGTCGTGCTGATCGTGGTGCTTGGTTTGTACTCACCAGTCTCTTCTCCTTCGTCAAGGCCGTCTAGGCTCTCTGGGTGTAGTATCACCAGCACCTTCTCCTCCCAATCGGTGTAGGGTATGGGCTCCGGGGGTGTGCCACCGCCAGTAAGATTGGCTCTGGCGTGGTTTTTCGCTCGGATGCCCTTGACCCTGGTCTTAAGGTCATGCCACCGCCTCTGAATGTCGTGCTTGGTCCTCGGCACAGTCCCCGACGCATTCACACGAGTGACGATCCTGTCCCACATGTGGTTCTTTTGCGCCACGGTCGTCTGCTGGACTTGGGCCCCGAAGATGTTGGGCTCCACACGGATAATTTCATCTACCATTACCCGCAACTCTGTCTCCGTGAATTTGGGGTTTTTTTTGGGTGCCATGGTGTGTGGTGCTCAGTGTGTGAGTTGAGTGAGTTGGGAGGTGCAGGTGTGTGGTGTGTGATGTGTAGGATTTGTGTGGTGGGTGTTTGTGTGGTAGGGTGGTGGGTGGGTGTCTTCTATGTGATTTTATGTGAGTTAGCAGTGTCTCGAATGGCCCTCTTGCTGGCAGCAATGCTGTGGTGCAAGGGATTGTGGTTGTGTGGGGGTGTCTTTTTATAGTCGTGTCTCGATGGTTGTTGGCAGTCAGGTGGTAGGTGGGCGTGTTGACTTGTGTGCATTATTGGATAATTGGGACGTGTCATGGTGGCTTGTGCTGGGGGGGGGGGCCTTGTCAATGTTCGTATGTTTGCTTAGGACTTGCGGTGCACTTTCATACATTTGTTAGGCGCTAGGGATGTTGTGCGTGTTGGCCTTCCGCCCTGATGCTGTGGTTCTCGTTGCATTGTTTCCGCCGCGGACGTGGATGGCTGTGAGTTCCGTTGTACGGGCGGATTTATCCTAATTGCGGCCACGGAGTATTCTCAGGGATGGCGGTACATGTTTTATTTTCCGCGGTCATTTCCGTCCGCGGCAGTGGTTGTTCATTGGACTCCGTCCGCCGCGGACGGACTTGGTTGTGTTCCGTCCACCGCGGACGGTGTTGGTTGTGTTCCGTCCGCCGCGGTCGGAGTTTCGTGACATGAATATCCTAATCCCAACCGCGGTTTCTCCGCGGCGCTGCCGGGATAAAATTTCCCCCACCATGGCGGACAGTACCCATTTCCGTCCGCCATCCTAATCGACCCCTAAATGTATAGGTAAGTGTTTAGATGTGTTTGTAGGTCTACAAATGACTAAGTGCGTTTTTAGAAACTTGTATTGGTGTGTCAATGGTTTGAACATGGTACTCTATATTTTATACTGAATGATTAAAGGTTATACTACTGTGTGATGAGGTATTTCAGATTTTCACATGGATGATGTCTTCAGTGATGTCATCAGTGATGTCCTTTGAGATATCATCAGTGATGTCATCAGTGATGTCACTGACCATGTCACGAATTATGTAATATGTGACATCATCAGCAGTGTATTGCGAGCACGTGAGTTATAGTTAGTACAACTAACTATAACGGAGGAATTTCAATAGTTTTGTACGTGTGAAAAATCCAGCTAACTATAAGACCCCTAAAAACCTATGGTTTTTTCAGTGAATTTCTAAGGTTTTTTAAATGCTAATCCCTAACTATAACAGGCCTTAAACCAATGGTTTTTTCAGTCAATTTCAAATGTTTTTTAAATGCTAATTCCTAAATATAACATGCCCGAAACCTCATGATTTTTTCAGTGAATTTCAAAGCTTTTGTAAATGACAAGCTTTTGTAAATGACAATTTTTAAATATATTAATTGTTATATATTTTTTTAACTGATTTACTAAATTTTTTAAAACTATTTAATTTTAGATATTTTTTTAAATTACATTACATCGTTTTAACATCAATTGGAATTTTTTTTTGTAAATATTGAAATTCTATATATATATCTTTTTATTTTATATTTCTTAAAATATATTCATAATATTTTCTTTTTGAACTTTTTTTTTCAGGAGTCGCGCACCCAAAATGCACATTCCTTGATTACTGCGCGGAACCTAGCTGCCATTTTAGGATTGTTGTGTAGGATCCGCGTAGGGTATGCGATGGGTGCGTCTTTCCCTGCGCAATTGGTATGCGACTCGTACGCAACTCCTGGCGCATATGCCACATGTACATATTAAATGTATAGGTAAGTGTTTAGATGTGTTTGTAGGTCTACAAATGACCAAGTGGGTTTTTAGAAACTTGTATTGGTGTGTCAATGGTTTGAACATGGTACTCTATATTTTATACTGAATGAGTAAAGGTTATACTACTGTGTGATGAGGTATTTCAGATTTTCACATGGATGATGTCTTCAGTGATGTCATCAGTGATGTCCTTTGAGATATCATCAGTGATGTCATCAGTGATGTCACTGACCATGTCACGAATTATGTAATATGTGACATCATCAGCAGTGTATTGCGGGCACGTGAGTTATAGTTAGTACAACTAACTATAACGGAGGAATTTCAATAGTTTTGTACGTGTGAAAAATCCAGCTAACTATAAGACCCCTAAAAACCTATGTTTTTTTCAGTGAATTTCTAAGGTTTTTTAAATGCTAATCTCTAACTATAACAGGCCTGAAACCAATGTTTTTTTCAGTCAATTTCAAAGGTTTTTTAAATGCTAATTCCTAAATATAACATGCCCGAAACCTCATGATTTTTTCAGTGAATTTCAAAGCTTTTGTAAATGACAAGCTTTTGTAAATGACAATTTTTAAATATATTAATTGTTCTATATTTTTTTAACTGATTTACTAAATTTTTTAAAACTATTTAATTTTAGATATTTTTTTAAATTACATGACATCGTTTTAACATCAATTGGAATTTTTTTTTTTAAATATTGAAATTCTATATATATATCTTTTTATTTTATATTTCTTAAAATATATTCATAATATTTTCTTTTTAAACTTTTTTTTTCAGGAGTCGCGCACCCAAAATGCACATTCCTTGATTACTGCGCGGAACCTAGCTGCCATTTTAGGATTGTTGTGTAGGATCCGCGTAGGGTATGCGATGGGTGCGTATTTCCCTGCGCAAATGGTATGCGACTCGTACGCAACTCCTGGCGCATATGCCACATGTACATATTAAATGTATAGGTAAGTGTTTAGATGTGTTTGTAGGTCTATAAATGACTAAGTGGGTTTTTAGAAACTTGTATTGGTGTGTCAATGGTTTGAACATGGTACTCTATATTTTATACTGAATGATTAAAGGTTATACTACTGTGTGATGAGGTATTTCAGATTTTCACATGGATGATTTCTTCAGTGATGTCATCAGTGATGTCCTTTGAGATATCATCAGTGATGTCATCAGTGATGTCACTGACCATGTCACGAATTATGTAATATGTGACATCATCAGCAGTGTATTGCGAGCACGTGAGTTATAATTAGTACAACTAACTATAACGGAGGAATTTCAATAGTTTTGTACGTGTGAAAAATCCAGCTAACTATAAGACCCCTAAAAACCTATGGTTTTTTCAGTAAATTTCTAAGGTTTTTTAAATGCTAATCCCTAACTATAACAGGCCTTAAACCAATGGTTTTTTCAGTCAATTTCAAATGTTTTTTAAATGCTAATTCCTAAATATAACATGCCCGAAACCTCATGATTTTTTCAGTGAATTTCAAAGCTTTTGTAAATGACAAGCTTTTGTAAATGAAAATTTTTAAATATATTAATTGTTATATATTTTTTTAACTGATTTACTAAATTTTTTAAAACTATTTAATTTTAGATATTTTTTTTAATTACATTACATCGTTTTAACATCAATTGGAATTTTTTTTTGTAAATATTGAAATTCTATATATATATCTTTTTATTTTATATTTCTTAAAATATATTCATAATATTTTCTTTTTGAACTTTTTTTTTCAGGAGTCGCGCACCCAAAATGCACATTCCTTGATTACTGCGCGGAACCTAGCTGCCATTTTAGGATTGTTGTGTAGGATCCGCGTAGGGTATGCGATGGGTGCGTCTTTCCCTGCGCAATTGGTATGCGACTCGTACGCAACTCCTGGCGCATATGCCACATGTACATATTAAATGTATAGGTAAGTGTTTAGATGTGTTTGTAGGTCTACAAATGACCAAGTGGGTTTTTAGAAACTTGTATTGGTGTGTCAATGGTTTGAACATGGTACTCTATATTTTATACTGAATGAGTAAAGGTTATACTACTGTGTGATGAGGTATTTCAGATTTTCACATGGATGATGTCTTCAGTGATGTCATCAGTGATGTCCTTTGAGATATCATCAGTGATGTCATCAGTGATGTCACTGACCATGTCACGAATTATGTAATATGTGACATCATCAGCAGTGTATTGCGGGCACGTGAGTTATAGTTAGTACAACTAACTATAACGGAGGAATTTCAATAGTTTTGTACGTGTGAAAAATCCAGCTAACTATAAGACCCCTAAAAACCTATGGTTTTTTCAGTAAATTTCTAAGGTTTTTTAAATGCTAATCCCTAACTATAACAGGCCTTAAACCAATGGTTTTTTCAGTCAATTTCAAATGTTTTTTAAATGCTAATTCCTAAATATAACATGCCCGAAACCTCATGATTTTTTCAGTGAATTTCAAAGCTTTTGTAAATGACAAGCTTTTGTAAATGAAAATTTTTAAATATATTAATTGTTATATATTTTTTTAACTGATTTACTAAATTTTTTAAAACTATTTAATTTTAGATATTTTTTTTAATTACATTACATCGTTTTAACATCAATTGGAATTTTTTTTTGTAAATATTGAAATTCTATATATATATCTTTTTATTTTATATTTCTTAAAATATATTCATAATATTTTCTTTTTGAACTTTTTTTTTCAGGAGTCGCGCACCCAAAATGCACATTCCTTGATTACTGCGCGGAACCTAGCTGCCATTTTAGGATTGTTGTGTAGGATCCGCGTAGGGTATGCGATGGGTGCGTCTTTCCCTGCGCAATTGGTATGCGACTCGTACGCAACTCCTGGCGCATATGCCACATGTACATATTAAATGTATAGGTAAGTGTTTAGATGTGTTTGTAGGTCTACAAATGACCAAGTGGGTTTTTAGAAACTTGTATTGGTGTGTCAATGGTTTGAACATGGTACTCTATATTTTATACTGAATGAGTAAAGGTTATACTACTGTGTGATGAGGTATTTCAGATTTTCACATGGATGATGTCTTCAGTGATGTCATCAGTGATGTCCTTTGAGATATCATCAGTGATGTCATCAGTGATGTCACTGACCATGTCACGAATTATGTAATATGTGACATCATCAGCAGTGTATTGCGGGCACGTGAGTTATAGTTAGTACAACTAACTATAACGGAGGAATTTCAATAGTTTTGTACGTGTGAAAAATCCAGCTAACTATAAGACCCCTAAAAACCTATGGTTTTTTCAGTGAATTTCTAAGGTTTTTTAAATGCTAATCCCTAACTATAACAGGCCTGAAACCAATGTTTTTTTCAGTCAATTTCAAAGGTTTTTTAAATGCTAATTCCTAAATATAACATGCCCGAAACCTCATGATTTTTTCAGTGAATTTCAAAGCTTTTGTAAATGACAAGCTTTTGTAAATGACAATTTTTAAATATATTAATTGTTCTATATTTTTTTAACTGATTTACTAAATTTTTTAAAACTATTTAATTTTAGATATTTTTTTAAATTACATGACATCGTTTTAACATCAATTGGAATTTTTTTTTTTAAATATTGAAATTCTATATATATCTTTTTATTTTATATTTCTTAAAATATATTCATAATATTTTCTTTTTAAACTTTTTTTTTCAGGAGTCGCGCACCCAAAATGCACATTCCTTGATTACTGCGCGGAACCTAGCTGCCATTTTAGGATTGTTGTGTAGGATCCGCGTAGGGTATGCGATGGGTGCGTATTTCCCTGCGCAATTGGTATGCGACTCGTACGCAACTCCTGGCGCATATGCCACATGTACATATTAAATGTATAGGTAAGTGTTTAGATGTGTTTGTAGGTCTACAAATGACTAAGTGGGTTTTTAGAAACTTGTATTGGTGTGTCAATGGTTTGAACATGGTACTCTATATTTTATACTGAATGATTAAAGGTTATACTACTGTGTGATGAGGTATTTCAGATTTTCACATGGATGATGTCTTCAGTGATGTCATCAGTGATGTCCTTTGAGATATCATCAGTGATGTCATCAGTGATGTCACTGACCATGTCACGAATTATGTAATATGTGACATCATCAGCAGTGTATTGCGAGCACGTGAGTTATAGTTAGTACAACTAACTATAACGGAGGAATTTCAATAGTTTTGTACGTGTGAAAAATCCAGCTAACTATAAGACCCCTAAAAACCTATGGTTTTTTCAGTGAATTTCTAAGGTTTTTTAAATGCTAATCCCTAACTATAACAGGCCTTAAACCAATGGTTTTTTCAGTCAATTTCAAATGTTTTTTAAATGCTAATTCCTAAATATAACATGCCCGAAACCTCATGATTTTTTCAGTGAATTTCAAAGCTTTTGTAAATGACAAGCTTTTGTAAATGACAATTTTTAAATATATTAATTGTTATATATTTTTTTAACTGATTTACTAAATTTTTTAAAACTATTTAATTTTAGATATTTTTTTAAATTACATTACATCGTTTTAACATCAATTGGAATTTTTTTTTGTAAATATTGAAATTCTATATATATATCTTTTTATTTTATATTTCTTAAAATATATTCATAATATTTTCTTTTTGAACTTTTTTTTTCAGGAGTCGCGCACCCAAAATGCACATTCCTTGATTACTGCGCGGAACCTAGCTGCCATTTTAGGATTGTTGTGTAGGATCCGCGTAGGGTATGCGATGGGTGCGTCTTTCCCTGCGCAATTGGTATGCGACTCGTACGCAACTCCTGGCGCATATGCCACATGTACATATTAAATGTATAGGTAAGTGTTTAGATGTGTTTGTAGGTCTACAAATGACCAAGTGGGTTTTTAGAAACTTGTATTGGTGTGTCAATGGTTTGAACATGGTACTCTATATTTTATACTGAATGAGTAAAGGTTATACTACTGTGTGATGAGGTATTTCAGATTTTCACATGGATGATGTCTTCAGTGATGTCATCAGTGATGTCCTTTGAGATATCATCAGTGATGTCATCAGTGATGTCACTGACCATGTCACGAATTATGTAATATGTGACATCATCAGCAGTGTATTGCGGGCACGTGAGTTATAGTTAGTACAACTAACTATAACGGAGGAATTTCAATAGTTTTGTACGTGTGAAAAATCCAGCTAACTATAAGACCCCTAAAAACCTATGTTTTTTTCAGTGAATTTCTAAGGTTTTTTAAATGCTAATCTCTAACTATAACAGGCCTGAAACCAATGTTTTTTTCAGTCAATTTCAAAGGTTTTTTAAATGCTAATTCCTAAATATAACATGCCCGAAACCTCATGATTTTTTCAGTGAATTTCAAAGCTTTTGTAAATGACAAGCTTTTGTAAATGACAATTTTTAAATATATTAATTGTTCTATATTTTTTTAACTGATTTACTAAATTTTTTAAAACTATTTAATTTTAGATATTTTTTTAAATTACATGACATCGTTTTAACATCAATTGGAATTTTTTTTTTTAAATATTGAAATTCTATATATATATCTTTTTATTTTATATTTCTTAAAATATATTCATAATATTTTCTTTTTAAACTTTTTTTTTCAGGAGTCGCGCACCCAAAATGCACATTCCTTGATTACTGCGCGGAACCTAGCTGCCATTTTAGGATTGTTGTGTAGGATCCGCGTAGGGTATGCGATGGGTGCGTATTTCCCTGCGCAAATGGTATGCGACTCGTACGCAACTCCTGGCGCATATGCCACATGTACATATTAAATGTATAGGTAAGTGTTTAGATGTGTTTGTAGGTCTATAAATGACTAAGTGGGTTTTTAGAAACTTGTATTGGTGTGTCAATGGTTTGAACATGGTACTCTATATTTTATACTGAATGATTAAAGGTTATACTACTGTGTGATGAGGTATTTCAGATTTTCACATGGATGATTTCTTCAGTGATGTCATCAGTGATGTCCTTTGAGATATCATCAGTGATGTCATCAGTGATGTCACTGACCATGTCACGAATTATGTAATATGTGACATCATCAGCAGTGTATTGCGAGCACGTGAGTTATAGTTAGTACAACTAACTATAACGGAGGAATTTCAATAGTTTTGTACGTGTGAAAAATCCAGCTAACTATAAGACCCCTAAAAACCTATGGTTTTTTCAGTAAATTTCTAAGGTTTTTTAAATGCTAATCCCTAACTATAACAGGCCTTAAACCAATGGTTTTTTCAGTCAATTTCAAATGTTTTTTAAATGCTAATTCCTAAATATAACATGCCCGAAACCTCATGATTTTTTCAGTGAATTTCAAAGCTTTTGTAAATGACAAGCTTTTGTAAATGAAAATTTTTAAATATATTAATTGTTATATATTTTTTTTACTGATTTACTAAATTTTTTAAAACTATTTAATTTTAGATATTTTTTTTAATTACATTACATCGTTTTAACATCAATTGGAATTTTTTTTTGTAAATATTGAAATTCTATATATATATCTTTTTATTTTATATTTCTTAAAATATATTCATAATATTTTCTTTTTGAACTTTTTTTTTCAGGAGTCGCGCACCCAAAATGCACATTCCTTGATTACTGCGCGGAACCTAGCTGCCATTTTAGGATTGTTGTGTAGGATCCGCGTAGGGTATGCGATGGGTGCGTCTTTCCCTGCGCAATTGGTATGCGACTCGTACGCAACTCCTGGCGCATATGCCACATGTACATATTAAATGTATAGGTAAGTGTTTAGATGTGTTTGTAGGTCTACAAATGACCAAGTGGGTTTTTAGAAACTTGTATTGGTGTGTCAATGGTTTGAACATGGTACTCTATATTTTATACTGAATGAGTAAAGGTTATACTACTGTGTGATGAGGTATTTCAGATTTTCACATGGATGATGTCTTCAGTGATGTCATCAGTGATGTCCTTTGAGATATCATCAGTGATGTCATCAGTGATGTCACTGACCATGTCACGAATTATGTAATATGTGACATCATCAGCAGTGTATTGCGGGCACGTGAGTTATAGTTAGTACAACTAACTATAACGGAGGAATTTCAATAGTTTTGTACGTGTGAAAAATCCAGCTAACTATAAGACCCCTAAAAACCTATGGTTTTTTCAGTGAATTTCTAAGGTTTTTTAAATGCTAATCCCTAACTATAACAGGCCTGAAACCAATGTTTTTTTCAGTCAATTTCAAAGGTTTTTTAAATGCTAATTCCTAAATATAACATGCCCGAAACCTCATGATTTTTTCAGTGAATTTCAAAGCTTTTGTAAATGACAAGCTTTTGTAAATGACAATTTTTAAATATATTAATTGTTCTATATTTTTTTAACTGATTTACTAAATTTTTTAAAACTATTTAATTTTAGATATTTTTTTAAATTACATGACATCGTTTTAACATCAATTGGAATTTTTTTTTTAAATATTGAAATTCTATATATATATCTTTTTATTTTATATTTCTTAAAATATATTCATAATATTTTCTTTTTAAACTTTTTTTTTCAGGAGTCGCGCACCCAAAATGCACATTCCTTGATTACTGCGCGGAACCTAGCTGCCATTTTAGGATTGTTGTGTAGGATCCGCGTAGGGTATGCGATGGGTGCGTATTTCCCTGCGCAATTGGTATGCGACTCGTACGCAACTCCTGGCGCATATGCCACATGTACATATTAAATGTATAGGTAAGTGTTTAGATGTGTTTGTAGGTCTACAGATGACTAAGTGGGTTTTTAGAAACTTGTATTGGTGTGTCAATGGTTTGAACATGGTACTCTATATTTTATACTGAATGATTAAAGGTTATACTACTGTGTGATGAGGTATTTCAGATTTTCACATGGATGATGTCTTCAGTGATGTCATCAGTGATGTCCTTTGAGATATCATCAGTGATGTCATCAGTGATGTCACTGACCATGTCACGAATTATGTAATATGTGACATCATCAGCAGTGTATTGCGAGCACGTGAGTTATAGTTAGTACAACTAACTATAACGGAGGAATTTCAATAGTTTTGTACGTGTGAAAAATCCAGCTAACTATAAGACCCCTAAAAACCTATGGTTTTTTCAGTAAATTTCTAAGGTTTTTTAAATGCTAATCCCTAACTATAACAGGCCTGAAACCAATGGTTTTTTCAGTCAATTTCAAAGGTTTTTCAAATGCTAATTCCAAAAATATAACATGCCCGAAACCTCATGATTTTTTCAGTGAATTTCAAAGCTTTTGTAAATGACAAGCTTTTGTAAATGACAATTTTTAAATATATTAATTGTTATATATTTTTTTAACTGATTTACTACATTTTTTTAAACTATTTAATTTTAGATATTTTTTTAAATTACATTACATCGTTTTAACATCAATTGGATTTTTTTTTTTAAATATTGAAATTCTATATATATATTTTTTTATTTTATATTTCTTAAAATATATTCATAATATTTTCTTTTTAAACTTTTTTTTTCAGGAGTCGTGCACCCAAAACGTACATTCCTTGATTACTGCGTGGAACCTAGCTGCCATTTTAGGATTGTTGTGTAGGATCCGCGTAGGGTATGCGATGGGTGCGTATTTTCCTGTGCAATTGGTATGCGACTCGTACGCAACTCCTGGCGCATATGCCACATGTACATATTACATTACGCGATGCTTGCGCGTTTGCGTGAGACGTCATCTACATTTTGGTTGCGGTGGGTGTGCGACTCCTGCAAAAAAAATTTATGTCTAAAAAGATATATATAAATGCATTTAATATAAATATTAAGGCAAGACTTTATCTGTGCTAATAAAAAAACAATATTCTTTTAGTTTTAATAAACTTATATTACTTTTAAATGCAATTGTGTGTTAAATGCGTGTGCGCACCCTACGCGGATCCCATGTGACCACAAAAAAAGAAATTTGATTGGTTCATAACACTTCCTATTCTAACTATTGAAGGACCCCTCCTATTTCAGTCACTCTTCTTAGACCTTACGTGGGAGAAGACCTATGCTGAGAAGAACTTCATTTTTCTTTATTGGACACCTGAATTTCCATTCTGCAGACATAAATGGCTACACCACTACCAGAGTCATCTGATTCTGACCATTCAGATGTAGAGGGATTTCTACCAGAACCTCCCCGTCCCGAAAAATACTCATCCATCGTATGGAAATATTTCACTTTTCCGGAGGGACAAAAAAAAAAGTTAATGCCACCAAGGTGACATATAAGATTTGCAAGGCTGTGCTATCCAGAGGAGATCCTAATAAGAAATACTCCTGTAGCACTGCAAGCATACGTAAGCACCTACAATCCCTGCATCAATTGAATTACGCTCACGAAGAATGCAGAAGAGTCCTACAAAATGCACCTTCACCACCCACCACCGGCAACTCCAAGTACCTCAACCTCAACCTTCCATCCAGACATACGTCCATAGTTTGGAAAAAGTATAAATGCACTGTGTTCAGTGTAATTGGTTAATCTGCTATGGGAAGCAATCAGTAGACTTAGTTTGCAGGGCAATCGATAACCATTGTTGCTAGAGTTTCTTTTTTTCACCCAAAGTTCATGGTTTTGTTTGCCCCGTTGACTTTTTGTTCCTTTTAAAAAAACTAAAAAAAACTAAAAATCGTTCAAAAAATATATATGTTTTTAAATAAAACTACAAAAAGAAAAAAAAAAGGTATTTTCAGAAATAACAACTCTGGTTAAAAAAAGAGCTAAATTTGTATGCAAGTGTGTGAAAGTTTCAAAGAATGTATGTCTAGTGCATAATTGACTGAAATAATGCATTTGTGGTGTATGGTGAATGTATAAGTGCAGTACTACAAGAAAGTGCTGCAGCATGACACTGTAAGCTCTTTAGCTACAGTGTGATGTGGTACTTCTGAGCACAAGGATGCAACATATGTCCATAAATATGTTGCACGTCTATGCTACCCTCTGCACTGCTGATTAAACTGCAGGCATGTGGTGACACAGGCAACCTTGCACTATGGTGCAAGGATATCTGTGTCATGTGGAGTTTGTTTTTGTGCAAAAAAAACAATCAGTGAAAGTATTTTTCTCTTTCAATGTATGCTGTGCATTGTAGCATATATTGAAAGAGAAAAAAATGAGGAGAAATGAAAAGAATTCTCCTTGGAGGATGGTGCAGCATTCACACACATGTCCAGAATTTTCATTTCTGATAAATCTGGTTCTGTGTCTTGTTCTATGACTGTTCTGTGCAAACACGCACAGCCACACCTATAGAACGCCATTTCAACGCAAAGTAGTGTGTATGATGAGGTCGTATTTACCTGGAGAAGAAAAGGGCCTTTTCCTCTCCTTGTAAATATGAAAGAGTGTTTTGCGCTATCTCTATGTTACAAAAAGTGACATATTGTTGGCACAGGATGCTTTCTACATATATCTGGTGGGTTAGTTGGCCCCCAGTGACACTCAGTATTCATGTTAACTTCATCCTGTAACTTAAAATGCCCACAGAGCATCTTTCCACACATATCTACTCCGTCCGTCTCCCCTTTCTTCACCTGTGTGTAAACAGAGGCCATGGTGCATTTTAATACTTAGTTAAACTTACCTTCACAGTAATAGAAATAAAAAATGATACACATTTTTTTCAGTAGTTTTTTATAATCTAAATTAGTGAAAATGTGATATTTTACAATTAGGACCTGTGAAAAAGAAATAAAATACAGTTATAATATATAATATAGTTTTTACAACACAGCATAATTTTAACAAGTAACAAATTGTTTTCTTTGCCTTTTTTGTTGTTCTCAGAATATATTGAATTTCACTAGAAACAGTGATTTCAATCATACTCATCACATAACAGTGGGCAAAAAAAAAAACAATCAATAAGATTGTTTAAAAAAAACAAGACTACATCCTCAATAACATACCATATAATGCAAATCAGACATATATAAAATGCTTACTCCTAAGAAAATGTTCTAACTCAAATGTATATACACTGAAAAATGTTGTTGTTTAAAAATGTACGCTGAAAGAATGTGCAAGAAAAAGTCCATAATTCAAATATATACTTTTCCTCTAGACCAAATAGTATTCTTGAAATCCTTTATATTGTGGAATAGTAATCGTATTAATACATATTAATAAATTCCCCAAAGGCCGAATTATGTTCCTAAAACTTTGGTTTAAAAATATTAGGTAGGAATTTGGTAATTCGCTTGGCAAAGGTTGTTTAAAAACCAACTGAGCATCATTACAATATGTCCAGCTTTTATCACATTAAAAGGCAGTATAAGGTTCAGATGCTGTGGAAAGACCATCATGGAAAATTATTGCTGCTGCTACAAAAGTCCTTCCTGATATCGATAGTTGACTTGCTACAAAATGTTTTATTAAAGTGTCCAATTTTCTTCCATCAGCTGTACAACGTTGCATCATTAAAACGATATATTGTCCATATCGTTGTATAAATAATGTTGATAACATTTCTGATTAGCATTGGCTATACTCCATCTTTTGATTTTGCTGCTTTAACTAGTTTATTGAAAGACACTGATTTACAGTATGCTAATGTCAAATATTTAAATCTTACAGTGTCTATGTTAGTGTTACATGTAGACCTACAATTTTCACAATGGTTGGCCTAACGGCTAAGGCGCTCGACCTCGGACCTGGGGATCTGGGTTCGAGTCTCGGTAACGACGCCAAAAACCCCCTGTGATTCTGGGCAAATCACTTAATCTCCCCGTGCCTAAAAATGAAAGTGTGTCCTCATGTAACGTAACTGGTGCTATGTAAAGCGCTCTGATAACTGATTTGGTTCGGTTCTAGTTCGCGCTATATAAAACTCTGCAAAAAAACAAAAACAAAAAAAAATTTCCCATTTATAACAAAGGCCAAAGAGATTTTCAATTTCTATACCTTCATTTTCAAATATGGTAAGCATATACATTAGAAATTCCTGAGCATCGTGTTGGATATTCTGCATAAATTGTGTGGAACCAGAACAAACATCCAAAAGATTACGAGTTTCACAAACGCTTTGTGTTTTACCTTTATTACTTCTCAATGTTTCTAAAACACAAAATCTTTTTTCCTGATTCTCTATAATTTGCTGTTGCAAACCTTCTAGAAAAAAACAACATTGACCACTACATTAGCATAGCAGTTGACACCTGAACTATTTTCAGACTGATAATCAACAATCTCTTCAACAGTCTCCTTTTTTCTTTTTGCTTGCAATAACAACATTATTTTGTTTTTTTTCTTCTCTATACCTTCACTAAAGATGTTCTCATACCTTTTTTTTCGACCTACTACACGCTTTTCAAATACAGGATATTGACCTAATTTGGGAGCATACACTCTTCTTAACCTATTACACTCTTTTACACAGTTTGCATCTGCAGTAACCTTTGTGTCATCAACATCAATCAAAACCCAACCAGATAAAGTTCTGACTCGCGACAAAGCAACATATGCCATACCCTCTTTAAACACCGTACTTCCAATGTTCACCAAAGCACTGTCTACACATAAACCTTGAGATTTATGAATAGTCACGGTATATGTCAGAGAAACTGGAAACTGTTTTCTACGGACATATAAATCTTCAACAAGCAAAAAACGAACTGAACAATGACCAATTTGTTTCACTTCTTCAATCAGATCAAATTTAATTTTTAAAAATTCAATACCATCTTTATTCGGATATTTAACAAAATTCACAACTTTGCCCATTGCTCCATTAACTAAACCTTTTTGTACATCCAAATTACGCCTTAAAATTACCCAACAGTTTCTACATGCATATAGATTATTTTCTAAACCAGCAGTTTTAGATATCCATTTTTCTAAAGAATCCAATTTTCTTTTCAACTTTTCGGTCAAAATAATATTGATTCCTTCATGCTCTATTTTATCAATGGCTTCCATTTTCATTATTTCTTTATTTTCCAGCTTCAAAAGTTGTTTGTTGATTATAGAACACTCACACAGTGTTGGCATTAAGCAGATTACAGATTTGTTTTCTGCATTTTTCATATATATTTGCTCAGGAACTATATTTTCATTTGGAAACAAATTGGAAAGTAACCGACTCTGCAAAGCTTGTTTGCCATGTTCTGTCAGTACTCCAATTCTTATATCTTGAAGAATAGTTCCATAATCAACATAATTTGCTTGTCGCATATTTGTAAAGAGTTCTTTGTATTCAAAATATGACCAAAAGTTAACGTTTCAAACACTACCCAGAGACTTTCTGGTGTTTTCATACGCAAGTGTTGTAAATACTGGTTGTCCTTTTACAGGAGAAAGTTACAGTAGATCTACAAATACTATGACATGTTTTCCTCCAAATAACACGTCCTACTCTGTTTTAAGAATTTGCTGCTTTCTTAAAAACACAAAAGCAAGCATTAAGTTGGAGACCATGCTTACCTCATCAATAATCAGAAGTTTCATTTTCATCAGCACATTTGAAACTTCAAAACAAGCTTCTCCTGAGAGCTAGTGATATTCCAATTTGTTTTCATGCTCAGGTAGCATCAGTAAACAATGTAATGTAATTCCTTTTAATGTTGTGTGACAAATGTGACTCAGTTGTTTTCTATAGATAACTGGTGATTACTTTAATTAAGAAACGTTTTCCTGTTCCAGCTTGTCCACTCACATACATTGGGATAGGTTGAAATTATGTGCACGGCATTCTTTCTTTTCATGAAGAAATCCATGGTCAATCTGTTGCTTCACTTGCTGATATATTTATTTTTGTTCAACATTTGGTTGTTCTTCCGTGTTTGCTAAGTCCATTACATCTTATTGAGCTTGATTCATTGCTGTTTCCACCTCATTCATGGCGATTGCTGCTGCATTTTCAACAATAGGTTGTCCTAGTGGATTTTGACTCAGCGGAGCAAGACTTTGACTGTCTTGAGAACTGTCTCTAGGAATCTCAGCTGCAATAGTAGCTTCTTGATCAATTTAATCGTTCAACATTTTCACATAATTTGCAAAAACAGTGCATTGTATGGTATCTTTACAAGCATTGAAGGAATCTTCATAGCTCTGAAATTCTCCAAGTAATTCCAATTCTGATTGCTATGTTTTGAACAGTTGCAAAAGGGCTAAATAGTAAAATTTTATCAACAGTGTCTCAACTCAGCTTCCCGTGATTAATCAAATGTCCTTTTGTTTGTTTCACCAAACATCCTTTGGAACCAATTACTCCATATCTTTTTATGTTCTCTGTAGTATTCCGTTTAAAAGTGTATTTTTGGAGACACATGTTCTCAAGATGATGACTTCTGTTGGGATAATATGTGTCCAACATATTCATTTTCAAAATATCTGTACTTTCTGGATCTTTTTCTTCCAAATATTCAAGTTCTTGTATAGATTTAAGTACTCAATGTCGCATTGCAGTAAGACCTAGACTCACCCAAATGATTCTTCTAGATTTGGAGTAAAGACTTGCAGACGATAACTGATCTGAGCATTCATTCGCTCCGATTTCTCGATGGGATAACATCTTCAAACTGAAACTGTATAATTTCTTACTTATCTCTTCTCTTGAGAAATCTCTTCCCACATTTCTTTCAATTCTGTCTTTTCTGATTTTGTAATGTAGGATGTTACGTATCGAGCAACAGCAATGGATTTGTCCTCAAAGTACTAAATATCCATGTTAGCATTCCACATGGACAGAAAAACCGGATTGTAATCATTTATGTATTTTGATTCTTCGCTTCTTCTCAAATTGTAAGTAATTTTTGGAGACTTTCTTGTGATGGTATGTCGCGTAGCTGACATAAAACTGTTCACTCTTCCTTTGGATAGTACAGGACGAGGAAATGCAAAACAACATTTGGTATAGAACTTATCCTTAGACTTGTACTTTTGTTGACAGTATTTTCCACATCGCTGGCTTTGGAATCATAGGACTTAAATTGTTTTCTACTGTGCTTTTGGGTATAGCACATGTAGCATATTCTTCAATAAAAGACAAAACAGTATCATCCAAATCTGTTCTGAATTTGGGGGCATCCTTGATCCATAACAGCATATGTATATGAGGAGCACCTCTTGCTTGATACTCCTTTCTCCAAAAGAAATCCACAACTCCTGCAAGAGGAGGATTTTTTTTATTGCAGATGAAAGACATCATAGCTTCAAATCTATGATTGAAATACCTGCATACATTAACAGGATCCAAAGAGCACAATTCTCTTGGTGTCTTGTATTCAATATTTTTTAAGTAAATCATCCCAAGCATACTCAGCACAGCTTAGGGTAAGGAACCATGTAGGACTTCCTACGTTCCTTAGCATACATTTAAGTTCTCCATGACAACAGTACCAATATTCATTAGTCCCAAGCTGACATGCCATCAGATGAATCAGCTGAGATTCAAAATGATCATCTCTCTGGTGCAGTTTATTAATGAAATTCTTTACAGAAACATTTTGCAGATGTACTCCTGTTTCAATATGTGATTTACTCCACATGAAAGTCCAGACAAGTCACTTTCAAACAAAAGATTAAATATATATGGGATACATTGTCGAAATCTTGGCACTACTGTATACAATCTTGTTGTCAGATATTCAGATGCAGGAATCTGCACAGGTCGTTCATCATATGGTCCTCCTTTTCTTGTTGGGAACAACTGCGGAAAACAACAAGCTTCCAAGCTTCCAAGCTTTCTTCCCATACACTCATGGGACTTCCCTTCACTTTTTTCATTTGGAATAACTCAATAGTATTCCCCATCACTTCTTTTAAATAAAGTGGATGTACACTGTAATGTTCATAGATTTGTTCACTTCTTGACATGTCCACTTTTTCAATTTTTCCACTTGACATTTCAGTATCTTCTGCTTAAAGTATTTCTTCTTCTCCCATAAGATTGTTATAGTATTCATTGTTTTTTTATCAAATACAAAATTGCCTTTTGCACTTTCCTAACATCCACTAACTCCTGCCAGATTTTCTTACTTTTAGTAGGCACCCCATTAACTAGAATGACTAGTGGTTCATCTTCTACACACTCTACACCAATAGTTTCAACATTTTTCTTTAAATCAAAAGGTATATATACAACTCTTCCTTTTAATCCTCTCAGTAAATCTGAAGGAGGCAGTTTACCTGTTTTAGGCTCCATACGAACAATATGTAAATAGAAAAATATATACCAGCGTCTATAGAAAAAAAGAAGAGAACTAAAGGAGAAACTCCTTAACAAGATTCCAAAGTGTGTTATGGTAAAGTGACATATACATTTATATGTGTGGATTCCCATCAATCACCAAGCCTGGTGATAAGCTTCATCATTTGGGTATCCTTTTTGTGTGGTATGACAATGTATCAGAGCTCTCGAGTGTCAAAGGATATATTTGACCTAGATGAGCAATATTTCGTATGTGGGAACAAGTATTATAGTGCAGTGCAAATAGTGAAGTGAAAAAGAATATAGAGTGCAATAAATGTAAAATGGATGCGTGAACAAACTGTAAAATGTATTATGGTTAGTCACAATCAAAATTTAAAAACAAAACTCTAGGACCAGTTTTAACAAATAGCTGCCCTTAGCAGGAGTGGTCAACATGTTTCAGCACTTACAGGCCAAAGATAAAGCCATGTGCTTTCGTCAGGACCTCTAAAGAAAATAAAGCTACTGCTATTAACAATACTGAAAAAGGATATAATGTGAGTATAGCATCTCACAGCCCAGAAATCCTCATGATGTTCGTAAATTTCTTAATAGGATGGAGGACAAAACCTCGCCCCACCTAGCAACAGCACAGGATAAAGGAGGCACCGCTCTTTCCCCCCCGACGGCTCTGTTGACTGTCAGAGGTACCGACGGAAAGAGCGGTGCCTCCTTTATCCTGAGCTGTTGTTTTTAAATTTTGATCGTGACTAACCATAATAAATTCTACAGTTTGTTCACGCATCAATTTTACATTTATTGCACTCTATATTCTTTTTCACTTCACTATTTGCACTGCACTATAATACTTGTTCCCACATACGAAATATTTCTCATCTAGGTCAAATTTATCCTTTGACACTCGAGAGCTCTGATACATATAGAGCTGGATTGTCATACCACACAAAAAGGATACCCAAATGATGAAGCTTATCACCAGGCTTGGTGATTGATGGGAATCCACACATATAAATTTATATGTCACTTTACCATAAAATACTTTGGAATATTGTTAAGGAGTTTCTCCTTTTGTTCTCTTCTTTTTTTCTATAGACGCTGGTATATATTTTGTATTTACATGTTAGTCTGGAGCTGCATATTCCAGCTGGTCTTTAAACTCTGGCCTCTAACCCTACCTCATTGTTCTTGTGTGTTTTGTCCATACGAACACTAGCCTGAAATGGGTGTACACATTGAATGAGAATAGACTTATAGGTATTTAAATCTATCAGTTCTGGAGGAATAGCAACTAACTCTAGATTATTATGGTTAGCTCTGGCGGGCCTTTTATTCTCATCTAATTTGTTATAACAATATTTACAAACACGCTGATCAGAACCCAAATCCAAACAATTCTCTACCAGCAAATAAGTTGCAAATTCCTTCCACTTAACATTATTTTCTCTTTCACTTTTTAAATACAGATCAACACTCCTAGTCTGATTTTTATAGTGAGTTTGCCGAAAAAATCAAGAATAATTTGGCCTGTCACCTGAAATCACCTTAAACTTTGTACTTTGTTCTTCAAATTTTTTTGTCCTAGTATGTTGCACATTCTCTTCAAGAGTTTCTTCTTTTATTATCTCAGTTTCTGCACTCTCTTGTTCAGGACCAAAGTAACAAAACTCAATTTCATCACAAACCTTCTTCACATCTGATACTAACCCACGCAAAAGAGCACTGTTCAACTCAGTTAATTTTAGTGCCGGACTTTTTGCATAATACAATCTTCTGACTAACTTCCGCATTTGAGAATGATGTACTGCTAACATCCTGAAATGATGAAAAACACTTTGACATACTTCCCTAGAAAGACAAGCCAGAGAATGACCTTGCAAACCAGTATTTTTTCTCACTCTGCAAGGGTCTAGTCCTTCCAACATCTTAACCTTCTGTTTAACACTTTTTGTTACTATATTCTTGTAAGAAATTGCGCAAAATATCAATAGATTCTTGATGATGCTACTGCAATTCCAAGTGTACGATGGGGCTTCAGGACGTCTGCCTAGAACTTCATCAGCTGTTGCTTCTTCTGCATTTCGGCGAACCATCTTCTCTTTCTCAATTGGACAACCATTTCTAACCTCATAAGCTCGACCACTAGTATCAACTGCATGTAATAAATAATTGGTCTGAAAATAACTCTCTTCATTAAAGAAAGGCTCTTTAATGACTCTGAACTTGAACTGTGTTTCCATTCGCCCAAAATAAATCACAAATATTAGTTCTGTTAATTACTCATTTCCTCTTACTTTTGGCCTTCATTAAATGGATTGGTTTATATATTGATCAAATTCTATTTAAAACTAAAATGAATAGTTTCCTTTTTACTTCAAAAGCCTTTTGAACAATGGATTCAATCTGCTTTTTTTTATGAAATAGTGCTCTTTTTCTGTATTTCTTCATAACTTTGAGCAAATTATGTAGTACTCTATTGTAAAAATGTTTTTTGCGTATTTCTTTATACTGATTTTGTCTTCTTTTACATAGGTCATACCTTTTGACTGTATACTGGCTTTTTTTCCTTTCCTGTTATTTTGATTATTTTTTCTGCTTGAAGCATTGTCAGTAGTTTCAACATTCTGTACATTGTTTTGGGGCCTAGAAAGTTTTTTAATGAATTCCTTGGTTGTCTCACAGGAAGACTTCTTCTTTTGAGCCATATGTTGTTGGTCATCCAATGATTGTTGTTGAGTTTTCGTCAAGTATCTTTCCTTTAGCTGTCTTTTTCTCTTTCTTGATTTTTCAGGCATGATAACTTTATTTTAATGATGATAAACAATTTCTGTAAAAAATAAACATAAATAAACGTATATTATTAACTTTATAAATTATACTTTTCTATCACTATGCAAACACATTCTATATAAAAATCATTTAATAACTTTCTGTTCGTATCACTAATTGAAATTGTAATTCAAGGTGTATACATAACTTTATAGGAATGCAAGGAGAGTAACAGGGTGATTCCCGCAGTGTATAGATACTGACTGAGGAATTATAGACCAGAAACACATGTGTGAAGGTGGTTAGAGCACTACATGATTGGGCATAGGAGTTTGAAGCAGTCCATGTCCTTAAACCTGGCTCGCTGCATGTGTATATGCATACTGACTGAATGATTACAGTACTATAAGGAAAGGCACTGGGTGAATTTATAATTGGTAGAGTTTTACTTTAGTGAATGGATTAGTACATGTAGCTAAAAGGGTCACTATGGGATTGCAAGAGCAATAACAGGGTTTTTGCTGTAGTATATGGATACTTATTAGGGAATTGTAGGCCTGCAACACAAGTAAAAAGTTGGATAGACCACTACATGAATAGTGCATAGGAGTTTAAAGCAGTCCATGTCTTAAAGCCTGGCTCGCTGCATGAGTACAGGGATACTGACTGAATCTCCAAAACGCAAGTGAGGACAGCGCAAGAGGAGGTCAAGCATCTGCCGGTGCGGGCTGCAGTCCCCCTGGTGTAATAATAGAGACTAGAGCTGTGTCACAAGTCATGTAAGGGTGCTGAAAGGATTCCTCAGAGCCGTACATGCTGGATAGGTCCATCTTCATGGTCTTGGCCGGGGCGAGGCTCTCGACCGCAACGATTCTTCCTCTGGAAGGATGATGATGATGGACAACATTCTGGCCTAACGCCAACGGAAATAACGCATTACAGGCATCAGCACTATAACCTAGTGCTCATCGGATTAGTCTCTGCATCCTGGACTCACTGCTCGATAGTTCCGGAATTGAGAGGTGGAGGGACGTTGGTGCACCGAAACAGTCAGAAGGAAACGCAGAGCTGGAACCACAGCGACGGTGAAGCGGTGCAGACGGTTGGTGCGTTTGACAGCGGTCGCACGCAGGACTATTTGGACGGTCTCCCAAGTGCGGCGGGCTGAAGGCCCCCAGGGCATCTCGTGAATTTCCCCTGTGCAAGGTGGTACGACCCAGAAGCACACACTATGAGTGGTAGAGGGACGCGTGCGGCCCAGCAAGATAAGCTTGACAAATTTGCTTACACCAAAGACTTCCCTCCATTACCGGAACGCAAGGAACAGGTGACTAAGCCCAAAGAAGATGAGGGTGGTCCCAAAGTAACACTAGAAGATATCATGGAAGCTCTCCATAAGGTACAAACAACAGTGGGTTCCATCTCAACGGATGTTACATTCCTTGGAGCAGACTTTCAAAAAATGTCTGCCAGAGTAACTGAGGTGGAACAAGTGACGACCAACCTCTCCAAAGACTCCTGATTAGGAAGGTGACGCGCCTGGAGGCGGGCAACAAACGTATATCGGAGAAGCTGGATGAACAGGAAGGACGCTCCTGATGAAACAATGTTCGAATCAAGGGAATTCCTGAATTGGAAGGGGGCCCCGCCATGGACCTATACATTGAGGAGCTCATAAAAACACGCCTGGAGCGGGCACACAGAGTCCCAGCAGGCAGACCTAAACCTGGGACCCCGCCACATCCAGTACTGGCCCGTATTTTTTACTTTCGAGATAGGGACGCCATCCTGCAAACGGCCAGAGTGGCGCCACCTGTCCGCAAACAAAACTCCATAGTTTCCTTCTTCCCAGACTAAACGGCAGCAGTTTCAGCGTGCCGCAGAACTTTCCTGGAGGTCAAGAAGACGTTGAGAGCCAGAGAATTGCCATAGTCCATGCTCTTCCCGGCACGGCTTCGGGTCGTTGCGGAGGGGAAAACCTGTTTTTTTGAAACGCCTGAGGAGGCCACGGACTGGCTGGAGGGATGGCGAACAACGGGTAAACCTGGAAGAGGCCCAAAGAAAAGAAGACGTCAGATGCAAACCGAAGATCCTGAGACTGATGTACAGGATGGGACGGAAAGCGAGCAACTACAGAAGGAAGCTGGAGAATGAGCTCTGGAGCTGCGCTGGAAGGTTGTCCACTGCTAAAGCAAACCAGGGCCACATATATGCTACTAGCAGCAAAGCCACCTTGACTTTCTGATTGCAAGAGACTCGCTGTTAATTCAGGACTCTGGGACATGGGGATTGAAAGGTCTTCCTCGAGCTTCCCACCCCGGTGCATGCAAGTACTGTTACAGTTTTGGGGTTCTAAGCACTGTGCTAAGTTGGGGAGGTGGGCAGTTCTGGGTCCGCAAGGTAGGGAGGCAGGGAGGCAGGGAGGAGGCTTGGGGGCAGGGATTTTTTGTACAGTTTTTGTATTTAATATATATCGTGGTTCAGACCGGGGCTGGTTTTGTAACGCTCATAAGCTCACAGACACACTCCAGTAGCATTTCAAAACACGCCACATGTATCCCTAAATTACTAGACGATGACAATGGAGGACGGACTAAGGACTGACTCTATGGGAGACACCAACACAGCGATACCATTCCTCTCAATACTCACCTGGAATGTGCGTGGACTGGGTGATAAAATCAAATGTGGCCTAGTCTTACAAAGTATTAGGAGGGAAAACCCGGCAGTGGTACTCCAGCAGGAAACACATCTTACAGGCACATCCACCAAAGCACTAGACAGATGGGGATATAAGATGATAGTACACTCCGAATTTACGTCAAACTCAAGGGGAGTAGGTATATTAGTGAAGAAACAATTCCCTCTGATAATAAAGGAAGTTAGGGCTGACGGTTCAGGGTGATTTGCTGCCATACAAGCACAATGGGAGGGAAGACCCCTTAATATAGTTTCAGTTTATATTCCACCAGCACTGCATGCGATGGCCTTTCCGGAGCTGAGTGCGTTTTTGCTTAAACTCCTGGGAGGGGAACTACTCCTGGGTGGGGACTTTAATGCGATCGTCCAGGATTTTATAGATAGATTCCCTCATAGGGCGGATGCTGATAGCCCATCTCGACTTGCCAGTTTCTTGGAGGCAATGGGAATGGTTGATGTATAGAGAAGACACCACCCTCTAGAACCACCGCGCCTCCCCGACAATTGCCCACTTAAAATAGTGGACAGCACGTTTAAATATTTAGGAGTCCACATTATGGCAGACCCAGGCGAATTCTATAATAAAAATGTGCAACCTTCACTAGAACGTCTCAAAAGAGACATACATCACTGGGAAACATTGCCTCTGACGTTGTTAGGGAGGGCAGCTCTTTTTAAAATGATGGCCCTACCGCGATTCCTATACATTCTGGAAAATACACCATATCTTGTGACACCCTCCTACTTCAAAGCCATTGCTGCTCAAGTCTCCAGTCTGCTGTGGGGCAATAAGCCGGCACGTATTGCACAGACCAAGCTAGTGCGTAGTTGGTATGATGGTGGTATAGCACTTCCAGATGTTGAACTTTATTATTAGGCTGCACAACTAAAAGTGGTGAATCAATGGGTACACCTCCCGCAGTCAGATCTGGCATTACAAGCAGATAGGGCGCAGTTGGGTGTGAGAGACATGTTGGCTCCCCTATATGATAAAAAATTAGCACAGACAAAGTTTGCCCCACTGCGACACACCCTGGAGCTGTGGCACGCAGCTCAGACGAGATCGGGATGACAGGGAGTGATAACCCGGCTTACTCCATTATGGGACACGAAACGGTTAGGGAACCTCGGACACAGTAAAGGATTTGACCGTTGGGATGACATTGGGATATCAACGGTCAGAGATATGTGGCAGAAGGGAGACGTGGTTGCCTTTGAAAGCTTACAGCGACAGTATGAACTGGCCCCTTCGGAATTGTTTAGATATACACAGATACGACACGCTTTGGTGCTGGCTTTAACGGCTAGCTCTTAGGTCCCGGAGGCATCCCCAATGGAAGATAGATTATTGACAGATTATATGCCAAAAAGGGCTACCTCTCTAACCTACCAAGAGCTACTAAATAACCTCCCTGATCCAACGGGAACACTGAGGGACAAATGGGTGCATGACCTTGCAGACATTGATGACTCAGAATGGCAAGTAGCATTGGCGTCCCTAAGGGAGGTGGGTATCCCTTCACGACTCGGACTGGTGCAATTACGTATTCTACACCGCTCCTACTACACCAGACACACCCTACATATGATAGGAAAAATTGCACATCCCTATTGCCTGAGAGGCTGTGGGAAAGAAGGGACCTTTTTTCATACTATATGGGACTGTCACGGAATAATGGACTATTGGACACAGGTGCTGAGAACGATTTCACAGGTGGAAGAGGTGACGCTGCTACCTGAGCCCAGGCGGTGCCTCTTAAACATATGGGAGCCTAATGACCTTGCACATTTGGGACAAAGCTGGGCTACCTTGGGCATGATGGTGGCAAAGAGAAATATAACGCAGAAATGGGGAGCCGCGGGGGTGCCGACCCTAGCACAATGGAGTAAAGATATGGACGCAGCCCTGATAGCTGAAAGGGCAGCATACCGTAACAGAAGGAGCCCAAAAAAGTGGTGTAAAGTGTGGGGTGCATGGAATACATACAGAGCAGAAATTTGTGATCCTCCATCGGATTTTGAAGACAGTGACTCAGACTCAGAGGGGTAATGATACCTCAGGAAGGCAAAACAAAAGTTGGGATTCAGGCGTTATGAAACACGAAACAATAATGTATATTTGTAAATGTGTAGTATTTGCTGTTGGTTTTAAATGCGGAATATTGCAATGTGAGACATGGATATGCCCCAAAGTAGTTTCTTATGTTTGTGAAGCGAAAACTAATAAAAAAAAAATTTTAAAAACAAATTTACTGATCTAGAAAAACTAAGCAGAATGCAAACATTCCACATATTTCAGTACTGCATTTTAGTGTTAAAGCCTAACTGATTTTGCAAAGACATAAGCAATGACTATTTTCTAATTCTACCAAAACTTGACAACAAGAAAGGTTTTTAAGCACATGTCTCTGCAAACACATGAAGCACCCAAATGCTTCTGTCACAATTTTCCCAAATGCACATTGACTAACAGTATCCCTTGCACTTTACCAAAAGACATTTACTAGTCTGGAACATGTGAGATGACTGCACACATTCCACATATTTTAGAACTGCAGTTTACTGTGGAAGCCTTTCTTATTTAACAAGTACATAAGTAATGACTGGCTTCTAATGCTACTAAAACTTTACATCATTACAAGTTTTAAAGCAGTTAGCTGTCAACAAACACATGAAGTTACCAAATGCTTCTCTCACAACAGTTCCCAAATAAACACAGTCTCATAATGTGATTCTAGACAAGCAAGACTACTCCCTGGACTTTACCAGGAGAAACACATTAATCTTATTAAAAACAAACACAACACATACAACCCCTCACAAATTAATAACTCACCTTTCAAATTGATTTGTAGATTAAGAAGTATGTCAGTCACACACCAGATCTTCTTATACAGAATCTCTGTACTGTACTGCTCTTAGGAAAACCAAACAAATTGCAAACTTTCCCTCTCATTCTGCACACATATACATGTAAATATCAAATCACATTGCTTCCCACATTAATTCAAAAACTAACACACATTTCTATTGGTTACACATTTCAACTCAAATGACATAAGTTTGAACCCTCCCCCCTATCTGCTTACTGCCTGTTACCATGGTAACAGTTCATGGAACACTGAACTGAGCACACAGGTCACAAGTTCAGCACACAATTTTGCTAATCCAAAGAGCAAGTGTGCTTAACTTTTCAAAATATCACCTTATCCTGTCTAATGTTCCTTTCAAACAGTTTTTCTTAACCAATAAGAAACATGCTTTAAAATAACAGAAAAATCCAGCCTACTTTTCAGACTAGTATGTTGTCAATCAACCAATCATTTTTTTTCTTTTTTCAAAACTGCATCTTATCCACCATTTTAGAAAAATCTCACTTCTCAAACTGCCATTTCACATACAGACACCTTCTGAGTGCATCCAGACCTCCCTTCAAGATGCTTGGAGTGTGGATTGTGGGACACAGCTATATTTTCTGAGCTAAAGGTATGCAGAAAAAAACAGGCATTGACAAACACCTAGCTCTACCAAATGTAGATATTAAATGGATTGGACAGAGTGTTGAAGTGGCCATTGGCTAAATCCTTTTTGCATCTCCAACACCCTGACCTCATAATTGTGCACTATGGTGGCAATGACCTAGGCACTTTGACTGAGGTAGGTCTGGAAATGCTTATGAAGGACACCTTTAGAGAATTGATGTCACTTCTCCCCCAAACTGCCTTTGTTTATTCTAACATATGCCAAAGGCAAAGATGGAACTGGTTCACTCAATTTTGTCCACAGATTTAGAAAGCTAGGAAACATGTCAATAGATCTGCTTTTCTCAGAGATTATAGGATGGGGTCCATTTACCACAATAATCTGTGTTTCAATATGGATCGTATCAATAGGAGAGATGGTGTACATTTTACAGATGAGGGTAACAGAATCTTCTTCATCAACTTTAGACTCTGCATAGGTACTTACTTGTTGGTACCAACATCTCTCAATAAACACAAGGGCTCTTTTTAGAGCCACACAAGATCTAAACAAATAACTCTGATATATATCTTTAAAAATTTTTTTTGCTTGGAGTCACACACCCAATGCGGCAGAGTCGTGCACCCAACGCATTGAAGTCGTGAACCTAACGCGTTTGAGTCGCGCACCCTACACGGTAAGAGTCGCGCATCCAATGCGTGCACACCAGGGGGCCGCGCTGAGTGCTGCGCTTGGTGCGCGACTCCTAATTTTACAGTGAAAAAAGAAATACCATCTATCACTCATTTCTATTATCCCCGGGGCCCCATACCCTGGGGCCTATATAGAACGTTGGGGACCGTGGGGGGATCCACAATGCTCCCCGTGTCCTTCGGGAACCGGCATTGCTTTTCCACATGGGGAGCTGCTAACATGCAGCTCCCCGTGTGGAAAAGCAATATGGTTTGCATTTTTGCTATGGCAGGACAGGAGCAGCGAAGCTCCCGGCCTGCCATAGCAAACAGCATTGTCCAGGGGGTGGGCATCCCGAGACACTGCAGGAGCCATCCCCTGGGGGGTGGTGGTCCCCAGGGACATCACAGGGCTTGAGGAGGGGGGCCGTGCGGCCCCCCTCCCACAATGCAAAAAAGACCCGGGAGTGGTGGTCCCCAGGGCTGGGGGACGTTGAGCTCTCCCTACTCTGTATTTTGCTCGGGAGGCCTTTAAGCCCCCCTACCATTTATTTTGTAGCCCCAGGGGTTGGCAGTCCCCTGGACTGGGAAGCCTCTCTGGGCCCCCCATAAAATTTTAAACTTTTGCCCCCGGGATTTGCCCCCCAGGAGGCTAAGTACTAAGCCAGCGCTTCGTTTTATTAGTTTTGATTTACGGCAAGATCTGCGTAGCCTGCGTGCATTTTGCTGTTTTCTATAAAAATAATAATAATTTTGGGGACCCCCTAAGCAGGTCTAAAGGGTCAGGGTATTTATACCCTGCCCCCTTTATATGTTTTGCACACTGACGTCTACAGCCTCGCTTCTCCCGAGGCAAAAAATGGCTGCCAACACTTCCTGGTTTCGAATGTTGACTATCACTTGACAGCCAATTAGCATTCAGAACGTGATCAGCATGGTGTGCTTAGGGTGCGCTCAGGATGCACGGGTGCTGCGCGGCCATAGATATATTTGTGAATTTAATTGTGATTTTCTCAGGAACTACTGAACGGATTTACAGCATTTAAGCAAAAGGCACGAGTCTGAACCAAGGACTACCTCTTTGCCAAATGTGGTGTAATTCCATTCAGCCGTTCGGGCTGTAGCCGCAATGCAGGGTTCCTATGGAAAATTGCATTGGGAAAACACATTTTGGGACCCCTTTTTTCTCGGCCCCCGATTCACTAATCATCCCGAGACTTTCAGGATAGGAGCGGACCGGAGTGCCCCACCAGTTTAAACAATTTCGCGAAGTTTCGTCATTCGGCGCAAAAGTTATTCCAAATAGAATGTTGTGTATGAGTACATATGATGAGTGAGTACATGTGTGAGTGACTGTATAGGACTGTTGATGAATGAGTGGATGTGTGTGTAGATCTTGGAATTACTGTATAGGTGTGTTGTAAGTGGTATTGGTATGTCCATTGTTTTGCAAATGTTAGTTTCTATTTTTGAGTGTGTGTATCAAAAGTTATATTAGGGTGAGAGGAGGTCTGCCACTCTATCACAAGAATGATGTTGTGATGTTATCAGTGATGTAATTTTCGATTTCATCAGTGATGTCAGGAGTGATGTCACTGACCATGTCATGAGTGATGTAATATGTGACATCATCAGCAGTGCATTGCGGGCGTGTGAGTTATAGTTAGCTGAACTAACTATAACAGGGGATTTCCAATAGTTTTGTATGAGTGAAACCTAACTATAACGCCCCTGAAATCTATGTTTTTTTCAGTGAAGTTCTAAGGTTTTTTAAATGCTAATTTCTGACTATGCCTACAGAGATAGGATATGTGACGACAGAAGAGAAAATGCACAGAAAGAAAAAAAAGAAATGCAGAAAGAAGCAACAAAAGTCTTCAAAGATGAAGAAAAGTGCAGGAAGAAGGAAAATGTGCAGAAAGAACAAACAGAAGAGCAGAAAGAAGCCTTGTTTCCAAATCATCCTGCACCCTCAACTTTTTCAGACAGATACTGGTGGTAATGGAGTCTGACTAACCGGTGCTAGAGCCAGTGCTATGTTGAAAGACATTTAGAATACAGTGAAAACACATACTTGCACCAGGCAACACTATGTATTGGGTTCCCCTGTGATTAGCATGACCTCATCCGTATATAATACAGTATATAATAGGGCAAAACTACTTCTTAAAAGGTGCCACAGGGCGTGTTTGCACCAGTCACCTCAGGCCCCAACCCCTCCCTTCACTACTGTGCAAACACGTTCTGTGGCCATTTTAAGTTGGGAGATTAAGTCCCCTTGAATTCTGAGGGTGCCTAGGGTCTAAATAGCCCGCTAGGTACCTCCAGTAAACACCACAGAGCTGCAATGGATAGAGGTGTAAAAAGTGGCATGGCCTGGACCACCTCACTGCAACGCAGTGCAGTAGCACTTACTGGAAGCACTTGGTGTGCTAGTTTGCCCCCATGGGCCCTCAGGATTCAAGGGGAATTATTTCCCCAACTTAAAACGTGCCACAGGGCGTGTTTGCACATGTCACCTCAGGCCCCGTCCCCTCCCTTCCCCACTGTGTAAACACACCCTGTGGCCGTTTTTAGTTGGAAGAATAACTCTCCTTGAATCCTGAGGGTCCCTAGGGGCAGATTACCCACTAGGTACCTCCAGTAAGTGCCATTGCAGAGCGGTGTAAAAAGGGGCACAGCCTGCACCACCTCTCTGCAACGCAGCGCAGTGGCACTTACTGGAAGCACCTGGTGGGCTAGTTGGCCCCCAGAGTCCCTCAGGATTGAAGGGGAATTATTTCCCCAACTTAAAACGCACCATAGGACGTGTTTTCACACTTCACCTCACGCCCTGTCCCCTCCCTTCACCACTGTGTAAACGCGCCTTATGGCCATTCTAAGTTGAGAGATTAAGTCCACAATGCTAAATAACACTTAGAATACAGTTAAAACACCTACATACACTAGGTAACACTATGCGTTGGGGTACCCGTGTGATTACCATGGCCTCCTCAGTAAGACCCGAGTATATAATAGGGCAGGGGAATAAAAACTACCACTAAAAATGCACCACAGGGCACATTTGCACACTGGTGAAGGGAAGGGGGGCTGAGCTGATGTGTGCAAACATGCCCTGTGGCCATTTTAATTTGGGGGATACAGTCCCCTTGAATCCTGAGTGTCCCTTGGGTCCAACCAGCCCGCCAGGTATCTCCAGTTTGCGCCACAGAGCTACGTTGCAGAGAGGTGTAAAAAGGGGCATGGCCTGGACCACCTTTCTGCAACGCAGCACATTGGTGCTCACTGGAAGCACCTGGTGTACTAGTTGGTCCCCATGGGCCCTTTGTATAGAAGTGGAATTATTTCCTCAGGGCGTGTTTGCACACGTGACCTCAGGCCCTGTCACCTCCCTTCCCACTGTGTAAAGACGCCCTGTGGCCGTTTTAAGTTGGGAGATTAAGTCCCCTTGAATCCTGAGTGTCCCTCGGTCCACCTAACCCACTAGGTACCTCCAGTAAGCATCACAGAGCTGCTTTGCAGAGAGGTGTAAAAAGGGGCATGGCCTGGACACCTCTCTACAATGCAGCCCTATGACGCTTACTGGAGGTACCCGGTGAGCTAGTTGGCCTCTAGGGATCCCCAGTATTGAAGGGGAATTAATTCCCCAATTTAAAACCCGCCACTGGGCGCATTTGCAGAGTGGTGAAGGGAGGAGGCGGGGCCTGACGCACAATTGCGTCTTTTTTGTGCTTTTCTTTTTTAGAAGGGGGGCGTGGCCCCCTTCTTTTTTCCTTTTTTAGGCCCTGGGGACCCCACCACCCAGGGCCTGACCCCTTTTTTTCCATTCACCCCAAAAAAATGAACGGGAAGCGGCCTTGTGGCCCCCCTCCCATGGCCGATTCCGGCCCCAGGAACCCCATCCCCCGGGACATGGCCACATTTGTTACATTTTTGAATGAAGGGGGCTGCAAAACCCCCTCCAGAGGTCTCTATTTGGCCCCGGGGACCCCATCCCCGGGGCCGGCCTTTATTTATTTATTTTTAATTTGGGGAGAGGGGGCCACGTGGCCCCCTTCCAGGCCACTCCTGGCCCCAGGGACCCCAACGTCCCCACCATCCCTGCCGGCTCCCCGCCTCCTGCGGGAGCCGGCATTGCTTTTCCACATGGGGAGCCGCTAACATGCAGCTCCCCGTGTGGAACAGCAATCTGCTTTAGATTTTGGAATAGAGAGCAGGGAAATCTGCTCTCTCTTCCAAAATCGAAAGCAGAGTTTGCTATGGCAGGGCGGGAGGGCTGAGTGCCCTCCCACACATTAATAATCGAAGTCTCCGCTGGCCCGCGCAAATATTTTTTCCAATGCCCCCGGGACTTTGCCCACTCGAGGGCTAACTCTTAACGAAGCGCAGTAGCCCTTTTTTGGGGGGGGGGGGCCGCATCCGCGGATCCGTAGCGCATCTTGGCGTTTTAAAAAAAAACAAATTTTTTTTAGAGCCCTGTGGGTCCCCTGTAAGCAGGTCTAGGGGTTCAGGATGTTTCTATCCTGCCCCCTTTTTGCATTTTGCACATTTGTTCCACTCATTTCTTGTGCCTCGGTTCTACAGATGGCTGCCAACACTTTCTGTTTTGAAGTGTTGACACCCAATTAGCATAAAGCTTGTGCTCGGGAGGATCCGCGGCCCTAGATATTAAAACTTTTTTATTTCTGATTTTCACAGCAACTACTGAACAGATTTACACCATTTAACAAAAAGGGATATTTCTGAACCAAGGGCTACCGTTTTGCCAAATTTGGTGTAATTCTGTTTAGCAGTTCAGGCTGTAGCTGTGTCTAAAGTTTCCTATGGGAAATTGCATGGGGAAAACACATTTACCATCTATCCTTCCCGAAGGGGCCTCTTCATGGCCTCCATCAGGGTTTCATTATCATCTTCGCTCTGCCGCTGTTCCTCATGTCTACAGGACCAGAGCAGGTGGTAGATCCTTCTCCTACCTCGCAGCCAAGACCTGGAAGGAACTCCCCCTTCACCTCCTACGACGCTCGACACTGCACCAGTTCAGAAAGGACCTCAAGACCTGGCTCTACAAACCTTGATTGATTGATTGCTGCTTGTTTTTTTAACCGCATGCGTGCGGCAGCTTTTTTCGCGCTGTGCGGCTTTTTAAAAAAAGCTGCGTTACATGATGAGCTGAGCTCGTCATGAGCATGCGAGCGGCGCAACTCATGACGAGCTCAGCTCGTCATGAGCATGGAAGGGGTTAAATTCTGGTTCACAGAGGCTCCTGATTCCCAAAACAGTTCTGGGTCTACTCTTGCTTCCCAAGTTTAGTGGGTAATTGTATGTTTTCCCTTGGGCCTCTCAGTATTCTTTTGATATGTGTGTGCAATTTGCATATGTCGTAACATATCAATCCATGGTTAATATTCACAAAAGTGGTAGTATTTTTCCCAGCTTTTCTTCATGGCCTGTGTGGCTGTCCGGTAAACTGCTGCATCCTTCATCTTATTCCATTTGGATTATCTTGTTTTGCTCAATAGCTGCCTTGTGTTTTTTGTCTATGAGGTATTTCGTCCTTGGTTTCTTGTAGCTGTCGTGCTTTAGTCGACTCTTCCTGCACGGTTTATACTTCACTCTTCGCACTGTCTGAATTTTTTAATTACAATTAAAATACTAATAATCTCAGTACAATAAAAAATTGGGAATAGAATGTATTTGTTGCATGGTAGCTTCGTGCATCTGTGGGAGAAGAATTTTTGAACGTGATTATTTTAGATTTGAGCATCAGATTTCTCATAAAGGGGAAAAAAAGCCTGACATGGCTAATATTAAAAAGCACATATGACCGATGGGGATTGAATACAAATGAAAGACATTTGTTATACAGTGGGCAATTTCCCTCCTAAAGCCACTTTGAAATTCTCAACCAAAGGCCCAGAGCTAGTTTAGAAATAATGTAGCTTATGTAAGTAGGTCCATCAACTTAAAACTCAATTGTTGGCATTTAAACATTTAACATAATATTCATATCGAGGTTTCACAGCTTCACATTTTTCATATTCTTGACATGAGCTAAGAAGACTGCTCTAAAAATGGCCTTACTTATTAAGCAGCATTTAGTAAAGATGTTCATATATCACCTTTTTGACAATAATAACTATATGTATGTGGGACACTTTGTCACCGGATTTTAACATGACTAACGACAACATTTGCATTGAAATAACACGTGTTATATTACTTTAGAACATTTTTGATGAATTGGTTAATAAAGCTTAGCAGTTTTTGTAATAACGTTGCTGACAGCAGTTTATGATATAGAATATTTAAAATTTGCGGATAAGCGAAACATGATCTTAAAAAAGAATATTGATTTTTAAAAAATGGGAAAAACTGTCTCACGTTTTTCAGCATTCTAACTTGTGAATGTCAGGGCTAGAATCACATCTCAAAGTTCTCCTAATCTCTACTCCTGACCCGAGTCGCACCTTTCAGTGTTAGGAAATTATTGTGTCTCACCATGATATTATGTTTGTATGGCCTTCTTAATCCGAATATGAAGCAATTTTCATAACACATCTGCTCTTTCTTGCCTGATATCCTGTCATGATAATTCTTAACAGTTAACCACAAAAAAGTCGGGCACTGCTCTCCCATTTCTTATATTGGTCAGAAAGGCAATGTAGTGTATTGTTGCATTGACTCATTTTTCAAAGCATTGACCATCATGTTGTTCGAGCCATTATTTTTTTTAATCAGGAGATTTGCACAAACTCCTATACCCTTTAAGTCATGCGCTAAAATGTAAATGTAGTTTTGTGCTGATGTTGTGTCTAATGCACTCCCAAGCTTGTCAACGAATTATAGAAGCAGGCACCACACAGGGAACACAATTTAGCATAACTACTAATGTGGCATAGAGGAAAGGTTTAAATAGTGCATGCTAAATTAAAAGTCACTGTTATTATGATGTAAATGTAAATGTAGTATACTTGTAAAGCGCACAGCTGCCCCAGCAACGGGGCGTCCCGGCGCTGTATAACTCTGGGGAACCCGTCCTGGCTTTCCCTGTGGGATGGTCCCTTGCTGGGAGTCCCCAAGGTGGAGCCAGGCATCCCCGGAATTGGTGGGGCCGTTGTGGAGATTAGGCAAGCTAATGCCCAGAGTTGCCGAGTGGAACCCCTGATTAGAGTAAGCACCGAAGCGAGAATTATCGAGTCCGCTGACCAAGGTCCACGACCCTGCCGCGTCGGGAATTGAACCCTGGTCCCAGGCTGACTTCTGCTCTCAGGCCTGCCGCCTCTAACCAGTGAGCCACACTACTCCACATGTATGAGATTCCCAACAGAGTCCTTTAGTACATTATTAACAAATGTCTCTTACTAGGGACGACCTTTATTGCCTTTACATTAGGCAAAGACGATTTTTGAAAATAATTTTTTAACAGGGTAGTGAATTTGTGTTATTACTGAGAGCTGTGTAATTTTTTTGTCTATTACTGTGTCACATTCTGCATTTTCCACAGAATAATGAATAAAATACATGATATCAAAAGTATATTAAACAGCAAATAATAAAATAAAAGTGAATGTACACAACCGTCCCAAGCCATTTGCAATTACAGAAAAAATCTGTCTACATGAACTTGGGCTTAGATGCCAGAAAACTATCTCAAACAAAACTTGCATAAAACTGGTGGTGAAGGTTCCTGCCGATCTGGCAACTTGTGGCATTCCTTGCTTGGTGTCTCAACAATTCCTGTTATCCAAGCTTCATGTCTTAGTACATGATTCACCCCATGCAGTGCCTGCTGAACATGGCTGCTAGTCAGGTACTTTCTCACTCTCACAAAGAACATATCTACTCGACTGTCAATGGCAACAAATCCAAACATTTATTTTATGTTATTCTTTCTGGTTTTGCCGTAAGGCTCTTAAAGTGGTAGCAGCCTTCATTCTCAGTTTACGGTTCCAGATACATGACCTCATCTGAACGTGCAGGATGGGGCGGGCCTTCTTTTCTTTGACAGCTTCAATACGAAATACCCTCCCTGCAACTAGGAGAAACACCAGTGATCATTCGAGCTCTTTAAAAATGCTCAAAACAAAGGGCCAGATTCACGTTTCCTGGCGCATCCCTGCAAAGCAGCAGGGATGCGCCAGGAAAGATGCATGATGCAAGTTTACCCTTGCGCCACCACAGATGTGCCGCATTTACATCATGGCGCAAGGATAAACAGATGCGTGTCGCATCTGCCAGCGTAAGTTTGGCGCAGTGCTGGCGCGACACAACTCCAGCACTGTTCCAACCTGGCCTATCCTCAACATGGTGCGTCACGCCTCATCTTGCTTCAAACAGGCGCAAGGTTTTGACGCAGCAGCATCGGAAAACTGACTGAGTGAAATCTTGTAGATTTCACTCAGGCACTTTTCCGAAGCGTTCCTGTGATGGAACACTCCCCCCCCCGCACCCCAGAGCGCCCACGTGAAACCTGACGAAGGTTTAATTTGGCGCAGGGCTTTACAACGTAATGCATCTCCCTAGAAGCTTCACGTTGTAAATAGGGTGCAACGTGGCGCATGGTTTATGCCACCTCTGTATCACAGAAGTGACGCAATGGCGGCACAACTGTGGCGTGCTGGGCTCATAAATCTGCCTTAAAATTTGTTTATTGTGGCTATTTCGTAATTTCTTTGTCGTCTGTACACCCGCATCCGAACACCTGACCCTGGTCACTGTTGTGATCAACAATTTGTGTTCAGTCTAAAGCGTTCAAAGCACATTGATCCTTGTGTCAGAGGATAATATACCACATGATTAAAAGATACACATAAAACACTGTCGTTTTTATTTGGAAAACAAACAGGGCAATCATGCTTGTTAGAATTGTTTGCCATCACAATATCTGTTGGATTTGGTTCGCCAATGTTTGGTCTCCCTCGGCCAGTATTTGACGGGGTAACAATAAGGACATAGAGAGGGATATAGAGAGGATTATCAGCCTAGAGTTTTACAAAAAAGCCACATAGATTTTATGTGAGAGTAATTGCACCATCAATACTTCTGTGGTTCTGCATGGAAGGCTGCATTACTTAAAGTGAAGCGAATCAGGAAAAGTCACAGATGGCATGCAGAAGGCATTATTAATAAGTAAATTAGTAGTAAATGTTGTTGTGTCTGGAAAGTGAAAAAAGTTGGAATAATGCATCTCAAGAGCTGGAAACGTTAAAACAAACACAGGAACAGCTGAGTTTTAAATGAGCATGCATTATTTATTCAGTCCACCCGTCAGCAGACAGAATCATTATTTCATCATCTTTCCTTTATCTAAATGTCATTGTTTCCTATTGAATACCAGGGCACCTTATGGGGCATATTACCAAGAAACGGAGTTAAAATCATCGCCGCTTTAGCGGCAGAAAACTGCAGCTAAAGCGGCGATATTGGGCTTGATAATTTGTCCTTGAGAGTTCCAATAGAAGCCTATGTTTTGGTGCCAACATGGGCCTGTATTGGAATTCTCAAGGGCATATTATCAAGCCCATCATCGCCGTCCGTGCTTGATAATATGCACCTATATTCATTCAGGTGATGAAGTTACAGACGGGAACACAGCATTGAAAGGCCAGCAGTGGCATTGAATTAGCCTTGATAGCGGTGCAGCACTGGTCCCAAATAAGGTCTTATACAACAAACTAAGAAATATCGGGGAATATTAGCAAGAACCTCGTTAAAATTATCACAGTTTTAGTGGCAGGAAATTGCCGCTAAAACGGCGATAATGGGCTTGCAAATATACGTTATAGAATTCCAATAGAAGCCCAAGTTAGATGTCCTGCACATCTAACAGGGGGTTCTATTGAAATTCTATAACGCATATTAGCAAGCCCATTATATCCCGTTTTAGCACCAGTTACCTGCCGCTAAAACAGCAATAATTATAACGAGGTTCGTGCTAATATGCCCCATCATTCTCTACATTTCCTGTTGGTACTGTGGATATTACAGAGATAACAACAGCATGTCTATTTACATGGTGAACATCAGTAGAGCTCAATGTGTGAAAAGGTATCTTGCATCCCTTTACCCATCTGAATGAAATTGAATCAACGTCTGTTTGTGCCAGTCTTGGATGAATCAATACACGCGCTGGTGAGTATTCAGAAAGCAGGTGAGGGGGGAGAAGTAGGTCTAATTAGCTCTTTCACTGATCAAGTTGGCATACAAGTGTAACTAGTCAGTCTCAACCGCATTATCTTGGCTCTTGCATATAGCCGAACTTTCAGACAGAAAGTACAGGCTGTGAGGTTTAACAAAGCAATTAAAAACAAACCCCATTTTGTATGAAGAGAATACAATTGTAGTGAGAGGTTCAGAAATGTTTTATGAACAAATAAGGTGATATACGGTATTCAGTGAAAGTAAATAGCACATTTTAAACAGTAGAAAATACTAAAATCCTCCTCTGGGACTACCAACCACACGAGCCCACACAAATAGTGCTTCTGCCTTTGGTCTTTGAATATTCTAAGGAGAGAAAAAACATATATATCAGTGGGACAAACGATCATCAATTCCCATGAGATATGTACAGTTCAAAGCTTTGTGACTCGAAGAAAAGCTGATACAAAATACACCAGCCAGTAGACGGTGCATTTTGATGTCTGAGGTTCAATGTAAGCTTGTTGAGCACTGACTCTTATCTTTGTTGATCTTTCATTTGTGTATTTTCTTTGGAAGTTATATTGTATGAAATAAGCTGGAGAATAATTGACTGCTAATAGCTGGGAAATTGCTAAAAAGTGTGCACATTAAGAGAAGATGTTATGCATTTGCTTTGCCTATTTTTAAATAACATCACATTTTCCTTGTATATTTGTTTAGGTACGAGGGTATTAAGCACTTGCCAAGAAGCACTTGCTATATGAGCAAGTTTTAAGCCTAGATGCAAGCCGAGTTTTTAGGATTTCAAGGTCAGCAACAGTGTTAAAATGTCCTAAAGCTTGTGTAGCTCCATCAGACACTGACAATGGGTTGTTAATGGCAAGGGTTCCGTAAAGATGGCCCAAGGTTCTCAGAACTCACACTAATGTTTTTTCTGGAAATTAATTTCCTATGAATGTAACAAGGAAAATCGCATTTGGCGATGCAGCGAGCTCAACAAAATTTGTTTTATTTATTTATATGTTTACTTACCTCTAATTGGCTATAATCAATACTTTGCTACCCCCACCGCCCCACATCAGCACCCAGCAGCACTCCCACCACAGGCCACTACTGGTGCTGTGTCCCCCTGCTTGAAAGGACTTTGCTGTGTGCTGTGTCCTTCAAGTAAATTATCCCCAAGGGCCAAAGGAGAGCTGGCTCCCTGTTGTGTAAACTCAGGAACACAAAAGTTTTCAGGAGTGTGTCTCAGCGACGCGGTGTGCATGAGGTTTTTGCAGCCTGAGACCCTCATAAGAATTGCCCTGTGATCGTGGGTACCTGGAGTCCATGTGAGTCTCAGTGCCACTGTGTGGGTGTGCTTCTTGCAGCCTGAGACCTTTGTGAGGATTGCCCTGTGATCGTGTGCACCTGGAACTCAAGTGAGTCGCAGCAACGACGTGTGCGTGTGCTTCGTGCAGCCTGAGACCTTCGCGAGTGTTGCCCTGCGATTGTGCTCACCTGGAATTCAAGTGAGTCTCAGCGATGCTGTGTGCATGCGCCCTGTTGCAGCCTGAGATCTTCGTTATCACCAGCCGTTGCCAGAGCGGGACCTCGAACCAACCCTGTTGGCGAGGGCCTGAGTCCCACTGCACAGAATCCACAAAGTCACTTCGGAGGCCCAAGTCGCTGGAAGAGGAGAGGAGAGCGAGGTCGCACCCCCCAGGTAACATGTGTCACTGCCTGGGGCAGGGAGCAGGATTTGAGAGAGGCGCTCTTGGCCTCTCCCATCCATGCAGCGCAAGCCTCTGCTTCAGCTCGTATCGCGGCCTGTACTTAACAAGGAGTGGCAGTACAGGGTCGGAGTGCAGAGCTGCACTTTGGTTTACACCATACCCATGTTGGGAGCATCTGTTGGCGGAAGCTGACTGCGAGTCAGTACGAGTGGGGGTGAGACCGTCTAAAGCACAGTGATCGGTCCTGGAGTGTATTACGCATTGCACTATTTCTGCATTATGAACTACCTGAATGTTGCATTGTGCATTACACTATTTTTGCATAACAAACTAACTGATTGTTGCTTTATGCATTGCATTGTTTCTGCATTATAAAATACCTGATTGTGCATTAAGCATTGCATCATTTCTGCATTATGAACTGCCTGATTGTTGTATTACACATTGCATTATTTCTGCATTACGAACTGCCTGATTGTTGCATCATGCCTTGCATTAGTTTGCATAATGAACTGCCTGATTGTTGCGTTACGCATTGCATTATTTTGGCCTTACAATTTGCTTGATTGTTGCATAACGAATTGCATTATTTTTACATTGCGAAGTGCCTGATTCTTGCATTAAGAACTGCATAGCATTGGATTAGGACTGCAGTGGGTCATCTAGACTTGCTCATTAATAATGCCAGAACCTACAAGGGCTGGCGGACCTAATATCTGGCCAGGAGGAATATTACAAATATGCATATGTTGGATTTATGTTGTGTGGTCTCATCGTATATCTCTTTATATAAATATATACCTGCTTTTATGAAACTCGTGTGTTGTCCTTTTGTGGTGTCATCATTGGGTTACTGAGAGCGTGGTTGCAAATACTTTACACACTTGCCTTGAAGATAAGCCTGGCTGTTAATGCCAAGCAACAAAGGGGGTGAGCAGGGGCTATCTGAGAAGGTGTCCTTCCTTTCCCTGGCGTGGAAGCAAGGGTCCCTATTTGGCCTAAGGTACCTACCTCAGGCAACTAGCAACCCCCAGTTCTAACATTGGTGGCAGCGGTGGGATTTGAATGAGTATTTGCAAATTCACTCACAGTGATTGCTGTACATCACTAGTTCAGCGCAGACCATGACACAACTACATATTGTGTTTTGATTTTTTGGTTCTATTTTTGAGCGACCCTTAAGCAACACATCATGTCTCAGAGGAGTCAAGTAGCCAGTGAGGTTGCAGAATTGGAGTTCGTCATTGAGGCATTGCTTACCTACAAAGTTGGTCAATTGAAGCAATTCTGCAGAGCTTTGGGATGTCCTGTGAAAAGTAGCGCCAAGAAGGAGGAGCTGCAAAGAGACTTGAGGGCCTGGTGGGAAGCCAAAGGGGCTCAGGAGACAGGTGATGTTGAGGTAGATGAGGATGACCCAGGGAATGGATGTGGTCCACAAGATTTGCCAGTGGATGGACCAGCCTCAGGAGCTGGTAGTAGCCATTCAGGGAGGAGTTTTTCACCAGAGGAGCTGGATGAAAACCAAAGGGTCAGAGAGCATGAGCTGGAGGTTTAACAACTTAACGCTCAAGCAGAAAAGAAAAAGCTGCTCATTGAAAGTGAAAAGCGAGCAGAGGAGAGCAGGAACGTTCTCGCCTTGGAAGAGAAGAAGATTCTCTTAGCTCATAAGTTAAGCATGAGGGAGCTGGACCTGAAGGTTAAGCAAGTGGAGTGTAGTTCAAATGGTGGCAGCACACAACCAGTGCTTAAGAGAGGGAAGTGTCCCCCTTTGGTAAAGCCCATGGGACAGTGCCCAGCCAGTAGGGTTAGGTCCCCTAGAAGTTACCAGGGTAAACCCACCTCCAACCTGGAGGGCAGGATCCTGACCGATGGGTCTTCCCGGGGTACCGCTCTAGGTGGGAGTTGGCAAGGGACCAGCACCCCTGGAGGGCCTCAGACTGCCAGGAAGTACCCGCGGAGCAGCATAGTTGGCCCAGGGAGTAGGGACCAAGAGAACCCCCTGCGGTCAGGAAGGCATAGAACAGGAGGATGTCCCTGTAGTAGCGGGCCTGTGTCTGTGTTCTATCGCCCCAAGCAGGGAAGTCCATCAAGGTAGTTGATTAATATACCCTGGCTTTAGGCTGGGAGGGGGTTGTGTTGGACTTGGCCCTTTTTGGCAAAAGTTCTCCAAACTTTTTAGTTTCCCCCTAGACCGTTTTTCTGACATGGTGTTGCCAACTTCGATGCTTTGGGCACTTTGCCACTGCTAATCAGTATCAAAGTACAAGTGCACCCTGTGTAAAGTGTAATGGTAATTGGTTGTCCATGATTGGTATGTTTGCCTTACTAGTAGAGTCCCTAGTAAAGTGCACTATGTATGCTTGGGCTGGTTATGCAAATGCTACTAGTGGGTCTGCAGGACTAATTGTTCCACCCACACAAGTAGCTTTAAAGAGAGAACTCAGGCCTGCCACTGCAGTGCCTGCAAGCAGTTAGTTAAACTGCCATGTTGGCCTGACAAGTGCACCCACTTGCCAGGCCTTACCCTTCTCTTTCTTTGCACATCACACACCCCTATGGTAGGTCCAGGGTACCCCCCAGGGCAGGGTGCAGTGAATGTGAAAGGTAGGACATGTTCCGAGGTATGTAGAATGTTCTGACAGTCAAATACTCTCTATTTCGTTTTTCACTGTTGAAAGGCCATCTTATCCATAAGCCAGAATGGGGAGGCTCTGTAATGTTTTCCAGCCTATCCTCCCAAACTCTTAAGAAGTGGAGGTGAAGTTTAGTGTGCCTGAACTCACAATTCAATAACACATCTTTTTGTGTAGGTGGTGTTTGCATCATGTGTTTAGAAACCACTCTTTTAGAAGCAGTTGGGTATTTGTGCTCTAATATTTCTGGGTGTCTCTGCCTGGTTGTTGATTGACTGTCTGGATTTGAAAGTGGTAGGGGGAGGGGAGGAGGTGAGACAGCAATAGGCTGACCTGCATCTGGAGTGTAGGGGGAGGAGTAGCCCCTGGAGGTGAATAGGCCTGGGTTGCTGCCATAAAACAATGGTTCCATCTCCTGCGGAATGATTACAGATCCAGATCCCCACTATCAAAGGAAGAAGATGCCACTGGCAGTGAGACACCCAGAACTGGTTTGGACAGGGGTCAGTGCCCCCCTGAACACAAAGACTTCAAAGACATTTAGGGGTATAACTGTGAGAGTTGAAATGCCTGAACGTTGGAGAAATGGATTGATCAAGACTGAAAAGGATTGAACCGCCTTTGTGGTCAAGAGGAACCCTTGCCAAGGAAGAAACAGCTGAAGAGACTGAAGGAACGGAATGACCCTTGCTGTGTGTTCTGGGGATGGCCTGCAGTTTGATGCTTTAACCAAGGAAAGCCTAAAGGGACTTTGCTGTGAGCTGTGTCGCCCGGCTTGAAAGGACTTTGCTGTGTGCTGTGTTCTGCAGTAACTTATCCCCAAGGACCCGAGGAGAGCTGGCTCTCTGTTGTGGAAACTGTGCATGTGCTTTTAGCAGCCTGAAACCCTCGTAAGAGTTGCCCTTTGATTGTAGGCACCTGGAGTCTAAGTGAGTCTCAGCAACACTGTGTGCGTGTGCTTCGGGCAGCCTGAACCCTTTGTGAGGATTGTCTTGTGATTGTGTGCACCTGGAATCCAAGTGAGTCTCTGCGATGCTGTGTGCATGTGCTTTGTGCAGCCTGAGACCTTCGTGAGGATTGCCCTGTTATAGTGAACACCCGGAGTCCAAGTGAGTCTCAGCAATGCTGTGTGTGTGTGTTTCTTGCAGTCTGAGACCTTCATGAGGATTGTCCTGTGATCGTGTGCACCCGGAACTAAAGTGAGTCTCAGCAACTCTGTTGAGTGTGCTTCGTGCAGCCTGAGACCTTTGTGAGGTTTACCCTGTGATTGTGCTCACCCTAAACTCAAGTGATTCTCAGCAATGCTGTGTGCGTGTGTCCTGTTGCAGCCTGAGCTCTCCATTATCGCCGGCGGCCCGGACCAGCATCCCCAGAGGAGCTGTGCCGCCAGCCCGAGCCCACTGTTGCCAGAGCGGGACCTCGAACCAAGAGTCCCTCTGCCCGCAATCCACAAAGTTGCATCGGAGGCCCAAGCCACGAGAAGAGGAGAGCGAGGTCGCACTCCTAGGTAATGTGTGTTGTCACCTGGGGCAGGGAGCAGACTCAGAGAGAGACACTCTCAGCCTCTCCCATCCTTTCAGCGCGAGCCTCTGCTTCAGCTCGAATCGTGGCCTTTACTTGCCAAGGAGTGGCAGTACCGGGGCCAGAGTGCAGAGCTGCACTTTGGCTTACACCATACCCGTGTTGGGGGAATTTGTTGGTGGAACCTGACCACGAGTCACTACGAGTGGTGGAGAGACTGTTTAAAGCACCTTGATCGCTGCTGGAGTGTATTACGCATAACAGTATTTCTGCATCACAAACTACCTGATTGTTGCATTACGCATTGCATTATTTCTGCATTATGAACTACCTGATTGTTGCATTAAGCATTGCATTATTTCTGCATTACAAACTACCTGATTGTTGCATTACGCATTGCATTATTTCTGCATTTCGAACTGCCTGATTGTTGCATTACGCATTGCACTATTTTTGCATAACAAACTACTTGATTGTTGCATTACGCATTGCCTTATTTCTGCATTATGAACTACCTGATTGTTGCATTACGGATTGCATCATTTCTACATTACGAACTGCCTGATTGTTGCATAACGCATTGCATTAGTTTGCATGACGAACTGCCTGATTGTTGCGTTACACATTGCATTATTTTGGCATTATGAACTGCTTGATTATTACATTGCAAACTGCATTATTTTTGCTTTGCGAAGTGCCTGATTCTTGCATTTCGAACTGCATAGCATTGCATTAGGACTGCAGTGGATCATCTAGAATTGCTCATTAATATCGCCAGAACCTACAAGGGCTGGCTGGCCCAATAACCGGCCAGGAGGAATATTACAAATATGCATATGTTGGATTTATATTGCGTGTTTTCATCGTATATCTTTTTATATAAATATATACTTGTTTTTATGAAAATCGTGTGGAGTCCATTTATGGTGTCATCATTTGGTTACTGAGAGCGTGCTTGCAAATAATTTACAAACTTGCCTTGAAGAAAAGCCTGGCTGCTCATGCCAAGCTACGGAGGGAACGGAATGACCCTTGCTGTGTGTTCTGGGGATGGCCTGCAGTTTGATGCTTTAACCAAGGAAAGCCTAAAGGGACTTTGCTGTGAGCTGTGTCGCCCGGCTTGAAAGGACTTTGCTGTGTGCTGTGTTCTGCAGTAACTTATCCCCAAGGACCCGAGGAGAGCTGGCTCTCTGTTGTGGAAACTGTGCATGTGCTTTTAGCAGCCTGAAACCCTCGTAAGAGTTGCCCTGTGATTGTAGACACCTGGAGTCTAAGTGAGTCTCAGCAACACTGTGTGCGTGTGCTTCGGGCAGCCTGAACCCTTTGTGAGGATTGTCCTGTGATTGTGTGCACCTGGAATCCAAGTGAGTCTCTGCGATGCTGTGTGCATGTGCTTTGTGCAGCCTGAGACCTTCGTGAGGATTGCCCTGTTATCGTGAACACCCGGAGTCCAAGTGAGTCTCAGCAATGCTGTGTGTGTGTGTTTCTTGCAGTCTGAGACCTTCATGAGGATTGTCCAGTGATCGTGTGCACCCGGAACTAAAGTGAGTCTCAGCAACTCTGTTGAGTGTGCTTCGTGCAGCCTGAGACCTTTGTGAGGTTTACCCTGTGATTGTGCTCACCCTAAACTCAAGTGATTCTCAGCAATGCTGTGTGCGTGTGTCCTGTTGCAGCCTGAGCTCTCCATTATCGCCGGCGGCCCAGACCAGCATCCCCAGAGGAGCTGTGCCGCCAGCCCGAGCCCACTGTTGCCAGAGCGGGACCTCGAACCAAGAGTCCCTCTGCCCGCAATCCACAAAGTTGCATCGGAGGCCCAAGCCACGAGAAGAGGAGAGCGAGGTCGCACTCCTAGGTAATGTGTGTTATCACCTGGGGCAGGGAGCAGACTCAGAGAGAGACACTCTCAGCCTCTCCCATCCTTTCAGCGCGAGCCTCTGCTTCAGCTCGAATCGTGGCCTTTACTTGCCAAGGAGTGGCAGTACCGGGGGCCAGAGTGCAGAGCTGCACTTTGGCTTACACCATACCCGTGTTGGGGGCATTTGTTGGTGGAAGCTGACCACGAGTCACTACGAGTGGTGGAGAGACTGTTTAAAGCACCTTGATCGGTGCTGGAGTGTATTACGCATAACAGTATTTCTGCATCACAAACTACCTGATTGTTGCATTACGCATTGCATTATTTCTGCATTATGAACTACCTGATTGTTGCATTAAGCATTGCATTATTTCTGCATTACAAACTACCTGATTGTTGCATTACGCATTGCATTATTTCTGCATTTCGAACTGCCTGATTGTTGCATTACGCATTGCACTATTTTTGCATAACAAACTACTTGATTGTTGCATTACGCATTGCCTTATTTCTGCATTATGAACTACCTGATTGTTGCATTACGGATTGCATCATTTCTACATTACGAACTGCCTGATTGTTGCATAACGCGTTGCATTAGTTTGCATGACGAACTGCCTGATTGTTGCGTTACACATTGCATTATTTTGGCATTATGAACTGCTTGATTATTACATTGCAAACTGCATTATTTTTGCTTTGCGAAGTGCCTGATTCTTGCATTTCGAACTGCATAGCATTGCATTAGGACTGCAGTGGATCATCTAGAATTGCTCATTAATATCGCCAGAACCTACAAGGGCTGGCTGGCCCAATAACCGGCCAGGAGGAATATTACAAATATGCATATGTTGGATTTATATTGCGTGTTTTCATCGTATATCTTTTTATATAAATATATACTTGTTTTTATGAAACTCGTGTTGAGTCCATTTATGGTGTCATCATTTGGTTACTGAGAGCGTGCTTGCAAATAATTTACAAACGTGCCTTGAAGAAAAGCCTGGCTGCTCATGCCAAGCTACGGAGGGGGTGAGAAGGGGCTATCTGAGAAGGTGTTCTTCCTTTCCCTGACGTGGAAGCAAGGGTCCCTATTTGACCTAAGGTACCTACCTCAGCCAACTAGCGACCCCCAGTTCTAACAAAGCCCATGTGATGGAGCAAGGGTAAAGGGCACTTGACTGGTTGCATGTGATGATGTGCACACATGTGTGCGGGCTGCGTTTGGGAGACGACAGCCCAGTCACTGCGAACAGGTAGTCTTACGCAGTGGGAACTCTGCGGGACTGAATATTTACCTGGGGTAGCCCCTATAATGTTAATGTACAATAATAGGAAAAGTCAGTGTAATTTACTGTTTTGTTGGTAGTGACACTTTATTAGGACTGGACCGAGTCTGTGGAGATCCACTACATGGAATTCCGGGAAGTGCTGAAAAAACTCTGCCGCACTCCAAGGAGTTGCGCAAGCTGTGGAGTTAGGTGAGTTGTGCTGCTTGCACTAATTTCTAGCGCCAGGTGTTTGTCCAGTGCTGTAAGATCAGCGCAAATGGCACCATGTGCAGTGCAAAAGGGTGCAGCTTTTCTGCTGCGCAAGTAGATGTTCTACTGAAGCGCCAACTTCCTCAACGGGACTGGCAGGTGTCTCACGCGAGCAGTAGCGGCCTGATGCAACCACTTGCGTTGAGAAATCTCACAAGGAGGTGGTATAGCGTACAATTGTCCTCAATGCGCTTGCCAGCTTAACGTTGGTGAGCCATGAGAGAGGAAAAACTCCACTTCTCACTGCAGTGCAGAGTTTTTGGGAACTCTGCATTCTACACAGAGCATGGAGTGGGAAATTGCTTTACGACCAGGCCTACACTTTATTATACACATAGGGAGAAAATTGTCTTAGCAGTTTTGCTACTCTTTGGCCTACAGAGGCCAATGAGGTACAGAAACAAGGTGTTAGCTGTGCGGAAAATCTATTCTGCAAGTTCCAAGAAGATATCTTTGTGATTTAGGAGTCATCCATAGTTGTCATATTTCCCTGGCTTAGCTTAGGATCAGAGACCAGGCCTTTTGCCACCCTGTTATGCCAGGTTAATGACATTTCTCACCAGCAGCAGGAACAAAGGCCTCCCCTTACATAGAGAGCAACTAACAGTGCTTAGATACATCAGCTGTCTCACTACCAGGGATGGGTCTGCCCAAGTTCACTGAACAAAGAAGTCCAGACCCCTGGATCCAACACAGGAGGAGGCTTCCCTGGTAGTAATGTCAGTAAACTACGGAATACGGCCAAATGCAGGTAAGTAAACATAAAAATAAATAAAACGAATTTTGTTTTGCGCACTGCATCAGTAAAATGTTGGGGTACTTCAGTATGTTATGTTATGTTATTTCCATTTCTAAAGCGCGCAGCTGCCCGAGCAAAGGGGCGTCCCGACGTTGTATCAGGAGAAGAGACACAACTCAGACAGGGCAAGAGAAGAAATCAGACGAAGAAACCCTAAGATCCAGTGGGAAAGATAAAAGTCTTAACAGCTCTCCGAAATGATAATAAGTCATCCATAGCGCGGATATGGGCAGGAAGAGAGTTCCACAGCTTGGGTGCCAGTACTCTAAAAGAGCGACCACCTGCTCTGCTTCTCTCAAAGCGTGGGACAACAGCTAAATTCTGCCCCAAGGACCTCAGCTGCCGATGAGGAACATAAGGAGAGATGATATGCTCCAATATCTGAGGCGAAGATTGTTTCAAAATTTTAAAAGATAGACATAAAGTCTTAAATTCGATCCTCTGAATCAGGGGTAGCCAATGAAGCTTACGAATAGTTTCTTTGGCCGAGCAAAATCTAGGAAGACCCACCAGAGCCCTGGCAGCCGCGTTCTGAACGCGCTGCAATCTGGTAATTTCCGCCAGGTTAGCTCCGAGCAAGAGTGAGCTCGCATAATCGAGTCTAGACAGTATGGCAGCCTGAATAATCAGCTGTCGGGTGGGGGCGTCAAAAAATTTCAGAATCGGCCTTAGACCGTGTAAAATCCCAAAGCAGGTGGCTGCTACTTTTTTTGTATGGATGGAAAAACTAAGGGAGGGATCAAGCCACCCCCCCAGATTTTTCACCTCAGCTGCCGGAGTGGGGGTAGGTCCTAATTCAGACGGCCACCATTTGTCGCCCCAAAGATTGCTGTGCTTGCCCACAATCAAGACCTCGGTCTTTTTAGCGTTATACATTTTCACCAAAAGTATCAATGTACTGAAAGACCCTACTAAGAAAAGGTGTTTCTGAATGGACAACTGAGCTCTGAAGTGCACCCTTTTAATTGTAACTTACCCATGCTGGGGGACGAGGGAGTCCTCTTCTGCCGACGCCGCCTCCGCCAGGAGTCTTCACACTGCTGTGATAGCGCCGTCGCCCCGGGACTGCAACTCCGGCTGCCTCAGCGGCTGCGCTGCATTTCCACGCCCCATAAGCGCCAGGAGGTGCCTACAAACAGCGCTCTGCTCGGCGGAGCAGGGGGGAGCCACACATACCCGTGCTGGGGGATGAGGGAGTCCTCTTCTGCCGACGCCGCCACCGCCAGGAGTCTTCACACTGCTGTGATAGCGCCGCCGCCCCGGGACTGCACCTCCCGGCTGCCTCAGCGGCGGCACTGCATTTCCACGCCCCATAAGAGCCTGGAGGCGCCTACAAACAGCGCTTTGCTCGGCGGAGCGGGGGGGAGCCACACTTACCCATGCTGGGGGACGAGGGAGTCCTCTTCTGCCGACGCCGCCACCGCCAGGAGTCTTCACACTGCTGTGATAGCTTCGCCGCCCCGGGACTGCAACTCCCGGCTGCCTCAGCGGCGGCGCTGCATTTTCACGCCCCATAAGCGCCAGGAGGCACCTACAAACAGCGCTCTGCTCCGCCTCGCGGGACGCCGAGCTAAGCCCGGGCAAAGGGCGGGCCCTCTAAGGCCCTCATAGGCCAGAGGAGGCCGGGCCGGGCTATCCCATTTGATCTGTCCATGGAATCAGGTATTGAGATCCATTTTACGTTTTGACTTGCTTAGTATTGCTTATTCTTGTTTTTGCGGGGGACCTGCATTTCAACTCGCCCTCCGACTGCTCTGCGAAAGAGTTAGTTGATGACCTTGAAGCCCTTCAACTGACCCAGCTGGTTACATCTTCAACCCACGAAAAAGGGAACCTTCTTGATCCTATTTTTAGCAACAGTATAGATTTAATAACAGCCCAACCTATCCCCCTCCCATGGTCTGACCACTACCTGGTGCCGTTCACCTGGACCACCCATAAAGCCCCCCAATTATCTCCCCAAATTTCGATGAGAAGAAACTGGAATAAACTCCCCAGCGACCTTTGGAGGCGTGAGTTAGACGCCACCCGCCCGCCATCCTGCTCAGACCCCAATCTGGCATATGGGAATTATGTTAGTTGGATTACAAATTCCCTAGACTCTCTCCTGCCTCCTTGCAAATCGTCCTCTAAGCGAGTGCAGACATCAGCCCCCTGGTTTTCTGACTCACTGAGAGAGCTAAAACGTCGATGTAGGCAACGGGAGAGAGCCTGGCGCGTAGACTTTCTCCCGGGAAAAAAGGCAGCTTATAGAGAGACTATCAAAAGCTATAAAGAAGGGATCAAGGCAGCCCAGGCAACTTATTATGCCGACAAAATCTTGGAAGCCAGCTCAAAGCCTAAAGAAATTTTCAACATACTAAAGCAAATCACGAGTGTCCCCATTGCTCCCCCTCTAACTAAGACCAAGGAGCAATGTAACGAACTGGCGGATTTTTTTCATGACAAAGTGCTGAACATATACTCCACCTTTCCAGCCATGGCCTTGAATCATGAGACGTCCGACCTTTCCAACTCGCAAAACCTTCCCTGTCTAGACCTATCTACTATCGAGCCGACTTTGGATAACTTCCCTCTCCTGGACCTTGTCACCTTAGAGAAAGTGGCTCGCCAGGTTAAGTCGGGCTCCCCTCGAGACCCAGCCCCCCCAGAAATCCTGATGCAGGCAGGAGATGCCATCCTCCCTGTAGTCCTGGAGCTGCTAAACTCATCTCTGACCACTTGTACAGTGCCCACTGCCTGGAAGCAAGCTTCGGTGCGGGCGCTTTTAAAAAAACCGAATTTGGACCCTGATGACCATTCCAACTATCGCCCCATCTCATTGCTTCCGTGGACCAGTAAGGTGCTGGAAAAACATATAAATGCCTTCCTGGTTCAGTTTTTGGAGAATCACTCCCTACTGCACACCTCCCAGACAGGCTTTAGGCCTGGCCATGGGACTGAAACCGCTCTACTAGCAGTGACCGAAGAGTCTCGAAGGATACTGGATCGGGGGGGATCAGTGGCAGTGATCCTCCTTGATCTGAGTGCTGCCTTCGATACGGTCAGCCATGTCACTCTGCTGAACCGTCTCCAGAACATCGGAGTATCGGGAAACGCACTAGGGTGGTTTAGGTCCTTTCTGGCTGATAGATCCTTCCAGATCTTTGATGGTAATACAACATCTACCACCAAGCCTCTTAGCTGTGGAGTCCCGCAGGGCTCATCGCTGAGCCCTGTATTGTTCAACGCCTATATGAAACCGCTAGCTGGGGTAGTAGAACCGTACGGCATTAAAATCGTGTCGTATGCTGACGATACCCAGCTGGTGGTCTCACTGGCCCAGGAGAACGGTGGGCAAGCCTCGGCCGGCCTGCTGAAATGCCTGGAGAGCGTGAGGGAGTGGATGACCAACTCCTCCCTCAAACTGAACGGTGGGAAAACTGAACTCATGCTCTTAGGCCCAGCCTCTCCACTACTTGTTTCCTCCTTATGGCCTGCTGGTCTAGGGGCACCTCCTACCCCTAAGGAGAGCGTCAAGAGTTTGGGAGTCTGGTTAGACCATAAACTCTCCTTCTCCATTCAAGCCACCAAGTTGTCTGCCACCTGTTTTGGCCTTCTAAGAACACTGAGGAAGGTCCTCTCACTTTTACCTCTAGATGCCAAGAAGGTGGCAGTACAAGGCCTTATCCAGTCCCGCTTAGACTCAAATAACGCCCTATATCTAGGGGCGCCCGAGATGACTCTTCGAAAGCTGCAGGTGGTACAAAATTGTGCAGCACGTACCATACTCCAAATCCCACGGTCACAGTCTGTTAGACAGGGACTGAAAAGCCTACATTGGCTGCCGGTGAGACAGAGAGTGGTCTTCAAGGCTCTGTGCATCACTCATCGAGCTTTTTGGAGGACCGGATCAGCAATCAACACCAGCCTTGTCACCCCCTATCACCCTAACAGGAATCTCCGGTCCTCCGGTGCTTTTCTGGCAGTGGTACCCAGAGTAAAGAGAGCTAGGTCGGGGGGCAGGTTGTTCGCACTGAACGCCGCCAAGTTGTGGAATGCACTCCCCGTTGATCTTCGATCCACACCCGACCTACTCCCTTTTCGCAGGAAACTGAAAACCATACTATTTAGGAAGCCCCTTTAGTTCTCCCTGTGTTCCGTCTCGTCTCTGTCTAAACTCAGCGCTTGGACGCCCCTGGGCAGCAACTGCGCTTAATAAATCGATAAATAAATAAATAAATAAATAAATATGTCTGTTTGGGAGGAGCTTAACGCTTTGTGTGGCACCAAGTACGTACCGGATGCTTCACCCCCCTCAAGCATTTCAATCGTGGGCGAAAATTCTGACTATGTAAGTGGTACTCCGCGGGTCCTACCCTTACCCATAAACAAAGACTTAAATGAGTCCAATCCTCTGTCTCGGGGTTTCAATACTAAAAGGAAGCTTGATGGGGCAAATGCTAATGAGAATCCACCAAAAACTAAAAAGTTATACTCCAGCCCCACAACATCCCCCTCTAATCTAATCACATCAAAGGCGGATATGGATCCGGACACAACAGATGACCCTGTCTCGACCACCCATTTGACTTTGTTGGCTCAGCTCGAGCAATTGTTCTTATCGGCTATATCACCTTTGGTCACAAAACTTAACGACTTGGGGGATAGGCTGACTAGTATTGAGATACAAATGAAAAGGAATTCCTCACCTACCAATAAACTGGTAACACCTGTTCATTCTAATCTGCCCACTACCCCTGTCAAGTCCAAGTCATCCATTCACAAGAATGTCCAAACCAACATACCTCCACTCCCGCTTAACTCACCTACTGCAATAGGTCCTAAAGTGGTACTGACACCATTGTTAACCAACTATACAGTGGCCAGAGCAGATCCAGTAAGAACGCCACACATCAACCTACCCCCTGATGCTGCCCCATACGTGACTGTCCTCTCCGGGGTTCCCCCACTTAGACAGGAAAAACATGAAACATACCAGGAGCTGCTAAACAAAGCTATTTTCTGGCTACAGGACAAAAGACCTTTGCCACCAGATCTAGATGGTGGAATCCTGAGTGTCAGAAGGGTGGGGTGGATAGGTAGGTTGCCCAAAAACACCTCTGGAGACCTTGTTTTAATTAAATTTAAGAATAAGAACACCACCCCATACTTACGATCCTACCTGCCTAACGAAGGAGACTGGCCTATCTGCATCCGTGACTTGTATGATTTTTACCCAAGTATCTCACCCAACCCGTTGCCCAGATTAATGACAGTGAGATACAACCCCTGGGGAAGGGGACCCTATACATCTAGTGCCACTAACCATCTAGCCTTTAACAGATCTGATCAAAGGTGTACAATCGTATTTTCTCATAACACATTTTTTTTAAGAGGCCACTCAATAGTATTTGCATAATTGACACAGTTGTAAGCACTTAATAAGCAAAATGCCAACATAGGTTTGCCCGACGTTCTTCTCCTAAACATTAGCTATTTTGTGGCACTGTATGTATGATCCGCATTTTATTTAGAGCTGTTATGAAATGTCCTATATTGATTAGCTGTTTTGTCATATCCATTTAATTCTATTTTAGTAGTTGAAATTAACTTTTGTAATGTAATGTTAAGGTATTTATTTTTTGTATTGCTGCTGCTTTTATGATTTTAAACCAAAAATCGAATAAAGCTAATCTGACTGACTGGCTACTTTTTTTGTATGGATGGAAAAACTAAGGGAGGGATCAAGCCACACCCCCAGATTTTTCACCTCAGCTGCCGGAGTGGGGGTAGGTCCTAATTCAGACGGCCACCATTTGTCGCCCCAAAGATTGCTGTGCTTGCCCACAATCAAGACCTCGGTCTTTTTAGCGTTATACATTTTCACCAAAAGTATCAATGTACTGAAAGACCCTACTAAGAAAAGGTGTTTCTGAATGGACAACTGAGCTCTGAAGTGCACCCTTTTAATTGTAATTGTATTGACATAATGCCTAATATCTCCGTGGAGGTGTTGATGGGACAATTATATAAATAAAATTGCATTACGTACAGTCTGTGTATTAATACAATTATTATTTTGGAAGCACCATTTTATCATAGAACCTTTTGCAGTAGTTTGTAGCAGTTTTTCTTATACTGTGTGTTATGCAAGTATAAAATCATGACTTACATATGTGCGTTCTGTCATGGTCTGTAACCTTGCAGCACGAAAAATACACAAATCAGTCCCCAAACATGACAAAAGTCAACAACAGCAGCAAACAAAAATGACCAGGAGTCAATTTTTTCTAAAATAGAAGCATCTGTTTTCATGATGCTAAAAATAAAACCCTTTTTAGAAAAGCAGTAGAAAAAAGGATTAGGGGACCACTTCATCCCCTGGAATTGAAGAAAGCATCCTACTTAGACCTTACAGTACATCATTAATGATTTTAAATGGTATGTTTTAATTACAATGAATGATGTTTAGCAACCTCCAATTCCATGCAGCGCAAATGCCAAGCAGTCAGCATTCCATGAAGTTTAGTATGGTTCTCCGTGGATGCTGTGCACTAAGCATTATACCAAGGGTCACTTGGATTATGCTGATGTGTGGCCATGGCTATTTCCACATAATTATCGATTTTCCGCATTTGTCACACAATCCATTATCTGATGCATAATCTGCTGATTTTAACAGGAAAATTGTTAATAGCTCAACCAGTTCAAAAGTTACTTAAACGCAGTGACACTTTTTTTCGCAGAAAGGCCCTTTGGAAAGCAGGACTCGTCACCTTTTTGTTGCTTATTGCTTTATTTAGGTATTAAACTGGTACTAATGAGGTGCAACCACAGACTGACAATCTCTCCGGACAAGAACAGGCACAAGCATCACATTAGTTCAGAAAGGTCTTATCATCCAAATCAGTTTTGTCAAATTATGCTTATTACTAAAAAATAAAATACCATTGTGAAATTGTGGGTAATTCATTTTGGAGAATTTTTTTACCTGTGCGATACGTCTCTGACACCAAACCACTGTCACCAACAAACCTTTGGTTTGCTAAGCATTGTTTAATATTATTTCCCCACTGTAAAAATTATTTATTTTAGTCATGATGGTGTCCTTATGCCTAAAATAAATTGACAGGGTGGTCTTGGCACCAAACGTTTTGAAAACCTTTGCTCTAGGGGCTATGTCTAAGGTTTTATCTTAATGTAACTAAAATGCGATAACCTCTAGGAGATGCTTTTATGATTATATTTTCCTGGTTTAAAAGTCTACAAAAAGCACAAAGGCATTTTTTCTTCATTGCAAATATGCTTTACTATTTTTTGTTCTTATTTAGAGTTTTATATAGCGCAAACTAGACCAGAGACATCAGGTATCAGAGTGCTCTACATGAACAACAGTTCCGTTACAGATGGACACATTCATTTTTGTTAGGCACAGGGAGATTACATGATTTGCCCAGAATCACAGGATGTTGAGCGTCGTTGCCAAGACTCGAACCTGTTTCCCAGCTTTGAGGTTGACTGCTTTAGCCGTAAGGCTACATCCTTTCCCCTATAATTACAATAATGTTGATGATGATTATTCAAAGTGCATATGTTTCATTACCAACAATAGGTGCATTTACACATGAGTATTATTATTGATGATTGCTTTTACTTACAAAATGACATGTGACTTGTTGATCTTGAACCTTTGATCAAGCCAGTAGACTTTCCTTATATGCGTGCATGACCCATTAGGAGGTGTCAAAGGTGATTACACAATGTTATCTATGGTATTTTCCATCTGCCAATTTACACATTTATAAATTACTCTGTAGTGTTAATTAGTGCGTGTGGTACATTTATTTTTCCTTTTTATAAAGAAAAAGCACTGACTGGAAAATCATGTATTGACTTTTATTATTGCGTGCCAGTGAACAGTGATTGCTAGACCACACCATCTCTCCTGAGTGGGACTTGGATTGCTCTGCCTTGCTACCCTTAGAGAGTCAAGTGCTACAATGTGGTGCTTGGTTCACAATAAAGACAGTTGTGGAACTATTACTTGTGCAGGCCACACAACTAATAACCCAATTTCCTACAGGTAGCTTGTCATGGTTGAGTAAAACTGAACCAAACATTAACTGTTGCAAATGAATGCGATACCAAATTTGAGTTCAGGCTGATGCAACCGAAAGAAAATGAGCATTGACATCTTTTCAAGGAAATGACGCTGGTCATATTCCGTGCAAAGTAAAATGCATGGGAAACTTCTCTTTGAACAGTAAGCAATCCAGGTATGCCTTGATTCCGAAAGAGGTGGTAAATACCTATCCCTACACAAATCCCTGTTTGCGCATTGATTGCAATGATGGAACTTGTGATCAACATCGCATACCTGTATTACTCCATGATACATTTTATGAGACCAATCCTATTAAACTTTACCAGAGGAAAACATTTAGGAAGACTCTAAAACCTGTGAAGTTAAGTGCAAACATATTGACTCCACATGTAAAGCTCAAAATCGAAGGTATTTAGCTTACCCTCTTTATATCACACTCCAGGGTATTAGTGTTTAATGGGAACAATAAATACATTACTGTCCTAGCCCACTCAGAATCAGGGCGTAGATTACAAGAAAATTCCAAATCTAATTGGAAATCAGTTGCCAGAAAATCTTCTTTAAGTGATGGTTTCACAGCGTTCTCCTGGCCCAAAAGTAGAATTGAAAGGGTCTGAGTGACTGTCTTGTTGCCATTAATGGCCGAGCTCAGAAATATCGACCCTCTACCTTTCCCCTGAGGTAACAAATTTACTCTAGTCAGGAACAGCAGAGCAGACACAGTAATTGACTGACTAGATACAAATATGTAACTTTGACATGTCGTAATTGTGGTCTAATTGAGATTGTCAAGATCCTATATTAGAGTATCAGATAGTCCTTATCCTGCAGTATAAACATTTGAAAAAACATCCTAAGTGCTGCCACTAGTCCTAAATATTAAGGGCTTTATTTACAAGCCCCTTGCACTGGCTGTACGTCATGTTAAAAGTGACTCACTGGCGGCGCAACAGGCCTCTAAATAAGCCTCTAAATTGTTAACAATTAATTTCAGTTCAGCTGAAAGTCAAAGCTTGCAGTAAAAGCTGTCCATCTGGTCATGTGGCACAAAATCCAACATGAGATTTTGATGCCTCTAGTGAAAATGACGCACACTCAACAGCCACATATGTGAAGCACTAGATATCAGCAGTGATTAACTGTTAGAGAAGCCGGTCTCTAGTTAGCAGTGGCTTACACCCTGTCCAAGTAGGGACCATTCCTTCTAGTCATGGTAAGGGAGTTACACACCTAGGATAACCCCTGCTCAACCCCTTTGGTAGCTTGGCACCAGCAGTCAAGCTTATCAGAGAGGCAACGTGTAAAGCATGTGTACATAAGCACACATTAACACAGTGAAAACACAACAAATGTACACCACATTAGTTTAGACAAATAACTAATCTTTATCTAAGTAAAACAAGACCAAAACAACAAAACTCCAACAGAAATAGGCAAAGATATCACTTTTAAAATGTTTAGAATAGTTCAGTCATAGAAAACTAGAGATGCGTACAAAGTACATAGGATGTGTCGAAATCAAAGATGATAACAGGCACAGGGAAGGTGAGGCACCGGAAAAGCAAAGCAATGCATTGGTTCCTTATTCCCTGGGGAGGTGATGCATTGGTTCCTTACTGCCAAAGGAGGTGATGTGCCAGTTTCTTACTGCAGTGCAGGGGAGATGCTGCATCAGTACTTTACTGTCAGGGGAGCTGAGGCATCCGTTTCTTATTGTGTGGAGAAGTGATGCATCGATTTCCAGACATGCGGCCTCAGTTCCTTATTGCTGAGCAGCATCAATGCAGACTTGGTGCACAGGTGCAATGTGTGGAAAATCTGGATGCGCTGGGGTCAATGCAGTGGAGGTGAATCAGGCGCTGCGTCGATTCTCCCAGACACAAACAGGTGATGCTTTGAATCTTCGGTCGCACAGCATCACCTGCAATGTAGTTAGAGCTGGTGTCTCGGATATTGGATAGACAGTGCTTGGGCTGTGGCGATCTTAGAGTTGCATGACAGGCAAAATGTCAATTCTTCGGCCACACCACATTGATGCATAGGTTTATCAACCACCCAGAAAGCTTGCGGTGGTAAAAGCAGATGCTGATGTCCAGTGCATGGATTTTCTTCTCTTCTTGCAGCAGAAGCCACCTCGAAGGGCCCAGAACTGGAATTGTCATCACTTGCCCCGAGCAGAGGTGTTCGGAGTCAGCAGGAAAAGTCGTTTATGGTCCTGAGACTTCATTAACACAAGGCAAGCACACATATGTCCATGGAGAACCTTGATAAGCAGTGTGATGGAAATAAAGTCCAGTCTTTTCCCTCTCCAAGACAGAAGCAGCAAGAATTAGGCAGGCACACCACAGCACAAGCAGAGTGGCAGTTCCCCTCCTACAGCTTCTCCAGATCTTCTTTTTGACAGAATCTCCTCTTAGTCCAGAAGTGTTCTGAAGTTATGGTGTCACACCTCCAGTACTTGTACAAGTATATACATTTAAAGTAGGTATATTTCAAAGGAAAAACTCTGTAGTGCGAAGACTCTGCCTTTCCCTGACCTGGCCTCCAGACACACTACATGGGGTGGAGACAGCGTTCTGTAAGGACAGGCACATCCCTATTCAGTTGTCAGTGACAAGTCCTCCCACCACTCTAGCTCAAGAAGATCCATAATCCTGGTGCTGGGCCATCCAGATTTGCTAGCCACATCTCAGCTCTCTTTGTGTGACTGTCTAGAGTGAATGTACAAAGAGCCCAACTGTGAGTCTAAAACAGAAGTGAATTCCACAGACAGGCAGAGGCACAGAATGGTAAAGCAAGAAAATGCCAACTTTCTAAAAGGGGAAGTTCCAATCAAGCAATTTAAAAACCAGCTTCCCTAAAATATGTATTTTTTAATTGTGAGTTTAGAGACACCAAACTCCAAATATCGATCTCTTCCCATTTGAAAGTTAAACTTGTAAGAGGTTAGAAGGCAACTGCAATGATATTTTATGGGAGAGATAGTCCTTGCAATAGAGAAAAATTAAATTGGTAGTATTTCACACAGACATGTTAAACCACCAGCATATTTCCTGCCTTTCACTTACACTATACCCTGCAATTGGGGCTACCTTGGGCCTACCTTAGGGGTGCCTTATATATAAAAAAAGGGATGATTTGGGGCTGGCAAGTGGGTGCACTTGCCAGGTCAATATGACAGTTTACAACTGCACTCACAGACACTGCAGTGTCAGGTTTGAGACATGGTTTCAGGGCTACTCATGTTGGTGGCATTGTCAGTGCTGCAAGCCCACTCGTAGCATTTGATTGACATGCCCAAGGCACACACATTGCACTTTACTAGGGACTTACCAGTAAATCAAATATGCCAATCATGGATAACCAATCGCAATCACAATTTACACAGGGAGTGTTTGCACTTTCGCACTTATCAGCAGTGGTAAACGACACAGAGTTCTAAAACCAGCAAGTTCGAAATACAGCACACAGTCAAAAAACAGGAGGTCAGATGCAAAAGGACAGCGAAAAAAACACTCCAAAGATGCCAGGTCTACCATTACCCAAGAATATTTACAGTCAATATGTAATGTATTGGTTATGGCTGTTCTACTTCTTCAAATGTCAGAAAAGTTACCTGCCAAAGTGACGGACCAATTCCATGTTAATAGCTGATGCTCTGGAGATATGTTAGAGAGCAAGTAGAAGTTGAGGACTATCCAGCAGAACTCTTACTCCTGAAGCGACCATAAATCATGAAACATAAAAATAGTCTGGAGGTTCTCCATGGAAAGGAAGAACCAAACATCACACACAGTTTGCTGATCTTTTCAGATAAATACAAGCAGGCAATGGTACTCACTGAAAACAAAAGGAGAGGAGACTTCCCAGAGCTGCTGAAATATGTTTTCAAGAAAAGGCACAGTGATGCTTTACTTCTATGTGCATACGTTTTCATCTTAAAACTCATATGCCTTATTTAGTTTATTAAATATTGTTAGATTAAATTAACTGGTTGTCATGAGTCATTGATGAATGTTTTCAGCACTGCTTAGTTTGTAAATAAATAAGAGCAAGGCCCCAAAGTATTTCACGTTACACCACTGCAGCTTTTACAACCTGCCAGCACTGCCACATGCCGTTGCCACTGTTACCTTGAAACAAAAACATTCCAATAAATGTCCCCATTTGAATTAGTCCATATCATTAAAGCTGTTATAACAGACTGGACAAATTACTTTTATTTTAATTTACATTTATGTTGACATTTTAAACAATGTATGGATGTGCTTTCCTCAAAAATAGACTGACAGTGACACCGTGTGATTGATTGATTATCAGAAATAGGTTTCAGTGGTGAAAAATTAGTGCTGGTGCCAACCTCATGAAAACATCATCACAAATTAACCAATGGTTTTCTGAGAGATCATTGATCACACATCAAAAATATGTAAACTCTTATATCCATTTACATGAATAACAGACAACACGATGCATAGCTTTTCCACATATGCCTTTACTCTGCAAGCATTACAATGAGTTGACCTTTACAGTGCATCCTAATACCACCTAGGGCTTTAGTACACAATTCACTGGTATAAGCCCATTTTTTTAGATCTGTTTTCTTTCTTTCTGTTTTGAGGGTAACCCCCTTTTCAAACCACTTACCTCTTTCTACCTCTATCAGCCCATGAATACTAAAACCCCCTTATCCCCCTTTACCATTCTCTGCCTCTAATCCCTAAAAACCCCTTAACTCGCTTTACCTCTACCCACCCTGAGCCCTAAAATGTCCTTACCACCCTTTACCACGTCCTGCCCCTGAACCCTAAACATCCCTTACCACTGTGTAATCCCATCCACCACTGATCCTTAAAACGCTTTACAACTACCTGCCACTGAACACAAACAAAACCCGTTCCTCCCTTCACCTCTACTCACCACCACTATCCACTGCTGAACCCTCAAAAAACTCATACCTCCCACTATCATTACCATTACTTACCCCTGGACCTTACAACTCCTTTCCATCTATCCTCTACCATCTCTGACCCATAAAAAACACTTTACCTCTACCTCCCCCATCCTCTCAAAACTGATTACTACCCTTGCTATCATGTTCTTTAACTTACCCTTGAATCGCTCCTGAGTTGCTTGTATTCCTGTTTAGGGTAGGACTTGGCCCGGCAGTTCAGGCTGGACTGTTCCCACTAGAGCAGGGTCAAGACTGATTTCCATAAGGCTGGGTCCAAACTGAGGTGACATGGTGTGACAATGATAGATTGTAATGCAGCCCAAGTATTTACGAGGGGATAAGATTAATCTGAATATTTCATCCATCACTTTTTTCTATATTAGACGGAGACATCATATTTCTTTTGCTTACAATTTATAGGAAATTGCCTCTCGGTCTTGAGACACCACTAAGGTTGCCAGCTTTCTCATGAAAAAGGATCAGCCATCTAATTATTCCAAAAGGGTATGTTTCTCGGCTCTGGGTGATACCCTGTGTATTAATCTATGTGTTTTTTTTCAGCATAGCACTTTTACATATGTTCACTTTAATGCTCATTTAGGAATTGCTTAGACAGCTATACAATGTATGAATTGATGTCTTCATGGATTTTGCTCTTCTAAGTGTAAATTGTGAAGAGTAACTATAGGCAAGAGCCACTTTTTGTGCAGTTACCCCTACATTTTGCTAGATTTATTTGCTGGTGTTTGACTCCGCACACCACAACACTGCTCTCCAACACCCAGGAGCTTATTTATGAGAGGCTTTCACCGCTGGAGTGTCACTTTTTTGGATTCTCTGGCAGTGTAAACTTCTTTACCATAGCTATGAAGCCACAGAAAGCCTCTTGTGTGGCTTTGAATGGCCTCATAGATATGGAGTAAGACAAAGCATTGCAAGTCATTGAGTTGCCTTACTGTGCACCAGGGAGTTGTTCCATGGGTGTTGAGGTGGGGTTTCCCATGCAACATCCATGGACTTTGATGCTATCCCATGTTTACCTAATCATGTAAACCTGGGGTAGAGCCAAAAACTTTTGCCAACCCAGGGGAGGCATAACAAGAAGAAATATTTGTGCTTCTCCTTGTTTTATCCTCTTTCCATGTCTGCAGCACACATAGAAAGACAAAACACATCTATGCATTGGGTTTGTGCAGAAACTAAAAGTGTTATTTGGCTGATCATCTGTTAAGCTACAGGGACATGAAAACTGCCAGAAGCCCAATTTCCTGACAGATCATAGTTAACCTGTTTTAAACAGTTCTTCTCTGGACACTCCTGATGGTTTCTGTTGGAGGGAGTCTTGACACCAATTGCTGTTCCTGAGCTATTTGTATCCATTAGTTGGTTTTAAAGTGTACTACTCTTGCCCAAACTGCAATATCTGGGACTTAGAAACTTTTCAGCAACTTTTTGCCCTGTCAAATGATGGAGATAGGGTCACTGTCATAGCCACAGCATTTAACTCAGAAACCCCTGGTCGGCCTCAACCTTCTGGTTTACCTTGCTCAAGGACATATAAATTCCAGAAAGGTTTCACAGTCCAAACTTAGAGCCCCTCACAGGGATCGACCTAATCAGCATCAGTTCGACTTCAAGGCCTTCCTGAGCATGGACTTTGTACTTCACCCACTCGGAGCATTTTTTACTTTGTCAACAACCGCACGGGGAACCCGCGCTTCAGCGGTCCATTGCTGTTGAGCCCCGCTTTCGGATCCAGCTTGCTGCTTGCTCTGCTGACAAATTCTCAGCAACTTTTCCTCCATAAAAGTCACAAGTCACAAGGCAGAATTTCCAGTGAGAGACACCTGGTCCCTGTATCCGACTGGTGATCCAGCGTGGTCTAATGTAACTTTTGACTTTGACCTGGTCTAACGTGAACTGTTGCCCCCAGTTGGCACTTTGTGCTTTTTGGTGCTATTCCTACCTTAAACATTTAGAAATCATATCTCTGGTTCACCTTATTGGATTTTTGTCATTTTGGTGTCATTTTGTAAATTAAAATACTTTTATAGATTGGGATTTATATTATGATGTATTTTTGGCTAAACAGTTTTGTTTTTTTACTTCTGGATACTTTACAAATGCTGTTATGTTAAGCCTACCTGGTCGGTTTCATATCTACCATGGGCTGAGTTCAGGTTTAAGTTACTGAAACCTTTACTGGGCCTAACAAGGATAGAGACATTATTACTTGTGGTGGACTACCATAGACCCCAACTAAAAATCTGCTTTTTCACTGTCACCTAAGGCTGGCTTTGTAGGTAAAATACTGGCAAGGCAGCCACCCTTGACATCACTCTGCCCTCATAAGTCATAAAAGCAACTTTTTGATTATTGTTTATCTGAGGCCATACCATCAACATTTACTTCTCATCCTCGCGTTTAGTCTGTCCTACATATTGAAAGTAATCCTTTCTTGACTTGGCTGTGTTTTACAGTAGATTCCATTTTGTACCTCTTTGATGTGTCTTGGTTTTTTGTTTGGGACATTTGGTCATCCTAACAGGAAGCCTGTGGAGACCTCTTCTTAAATTGGAGCCACCACATGACTTTATGTGATTTACAAGGGGCAAGATCTATTTTTGTTCTTATTGATTGTGCCACCCCCTTTGCTTCCTATGTTGTACCTAATGTGGTTCATAAAAGTTTGTGAAACTTTCATCTTGGAGCACTGCAATGTCTATGTATTTTGTTTCTGTGTTTTGATATATGTAGTTTCCGAATGTCAAGCAGCTAAGATCATAAAATTGGGGGTGCAAAATGTTGCAGTAGTGTGCAAAATCATATTGGCCACGAAAACCCTGAACAAGGTTGTTTTTGTTTGATTGGTTGGTTGGTTGTTTGATTGGTTGCTGACATGCACCTAGGATCTAGGTGTCTGCTACATTTTTTAAAGTAGATGGCATGAAAATACGTTACAAATTCCTTTGCCATTTTTTGGACCTTTGATGCAGTGCCACCCCACTGAGTAATCCATGGTTTATTTCATATAGCAAGTTAGAGGTGTGCTAGTGTTCTCTTAAGGATTTGACAGCAAATTCAAGTAATAAGCGTATCTGCACAAATACCAATATGCACAATTAACAAATGCTTACCAAAATGATTGTATATGATTTAATGTTGTTTACACAGCACTTTCTAATTTTTAACAACAAAATGAGGTATTGCCACATTTGGTGCTCACGGAAATCTGTAACCAAGATGGATGTCATGTTGTTGGTCATGAGATTGTGCCATTGGTGGACAGATAAGTTGTCATGCCATCAAGCCATGAGATGCGATTTTGCCATTTACAAGAAATGGAAAGTTTGATCCCCTGTTCCTTCTTCAATAAAGTACAGTAAGCATCTCCACAATGGCAGGCAATTCAATGGCCAAGTCTTGCAAAGCACTCAGATCCATCCAGAGTGAACACTGAATGTTTCAGGCTGCAGGAGAAGAAGACTACTTTTTTGCCGACTGACCAAAGAGAAAGCTACATATCTACAAATCAATGTTCTTAAAATCTATAAACTGGACCCAAACTATAAAATCCAACAATGAGAATATGGCAAGAAATTCCCATTGAAGTCAAAACTGCATTCCTGAAATAGTGGCATAATTAAAGCAATCCCTAATGTACCAGAAAATGTTCTTTCTTTTTCAGATGAAAGAATATGAGACTAATACTGAGGCATGTTTCAAAATATAATACTTGATTAACAAACATAAGAAAAACTTACAGAGAAAGAAGTAATTAAGAAATATTTCCTTTTAGAAGCAAGAATCTATACCAAAGAAGCCAACATTACCATGGGAATCAGTATGTTGTAGATATCATATTCTACTTGAGAAAAGAGGCCGTTTGTGAACACGTTCAAGGTCAGGTGATCGATGTAGAAATAGCTTCACCTTTCTTCAGTATTGCCATAGATGTAGGTAATGTGGCCCAGAGATTGGTTTGGGTGAAGTACTTATTCCAAAAGAAGAGATTCTGTGACTTTCAAAACTGCATGGTGATACAAGTGGGGAAAATACACTGAACAGTCCCTGTAACTTCTTCAAAACACATAACATGCGTTAAACAATCTTGTGGGTGTCACCACAGATGAGGCGCCCTTCATGGAATGATATAAAAGAAGGTTTGTATCTCTGTTAAAAAAGTTCACAACACATATCATCATAGACTATCATTGTATTATCTACCAGGAAGCTCTATGTGCAAATTAAAATAAGGCTGGCCATTAAACTGTGGCAGGATGTCAAAACTCAATTTGCAAACCTCTTGCTGCACACTGAAGTATGAAGGCAATGCAAAGGATTGTTTTATAGTAGTGCTTAGCCTTGTTTTTTGAAAATTGAACAATTCCTAAGCACTTGAGGTCAATCCTTCTCAGAAATTAGTGATGTGAATTGGCTCACCATGCCACATTTTCTTTCTGATGTGCTCATGCACTTATATGCTCGATTTGGCACTTAAAGGCACATGACAGCTTGAGTTATGTATGATGAATGCTGTTTATTTCTTTGAATGAAAAATCATACTGGGCCAGATGCATCAAAGGGTTTTGCCCATTCTGTGTCTATGGGAAAATCTGTTGATGCATATGGCCCACTATTCAGAAAACACCTGGGCTATGCTCATTTTTCCCACTCTCCAAAACTTCAAGCTATAATTCAGAGGTTAAAAAATGTACCAGAAAGGTTCTCAAGTGTAAACCTTAGTGTGTGTCTTGCTGGAGTGATCAATGGACGATTTTGTAAATTCAGAGCTCATATGCCCCTGCTCAGACTAATTGATAATCTATAGATGATGAGTGCAGCACATCTTGAAGTTGTTGAACTTATAGACTTGAAAGCAGCTCTGGCAGAATTGGAGTTTGTTGACATGAAACACAAATCTATTCTTGAGGCATCTTTTTGGGTCTGAAACCAAAAACATTTGGGGGGATGTTCTCAAGAATGTGTGATAATTACCGCAAATTGAGCTTATCACAACTCTTCATATTGCAGTCTATCGCGGTAAAATAACGCCGTGTAAACTAAGTATTCACAACATGGCGGAACCATGCGATAATTGCACGAAAATGCTTCAAATGTCCGTGATAAAGTCAAAGCGATGCCGCAAAAATGAGAAACACAAACGCAAAAAAAGTTGCGTTGTCAAACGCGATATAAAAATCAGCGAAAACCAGCAACAGGCCTGCAATTCACACATGTCAGGAGGGAAACATCACCATAAAAGAAGAAAAAAAAGACAAAGAAATGCCAAACAACAGAGAAGCACAATAGATGTTGCCGGAGCAAGTACAGCGGACAACCAGAACCCCTTAAGCCCCCCGGAGGACCAGACAGGGAACTCAGGGTCAGGGAAGGGCAAGGAGAAGCAGAGTAGGAGGAAGTGGTTCAGTCCGCAGGATGGCAGTCCATCGTGGACAAACTGAATGCAATCGGAGTGCTAAAGAGGACACTGGAAGAGGTCAGGAGGCGCTGGAATGATGTCAAGCGCAAAACCAAGCTGAAACTCGCCAACAACCGGAAGGCAGCACTGCAGTCTGGAGGTGGGAGTCCTGTGCCACAGGAGGACCTGGACGAGATGGAGGAAATTGTGTCCACAGTCATCAGTGGGGAGATGGTGGCAGGAGTTGGGGGACCGGACACTGCTCAACATGACCGGACACAACAGCACCAGGGTGAGTAACCACCAGGGACTGGGGGGACAGGGGGAGATGGGCACAATGGCACACATGTACAATTAAGTAGAGCACATCTGCAGAAAAACAATGTCCCAAACCCCAACTCCCACCAAGAGACTAATGTACCCAAGTATGCAACATCTCAGCATGGTTAAGCACAGAAGTTAAAGGCACATTGTATGAAAGGGATAAGGGGCAGCCAAAATTAGAGCTGCAGGGACGACTCCCCCAAAATGCAGCACAGAAACACATAACATGCAGAGCACATCAACATTGACAACAATGTGGTACAAACCGCAACACGTCCACAATGGAACACAGGACACAACTGGTGCTGCTTGTGTCTAGAAACTGGCCAATCACATTTGGCATTGCAAGGAAATGTGAGTTGATAATGTACAAGTACAAACACACAACTGTTATGTTGCTGAAATGTCCACTGCCCCCCATCAAATAGGCAGCTCCTCCCAAACAGCCACAATGTACACAGTCATGCAGTCTGTATGAAAACATGTACAATGCGACAACATACATGTGAACACATTGTTAAACTGCATCTCCCCTTTACATTGCAGAGGGAGAATCAGAGCAGCCTGAACCTCTCTTCTCTGATGATGAAGAGGACTACCACAGATTCGACTCTGACACCCTCCAACAGTTCGTGGAGAGCTACGGCAGCCCGCTTCCAGGAGCAGCGCAGCCCAGCTGCTACGAAGAGACCTCACCCCCTGCACAGACCACACAGTAGGTAGCACCCACCATCACGGATGCCTCCCAGGACCCCCACGAAGAACAAATGGCCTTCCAACACTGTGTGTTGCGGTGCCAGGAGAATCTGGCTGAACAGGTGTGAGTGGGCGTCGACCGCAAGGCAGCCAACCTAGATGCCATACGTGAGTGTCTAAGTCCCATCAGGTACCACTCACGGTCCCTAAAGGGCACCCACAGTACACTCCATGCTCTCCAATGGACCATGGCTGACATCGCTGGAGCCCTGACTCAGAGACTAGAACAACTGTACAGCCAGAGTGGCTCTAGCGATGTGACCTGGGAGTTGGGACACATGTGGAGGTAAATGGAGACCATGGAGCGAATGCTGACAAAAAGAGCGGCTGCCATGGCTGCACACCAGCAAGAGGTAGCTGGCTTTCTCAATGACCTCAGGACCAAACTTCATGGCATAGATGCCACAAGGCCTGACGATGATGCATGCTGCTGCTATCACTACATCCACATCTCTGCCCCCTGAAGTGTCAGTGCCACACAGTGAGGCAGACATTCCACCTTCGGCCCCTGAGGTGTCACTGCCACACAGTGCTGGAGACAGAACACCACCACCCACACATTAGGTACATGAAACAGCAGAGGACAAAGAAGCAGATGAAACCGCCTTACTGGTAAGAAGAAAACTGTAGCATTCATCTCTGCTATATGGCCTGTTTCTGCTTGGTTCTGCCCTCTGCATCATTACCTTTCACTGTCCCCGGATACACTCTGCAACACTCACTTTGGACCTGAACATGGACTGCCATTTTCTGTTTGATCGACAATGACACAGCAATCAGACTGTGGACTGAACTCTTCCTCTTCCTTTGGGCTTGTCTTTCCCTGAAGGACTCTGGCTGGCTCTACACGGGCCAACATTTTTAAGTGGTGTTTGCATGGCCCTGTACTGCTCCAGCTGCAACACTCAACTGAATGTGCATTAAACCAATCATATTCTCACAGATGTGTCATGTCTATGATCCTTCAGGTGTGGAAGTATGGATGAATGTAGGGTCAATGATTACCCCTTACGTCCATGGTACTCATGCCATTGGACTTGGGTCAAAGGGTGACACATTGCCGAATGTGGTCCGGGTGGCGCCGACACAACAGGGACACACACATTAGTTACTTCTTTGTCCAGCCCAGTCCGGAAATACGTCCAGAAACACAGAGTCATTGTTCAAACCCTTACGCTGGACTGGCATACACCAGGCCAGCCCGCTCTGCAACCACTCACAGGGGTGGACGTTAATGCTACATGTCCGAGGGCTTCCCTGTGGTGATCTGCTGATCACAGGTCTAGTTGTCAGCATGCCGCAGCCACTCCCTCATGGTTGATTTACACCCACACCACACCCATCCAGCACACACATCACAGGACATGTGACGCAGCCAATACAAATGGCCGGGCGCACGTGCTCGACACCATTTCCACTCTCTATTTGGGTGTATCCGTGTAGTGTTAATGTAGGCATGAGGGCCTAGGGCCCTTCAACATCACAGTCCCAAGGCCAGAAATGACATGCTGTCATCTGCACCTCGATACTCAATCATAGAGGGTCCCTGACATTCGGGGCACAGAGTTGGTGGCACCGGATACACTGCGGCTGGCACAGGCACACCGCCATGGGACGGTGACTTTCAGTTCACTGAGGTAGGGGCACTTTAAGTGCTGAGCGGGTGTGCAGCCTGCGATGATGCCCCATTCTGGCTGTCTGGACTGGAGACGATCATTGTGAGCCCTGCTAGACCGCAGTGTAGGCCTGAGCCAGCGGGCAGAGCATGCCTACCACCACGTGGCGTTGCCTCGCTGGTCACAGAGTTAATGGTACCTCAAGCGCTGAGCGGGTGTGCAGCCTGTAATGATACTGTGTGCACTGTTATGTCCTCTGCCAAAGCGAAATCAAGACCCAGAATCAAATGTGAGACCTGGTGGCCCGCGAAGCAGGGCTGCATGATGTGGAGGGTGCCATGTCCGCAGGCCCCAGGCTTGGGGCTTGCACCAGAACATGGTGGGCCCTCTTTGCGACATGCCGGTGGTGGAAGTTGAGCAGTGAGGCCTAGCAGCGCAGGGGTGGGCATGCACCGATGGACGGCGGGAGGGGCTGAGGTGCAGGTGCCTGGGTGTATGCAATTGAACGTACTTTTCCATTCAGGTATATGGACTCTGTTTCAGATGAGGGATCTGTTTCAGATAAGGGACCTGGTGAACTGCACTACATACCGGCACATGGTTGGTGACACACCAGTGGCAGCAGATGAGCAGTGAGGCCTGGGGTGTGCAGTGTCGGCACTCTCTCTCCCTGTCCCTCTCTTCTTTTCTCAATGTATCTCTCCCCCTCTCTTTACGTCTTCATCTCTTTCCTTCTCTTTCTGTCTTTCTCTCTCCCTCCCTCTCTTTCCGTCTTCTCTCTCCCTCTCTCTCTTTCTGTCTTCCTGTCTCCCTCCCTCTCTCTTTGTCTTCCTCTCTCTCCCTCTCTTTCTGTCTTCCTCTCTCTCCCTCTCTTTCTCTCTCTCTGTATCTCTCTCGCTCTCCTTCACTCTCTCTCTTTCCTTTGGTGAGCGCATGACACACCTTCTTATCTGTTTTTTTGTCTTGCAGGCTGTGACCTACAGATTGTTCTGTGGAGAGCTGACATGTGTCTTCATTGATGTTCTTCTGAGTTTTTTTAATACATTTTGTTTGGTACGTCGAAGGTAAATGTGTGATGCTCATTTTTGTGATGACAAATGCATATTACCAAATGTGTTTGTGCGACATTAGGTGGATTATTTGGTACATAATTTTGTGAAATTGATGTGCCATGTCTTCGCCTGCGGGGGGCTCCTGGGGGTGGGGGTGGTGGGTGTTGAGAGCTCGGAGCTGCATGATCAGTGGTTCCATGGCATCTGTTGTTCTTCATGTATGGCTCTGGGCTGGGCTCCCTCTTCTGGAGCAAGCTGTCATCCAACTTTACACCAGGTCAGAGCAGGTGTTAATTTCCTGCTGCTAACACGCCTCATCACCTGTTTTGTGATCTTATCACCTATTGGGCTGGTTGTTGAGAATGTTGTGGAGTGGTGTTGTTGAGGCTTTTTTGCATGGGAACGCCTACTCTGCATCTTATTAGCGATAGTTGCCGGGGTCTGTGGTGATGTTTTTTTGCGGCTGCTATCGCAGGTAAACTGGTAATATGGGCGGTTAGCACCAGCTTGTGAATGGGGCGATAAATGTATCTCCACTTTGGCTGCGATAATGTGCCGTTAAATTGGCGATAAATCCTTAAGAATATGCCCCCTGGCATGTTATGCCCTCAGTTACATTTTCTCAGATTTTTACATTGGCCCTGAAAATCATATGTATGTTTTCTTCACCATTTGTATGTGAAAGCTCATTTTCCACAAACAAATTGCTGAAAAATCAACTATGGAATAAACTGACTGAATTACTTGCATATGCATCTGCACTTGAGACTTCTAAACATAGTAATACATTACAGGTTATTAGTAACATATATTAAATGTGAAAAAAGTTTGGAATAGCTATATCTCGAAGAACACTTCTCCCACCTTCTGTGTTGCTCCGGCTTTTGATATCCTGCACTCATCCAAAAAGCTGTACTTTCATAGTTAAACTTGTTATGCTACTTCTAAGAATAGGAGGATTCACTACAATTCTGTCACTCTTGGGAACTCATGCCTTTTGTGATCCCTCTACTCTCACTCAGATGGTACTACCTTCATGGAAACTATTCCAGTGTTTTACTTATAAATCTACTACACCTCAGCTACATTGCATGTGTGCTTTGTATCTGTAATTAGGTTAATGAGCGTTTTGCAGTGCCAAATCAGATTTCTATTATTTATGGCAATAAAAACTAAGTAAAGTATACATTTTTCGGAGGCAAATCAAGTGTATACAATTCAGGATTTATATTGTAAAGCTCCTCGATGGTATTGGGACTCAAGCTTACCAACATTTTTTCTACTTTAAAATACTGAGTTTTCTATAAATCTTTTGACGATGTGTGCTTTTTAATTCAAGAAGAGTTTTTGGGGAATGTATAGAGAAAAAAAGAAAATACGTGCAAAACAATGATACAACCATAAGTTGAAAGGCATGCCACTGAGACTTCCACTAGATAAGACATATGTATCAAGTCAAAATACAAGAAGACTGTTAGAATGTGGATACCTATCATCATTGAGTACCAAGTGAAGATCAATAACGGGGACAACAATACATATAAAATCTGGAAATTATTGTTACTAGGTGGTATCAAATGCATTAAATGCCATAAAATGAAAAAGAAAATGGCTAAGCATGGGAATTAGTGTCAGGGGATGAAGGGGATGTGATAGACTCTATTATATCAATGCCTTAGTAGACATTCTTAAATGACCAGTGGGAGCATTCTTTCTCCTAGATAGTTCCCAGTTCTGACACCTATCTCTTAGATATGACTGCTGTTGAACTAGGCCCGCTCTACAAGGTCACTCCCAAACCTTTTCCCTTCTTCCGTTTTGCTGGATATATTGGTGTTGGTCTTTGCGCTCTGTGCACTATATTACTGTTAATTAGTGCTAGGGTGTGACTGTCACTCCCTAAAGCATGGCAAAATTGCCTTACATCCAATTTGCACACTCAATTTACTTGTTATTCCCTAATAAAGTGGTACTATGCATACCCAGGGGTAGTACATTATATTCTACTAGTGGGCCTACAGCACCTATTGTGCCACCCACTTAGGTAGCCCTTTTAAAGATGTCTCAGGTTTGCCACCATAGTCTGCATGCAGTTTTAAACTGCCAAATTTGAAGGCAAAATAGTATTTTTCCCATTTTCAAAACTGTCTTAGAAAACATAAACGTCATCCCTAGGGTAAGTCCTAAACAGTTTGTAAGACTGGATTCATTCTAACCACGAAGTTGGACATGTACTTATACGTTTGACATGTCCTGGTAGTGAAACACTCACAAATTAATTTTTCACTACTGTAAGGCTCTCCTCTCCCACAGTATAAAATTGGATTACCTCATACCAATTTAATAAGTGCAAACTTTTGTTTGGAAGCAGGTTGAAATATCATGTTTGGTATCTAAAGAATTGTATTTAAAACCCTTTTTCATAGTAAAGTTGGATTTTAACTCACAATTTTGAAAATTCTACGTTTAGAAAGTTGGAATTTTCCTGTCCTAACCATTTGGTCCTGTAGCTAGTTTCCTAGGTTACATGACACAGCGTAGTTGACAGTTGGCCTTTGTGTATTCCTCCCAGACAACCACTCAATGGGGGTGGGGTTGTTGGCAGGGTTAGACACCCTGACTTAATGGGTGGGGCTGGCAGTCACCTACCACACTTGCACTTCAAATGAGCTGGCTCATCTCACAAAAAACTATTTCTCACTAGCATTTTGTGACCTCGAACCCAGTGGAGCCAGTGTAGGGAGGCAGAAAATGTCAGTCATCTTTCAGGGGGTGTTGGTCTTTTACTTCAAAGTGATCATCAGGTATAAAGATAGGACTCTAAGACCCAGACTTTAGTACAATCTTGGACCTGTGGTCACTGCAGAAAAAGGTCTTCCTTGCTTCCAGAGGGGTTCCTGGCTGTCTGAGGCCTGGCCTGCTGCCTAGGAAGACTGGACCTCGTCCCTTCATCCCTGGCTACCTGATCAACTCTAAGGGCTGGTTAGCTGGTCTCCTGTTCTGAGCTACAGACACATCCCTTGCTCCAGAGGCCCCCTTGTAACTGCTAAGATGACCTACTGTACTGAACCTGCCTGAACCCACAACCAGACCTGTCTGAGGCCTGCTCACCTCTGCTGGAGTGAGTTCCTGTTCCCTAAGCAGAGCCTTCTCGGTTCTGGACCATTGGAGTGGCGTTGGTTGCGCTCCACCTGATTGAACAGGAGAAATCCTGAATTTTTGGGCTCTGCAACTGCAAATCGGCCTGTTCACACCAAGATCTTGCCACTATTGCAAACCACCAACACAAAGCTCTGGTGAACCCAACTCTTCACAAAACAGTGACCACCAGAGACAGCTGGCAATGCAAGATCCGCACTCGACGCGCCCCCATCGACAGCCCGCAGCGACCGCCATTGTGATACTCAACAATGACCATCCACAAAGACTGAGAGGATCTCCGTGGTACAGCGATGACCATCCTTGACTCCCAGCCTGCTGTACATTCTACAACAATGACCGTCCATGATGCTCCCCCTGCTCCTCCACTGCAAAGTGGACTCTTTACACTGGACTTTGAGAAGGTAAGCTTTTCAGAGCTGCGAACCTGGTCCCTGTATCCGGCCCGTGATCCATCCCAGTCAGCCTAAACTTGTGAATCTCGACAAGTCACACACAACCAGATAACTGTGAGTGTTTCTTTGTGCGTTTTTATTCTTTACTAATCTTAACTCTTTGAAACTGCATATTTCTGTTTTTTCTGATTGGATTTTTATTGTGTTGGTGTCAGAAAATGCATTACATTTTATTCTGTTTTTCTAAATTGCTGTTATATTTTTCCTTGGGTTTTTAGTTTGTTACTGTTTGGGTGCTGCTTAAATACTTCACACTGTGCCAGACTACCATAGGGTTAAGCACAGGCTAATTTAGTGACTCTTGTGGTGCAGTGCCTGCGGCTTGAGTAGGGTTTCACCCTCTCAACCAAACAAGCCAATTTCTCACATCTGCCATTGATGTTAATTCCAGCGCAGCTATTTCCACCACAATAAACATTATTTTAAATGTTGTCAATCAAGCCCGAAGTTGTTTGCTATGACATCAGGAGAGTATTCTTAATAACTTTGTAAGGGAACAGTCTCTCTGGCTCTCTCTTTCCTTCTTGCTCGGACATGGTTACTAATGCCTATTCAAGTTGTCAAGTGAGCAACCAATCATGAAAATTACTTTTTTCACACAAATGATTTTTATTTTTTCTGGATCAAATATTTTTCCTCCACATGTGAAAAGCTTTCCACTTTCGAAGGAGCATAATTGAGGGGATTTGCTTGAGTGCTCTCTGGCAAAGTCATTCCTGCTTCCAGCGCTCAAGTTCCAAGAAATTAACACCACCATTGTATTGTGGTAAATAAATAATTTATTACCGGATCTATTTTTCAGAAATAATCAATAAACAGGTAGCTCAATAAATAAGAGTCAAGATTCGAGGTAGCTGGAGTTTACAGGCTTTAATAGGCATAAAGGACAGGAACAGGACAGCCTGCACGGGAATAGGATGGCAGCTGCCGGGGGCAGGATCTGGGAGCATAAGGGTAACTTTTAATAACAGTGCACAATATTTATAGTTAAACAAATACATTACATTCAATACAGTAGGCGTAGCAGTAGGCGTGGTTCATAGCAGTCGCGAAAGATAAGGGTAAGATGATGTAACAAGAAGGCGTGTACAGGGCGTATACATAGACATGTGATGCAAACGTAACAGAATATGTCATAAATGGGGCGGAAACATGGAGGGGGCTACCTGAGCAGCTGGGACCTCTAACCTAGTGGTGCGCGCAAACTGGCAATGACGTGTTACCAGGGAGAACTGGGGGCTATGACTTCTGCGCTAGAAGAGGAGACTAAAGTCTGGAGTGTCAGAGCGACATGTACCCAGGGCCTATCTGGTATCTGATGTTTAGAGTACATGTTGATAGAATCCAAAAGTTATCAGGGCAAAGGCTAATAGACATTAAGACTGGTGCATGCATAATTCTATATGTATTGTGTGTGCGAGGAATATTCTATGAATACTAATACAGTATTTCTCTTTCATGGAGACATAAAGGCTAGACCATGACGGAAACTATTGATGCGATTCAGTAGCTTAGGAATGCAGAGAAGGAGGGCTGGACTGATAACTAGAAACATAACATACTCTTGGCAGACTGGGAGGCAGAGCCAGGCCGAGCCGGGCACTGCGAGGCATGGAGTAAGCTAAGGGTCAGGGATACAGGTGGGGGCTGTATCGTTCCTCGGAGAGGGTTCAGGAGACAGGAGCTGAATCTGAGTCCGGGCCCTTTTGAGGCCTAGGAACGGGGACAATTCAATGAATTAACGTGCACACTGTAAAATGTGGCAACGTAGGTTTACATAGGCCTGATATTCGTTGTTTTCACGAAGATTGGAAACTGGCATACTAGAGATGGACACAACTGTAATTGCGTCTTTAATCGATCAGAAGGGAATACATGCATATCGATCATGCACATATAACATAATATGGGGAACACGTAGGCACATATAACATGGCAAAATGTACTTTTCCACATTCCCTCCTTGTGCCCTACGTTTCCATCAGGAAACATCTATATTCATGATACCATCTATCATTTCATATAGCATCATTTGCTCGTCTCGAATTGTCTTGGAACGGGACTTAGGACTAGGAATACAAGAGGTAGCACAAATGCCGCAAATCGCAGGGCCACATTGTATACAGAGGCAGCAACTGAATATGATCATTACTGCAATACCTAGGAATGACAATACTTTCCATCCCCAGGCAGATATAATACTCCAGAGCCAACCGGACCATGTCCAGGTGCCTGGATTCTGGTGTAACTGATGGGCAATTTTATGAAGTCTGGTTATAGCTGAATAAACAGACGGCGCGTTATTAGGAATGAAAATGCAGCAACTAGATCCGATGACTCTACATGCTCCTCCTCTATCGGCCAATATGACGTCAAGAACGAGACGATTTTGGAGCACGACAAATCTCATAGCAGATTGCTCTTCGGTTAAGTTACCTAGAGCAGAAGTAGTCTCATTCACTACTGCTTCAAGGGTTCTGGTTAGTCTACGTATTAACTTACTATTCTGGACAGGTCCTATAAAGAAGAAGAAACCTTTATTAAAGTCTTGATACTGTTCTAGAGTAGTTTCAGTTTGATCGACAATTGGGGACTCGATCTCCCTTCTATGTCTGTCGTGTACTAGATGTGTGTTTCTGTGATAATCGGATGGGGCTAGAAAAACTGGTGGCAGTAGGAAGGCAATGTAACATGTTCCATCCCAATCGAGGGGCAGACGAACATATGCGGTCTGACCACAAACAAAATAAGAATGACGTGAGGCTTTGAAAATAGATTTCCCACTGTCACTATACTTGACAATAGTAGTACAATCACTATGTCCTACATGTGCGGAACCATTCTTTCTGACACATAATTCGCCTTTGACTGGTAGTACTGAAATAGCAGGTAAATCTGGAGTAGTATCGGACTGAACATTTAGGACCATAAAATTCGAAGAATAATTACCTAAATCATATACTTCATTTTCTAGATCTAACCCTGTTCTATGGGAGAGACCTTGCTTGTCTGGAAAACATGTTCTATTCAGAAGGGACATATCATTGGAGGATGACGTTAACGTGGACCATGCTCCACACGAACCATTATGTGAAAACGGATAAGGAAAGAGTGGCAGAACTCCCTTCGGTGTCTGGAAAGGGGTGAGTCGACCACACACCCAACAATTAGTGGCATTGCTGGTCTGGTGTGAATAGTGTAACATTCTAATGAATGTATTATTTCGCATAGCAAGACGATAGGATAGCTCGTGAGGAGGCAGATCACTAAATGTGTGCTCTACTGTAGCATTAGCAAACTTGTTTACATGTGAACTTGGAAAACATAAATGTAAAGCTTAACTTGTGCAGGTAACCATAAAACTCATAAATAGCATAAAACTTAGAACGATAATACATCGTATAGAGTTTTGACTAACTCTCTCACTATGGGGGTCTATCTCATACATGTCAGAAACCTGTCTAACCGTTTCACCCGAGAGGGACTTAGACAATTAAACTGGCTGACTTAATTTACTAGACCGAAGCTTCAACTTATACTCCTGTTGCGGAGTTTCCTCTAACAGGGGAGGCTTGAGTTCAGAGTCTGTTTTTAGGCAGTCTTTAGAAAAAGTCTTTTCCTTAATTAATGTCTTTTCTGGTAGTCCATGGAACTTCTTTATATGGGACAGGTGGACCCACCCCTTCCTGCCCTCTAGCTTCACGGCGGTCCTTGTTGTTAATAATACCAGGCGGGGCTCCTTCCAGCGGGGCTCCAGCGGGCTTGAACGATCAAAATTCCGTACCAACACGAGGCTTCCTGGAATGACTTCATGCGGTTTCACCTCGGTGTTGTCTGGAAATGCGGCGGCAACCTGTGAACGACAAGAGTGTAGGGCAGACATCAAGGAAGCTAGGTAATCTGTCAGCATATTACTGGAAACATCTGTAATACTGCGGGGTCTAGGTGTACCCCACATGTTTGGGGGGCGGCCGAATACGACCTCATAAGGGGACAGACCTGATCTGGAATGTGCAACCATCCTCATGAAGAATAAAGCAACTGGCAGGGCAACTAGCCAGTCTACACCTTTCTCTTTACATGTCTTGGCAATACGGATTTTCAGGGTCTGGTTATGTCTCTCTACGAGACTGGCTGCTTCAGGATGGCGCACACAATGGAACTTCCACTGGTACCCTAACAGAAGGGAAATATGTTTCATGAGTTCAGATGAAAATGGCTGGCCGTTATCAGAATACACGACCCTAGGGAGTCCATAGCGGGGAAAGAATTCACGAACCAACTGCCTGGCAGTGGTCGCGGCTGTGTAATCTGGAACTGGATATGCTTCTGTCCACCTGGACAAAGCGCATACAACTACGATGACATACTTGAAACCTCGACATCGCTCCATCTGAATATAATCCATCTGGAGGACTTCAAAAGGGTGGTCAGGAGGTTGGAATCCACCTTGTTCCACCGGAACACTTTTACCTGGATTGAACTGGCAACATATCATACAAGTACGGACTTTCTGCTTGGCTGCAGCTCGTAAGTGCTTGTTGAACCAAAGGTTCTGTATACTGTCTAACATAGCTTTTTCTCCTAAATGTGCTGGACTATGTGCGGTATTAATAATGACTTGAACCATAGAGTCGGGGAGAAACCATGTGGCTTTTCCCTTCGTCAACCATCCTTGATCTGTCTGGACCCCTCCTTGTTCGGACCATTTCTTGATTTCTTCGGGAGTGGCATGTAACTGTATGTCTATGACATCTTGTGTAGGGTCCTTAACTGTCATACAAGTAGTCGGATCTGAAGTGAGTGTCTGTGTCGTGTTAACTGGAATGTCTGGAGTCTGAGCTGTAAGCTTGGCTGTTCGATCTGCTAGATCGTTACCTTGGGAAATGATGTCAGTAACTTTCGTATGTGCCTTGCACTTCATGATAGCGATAGCTGTCGGTAAATGTATTGCATCTAACAGAGCTTGAATGAGGAGACCATGCTGAATCTTGGTTCCATGAGAAGTCATGAAACCTCTCTCCTGCCAGAGCACTCCAAAGTCATGTACGACTCCGAATGCGTAACGTGAATCTGTATATATATTTACTTTCAGGTTCTTGGCACGTATGCAGGCTTGGGTCAGAGCGACTAGCTCTGCTGCTTGAGCAGACAGGGTGTCAATACGATGTGTTTCTATAACTTCAGTTTCAGTAGTCACTGCATACGCGGCTACTAGATCTCCTGTACTAGTTCTCATACATGAACCATCCACATAAAGTGTCAGGTCGGGATTAGGTAATGCAATGTCTGTCAGGTCTTGTCTTGGCTTGGTCATAGTGTTAACAACTTCCACACAGTCATGTGTGGCAGGATTTGAAGTAACTGACGGTAACAGTGTAGCAGGATTTAGAATGTTGCAGCGTCTGATTTCTACGTGTGGCTGGAACAGTGTCAGTTCATAACCTGTTAAACGTGCAATTGTCAAGTGCTGAGTCTGTGTTCGGTTTAAAAGAACTTCCACGGAGTGTGGGACTTGTACTGTCAGGGAATGTCCTAACACTATGGAATCACTTTGTCTGATTGCTAGAGCTGTGGCTGCAACTGACTTGAGGCACGCAGGCAGAGCCTGGGCTACTGGATCTAATGTACTCGAAAAATAAGCACAGGGCTTGTACTGTCCTGCTTGATCTTGTGTGAGAACAGATAATGCAGTACCATCACGTTCTGTGACAAAAAGTGTAAAAGGCTTACTGTAGTTCGGTGTAGCTAGAACAGGTGCTTGGCATAAGGCTTTCTTTAATTCATTAAAACTAAGTGTATGTTCAGATGCCCAAGGGAGGACAGTCGATACGGCTGCCTCCTGTGTCGTTAACTGTATCAGTGGCTTTGCTAGAAATGCATACTGAGGAATCCATTGTCTGCAATAAGAAGTGAGGACAATAAAAGCACGTACCTCCTTCTGTGTCTTGGGCTGTGGAAGACTCGCTATTAACTGGATACGATCTGGTGTCAACTGCCTACCCCACTTGGACAGTAAGTGGCCTAAGTAGATCACTTGCTGGACACAGAATTGTAATTTGGAAGGGGACACCTTGTGCCCCTGCTCGGCCAGGAAATACAGAACTGTAAGTGACGCACGCTCGCAGTCACGTTCAGAACGGGCTGTGATCAGTAGATCATCGACATACTGGAGCAGGGCAGTGTCAGTTGGCATGTGAATATTGTCTAGTTGTCTCTTAAGTGCTTGACTATAAATACTAGGACTTTCTGTGAAACCTTGAGGAGCTTGTGTGAATTTATAGCTCCTTCCATTTAAACAAAAACCAAAAAGGTACTGGCTGTCTGGATGAATGGGGACACTGAAAAATGCATTCTTGAGGTCGATGACAGTGAAAAATGTAGCTTCAGAATCAATGGCTGTTAATAGGGAAGAAATATCTGGGACTACTGGATACTGGGGTATGATACATTTGTTAAGCTCTCGAAGGTCAATCACTAATCGATATACTGGAGGTGCATTTGGATCAGTACGTTTCATGACTGGAATGATAGGAGAATTACATACATTGGAGTCAGTTTCTACAACCACTCCTTGAGCAATAAGCTCGTCAATAATTTTGGATAAGGCTGCTACAGCCTCAGGTGGCAATCTGTACTGTCTGATTCGTGGCAGGACTATACCTTGCTTGAGAGTCACACGATGGGGTGTGATGTGCATAAAACCTACATCAGTTGGACCTTGCGCCCATAGATGCTGCGGGACATTTAGTAACCTTGGATCAAAATCACGTAATACATAGTGACCTTTGAACTCACGCAAAAACAATCGGACTCCTTCTGGAGAACAGCAAATAACTGCACCTAATTCTTTCAATGTTTTAATGCCTAACAAATTTTCTGGACATGACTTCGTAAGTAACAAATCAGTAGTTCGGGACAATGGACCAACTTCTAGGGAAACTGGTTTTGAAATTTCATTAACAATTGGCTTTCCTGAAAATCCAAGGGAAACATTTTTAGAGCCTGAGAGCGGAGCCCCTGGAACCTCGTCGTGACTGATAGTAGTCCTACTTGCCCCTGTATCAATCAGAAACTTTCTGTCTTTCCCTAATACTTGACTGTGTACATAGGGACCCTCTTGATCTACAGGTATCTCGATGAGAGGCAAGCCTACCTCCCTCTCTAGGCTGTTTCATGAATACTGTTGATACTCTGGATACTCTGTCTGGGCATACTGGTACATCTGCTGTGTAACATGCTGTGTTGCAGCGATGGGCTGCGATGCTGGACCTGTCTGTTGTGCATTCTGTGGTGACTGAGATGTCTGTGAAACTTGTTCTTGTCTAGGCGGACGTGGTCTTTCTTTAGTCTTACCAGTTGCTATGTTGTGTTTCAGAACTGCACACTCGTTTATAAAATGACCTGGCTGTTTACAATAATTGCATGTCCCTTTAACGGGAGCTGCAGGATGACTGGCTTGATTCGGACCCTTCTTCTGACTGTCTTGTGGAACAGATTGTGCAACTAATACTTTCATTTTCGTATCTTTCATACGTCTCCTTTCATGTTCTTGCTCTTCCCTGATTCTGTTCTGGTGGTACTGGAGCATCTGGAGCATTTGTGACGGGGTATTAGCTTGCCAGGTACTTTCGACCTTCAAAACTCGATTTTTAACTTGTGGACTTGAATTCTCGAGTAGTTTAGAAACAAAAAGATGAGGGTACGATTCGCTACCTGTCTTCAAACCACTGTTGATAATAAAACATTTCTCAAATCTAGAATAAAAATCACTAGTGTCTTCATCCTGTTTCTGTTTGCATGCTGAGATTGCATCCCAATCTTCCTTTTTCGTGGCTAGTAACCTTGGCAAAACTTGTATCAATAACTCGGGCAATTCTTTACATTTGTCCCCAAGACCGGTACCTGGTACTCGTATTTTATCTTCAGCTTCTAGAGCTGTCCAATCAATCTTTTTCTCTCCCACCTCCCATTCTTTTTCCTTGAGTTTTTCATATACCCCTGCGGGCAACAAGACCTTTAGCATTTTAATAATATCTGGATACGTGTATTCTCCCATTCTGAGCATGTCTTTTAATTCTCGATGGAACCCTGCTGGATCTTTGTCGTGACAGGGAATTAATTTCTTCATCTCTAAGAGTTCCATCTTGGTGATAGGGGTGTAAACAAATACTCGTTGCATTTCACCACCCGCTGTCCTAACTGGGTGTACTTCTCGTAACGGATGCTGTCTATCTATGTAAAACGGTTTACTTTCTGGAGGTGAGACGTGAACAAAATGCGGATTCAGGAACGTTCTATATTTGTGGCGCTGTTCTAGAATGACACTAATTAAATCGGTACCTAAACCTTTCCATCTATACTGGAGTAACTCGTTCAGAACATCATGTAACGGACCTGGATCAGAATGTTGACCCTCATACAGGGTAATGAGGTACTGGATCATATACATACCCACCAGTCGCTGTTTGGCTGGGGGCAGTTTCAGAAACATTTGTGCCACTATTTCGTCTGGAAAAGTGGTAGAATCAGTAATCCATCGGACTGCTGATCGGGCTAGTTCTTGTTCATGCATGGTACTAAGTTCACTATAACCGATTCGTGATTTCAGAATGTGATCGGTAGCTTGAAATACTTGCTCAAGAGAACCTTGTTCTGGTGCTGGAGAAGGGAAAACTTTCTTGTGTTCTAGGCGTGAATGTTGGTCGGGAAGTCTAGTTCTACCTACATACGCTATTCTGGTGGGATTCTCGTCGTCTACCTCCTCGGTAGAAGAGTTGTCTTCTTTCTCGCTTACTTGTACTGCTTTTCGTTTCTCGTGTAACTTTATTATTTCCCTACGGATTTTCTTGTACATACTGTCTATACAGTTCTGTGTCTTGTGTCTTCCCTCGGCTATGTGGTCACTCCACCTGGTCAGGACTTTCATTTCTTCCGGATCTTTATCCGGATAATCTTGTTCTCTTATTAAACAATTAATTAGAAACTTTAATAGCATGAGCTGGATCTCGACTTTTCTTTGAGACATGGCTTCGCCAATACTTTCTGGATCTACTCCTGTACGGATGAAACGATATATTCTGTCTAGATATTCTTTCATATTCGGTAGGGTGTCCAAATATTCGGTCACCCGTCTTACACGCAATGAATACAGGACCATACCATCATCGCCTGGGACTGGATCATAACGGCATTCTGTAAGAGCTCGCTTGATATCGGCAACGGACTGCTGTTTGGGCGTACGCTGTAACGCACGTTCATGTAACTCGACTAACGTTACACGTTTGTGTTGGGGCGGGGTACGAGGAGGACCTCCCCCCGCGGCTCCTAAACTGGAATCGTCGACGGGTATTGTACGGGCTGGCAGAGTGACTGATGTAGCGGGAACTTGTACTATGGGCTGGACCGGGGGTACCGTAACAGGTGCTGTAACAGGTGCCCCGGTGGCTGGAGGAACAGGAATTACATTATTTACAGGAACTGGCGGAGCAGGATTTGCATATTCTGGGACTGTGTCGTCCAAATAGGACGAGAGAAAAATATCAGCTGCGGTCGGTTTGTGACGTAACTTAATCGGAACTAATGGCGGCGGAAAATTACATGGTGCTTCTGGGGTTGCTTTTGGCAAGCCCTCGGCAAGAAGAGGATACATACCCTTAATGAGGGCATTTCTCTGTCTGTCTGACTGTTCGGCTTTAACTCGTTCACCTACTTCGATTAATTCCATTTCTTGGGCTCTTTCTGAGGATTCCCTACTTAATTCTGTCTTTCTGATTTCTTTTTCGATTCTTCTATGAGATTCTTTGCGCCATAACTCGATGGCATCTTTCTGGGACTGTCTGGATTTCTTTTTCCATAATGCTTCTTCTACTCGCATGATGCACTCGGCATCCCACGTACCTGATACGGGCCATCTATATTTCTCTTCTAATTCTTTGGTGTACTCCACCCATAAGTCTAGATATAATATGGCACTTATGCCATGCTTATGATACATAAAATGACCTGGACTGTCCCTAGGCGGGACAGGAACTGCTTCTTCGAGCAGACCTTTTCTAGTTCTTAACTGGCGTAACTTCGTGAACAGAGGCATAACTAAGACTGGAATCTGGACACAATACAATACACGATAAACACAATAATAACTTTAAGAAAACAAATCACTCATACCACGACATTGAAAACACATGAAATAACATTTAAAATAACAGTTCGGACAGAATATTACCTGGAATACTGAAAACAGAACACATGAATTTCTCGAGAACAGAACTTACTGGAACAGAAACTTACTAGAATGACTACATGCACTGCCAAAACAGTACGAAACTTACCGGTCCCATAAAGAGACACGTCAGGACCCGCGCCCACCTAAGTGAACACTTCGTGTTGGATTTGCGTACCCAAACCCACGGACCAGAGACAAATTGATTGACCCTGTCTAGATACTACCCCAGCAACGGTACTCACCGGGCAGCAAGAACGGAAGGCCTCGGACTGGACTGGACTGCTACGACGGCGGACGGACGAACTTCGGACTTCAGTTACAGGTGGGCCTCCGGATACCTCGGACCTTGGACTCTCGGCTTGGGCTCTGGTCGGGACTCGCCGCGTTCCTCCACCGCCTCGTCTGGATGCTGGACCGCAACCTCCGTCTCCTCCGTGGGCCTGAGGGATACTTGAAGCAGAAATATCTGCACGTGCACGGTATGGTTCCGTCACGGCTGCAGAGGATCAGGGGGCCTGCGTGGCTTCTCCGGCGCGTGGGGAAAGGGCAAGTCCCTATTCGGGCGCCATTATGTGGTAAATAAATAATTTATTACCGGATCTATTTTTCAGAAATAATCAATAAACAGGTAGCTCAATAAATAAGAGTCAAGATTCGAGGTAGCGGGAGTTTACAGGCTTTAATAGGCATAAAGGACAGGAACAGGACAGCCTGCACGGGAATAGGATGGCAGCTGCCGGGGGCAGGATCTGGGAGCATAAGGGTAACTTTTAATAACAGTGCACAATATTTATAGTTAAACAAATACATTACATTCAATACAGTAGGCGAAGCAGTAGGCGTGGTTCATAGCAGTCGCGAAAGATAAGGGTAAGATGATGTAACAAGAAGGCGTGTACAGGGCGTATACATAGACATGTGATGCAAACATAACAGAATATGTCATAAATGGGGCGGAAACATGGAGGGGGCTAACTGAGCAGCTGGGACCTCTAACCTAGTGGTGCGTGCAAACTGGCAATGACGTGTTACCAGGGAGAACTGGGGGCTATGACTTCTGCGCTAGAAGAGGAGACTAAAGTCTGGAGTGTCAGAGCGACATGTACCCAGGGCCTATCTGGTATCTGATGTTTAGAGTACATGTTGATAGAATCCAAAAGTTATCAGGGCAAAGGCTAATAGACATTAAGACTGGTGCATGCATAATTCTATATGTATTGTGTGTGCGAGGAATATTCTATGAATACTAATACAGTATTTCTCTTTCATGGAGACATAAAGGCTAGACCATGACGGAAACTATTGATGCGATTCAGTAGCTTAGGAATGCAGAGAAGGAGGGCTGGACTGATAACTAGAAACATAACATACTCTTGGCAGACTGGGAGGCAGAGCCAGGCCGAGCCGGGCACTGCGAGGCATGGAGTAAGCTAAGGGTCAGGGATACAGGTGGGGGCTGTATCGTTCCTCGGAGAGGGTTCAGGAGACAGGAGCTGAATCTGAGTCCGGGCCCTTTTGAGGCCTAGGAACGGGGACAATTCAATGAATTAACGTGCACACTGTAAAATGTGGCAACGTAGGTTTACATAGGCCTGATATTCGTTGTTTTCACGAAGATTGGAAACTGGCATACTAGAGATGGACACAACTGTAATTGCGTCTTTAATCGATCAGAAGGGAATACATGCATATCGATCATGCACATATAACATAATATGGGGAACACGTAGGCACATATAACATGGCAAAATTTACTTTTCCACATTATCTGTGGATGAATCCATTTGGGATGATAGTGCTGAAGTCATTTTTGTTGATATGCTCATAATTAACAATTGTGAGATTAAAAGGATCATGGTCAGCTAATGATCTTGAATCTCGAGGTGTCAAGGTGTAGCAATCCAAGATGACAGTTCTCAAAAATGATTTAAAAACTTTCTCAAGGATCTCGAATGTCCGCTTTTATCACAACTTGTACTGATTAAAAATTACTTTTAAATTATATGATGGAGGTGATGGGAGCCGCCTCTCATAAACTACTCTTCCAACAGTAATCCATGGTTGCTTTGGAGGAGGAGGGGATAGTACACAAATGCGGCCCATCTTTATCTCTTTTTCTTTCGAACTTAGTGGAAGTCCTGGAAGGCGCACAAATGGAGATAAAGGTTGACTTGTCTCTGGTTGGCTGGGCTGAGGAAGGGATCCACTTTTTATTAGACGTTCCCTTTTCTTCTGGTATATGTGCGCAGGTTGCTTATGATCCTGAAACACCTCAGTAGAGGCTACATCCTAGGGAGAAAAAATGGCCTGAATAGGACACAGCTGATCTAAAGTCTGGCAATGTTGCCTCTTATGACTGAGGGTGAGTGCATGCAATGTTCAACACTCCGTCCATCATTCCCTTTGGTTTTGCTTTGTTCACCCTAAGATGGCAGGGTATGCCTAGATGTGGGTCCCTTGCTCACTTTGCCACTATATTCAAGATAGCCTGGCTGATGAGGATTATGAACCCAAAACCGGTCCCAGGATGCTTGTTTCCGGTCCAGGGAAAGACATGGCTTGGCAGTTCGGGCTGGACTGTTCCCATGAGGCACAGGGTCAGACTGATTTGCATATGGCCATGTCTGAACTGGGGTGGCAGAGTGAGCTAAAGAATGATGATGGATTACACTCAGATCAGTTGACTAGGGGCGAGTGCTTGCAATGTTTAACTCTCCATCCATCATACCCTTTGGTTTTGCTCTTTTGTGAAATGCTCAGGTCTTAAACTACATGCATGGCTAATTTGTAGTACACAAGGGAAACATTCCAGAAATCAAGATTTTGCAAAAGAGATGATTCTGGTACAGATCTTACTTACTTTTGGTCTGTCCCCGGTGAACATTGCATCCAAAGAAAAGGTGTAAATGCGGGCTCTTGCAGTGAAGTTTGTTTTGTTCCAAAGCAGAGCAGATTGTCAATATTAAGTCCTCATTACGAGTGGAAGAATTGCACCCAGGAGCAATAAGTTTGGCTGAAGTTCCAAAATCTGCAACTACAATTGTTCCAGTCCCAGAATCATTGGGTCCGCAAACTCAAGTCCTGACACATCCTTGAGTGGAGACACTAACCCTGCTTGTTGCTCCAGGGTCGCAAACAGCATTACAGCCTGCCCGCAGCAGCAATGGGAGACTAAACATTGTCCTACCTCGTCTAGTCAACCACTCAGCCCTCCTGTTGACACTTTCCAAATGTCTTCGGTTTTCTCCCTGAAGAGAGGAAAATCACACAGAAAAGAACTAGATATCCCCGAGTAAAAAACTCATTAATCAAAGATTTTTGACCTGGGCATACTTGCTGGAATTGGACATTCTGGACTTTCAAACATCAAAATAGTCATTATGAGAACCTAAGTAATGTAAATGTTTCATGAGGAATCTGATAGATCTCATGAGGAAACATACATGACTGTGAGATGGACACATTGATAACAACGCTGCCTGCCATTTCAGCATCTCTGCTTCCTGTTGATTATTTTGACTCTTGCAGGTGATTTCGAAGGAACTGAAAACCGAACCACAAACTTGCAGTGATGGCTCTGCTCTTGGGGGTGCTCACTGATGAGACACTGTTCCTCACGCCCTGAACAGAAAACTTATCAACAGAGCATCCTCAAACGGAAGCCTTTTGCTGCAACCCCGCTCTTCGGCATCATGTATCCATCAGTAGCTCGGCGCATTAACTAGAGCCTGCCTGCCTGCTGTGTTTCATATTCAGAGAATCAAACATGCCCCTCAACACAAAACACTCTCCATGTCTGTGAATTTGCTTGATTGATAACACGCTGCAGACCTGGAGTTGTCGCGAGCTTGACGTGTGTCGCCTCTGCATGGCAATTAGTGCAATGTCGCCTGAAGGTTGCAAAGCTTTTTGCTTCCACGTGGGAGCAGACCACGGCATAATGATAATAATAAACAATGTGCGTGTATTGTTGGGAATAGGATTTTGATCTGAAAATTCCCCAATTGCCATGAAAGCCGATAACTACACAATTCATGTTCACATTTGCTACCAGCATCATACAATGTTGTGTGCGACGTTGGCTTGTACGTCATGATGCTGCGAATAAAGCAACGCAGGAGCTTGTGGGCGCCTTAAAGGTCACCCTACATGCTGAATAGCAGTCACCTAAATCTTCGTTGGGCTGCTGCGCCATTGTTTCTTGTTACAACTCCAAGGCACGTACATTAGGAGGTTTTCAAAGTGCACAGATAATTTGCATGCCAGGTTTGGCCAGCCAGTGCGAAAATTAACATTAAGACGCACAATAAGCATTGAGCTAATAAATGAAAAATAACTTCTAGTTTTAGTTGCTTAATCATTGCCTAGAATATGTTTAATCCATAGCTTAATATAAAATGTGCGACGATCTAATTTCTGGCAGGTACCCGTGCATTAATTTGCAGTAGTTTAATGACTTGGCTTATTAGTTGCCTTTAAGCTATTTAACTGGAAGTAACAATCCCCAAAACATAAAAAAAAGCAAGCTAATTTGGCACATAGCATCTGTTCCGTAACTTCCCATATGTCGTGGTGTAATAAAACTACTGAAATCGAAAGACAAATAATGTGTTTAAATAATTAATATATAACGTGTGTCGAATTTCGCAAATAATTTATTTATGACTCTATGGATTGGGAAGGTCTGTGGCAGACAGTGACAGAAGGTCAAGGTAGGCCAGAACAGGGAGGGAGGAAGTGCTGAATGCGCTCCCCCTCTTTCCCTGTAGTGCTGAATGGGTCAGGCCGTGAGCATACTCAGCTCCTACCTGCAATTCCTGCCCTTTTCCTGGTAGCGTTTCACCAGGTGTAATTTTTCACCGATTGAATTTAGACTCAGTGGGCCTTATTTATGAAAAGTGACGCATCGCTGCGTGAAAACAGCGATGGGTCACTTTTCACTGCGCTCTCCCTGCGACATGATTGATGCGTCATATTTATAATATGACGCATCATGTCGCAAGGAGTCACAGATACGTCAGTATTTCTGACGTATCTGTAAGCACAAAAGTCACGCATTTCTGGGGTGTGTCACAAAAGTGACGCAACTCCAGCAATGCGTCCTTTCACATGGGGAAAGCCCCATGTGAAAGGGCTTACGTCAGTCTTACGCCTGCTGTGAGGCAGGCGCAAGATTTTGACGCAACAGCGCCCTAAAAGTGGCGCAGTGAAATCTCATAGATTTCACTGCGTAACTATTACGAGGCTTTTTGCGTTTGAACGCCCCCTTTGCATACATTATACCTGACGCAGGTATAATGTAGCGCAGGGGTTTACAAAGGGACGCATCTAGGTAGATGCGTCACTTTGTAAATATGGTGTAACAAGGCGCATTGTTTACGCCACTGGTGCGTCACAAAAAAGTGACGCACCGGCGGCGTAAAAGGCACGCACGGCCTCATAAATGAGGCCCAGTGCCTCTACACTGACGTTAGCCGGCCTAGAAGCACCGGCGGCCAGATGGCCGAAGACATGAAGCAGTGCAATGCGGCAAGACATTCCCTGTGTCACATGGAGAGGGCAGGAATGCACCATATCCACTCAGAAGCTTTCCCTCCCTGAGTTAGTGCACACATTGCAGCCTAGCGCCAACACAGGCACCCTTGCACCAAGATGCAAGGGTGCCTGCATTGCAGACAGGATTGCTTTTGTGCAGGAAGGGACAGCATCCTTAAGAAAAACAGGGGCATATTATCAAGGGGGTTTATCTCCGCTTTTTTGGCTTTAAAAGCCAAGAAAGCGGAGGTAAAATGATCTCCCTATTACCTAGCTGCCGCTAACACCAGTTAGCGACAGCTAGTAGGAGATAGCGACCATCTTGGGCCCCGCTTTGCATGTCAGATATATTTATCACTAATGACATGCAAAGTGGGCGTGCCAAGATGTTAGCGACTGGAAACAGTTGCTAACATCGCTATCTCCTATTACCAACTTTTGGAGATATTCGCGCTAAGCGCGAATATCTCCAAAAGCTAACACCTGCCCTGAGCAGTTCTTAGCCATGTTATCCAATGGGAGGTGTATAACATGGCTAAGAGCATTAGCTCGGTAATGCATGAATATCGCTGACTTTTCAGCGATATTCATGCATTTTGGCCAATTTTTATCGCTTAGGAGATAAACCTATATAATAGCAAGGCTCCTAAGCGATAAAAATCGCCGCAACACGGCGATACAATTATTGCCGCTAAGCCAACATAGCGATAATTATCGCTAGTTGTTGGTAATATGCCCCACATTCCTTAGAGGTGTTTTCCTCTTTATATGTATGCTGCAGAATACAGCACATGTATAGAGAGTTAAAAACAAAGAGAGTTCTCATTTTAGCACCTCCCCTTTGATGGCATAACTTTTTGATGCATCCCCCGTTTTATTACTGGTCATTAAAATGGGAATGTGCCAAAAAATCACTGGGTGGATGAGCCGATACACCCATGCTCCAACCATGGAATGCCTTCCCAGGGCAGACTAACGCAAGGCAGCGGCTTCCTCTGCCTTGTGTCATTTCAGATGTACTATGCCACACAGAGCCATGAAAGGTGGTTCTGCATGGCATACTAAATCTCGCTTCAGGCTTGTGTTGCCCTTGCCTCAGCTTGAATGACGCAAGGGCAATGTAATCCTTTCATAAATTGGGCACCAGGGTTCTAGGATTAGTGCAGGTTTATTCCCCAAGAGTTAACTCTCCAAGGGGAATAACCCCACTCGGAATCATGGATTAACCCCTTCAGCGCTAATGACAAGGGTAACTCGTCATGGAGTTTCCATTGATTTCAATGGAAAGTCAATGGGAATGATCGGGATGCCTTAGCATCCAAGGAGGGGGTGTAATTGACTGCATTCTTCAGAAAATGCCGACTGAGTATGGAACATCTCATGGGCTAAATAGAGAGGTATAACATTATTTCTTTATCATCATCTTGTGGCATCAAGGTATACAATTTAGCTGACAGTTTTCAAATTCTAGTAAAATATGTTTACAATGTATAAATACAGACGGTGGTGAATGTATAATAGTTAAGGTAAATGGATGCTTGAGAGATGTTCTGAGATAGTAAATAAGCAATTGATTCTTATTCAGGTGTGTAATATTGAGATGAATACCCTTAGTGCTTCTCTAGTTTAATTGCTTTTTGGATTTCTACGTTTTACATTTTTACTCTTTCTCACTCTATGCTCTGTGCAAACTACACTTCCCTTTGCTTTTTGGATGCTTCTGTTACTGTGGGAATTGGCTGGCCTACAGCATTCGGTTTGAACTGAGATTATGCAGGAAGCTGTAAAACATTAGTAATTGGCACTGTAGAGGGTGTATGTGGAAATACACACTGTCCAGATTCTCATGTGCACAGAGCTGTTATCCAGCATGGCCTCAAGAGCTACGTTAATAGCTAACTGACTTGCTGTTGCATGATTATTATGAGTGAAAACATAATTTGATATTCTAAACCTGAATGTGGAATCTGGTGTCATCAATTTATATGAAACTTGTTGCATTTATGCACGTTTATTTGCAGTGCACGACACAACACATTTTGATTTTCTATATTGATTTTTGAAATATTAGAAACGTAAATTCTTCAACTTCGTATATCCAGATTATGTTAATGAGGATAGTAATAAACCACTAAGAGAACGTATAAATCTCATTAGCTGCTGCCAGTGGCCCTGCTGTGGAGGAATTCAAAGGGTTCCTTGGATAAAGGAAGGAGATTTGGGGTTGCTTGTTGAAAATAAGCCTTCACTTGCCTGGTAAAAATGTAAACTATTTACACCCACACTGTTTTGAAAATTAAATACTTGCAAGCTGTGGCCATTTGATTCTTTCAACAAATATGAACATTGTATTCTAAGGGTTAAGTTTGTGATAATTAACTATTTTCACTTGATCCTGAAATATGAAAAGGTCTTCATGAAATATGATAAATGTTGTAAGATGTAAGGAGCCTTACAAAGTACTACTGACTAAGAGAGAGCAGCTAAAGGTAAACAGCTATAAAGAAAATGAAGAGCCAGCAATGACACCACCAGCAGAACTACCTACACAGCTGTAATCAGACGTTATCACCAGCAAATAAGAGACACCAAGAAAAAAACCATGGCAGACCGCATTTAAGGATGCTCCAACAGCTGCAAGGAGATATTCTTGATTGTTAATTATTTCACCTCATCCTCAGCCACTGTCACCAAAATTCCTACCATCCAACAAATTTGTTCCAACCTTTCCAACTTCTTCCAGAGCAAAATTGCAAATCTCTACAGCAGCTTTGCATACCAACCCAACACCAGAGAACTGATTGCTAACCTACCCAGCACAACCATGACAGCCACCTGGCCAAATGGAAAACCCTCACTGGAAATTACACTGTTGCAATCATTTGAATCACCCACTCAGGGGCCCCAACAGACCCATGCCCCCACCATAGCTACAGCCCGGGAACATCACTAGTCAGCATGACCCTGACCCACATCATTAGCTCCTACATCACGTTCACCAGTTTTCCCGGTAAATAGAAACACCCTCTTCAAGAATCCCACAGCTGACACAAACCAACTGAGCAACTTCTGACCCATCACCCTGCTTTCCTATCCAGCCAAAGTAATTGAGAAGACCATCAACAAGCGATGCATAACCCACCTCAAACGTCACCATCTTCTTGCCAACATACAATCAGGATTTAGAAAGAACCATACCACCAAAATAGCACTCATCACGGCTACTGATGACATTCAAATCATCCAGAACCAAGGAGAAGCACCGGCCCTTATCCTACTTGACCACTCTGCAGATTTAAACACTGTTGCCTATAACAACCTCATAAGAAGACTTTACAAGATTGCCATAGAAGGGTCTGCTATCAAATAAATCTCGTCCTTCCTCACGGGAAATATCCAAATGGTCAGGCGGCCACCCTTAACATCAGAGACCAAGAATTGATCCCACAGAGAGCGTCCCTCAGCCCCACCCTTTTTAACGTGTACATGACACAGCTCGCTAACATCATGCAATCACAAGACATCACCGTCATCCCCTACACTTATGACACCCAAATCATCCTCTCTATGATGGACAAAACCACCACCGCCAAAACCAACTTCACAAATTGCATGACCATGGTAGCCAACAGGATGTGAACCAACTGCCTGCAGCTCAACTCCGACAAGACGGAAGTACTGGGGTTCAGTAACAAGACTTCCCCCTGTGACTCCACCTGGTGGCCTTTGTAGCTAGGACTAACACCTCCACCTACAGACCATGCAAGAACTGAAGGGATCATCCTAGATGTCTAGCTCAACATGACGGCTCAAGTCAACGCAATGCGCACCTCCTGCTTCTACATTGTGCATGCTGCGAAAAATCTTCAAATGGTTGCCTCAGAACACCAGATGGACCATCACGCAAGCACTCAACACCAACAGACTTGACTACGGCAACACTCTCTAAGCTGGAATCTCTCAACAACTCCTACACAGACTCCAGACCATCCAGAACACTCCTGCAAGACTCATACTCAACCTTCCATGCCACACCCCATCACACCACACCTCAGGAAGATTCACTGGCTCCCCATTCACAAGCACAGTCAATTCAAACTTTTCACACACACCTAAAAATCCCTACTCAATACAGGACCCGAATACCTGAACAGCCGCGTACACTTTCACCAACCCACCAGGCACCTATGCTCGGCCTCATTCTCTCGAGCACACATTTCCTGCATCTGCAAAAGCAACACTAAAAGTCGCTCCTTCTCCTTCTTTGCACCCAAGATGAGGAAAAACCTCCCGCAAAACATCAGAGGCACCTCTTCACTGCTTGACTTCTGCAAGAAGCTGAATACCTGGCTCTTCGTATAAGCACCCTGGGGACCACAAACCTACGCAACTCCCTGAGCATGTGGATACCCTCTCAGGTGACTAGTGTGCTATACAAATGAATATAACATAACATACGAACTTGCTCAGCACAGTAGTAAGGCAAAATCTCAATAGTTTACCAATCATATTATCATCAGTACCGAGTATGGTTCGGAATAAATAGATTTTTTTTTATTTTTCCGAAAATGCATTGTGCATGTTCATGACACATCTACTTGTGCTTCCAGCAATTTACATTATTTTTTTCTTTGAAACAATCCATTGGATATTTTACTAAAGGACAAGGTGGTATCTATTTACAAGGCTGTTCTTCTGCAATTTTTATTTACATTTTTTAAAAAGTCACTTGGTTAACCTACACTTGCTTAGCTTCTGAATCATACAATCTCCCCAATTTTCAATCATGCCAGCTTGGCTACAGCTCATGTAACAATGTTAGGTTCTGTTTTTTAGGTTTTTTTGCGGCAGTTATCTTTGAATTATCTTATTGGAGCTGACTCAATTAAAGGATTGAACCCAACGAGTAATGATTATCGGTTATTGTAACTTTCAAGTGGCTGTAAGTCCTTACAGGTCTGGCCTGGAGATGAGCAGGTGTATTTCTTTCAATGAAGAGTATAGTGATCCATTTTGACATGCAATGGAATAAAAATTTACCAGTAAGACAGAGTGTTGAGTCAGCCGATACGTATCTCCAAATACTGCCAAAAATCCATCAATAATAATTAAAAAGCACATAATTCCATTAAAGCATCACCTTGGAATAACTACCTCTTAGGTAGTTAGATTTTTACAGATTCTTTGCTAGAGGTCTTTGAGTTCAGATCAATATTTGTTGATGCCGTCTAGCATTGCGTTGCAACCCTACTGTTTCAATGCCTTTCTATTACGAGTTATAAAGATAATTAATGACCTGTGAGTTACTAGAATTAGTGAGACTCATCTGCCTGTTCTAAATGCATGATCTTGATACACTATCCTTTCAGGAAAATAATAGTAAATGACTGGATTTGGTGAGCATTCTGATTAGATTTATACATCCAAAATTAGCAGCAGATCTAGTTGCAGGATCAATATGAAATCATGTATACTCTTTTTATTTAAAATTGTGGAATGGAAATAAATGAAAATACATTTCAATGCTACATTTTAGTGACAGAAGGAGCACTGTAAATAACGCACATAGATGATAGTGTTTTGAGGTGGCAGAGATTCATCTTTATTGGGTGATTCTCAGTGTAGTCGAAACAATCATTGCCCTATTACTCTTAGGAGTGACACATGTTGCCCAATAGTCACACTGTGGGAGCCCAGCTCACCAGGACAAAAACATGGCCCAGGACATATGACCTGGGGTATGTAAGCGGCAGTTGTGGCCTCTCATTACCTACCCAAAATATGGAATGCTGCAGAAATGCAGAGACTTGCAGATGTGACAGTATACCTATCACCAGAATTCCAACCAAACCCTGCAAATAAATTACAGTAAGTGATCCAGACGTCCTAGAGTGTGGATTTGGTTCTTTTGTAGTTTTCTGTATTTGCACTGCAATAAAATGAATTGCTATAATTCATGCTACATTTTCATTATTACTCTGCAGACCACAAGGTATACTGTGGCAGAGTAATGTATCAGGGAGAGAATGTATCTATAATGTTTAGCCTAATTTCATAGTTTTCACTGATGCAGTTTGAAGCCAGCAGCATTGTTGGCTATGCATGTTCACCATTTCTGCTCGTTTGGATCTCACAGAAACCACCTCCAGTTCCCAAGATTCTTATCTTTCTCCGACCTGACATTACTACAGGGGTATAATTTTGTGTTTCATACGTTTATTCATCACAGGCTTGCATATGCAATCAAATATTGGCACTACGACATAATATCACATCATTAATATAGATCTATAGAAATATCCAGTTTTTAATATCATGACACCCTAATTTCATTATGCAGAAATATAATGAACATAAATATTGAATTTTGGGTAAGTAATATCTTTTGCAAGAATATCAGTGTTTTTAAAATCGACTGCAATAATATTGTACACATATTGTTTATTACTTATTTTAATGTGTTTTTGTTAATATTTTTATTGTATGTTATATATTTTTTATATAGATTTAAGATTTAAGATTTAAGATTTAAGATTTAAGATTTAAGATTTAGTTTATTGTACAGTTAATAAAAACTCACAATATTTAAAAACATACAGTTCTAAAAACAATCAGTGGCAAGAATTTTTCACTTAAAATAGCGGGTGGATTCCCCTTATTAGTTAATAAAAGCACAATTTGGTATTGTACTGTCCTTAAGGGCGGCTGGATGCTAGCAGTTTTTTTGTTTTAGCTAGTGCTTACGGTAGACCCTTCGGCTGTTTCTTTTAGTCTTTTGGCCACAATGTCAAAAAATCTCGTTATTCTGCAATTTAACTGAGTTTCTCCGGGATTAAAGCAGAGCATCACAGCCTGTCTACAGCTTGTTATTCCCTGCTGATTCCATAGGGGCCGAAGCAGGGAGCGTCTTATGTCCAAGAAAGTTTTGCAGATGCAGATAATGTGCATCAGGTCCTCTTTTCCAGAGCAACAAAATCTGCAACTATTTGCTGCGTTTTCTCTTTTCCAGGGTGCTAAGTGAGGCCTTATGGGTATATTGCCAAGGCGCATATTGAGGAACTTATTTTTTGTTGTATGAGTAAGGCCCGTCGTTAAGTACTGTTGTGGTTTAAGAGCTGTGTAGCCTTCCAACACCACCCATCCATGTGCTCTCTTGGCAAGAGTTGCTTTGTCCTCGATGGATGAGACCATCTTGGTGACTTTCAATACAGTTTTTTTGAAAGTCTTGGGGTCTGTTGCTGACGCCCATAAGTTTGTTAGTCCTAGGGTCTCCAGTGATTCCATTAGATAGTTCCTTGCTGGTGAGTTATCTCTAATGGACAGTTCGGTCCAGAGGTGGACGTTTAAGGATCCGCGCTCAGCATCTCTGATTTTCCGCCAGCTTTTGATATAAGCGCCTCTTCTCTCCACCGTTTGTTTCTGCAACCCAAATTCAAGACGAATTTGAGCGGGCGATGCATAGGTAGGCAGGTGGAATATTGCCCTGTAGACTCGACTGATGATATTGTCTAGTGTCGTTGCGTCTCTGCCACGCATGGGTTCGCTGCCATAGGTGAGCATTGGATGTAATCGAGCTCTTATTACCTGTAGTAGAGGGCCCAATGTCCGGTCGGGAAGAGCTTTCTGCAGCGGCTTTATTGACAAGTGGAATGTCGTGCCCTTTCGTCGGATGGCCTCTAGTTGTTGTTTGAATGAGCCGTTGCGATCTAGTGTGACTCCCAGGTACTTGTAGGATGTTACCTGCTCTAGCTTCTGTCCGTTCAGTAGCCATGTGAAGTTCCGTTTTCTGTGGTGATTTATTGTCATAATTTTAGTTTTATTTAGGTTGATTGTCAATGAATTTTTTTGGGAGAACGTATTGGTTTGGTCCAGCAGGTGTTGGAGGCCGATAGGGGACCGGCTTATAAGGACTAAATCATCTGCGTAGAGGAGGTTTGACAGTGTGGTATTGCCCAGCCGTGGTGCATGAGATTGAACTACCCCTAGCTCACCGGGGAGGTCTGCGAGGAAGAGGTTGAACAGCGTTGGGGCTAAGACGCAGCCTTGTTTTAATCCTTTGCTGGTCCCAATTTCTCGTGAGAGGTGCGTGCCAGGTCCCAGTTTTATCCTGACCCAGGTGTTACTGTGTAGCTGTATTAGCTGCTGTAGAAGTGGGCCTGGAATTCCCCAATCGCTCAATTTCTGCCAGAGTTTGCAGCGGTCTACATGGTCGAATGCTGCGCTGTAGTCGATAAAACACAGGAACAGAGAGGTCTTAGTGACTTTTGCCGCGTCTGCCAGGATAGTTAGCGCCATGATGTTTGTCGTGGTGCCCTGGCCACTACGAAATCCGGTTTGGGTTGCTGGGATGATATTCTTAGCAGTTGCCCAGGATGTCAAGTCTTCCAAAATGAGGCCCGCGTAATACTTTGCCTCGGTGTCGATCAAAGCTATGAGCCGATAGCTGCTTCGGTCGTTCCGGGGGCCCTTTTTATAGATCGGGCTTATTATCGAGCCTCTCCAGGATGTTGGTGTTGTTGTTAATTCCCTTATTTTATAAAAGACCGGTGACATATATTTTTTATATAAGTATTGTCAAATCTTTTCTACATGGTGTTTAAATGTAAGTTATGTATCCTTTTTTTATTTAAATGTTAATAGTTAGTTACAATGCAGGAAATTTGTGAGTTTGCAAGGGTACACAGTGGAAAGTCTATTGAGGATAACTAGTTAATAAATAATGGTGAATTCATAATATTTATTTAGTTGATAATTAATAATGTAAATTGTGCTATTACTAAAACAATGTTATGTGATATTTCAGTTGCAGGTTTGTTTGTTTGTATGGGTATAGATTGGGAAGTTAATTTAGTAATAATGTATTCATTACTAATTAATTACCTATTTATTATGAATTAGTTAATTGATAATTTGTTTTGTGAATTGTGTGACTATTATATGTTTTTAGTGATATTTTGTGTGTGTGTTGTTGGGTTTTTAGAGGCATAAGGTGGGAAGTTCATTAGGTATTCATTAATTGATTGTTAATTAATATTCTAATATTATTTACGTATATGATAATTATTTAAGTACATTGTATAAATATGTTTTATTATTTATTAGGTGTGTGTTGTTTGTAGGGGTATAGGGTGGGAAGTTAATTAAGTATTAATCAACTATTAATTAATTATTTAATTACCATTTTAATTCATTCATTATTATGTACATTTTTAATAAGTATAATTTGTGTTGTGTTTGAAGGGCAATAGGGTGAGAAGTTATTCAATTATAAGTAAATAACAAATAATTAATTATTTAGTAATAATTCTTTTATAAATTACTTAATATGTTTATCTTATCATCTTTTGTATTTAAATTATATATATTGTGCGTTGCTATGTTTGTGGAAGTGCAATTTGTCTTTTTAATTATATGATTAAATAACAAAATATTTTTAACTTTGAAATTATAAAAATGTTTAAAAGGTATTTCATTTTTCAGTTATTTATATATATATACTTTTTTATTAATAGATTTATTTTTATGGTCAATTAATAGAGTTAATAAAATCTTTTATGTTTTTCAAGTGAATTACTTTTTCTACTCTTGCACTGATGGGAGTGGAAACATTAATATCCTCGGTCTGGTGTCCAACACTTTCCCTACTGTTGTACAATTTATTTAATTTAACAATTTAAGATATTTATTGCTTTATTAATAAAAATCATTTCAATCAAAACATCATCACAATCACACAAAATATAAAAAAGGCTGTACCACGAATATCATTAATAATTCAGCAAAACATTCACAGTTATAACATAAAACCAATCCAGTGCACCATACATTAAACATCTCAAAAAAGAAATTATAACACCTATCAAACATTGGCTAAATCATGCACTAAATAGTAATCCAACATGTCCTAAAGTGCATCAATAGTTACTACTAGCAGCCCGTCCCGACGTTGTCCGGATATGAATTGCTGCCGGCCAGTAGTATATTGTTTTGTAGGATTTCGTTTTGATAGCATTTCTTATCTGTGACAGGCCTGTGAAACGCTCCGATTCACAGTGCACTGCTGATGCACTTAAGAGTGCGCGTTCAGTAGTGTGTAAACTCGAGTTTCCCTACTTTATTTTTCCTTGCAATATTACATAGCGCGAACTCGACAACATGGCATGAGCACAATTTACATTACAGAAGAACACATTCATTTGTGCTAGGCACAGGGAGACCAAGCGATTTGCCTGGAATCACAGGATGTTGAGCTGATGCCGAGATTCGAACGAAGCTCCACAGCTCTAAAGTTCGCAATTCTAGAACTTGTGGCGGGAGGTGTGTCTAAAAGTGTATGTCAGTGCTGGCCATCAATGAGAGAGACCTGTGCATTTTTCAAATCGGTGGTGAAAAAATATGAGTATGTTGCTGGAGATGTGGGCCGCCGTGCCACCAATATACTTACCGGGGAGGGTAAACACCCATATTTCCGCAACTTTCTTTCCGCATACCATCACTCCGCATACTTTCATTACGAAAGTACCATGACTCCGCAATGCCATTATAATGCATTGCATTACATTTTATATGCTTTTACCACGCATACATTTACAACGAAATTCGTTGTAAATGCATGAATGGTAAAAGCATGTTTTTTTTAATGTTTGGATAAGGTAAGTGTGGGTAAAGGGGTATATGTTTTGGGGTACTGAGGTATATGTCTTGGGGTCTTTGGGTATTTTAAGGGTTCAAATATAGTTTTGGGTTATGGGGTACAGGGGTAGTTTTAGGGGTTAGGGATACGTATGGGTTTTGGGGTACAGGGGTATTTTTAGGGTTCAGGGGTAGGTGTGGGTTTTGGGGTACAGGGGTATTTTAAGGGTTCAGGGCTAGGTTTGGGTTTTGGGGTACAGGGGTATTTTTAGGGTTCAGGGCTAGGTTTGGGTTTTGGGGTACAGGGGTATTTTAGGGTTCAGAGGTAGGTTTGGGTTTTGGGGTACAGGGGTATTTTAAGGGTTCAGGGCTAGGTTTGGGTTTTGGGGTACAGGGGTATTTTAGGGTTCAGGGGTAGGTTTGGGTTTTGGGGTACAGGGGTATTTTTAGGGTTCAGGGGTAGGTTTGGGTTTTGAGGTACAGGGGTATTTATAGGGTTCAGGGCTAGGTTTGGGTTTTGGGGTACAGGGGTATTTTTAGGGTTTAGGGATAGGTTTGGGTTTTGGGGTACAGGGTATATTTATAGTGTTAAGATGGGTTAGTGTTTAAGAGTGTTTTTGAGGTATTTTAAGGAGTAAGGGTGGGTTATGATTATGGGGTACAGGGGTATTTAAAGGGAGCAGGGTGGACACCCGGAGCTAGAATGTACAGAACCTGGGAAGAAAAAACAATGAAATATTGGGCACAATGCTCGCTTTTTTTTCCCGTAATCCCGCACACGCCCACGCCCCCAGCACACGGCCACAGCACACGATATGAGACATGGCATGAAGGGCGGAATGTACCACAAGCCCCCAGCCTTGGTCACGCCCCCAGCACACGCCCACAGCACAACGCAGACACACCCACACGGGACAACTTTGCTGGCACGTTCTTTTACCTTTTAAATGTATATGGTGGGCATCTGCATAGCCTATGTCCTTCTGCTGCAACTGCCCTTTCCAACACTGTATTGGGTGTTGTGATTGGTGCTGTGGTTCCTGAGATTACCCGCCTCAAAGGTTTGGGCTCTCTCTTTATTATATTAGTATAGAGAACAGGATATTGCACATATTGCATATTAAAGTGCTGACATGCAATAATTGGTAATTCCATTGTACAAAACAATTATAAAGTGCATCAATAATTGCAATAGCAGAGTAACTTCAAACATTACATTTTTAATTATTACCCTAGCAACATGAACACAACGTTCTACAAAAAACTGTGCAGAAGTACAACTGATATGGATCGAATAAATCGCAAATTGACCATAGAAAACATTTTTCGGCTGCATTTACAATTTTTATCAATTGGCATAACAACGGCATCAACTCGCCCGATAGAGACATAATGAGTGCCTTGGGAGCTGAGTTAGCCTCGATGTTCAAAAATAGAGGTTTCAAGAAGATACGCCCAGTGTTAAACAGTTTGGGACATACGCATACTATATAAACTAATGATTATTGTGGCCATCCGCATAATCTACAGTTAGTATCTAACCACTGTTGAATCCAGGGCTGCGTGCCCTCTTTTGATAGATTTATTTATTTATTTATTTATTTATTTATTTATTTAGGCTATTTGTTAAGCGCTCAATTACCCGTAGGTGTCTCGGCGCTGAGTGAAACGAACTAGCTCATGAGGAGATTATTGCTTAAACAGCCAGGTTTTTATCTGTCTGCGAAAGGAGAGCAGAGAAGTGGAGGTTTTGATGTAGGATGGTAGACTGTTCCAAAGTTTAGTGGTAGTTACTATGAAGGATCTGTCTCCCCAGGAAACTCTTTTTGTCCTCGGGACTTGGAGTAGTCCAGCGGTTGATGATCGTAGGGATCTGGTAGGTTCGTAAGGACAAAAGGAGTCTTTCAGATACGTTGGTCCTTGATTATGAATTGCCTTGTAGGCAATACAGAGAGCCTTGAACTTGGCTCTTTTCTTCACTGGCAACCAGTGGAACTCCCGGAGAGTTCCGGAGATAGAGGCGTACTTGGGAAGTCCAGTAATCAATCTGGCCGCCGCATTTTGCACAAGTTGCAGTTTCTTTAAGACACCTTCTTGGGCATTGACTAGCAGGCCATTGCAGTAGTCAATGCGGGCCATGATAAGTGCGCTGATCAGAGTTTTTCTTGTATCCATTGGAAGGTAAGGTAGAAGTTTTTTTATCATTCTTAGAGTGTAGAATGAGGAAGATACTACCGTGTTGACGTGAGACATGAAGGTGAGTTTAGTGTCCAGTATAACTCCAAGATTCCTGGCCTTGGTTACAGGGGAGGGGGGAGGTCCCAAGGCATCAGGCCACCATGTGGGAGACCAGGCAGGGGAAAGATTTCCGAACAACATCACCTCCGTTTTATCGGAATTCAGTTTCAAGCAGTTTTGTGTCATCCAATTACTTATAGCCAGCATTCCCAGATTGAAGTTGGAGGCCACTTCATCTCCGTTTTTATTTATGGCTAGGACAATCTGGGTATCGTCGGCATAGGATGTAACCGCCAGGTGATGGATTTTTATGGTCCTCGCCAAGTCCGACACATAGATGTTGAATAATGTCGGACTTAGCGAGGATCCCTGAGGTACACCACAAGGAAGAGTGAAAGAAGGTGAACTGAAATTACCGAAGGTGACAGATTGAACTCGATTGGTGAGAAATGAGGCGATGAGGTCCTTCGCTGAGCCCGTGATGCCGGCCGATTCGACACGGCCGATCAAGGTGGAGTGATCGACCGTGTCGAAGGCCGCAGACAGGTCCAGTAAAATAAGCACCGCCGAACCTCCACCATCCAAAGCCTTTCTAATTTCCTCCGTGGCCCTGATAAGTGCAGTTTCCGTCCCGTGTCCTTTTCGAAAGCCAAATTGTGTCTCGTCCAAACAGTTGTTATGCTCTATGAAGTCGGAGATTTGTCTATTCATGATTTTTTCTACAATCTTAGCGGGGAGCGGGAGGCAAGCGATTGGACGGTAGTTGGCAACTATCGTGGGGTCAAGTGAGCTTTTTTTTATAAGAGGCTTGACGATAGCTCTTTTCCAGATGGAGGGGAAGGTCGTGGACAGGAACATAGCATTAAATATCTCAGTGAGTATAGGACAAAGGATTTCAGGAAAGTTTTTAAGGATAGAGGGGGGGCATGGGTCTTCTGGGGACCCAGAGTTCGTGGTGTTTAAAAGATGGGACACAAGATCAGAGGAGATCTGGGAGAACTCCTGAAAGGAGTTAGAAGGGATTGATCGCGGGGGAATGGAAGAATTCGAGGCAGAAGGAAGATGGTCGTAAGAGACAGAGTGAGAATGTCCAGTGTCATTAGCATGAGCTTCGAATTGAGAGAAGATGTCAGTGACTTTTTTTTGGAAGTGATTAGCCAAAGAATTACATAGTTCTTGGGTGTACGTGACTGGGGTAGACGTAGTTTGTCCGGAGAGATGCGTCACTACCTGGAAGAGTTGTTTGGTCGAATCTTGAGCAAGATTAATTTGATTGGTGTAGAAATTACTTTTCTCGGTGATAATAGATTGTTTGTATTTCAGAAACATGGATTTATAGAGGGCTTTTTGCTCAGGCTCATAATCACGTCTCCATTTGCGTTCTTGACGCCTGCACTGTTGTCTTTCTAGCCTTAGAGTATCATTGAACCAGGGTGAGGACTTAGTTGTTCTGTTGGAGGAATGTCTCTTTCCATTCGTAGATTTTAAAAAGTAGGGTTTTTTTTGCAGAGAAATGACAGTCAGATATGGCTGTACACGTAGAGACTGGTATGAGTTAATCACATACCATGCATGTTTTTCCCTACTAGTGCGTTATTATCCAACTTAAAGGATTCAGCTTTGATTAGTTTTTGAAGAATTAACTTATAATTGTGAATTTTCAATTCTTATGGCCCTATTTGCACAAGTCGAGATATGTGATCTCCATTTAACAGCATAAGTAGACCTATTTATTTCAAGCCAGCAATTGTTCTCTAGGGAAACAGGAGCAGAAAAGAACATAGAGTACGTACATTTAAAAAAAAGCTCCTTCTGACACCAAACACTGTCTTTGGAGACCATACTCTAATCATATTCCTGCCTGACCTACTGAACTGGGGATCCCAAATGTTGATTAAAAAGCCTTCACTACAAATACATCGAAAAGCTTTGCATCTTTCCCTCTAGTAATGGGTGAACCATATAGAAGGGTTGGCTGTAACTTGGCTTCATGAATTTAAGAATATGATCGTAAGATTGACAGTTCAATAATGTTTTCAAACCTTCAAAAGCCTGAATTAAAACCACAGTTTTTGCCCTTAGGTCTTTACAATGACATTTAAAAGATACTGTTATTGAACACCACCTCTAAATATCTATATGTTTTAACTGCTTCAAATGGCCCCGCTCTTTCCCTCCATGTTTCAAGCTTTTGTTTTGCGGGTCTAGTTTTCATGATTTTAGTTTTTTTATCATTCAATTCAAGGCCATTTGCTTGGAAATAGTCATCAAACACATTTATGAGTCTTTGTAGACCAATAGGAGTGTGGCTCAAAAGGATAGTATCATCAGTATATTTGAGGTAGCTGATTTGCACCTCTCTCAACCTGTCAGCAACTGTCCGGGACTATGTTAGGAACACTGTCAGGGACTTGGGCAAGGACTGGGAATGGGGTAGAAAACCTACACAGAGAGGAGTACAGCGCTGCCCAGGATCACACAGGAAGTCAGAAGAGGAAAAGAGATCCAAAGGGGAAGCCTGTACAAGTGAACAAGATGGCTAAGACTCACAAGGCAATTTAGCATTCAGACTAACTACACCCAGGACGCAATACATATATATATTACAACATTAACAATTTATTTATTGAAGCTTTGTATAGAGCTCGCTGGACCCGAGGGCTTCACAGTATGTGCAGTTATCAACAAGAAAATGTTTGGGCGACAAACAAGAACACGAAAGCAATAAGAGAAATAAAAGTCTGCAGATCATCCACTTGAGAGCAACGAGGAACAAAGTTCGAGAGCGCCAGGTTTCGGGAGGGCGAAATAGCTTTCCTATCCCCAGACAGAAGCGAGAATCTCGTTATGGCAGAGAGCGTTCTAGGAAGAGGGCTTTGAGTAATGACTTGAATTTCAGGAAGGAGGTGGTCATTCTGATATGGGGGGGATGGAGTTCCATGTCTTGGGAGCATTTCCCGAAAAGGATTTGTTTGCAGTTTAGTGCTTCCGTGATTTGAGTGGGATGAGAAGAAGCGTGTTGGAGCTCCTGAGTTTCCTGGCCTGACCAGTCCTCTTAAGTTTTGCGGCCAATTATTCTGGTTTGCCTGTGTGCAAGGCTCTGTGGGTGAGGCAAGCTGTAGGAAGCTGGCTCGCTGGTGGATAGGGAGCCATTTCAGTTCCTCGAGTGCCGGAGAGATGTGCTCATATTTCTTCGTTCGTGTGACCATTCTTGCTCCGGCGTTGAGTGTAGTGGAGAGAGGACCTAGCTGCGATATTGCTGACCCGGTCAGTGCTGCAATGCCGTAGTCAATTCTGGAGAGCACCAGTGCCTGAGTTGCCTGTGTAAGATTATTTCGGGGGCTGGAATGGTTTTATTTTGTAGAGTAGTTTCAGATTTAGGAACGCACGTTTGGCGATCTTTGAAATTTGTTTTTTCAAGTCCAGTTTGGGGTCAAGGGTAATCCCTAAGGATTTCACTGAGTCAGTTGTCATAAGGGCGCCGTTGATGGAGTTTAGGGCTTTGAGCCATTCGAAGATTTGGGGGTTTTCATCCCTATTAGAGATGAGGAGCACTTCGGTTTTCTCTTGATTAAGTTTGAGGTGGTTGGTTGAGAGCCAATGTTGGACCTCAATGAGCGTGACATTAAGTCTGTGAATGTCTGCGATCAAGGAGATTTCCAGATAGAGTTGTGTGTCATCTGCGTAGAGGTGGAAGGGGATGTTGGAGTTTCTTAGCAGTGTGGTGAGGGGTTCCATATAAATGTTGAAAAGTTGTGGGGAAAGAACTGACTCTTGAGGAACTCCTCGGCTAACTGGAAGGGGGTCTGATTCAAAGTTGTTGATTTTTATTCTTTGTGTACGGTTGTGGAAAAGAGAGGAGAACCATTTTAGAACCGTCATTTCAATGCCCGCTCTCTCCTGGAGGACTTTGAGGAGCAGGGTGTGGTCAACAGTGTCAAACGCAGCCGACAGATCTTGGAGGATGAGACGGCTACATTGGTCAGAGTCGAGTGACATGTGAAGATCATCTAAGACATTTAAGATTGCTGTTTCGGTGCTGCAGCCTTTTCTGAATCCTGATTGGTGTGGGTCTAGTAGTTTGATGTTCGCCAGGTGTTGGGTTAGCTGTGGAAGAACACATCTTTCTAGAATTTTGGAAAGGAGAGGAAGATTCGAAACCGGTCTAAAGTTGTTCATGTCCTTTGGGTTGATGCCAGGTTTTTTTAATAGCGTTGTGACTTGTCCAAATTTGAGGCAGTCTGGAATGCAACCCTCGCTCAGTGAGCTGTTGATGATCTTGCACCAGATAGGGGCTAGTGTAAGCTTCAAGTCTTTAGTCAGTCTCATGGGAAGCTGATCGAGGGCGTGGGAAGATGGTTTAGCGGTGGCAATCAGATTGCTTACCACTTCTTCCTGGATGGGACGGAAGGAAGACCAGTGAGTAGGCATGATCATTGGGGTATTGCAACTGGTTGCTGGTGTCGGGATGTTCAATGGGGAGGCAGGCTTAATGCTGAGCGATCGATCGATTTTGGCGATTGTTTTGTTGAAAAAGCTGGCAAAGTTGTCACAGTGGATTTTGGATGCCTCCATGTAGGCTGTCACTGGTTTAGATGTTTGGCACTTGATGATGTCAGAGAGTTCTTTGGGGCGGTTTTTGGCGTTGTCTAAGGCGGAGCAGAAGAAAGTTGTCTTTTTGCTCTTGATGAGATCATTGTATTTTTTGCGTGCTGCCTTGAGTTGATCCCGGTGGAGGGAGGAGGGGTTGTTCCTCCAGGTTCTTTCTAGAGTTCTGAGGTGTCTTCTTTCCTCATTGATGTCAGTGGTGAACCAGGACCTGGAGGGGTGCTTCTGAGTTTTTTTAGTTTCAAGGGAGCCAGCCGGTTCAAGGTGAGCACCAAGTTGGAATGGTAGAGCGAAGTGAGTTCAGTGGTTGGGAGGTGATCCGCCGTGTTAGGGAGGAGCATGCTTAGACCGTCTTCCAGTTTTTCTCAGGAGACTCGGGAAGTGTCCCTGAGCAACAGAGGAGCGGCCTGAGTGGGTGGTTGGGAAAGGGCCGGTTGGTTGATATGAAAGAGTAAAGAGGAGTGTGGAGTAAAGCACTCAGGAGCTCCACACGGTAAGACTGAAGCTCAGTAATTTTCTCACCCACAATGGCTGTTACAGATACTGACTGCAAATAACCACATGTAGGATATGCATGCAAAGGCAGGGTCTGTGGAGCTTATACCTATGGTGATGTTATAAATGTAATCAAAGACAATATTCACTGTGAACAAGAAACATCACCTAGGTAATCAGCTGCGCCCACGGATCCTGGCGATCAAACAGGAACACACAAGGCAGAAACAGCAAGAGGGTAGAACTAAACACAAGCACAATAGGCAGGAGCTAACAAGGAGGTGTGCTTAACATGAAAGGAAGGAAATCACAGGGCACACTTGGCAGAAGGCAGGTAACAAACATACAAGGCAACAGAAACAAGACAGCAGAATAGAAAGACAGCAAACTAGGAACTGGAACCAAGGAATTTGGAAGAAAGGCAGGGACCGGAAAGGGATATACAGAAGGGGAGGCTACAAGGGTATACTAGAATAGTGCAGGTTAAGGAATCAAGAAAAAAAGTAGCATGGAAGGCAGTGCTGGGGCAGGGACACAAATTGAGCTAAAGCTCAGGAGTCTACGTAGCACTGCAGGCAGTGCTGGTTCAGGAACAGGGAATTACTATAGCTAAGGAGTCAAGGTAGCACTGCAGGCAGTGCTAGTACAGGAATAGGGAATTACTAAAGCTTTAGGAGTTAAGGTAGCACTGCAGGCAGTGCTAGTTCAGTAACAGGGAACTAGCTACAGCTCAGGAAACAAGGAGTCAAGAGAGCACTGCAAACAATGCAAATCAGGAACAAGAAATAGCTGAAGCCCAGGAACAGGAACAAATAATATCTATAGCTTAGGAACTCAGGAAACTAGAGCACTGCAGGCAGTGCTAATTCAGGCATAAGGAATAGCTATAGCTCAGGAATTCAGGAAACAAGGTAGTACTGCAAGCAGTGCTAATTCAGGAGAAGGGAAACTGCCACAGTTAACGAACAAGGAATACTAAGGCTCAGGGGTCAAGGTAGCACAGCAGGCAGTGCTACTTCAGAAACAAGGAAAACAGCAGCAGGTCAGGAACAAGGCTTAACTAAAGCTCAGGAAACACTGGAAACAAGAATAGTAAAAGCTCAGGGAGCACTGGAAACAAGGATCGGTCTCACCGATAAACAGCTACAATGACCAACCTCGGCCTGAAGGGAGCTGGGTCTTAGAAGAGCTCACAGTAATCATATGCATCAGGTGTGAGCAGGCTAGCAGCAGCCAGCCACAGGTGAGCTGAATACCTCCACCCATCCTTGTCCTGCAGGGGTGGAGACAAAGCAGTGAGCACAGAATTCTGGGTAATGGAGTTTCAGGCATGAGTAGGTTGGCTTCAATATAAACAAGCTGGATTTCACAAATCCGGCATGGTTTGGGAATGGATGTCAGTTCCAAATAAGTGTCCAAATGGTTGGAAGTCAGGATATGTATGCAGGGGAGGGTCTGGAAGCGTATTAGAAGACTGGAAAGTCCCACTATGTGGCCCCCTGGTGGTGGGTATAAGAGCACAGGGAGCGAATCGTGACACAACCTTGGGACATGAGCATTAACAGAGCCTAATTGAAGAAGAAGTTCTGATAAAAATAAGTTAAAAAGGCAAAAAACAAGAACACAATCTTGTTTTAGGCCATTATATGTTCTAATGTTCCTTGACAAAGAACTACCATCAGACAGCCTAATTCAAACCCAGGTATCCTTATACAAAAGGATAATAGACTTGAACAATTTCCATGGGATACCCAGCCAAGCAAATTTTCCAAAAGAAATTTTGCGGCACTGAATCGAAAGCTGACCTTAAATCAATAAAGGCAATAAATGCATTTTGTTTTTTTTAAAGAAAGCCCACTGCACAATTAAAGTAAGCGCCAACAGGTTGGTAGCGGTACATTTGCCCTTCTGAAAACCTGTTTGGTCAAGCGGGGTGATTTTTTCCTGCGTAGGCCATTTTTCCAATTCTTTCAATAAACTTGAGGTGAAAACCTTAGCATCAACATCAGTTAATGATATTGTTAGCAGAATTGTCAACCGGACCACTTTTATAAATAGGCTGCAGTTTGCTACCTTGCCATGATGCGGGCACAATTTCTAATGCCAATACTTCATTGAACAATTTGTATGGAGTTCCAGCCCACATGTCAGCATTGGCACAGAACAAAGCAGTAGGCAGCCCATTAGGGCCTGGAGCATCATTTGAGCGAAGCCCACGCAGCAGAATTAATATTTAATCACAGCTTATACCTTCTAAGTTAGTACTCAATTCAAAACTGGAATCACTCAGTTTCCCATATATACTTATCCTTTCGCACATACCGCTCACCATATAATTAGTTAATGTTCTGTTTTTTGCATAATCAAAACACATATCGGGTTCATTTACGGCTTGATCCACCGTACCATACAAAGTAGTAATAAATGTTAACAGTTTCCTATATATTTACACAAAATGTCCTGTTGCCCCCCCTTTCAAGCTTATAAATTATTGCTCAAAATCTTTTTGCATTATTTTGTTTGGAGGCAGATACTGAGCTGTTCCAAAGCCCTGTTTTGATAATTAAATCTAGCCTTTCAAACATTTTGTTTATACACTTTTCTAAGTTCCTTCATATTTGCTTTATAGACAGAGTATGATTGATGGAATCTGTAGGCATAGGCACCCGAACATCTCTAGTAAGAGAATTTTTTAACTTAACCCCTTGGGTGCTCATGACGAGCTGAGCTCGTCATGGCACACAGTGCTCGTGTGCTCATGACGAGCCTAGCTCGTCATGACACCCAGCACCGGAAATCCCTTTTCTCCCCCAAAGCCTCGGGAGCTGGGGAAGAGCTTCCCCAGCTCCCGAGGCCCCCCCTGGTTCTCCTGAAATGACGATCAGCGTGCACGCCGCGCTGACGTCATTTCAGTGAAACCGAAACTGAAATGAGCCAAGCGGCTCATTTCAGTTTCAGTTTCTCCGTGTTCAGGGGGCTTTCTCAGCCTCCTGAGCAGGTAAGAACTCAGGAGAGGTATAGTTGGAAAGAGGAGAATCTCCCCTTTCCAATGGTACCCCTCCCTATTGGATCCCTGCTTGGGGATTGCCCCAATCTGCCCCCCGGGGGGGATAAAGCTCACTAAATGCCAGGGAGTTTGTTTTTGCACCATTTTTTTAAGGGTGGTGGCTGCCCGAAATGGGGATGTTAATGCCCCCACCCTCTCACCATTACAGCGTTGCTGCCCCCCCCCAGGGGCAGATGGGGGCAGCAGCCCCCAATCTTCCCCCCTGGGGGGATAAAAAGCCCACTAGATGCCAGGGTTATTTTGGGACAGATCTGAATTAGGGTGGGGGCTGCCCAAAATGGGCATGCCCATACCCCATCCCCTCCCCCGCAAGAATTACAGCTTTCCTGCCCCACAAATGGGGCAGGAGCCCCCAATCAGCCCCCGGGGGGGGGAAAGCCCACTAGACGCCAGGGATTTGTTTGGGGCAAATTTTTATTAGGGATGGGCATTGGCGTGCCTGTTTTTGGCACCTTTATTAGAATTAGCTAAAAACAATCCCTGCAAAAAGCCCACTAGACGGCAGGAATTTTTTGGGGAAAAGTTTTATTAGGGTGGGGGCAGTAGCATGCCCGTTTTGGTAATCCCCACCCTAAGTAAAATTTGCTAAAAAAAAACCTTGGTGCCTAGTAGGCTTTCTGGGCAGATGGGGGCAATAGCCACAATCTGCACCCCTGGGGGGGGGCAAAAAAGCCCACTAATCGCCAGGAATCTTTTGGCCAAATTTGAATTAGGGTGGGGGCTGCCCAAAACAGGCATGTCCATGCCCCCACCCCCTCCCCCACAAAAATTGCAGCCTTCCTGCCCCCCTGGGGAGAAGATAGGGTAGTAACCCCCAATCTGCCTCCCCGGGTAGCAAAAAGCCCACTAGAACCAAGGGATTTTTGGGGGAAAAATGTTATTAGGGTGGTGGCATTGGCATGTCCATTTTTGGCAACCCCCACCCTAATTAAAATTTGCTCAATAAAATCCCTGGCACCTAGTAGGCTTTCTAACCCCCCGTGGGGGGCAGATGGGGTCATTAGCCCCCAATCTGCACCCCTGGGGGAGCGAAAAGCCCACTAGTCATCAGGGATTTTTTTTAGGCAAATTTGAATTAGGGTGGGGGCTGCCCAAAACAGGTATGCCCATGCCCCCACCTCCTTTCCCGCAAAACTTACAGCCTTCCTGCCCTTTCTGGGGGGGGCAGATGGGGGCATTAGCCCCCAATGTGCCCCCCGGGGGCCAAAAAGCCCACTAGATGGCAGGGATTTTTTGGGGCAAATTTTTATTAGGGTGGGGGCATTGGAATGCCTGTTTTTGGCAACCCCCACCCTAATTAAAATTTGCTCAAAAAATCCCTGGAGTCTAGTAGGCTTTTGCCCCCCCCCCCCCCCCGGGCGACAGATGGGGGCATTAGCCCCAATCTGCACCCCCAGGGGGGCAAAAAACCCACTAGTTGCCAGGGAGTTTTTTGGGGCAAATTTGAATTAGGGTGGGGGCTGCCCAAAACAAATTGCCCATGCCCACACCCCCTCCCCTGCAAAAATTGCAGGCTTCCTGTCCACCCTGGGGGGCAGATGGGGCAGTAGCACCCAATCTGCCCACCAGGCGGGGCAAAAAGACCACTAGACGCCAGGGATTTCTTGGGAACATTTTTATTAGGGTGGGGACATTGGCATGCCTGTTTTGGCAACCCCCACCCTAATTAAAATTTGCCCAAAAAACTCCCGGGCATTTAGTGGACTTTCAGATTAGGGAATTAGCCCCCAATGTGCCCCGCCAGGGGGGGGGGGGGGTAGCCCACTAGACACCAGGTTTTTTTGGGGGGCAAATTTGAATTAGAGTGGGGCTGCATAAAACGTGCATGCCCATGCCCCCAACCCCTCAACACAAATTACAGCCTTCCTACTCCCCCTGGGGGGCAAATGGGGCAGTAGCCCCCAATCTGCCACCAGGGGGCTAAAGGCCCACTAGACGGCAGGAATTTTTGGGGGAAAATTTTAGTTAGGGTGGGTGCTGCCCAAAACGGGCATGCCAATGCCCCCACCCTCACCTGCAACAATTACAGCCTTTATGTCCCCCTGGGGGATGAAGGGGGCAGTTGCTCCCAATCTGCCTCCCCGGGGGCAAAAAGCCCACTAGACGCCATTTTTTGATAGGCAAAACGTTTTGTGTCCTTGCATGTCGCGGGTACTTGGGCCTCCCACACAAGTGAGGCACCATTTTTATCGTGAGATCTGGGGGTACGCTGAATGGTAGGAAATTTGTGTGAACCCGGTGATGCCACAGTTTCCCACACCAAAATGTGTGAAAAAACAGATTTTTTTCCAGCTAAAATTGAGGTTTGCAAGGGATTCTGGGTAAGGAAACATTGGGAGATCCATGCAAGCCATACCTCCCTGGAAGCCCCTGGGTGTCTAGTTTTCAGAAATGTGTGGGTTTGGTAGGTTTCCCTAGATGGCCACCGACCACGGGGCCAAAAACCCAGGTGACCCCCCTTGCAAAACCAGGTGGTTTTGAGATAGGCAATGTTGATGTTGCCTCACTACGTTTTGGGTCTTTTTTATCAGGAGACCTGGGGGAATGCTGGGTGGTAGGAAATTTGTGTGAGCCCGGTGATGCCACACTTTCCCACACAAAAATGTGTGAAAAAACTGATTTTCTCAGCTAAAAATTGACCTTTGCAGGGGATTCTGGGTAAGGAAACGTTTGGGGATCTACACAAGCCATACCTCTTTGGCAGCCCCCGGGTGTCTAGTTTTCAGAAATGTGTGGGTTTTGTAGGTTTTCCTAGATGGCCACCGAGCAAGGGGCCAAAAACCCAGGTGACCACCCTGCAAAACCACGTGGTTTCGAGATAGGCAATTTTGATGTTGCCTCACTACGTTTTGGGCCCTTGCCTGTTGCGGGTTCTTGGGCCTCCCACACAAGTGAGGCACCATTTTTATTGGGAGACATGGGGAAACGCTGGGTGGTAGGAAGTTTGTGGGAACCCGGCGATGCCACACTTTCCCACACAAAAATGTCTGAAAAAAGTGATTTTTTCCAAGTATGGGCGAATTTTGCGGATTTGCGGTCCGCGAAATCTCGCAAAATTGCAAAGAAATCCGCGAGTTTGAGAAAAAAATTCACAAACTCATGGATTCGATTGAGCTGTCCATCACAGTGGGGGAAAGTGCGGGAAGATGTTGCACACCCTAGTGTGTGTGGTGCGGGGCCAAACGGGCGGGGCTTCCATGCGAGTTCACATGCCTCTTGTTTATAAAGGGTCAGAGGCCGATCTGAGCAGCAGATGAGGAGAAAGCAGCCTCCTGGTCATAGGAAGAACACTGTAATTGCGCTCAAGAAACTCGTGGATGGAAAGACCTCAATCAAGGATTACATCTAATTGTAGGCGGTAGATATGGGGATGAAGCACACCTGCCTAGCCTAGACCGTGCTCACTAGTTTTTTGGGCTGATTATAATGCGTTACTGAATTTGAGTTTCAACTCGGGCACCTGCTTTATTTATATCTGTACGTGCTTCCCGTTGAGGTTTAATTTTTGTGACAGGAGCCTCGTGCCAGAATAAATCCTGCCTGCATAGTGCATATTTATCCACTAAGATGCCACCGTGTTGTGCCATACCTCTACTCAACTGGAGTACTTTCTACTGGCTAATCAGTAAGTGCTACCTCGTTGGGTAAATGTATAGTGCTTTTGCTACACTACAGCTGCGTAAAGGGCCAGAAGGGTTTTCTCCAGTGACCACATGTGTCTGTAATTTTACCACCGCGCCTAAGGCGCAGAGGTCCCTCGAGTGAGCTGTCCATCACAGTGGGGGAAAGGACGGGAAGATGTTGCATACTCTAGTGTGTGTGGTGCGGGACGAAACGGGCGTGGCTTCTATGCGAGTTCACATCCTCTTGTTTATAAAGGGTCAGAGGCCGATCAGAGCAGCAGATGAGGAGGAAGCAACCTCCTGGCCACAGGAAGAACAAGTGGATTGCGCCCGAGAAACTCGTGGATGCAAAGACCTCCATCAAGGATTACAGCTAATTGTGGGGAGAAAACACACCTGCATAGCCTGGACCGTGCTCACTAGTTTTTTGGGCTGATTATAGTGCGTTACTGAATTTGAGCTTCAACTCGGGCACCTGCTTTATTTATATCTGTAAGTGCTTCCTGTTGAGGTTTAATTTTTGTGACAGGAGCATCGTGCCAGAATAAATCCTGCCTGCATATTTATCCACAAAGATGCCACCGTGTTGTGCCATACCGCTACACAACTGGATTACTTTCGACTGGCTAATCAGTAAGTGCTACCTCGTTGGGTAAATAAATGTATGTGAAAAACAAAAATCCGCCCACGAGCGGATTTGCGGATTTTTCGACAATTTCACGAGATTCGCAAGTTGCGAAATTGCTGAAAATCCACAAATTCCACGAGCGGAACGGATTTCTGGCCCATACTTACATTTTTCAGCTAAAATTGAGGTTTGCAAGAGAATTCTGGGTAAGGAAACGTTGGGGGATCCACGCAAGCCATACCTCCCAGGAAGCCCCCGGGTGCTTACCTTTCAGAAATGTTTGGTGTGGTAGGTTTCCCTAGGTGGCGGCAGAGCTAGGGTTAAAAAACTACAGCTAGGCACTTTGCCAAAAAAAGGGTAATTTTTCATTGCGAAATTGAGGTGTGACCATATTGCATTTTGCACCGTTCCCTGTCACAGGCACTAGGCCGTACCACACAAGTGAGGTACCATTTTTCTCTGAAGACTTTGGGGAATGCGGGGTGGGTGGAAATTTGTGGTTTCACGCAGATTCCAGAACTTTCCACCACAGAAATATGGGGAAAATTTGTTTTTTTGACAATTTCTTAGGTTTGCACGGAATTCTGGGTAACAGAACCTGGTGGGAGGCAGTAAAGTCACCCTATCCTGGATTCCCCTGCGTGTCGAGTTTTAAAAAATGTATAGGTTTGCTAGGTTTCCCTATGTGCCGGCAGAGCTAGTGTTTAAAATCTACAGCTAGACACTTCGCAAAAAAAGGATTAATTTTCATTGTGAAAATGTGGTGTGTTCACGTTGGGTTTTGAACCAATTCCTGTTGTAGGCACTATGCCCACCCACACAATTGAGGTACTAAATTTATTGGGAGATTCAGAGTAATTCATATGTGTAAAGCAAATGTTATTACCAATTGATGTTTGATGCATTTCTGCCTTTCAAATGAAAGACATTGTGTAAAAAATGATAATTCTCATGCTAGTAAGAGTATTCCCAATTTAGAAAATGTGCAAATATGTAAGTTTCTAAACTCTATCATTTGTTCCCGTTTCATAAATACATAGGTGTCTTTCATACCGATTTGTCCATGTATATATTTTCCCACAATAATTGCTATATACCCAGGACATAATAAAAAGCCATTCCAAATTGATGCTCAGATTTTGACTCTGGGTTCATCTGGTTCTAGGTGAACCTACAAGTCCTATATATCCCCACAACCAGTAAGATCCAGCGGATGTAACAGTATATTGTTTTTAAAGAGTTGTCATAATTACAAGAAGTGACAGGTGAGAACGTTGACGCAAAAGGCTGTTTTTTTCAACTAATTTTCAATTTTTCCTATATTTAACTGTTAGTTTCTATAAAGAAACCTTGATGGATCTACACAAATGACTCCTTGATGAATTTAGAATTGTGTCTACTTTTTTAAAATGTATAGCTTTTCAGGATCCATTATTGCTTTTACACCCATTTCTACCATTAACTGGAAGGAGGTTGAAAGCACGAAAAATAGGAAAAATAGGCTATGTCCCAGAAAAATGAAAAAAAACTGTGTAAAAAATGTTGGTTTTCTGACAAAAGTCTGTCATTCCCTAAAGGCTGGGACAATTGTGATTTAAGCCCCACAAACCCTTTTTTGATAACATTTGCAGGGAAAAACCCAGACGCTTTCATTTGCAGCCTGTTTTTCCCATTTAAAAAAAAAAAATAATTCTGGCACCTCTCCAGGGGAATCCACAAACTCTGGGTACCTTTAGAATCCCCATGATGTTGCAAGAAAAAGATGCACATTTGGCATGGATAACTTGTGTGGTCAAAAAGATACAGGGGGCTAAGCGTGCACTACCCCAAATAGCCAAAAAAAGGCTTAGCATGGGGAATAGGCCTAGCAGCGAAGGGGATAAGTAACCTGGAAGTGCACCATATGTTCAAAGATCAGATCAGGCACACCGCAACAGCACCACCTGTTGAGAAGTGTTCCCTGTCACTGCTGCTGCCGCCTCTGCTTCGAGTTCAAGGCAGGGGTGCGCCGTAGGTTTACTCTTCTGTATTGCTGTATTGCTAATATTGCTGTGTCTGTACTGTTTTTACTGATCAACTTGTTCTTTTTTTCTCTCCTCCTTCTACTAATAAATCATTTGTCCCGTTTCCTCCTTGTACTGCGTGCCCTGTGCCCTCTTTGCCTCTGTTTTCCCGCCGCCCCTGCCCCATTATTCCCGTCGCTGCTGCATCCCAGTGGCATACCCCATACCTTGTACTTTATTGCCTCTGTTTTAATGCTTCTTTGACTCTTTTCTTCTACCAGTTATACTCTGTGCCCTCATCCTTCTGTTCCCTCACTGTTCCCTGTTTTCCCACCACTGTGTCCCTTGCGGCCCAGCCCCCGCTTGCCCTATCGTCTGCTCTTTCCTCCAAGCTGCTCCTCCCTCCCACCTCCCCTTCTTATGGCGGCCACTGCGCAGTGAGGAGAGCGACCCTTGACCCTGCTTCCGGCAGGTCACTGCCCACGCCGCAACAGCACCACCTGTTGTGCCTTTTTTCCCTGTCTCTGCTGCTGCTACGTCTGCCACGAGTTCAAGGCAGGGGTGCGCCGTGGGTTTACTCTTCTGTATTGCTGTATTGCTAATATTGCTTGTGCCTGTACTGTTTTTTCTGATCAACTTGTTTTTCTCTCCTCCTTCTACTTATAAATCATTTGTCCCGTTTCCTCCTTGTACTCCCTGCCCTGTGCCCTCTTTGCCTCTGTTCCCCGCCACCCCCTGCCCTATTTTTCCCACCGCTGTTGTGTCCCTGTAGCCCTGCCCCCCTACCTCGTACTGTATTGCTTCTGTTTTAATGCTTATTTGACTCTTTTCTCCTCCCCGTTGTACTCTGTGCTCTTGTCCTTCCATTCCCCGTTTTCCCACCGCTTACTATATTTTTGTTATTGTTTAAATATATGTCATATTATTATTTGTTTATTTTTAAAATGTTATATTATCAGTATATATACATATGTATCATTTTTTTGTAATTATTATTTTTAGAAAATATACTTTTTTCATGTGTTTATTCGTTTAATGTTTCATGTGCTTATATATAAAAAAAGATATGTTGTTTATAGTAGTACATAAAAAAACTCAAAATAATGCATATAAGGTTAATATATATATGTATATTATTAGTAGTTTGTTATGGAGATGTATATGTAAACCTATAAATTCATATGTTTTAATGTGTGTATCAAAATATCGATCCCTTCCGCAGGAAAGAGCATTAGTAGCCGCTTCCTGTGGGCGGGAGCAATGCCAGCTCTCGCTGTACGCAGGGAGTGCGGAATGAGCCCATGCGGAATCACACCACCACCCCAAACGAGACTATTGTGGGTGCCCTAGGTGGGCATCAAGCTAAATGAACAAATAAATTGCATCAAGGTTCCCACCTTTATCTGGGCAGGGCCTGTGATGGGGTCTGTGGGGCCAAAATGCATCCTTGGGAATGGGACCACGTGCTTCAATTCCTTAAGAACAAAACTGTGCCCTGGAAAATGGGGTCCCTGTGTCTGACGAAGGCCCAAGGAGGTGGGCTTCGTGCCCATTCCCCCTAAAAATGATGTTGGGCCCCAGGGTATGGGGTCCCTGGTGCTAAAATTGTCAAGGGAGGGGAGCCCGATGCCTCTCCTCCCCTATATTTAAAGGACTGGCCCTGGGGGATGGAGTCCTCAGGGCCCAACAAGATTCGGGGAGGGGGGAATGTGCCCCTTCCCCTTTAATAAAAAACAATAGCCCTGGGGGATGTATTCCTCAGGGCCTAATAGGTTTCAGCAAGGGGGGGCACATGGCCCCCTCTCCTTTAATATAGCCCTGGATATTGGGTTCCCATGGACATACGAGGCTCTGGGAGGGGGACCACACGGTCTCTCCTGTGGCCAATCTCACTCCCCGGAGGTGGGGGGAGGGGTCAAAAAAGCCTAACATCATATAAAGTATTATGATGCACAAAACACATACGCCTCAATGTTTCAACCATTTGAAGATGTGTTGCGCTATGAGATATGTGGTTAAGAAGACAGGTTTCTGGTTGGTATGTTATCGGGGCAATTATGCATAAGAAATTTAGAGTACTCTTTTGCCCAATAGTGCCCAATAGACTTTGTTCATAATGCAGAAGACCATGACTTGATCTTTGCTTCCACTGGGATTCAATTTAGCACTGGTTGGATCTCATTTATGAAGGCTTAGGCACAAACTTTCTAGATGCCTGGTTTTCCAGTTTTTCAGTCATGTTGATGATGGAGATGCTGAGCCCTATGTGGATACCATTGCAGTACAGAAGGCTTGAGAAGACCAAAGCTATTGTAAGATTTACTAAGTGGTTGACTTGAAGTGGGTGAGACATTTTCTAAGGGATGGACAGCTGGATGCTGACCCATTTAATGTCAACATTGATGTGGGATATTCACATGTGGTTGGTGTAAAAAATTAATCCAGGTTTTAAGTTTGTGTTTAAGAAAGCAGATTATTATTTGAGGTGATTGGTCACCCACCCAAGGAATAATAACACTAACTCTTCAGGGTGAACCTCTCTAAAATCACTAAATTAACATGAGCTCCATCCCCTGGCAACTATAGTACAGAGCAGATAGTCTTAGTGTAGGGCAATGAAAAAAATATTGTGCAGTATTTGTGCAGTGCAAAAAACAATAATAAAGTAAAGACACCAAACAATAAAAAAAGAATACATTTGTTTTAAAGTGACACCAAAATGACGAAAATCTAATACCAGCAGGGTCAGAATGAAGCTCTATCAATGATATTGCATTGAAATCGAACATCTTTCCTGCAAAGTTTCACTGACAGGCGGCGAAACTCCCGTTTAAAAAACTCTGTGAGATTCCTCTGAGTTCTGTGAGAGGTGGAATTTGGTATGGTGTGCAGTTCAGGCAGATTGTTAGCACCAGGAGCTTGTCATACGATGTAAAATCAGAGCAAACAATACCATGCAGTGCACCAGAGGGTACTGCTTCTTTCTGCCACTCAAGTATATTTTCTACTTGAGTGGCAGCTTTCTTAATGTGGGTGGCAGCGTTCTCAATGAGCGTAGTGATTAGCTGTGACGGTCGACATTGAGAAATTCGACCAGGAGGCCTTCTAGCACTCAATTTTCTGGCTCGCGCTTGCCATCTTAATGTTGAAGAGCCGTGCGTGAGCAAAACCTGTTGGCAGAGTTTTTCCAGAACTCTGTGCTCTGCAGCAAAACTCTGCAAACTACATTGGAACAGTACAGTTTCTCACCCGCTCCTAGTTCCATTGGCGCTCTGGAGGTCTTGACCCAGTTCCTCTAGGTTACATCTGAGGCTCACAGGACCTCAGGGTCAACACCCAGGGGCCAGGACTCACTCCAGGTGAGGCAGTCAGCAGGGTCCAGTTCAGGTCTGGGTTTTATTGGTCTACTAGACACATCATTGAAAAGGCATCTTGCAGCTTGTTGTTTTCCTGTGGCCACACAGGATGCTGGTCAACTCACCTTTGGTATCCACTTCTCCATTCTGGGAACATGTGAGAGCAGGCCAAGCCATGCCGGTCTCTCCACAGGTCAAAGACAGCTGGTCAAGTACTCTTCTGATATTCCACAGGTCCAGGAAGAGTTCTGAGGAGGTCTTGCTGAGATGCCAGCTTAGTCGGTCCATTGGCCAGTTGATGGGGGTGACTCAAGGACAATCCATAATCAACAAGGAAAAAGTTTACAGGGTCACCCCTTTCCACTTTTGCAGAACATCCTATTTGCCTTCCTACAAACTATCCCACATTAGGTAATTCTAAGGGAAACACATGATGGTTCAAGCCTTCTCTACTTGGAGAGCTTAAATGCTAAAAGTCCCTTCTGCATAATCTAGCCAAAATGGTGTTGGCCCAGCTCCCCCACCCATTGGGATGGGGAAAGGCCAACTATCATGTTTCCAGGAATCAAAGTGTTCCCCCTGACTGATCTCTCTTTATGAATGGGCAGGTCTTGTCTCTGTAGAATTCAAGTTAAGAAAGTTTGTGAGACCTCCACAGCTCCCCTTCCTGAGCAAAAAGTTATCACACACCTCACAACCAAGCCCAAAATACCTTGTTAAGGTGAAGTACAGATATGTCAGCTGCTGGTAAGCTAACACAAATTAGCCTCTCAGAACTGTATGAAAACATAAGCTAACTTTCTAAAATCGAATTGTACTAAATATTTAACGTTAGACCCGTGATCCTTAGGGTGGTCTTCCCCAAACATTTTGTCTGCTTATCTCCTCTCTTTGCTGTATCTTTTCTTGGCCTTACTGCTCCTAGCTCTTTAATACTTCTATGTGCTAAAGTGCCTGTGCTTCTCCCCTAAACATGGTGACATTGGTGTATATATGATTGGCATATTTAGTTTACTTATAAGTCCCTTGCAAAGTGGTATGCCATATACCCAGGTCTTGTAATCTAAATGCTACTAGTGGGTCTGCAGCACTGGTTCTGCGTCCCCCACAAGTAGTCTTTCAAACGGTTCACTGACATAATATCGATGTTAAAAATATTGATGAAAAAATATAGAATGCAAAAATATTAATTCCCTATACTTAAACAGGTAAGTACAAGAATATTGAATCAAAAATATCGAAGAAATATGTCTAACAAAATAAATTAAATGTAATTAACATTTTAACTAAATATAACAAATAAACATAATTTATAAAAATATAAATACACAAACGTAATAATTTATACATATACAAGACACTAAAGACCTGGCTGTTCGAACAGTAGCGCCCCCCACCTCCTCCCCCCAGCGCCTTGAGACCCTCGCGGGTATGTAGTGCGCTTAACAAATGACTGATTGATTGATTGATCCATATATGTAACTATTTATTTTTTATTTTTCAAGTTATATAAAAACAATATATATATATATCAATAATATAAAATAAAAATAAAATCTATAATAAATTAAAAAATTACATTATTTAAAAAAATTAAAACTTACATTTTGCACTACAATAAATGCAACAGTAGTGAAAATGTTGGATAGCAAAATATTTAAGTGCAACACTAGGGGAAGTATTGGATAGAAGAGGGGTAAAAATTAATATTCCAACTCCAGTGAGTGCAACATTAGGGAAATTGTTGGATAGCGAAGGGGTAGAAATTACTATTCCCACTCCAGTGATTGCAAAAGTAGTGTAAGTATTGGATATCGGAGGAATTACATTTACTATTCTAACTCCTGTGAGTGCAAAAGTAGGGAAAATGAAGTAAAAATTACTGGGCTTGTCGACGTTTCACTCTTGGTGGCATATATGTCTGTTAGACCATCTTCAGGATTGGTAAATATCCAAGCGAACAGAACAATCTTGAAAAAGCAATCCAAACGGATTTGCTTTAAGTGGCACTCGCTTCTGTCAAGGGGCACGCGTGGGGCAATGCTCCTCTGGGGTACTGCTGTGTCTACAGATTGTTCTGTTCGCTTGGATATTTACCAAGCCCTTGAATAAGCTCCTATTCTGGTGTCTGTGACCTGGACATTTTTAACAACTTGTGTGATTCGCCTGGTTCTATATATTTGCTTGACCAGACATAAGGGTCAATTACAACTCTCCTTTCATCGTCCTGAAGATGGTCTAAACAGCATATATGCCACCAAGACAGAAACATCGACAAGACCATCTATTTCCCCGAGACTCAGTATTCAAGGAAATGTTTTCAGTTTTTTTCAGATTCATTTTCCATTATGAAATTATTCTGGAATAGAGGTTTACACTAATGACTTGAAGGTTTTAATTTCGGTATCTGATCCATCAACCTTGGTAATTATGTTTTATTAGCATTTTCTGTAACCATTTCTTCTGTCTATTCACATTAAATAAGTTTATAAATTGAGAAATTCACACCTTGTTTACTGTTGACTTATCGTGACGTAAATGAGTGAACTGATGTATTGATTGTTCATGTGTTAGCTACCAATTGGAGCTCAACAACACAGTTGTTTGTGTAATTGGTCTAATTAAGTTTTCTGAATGAAATCCCTTGTAGGTGCAGTTACCTACCAACTTTTAGAAAGTGGACACTTCTCTGCTCTTACTGATCTGTGTGCCTTTTAGTCTGTATCCAATACATGCCTGGGATGGGTGACAACTATACTTTGTGCATTCCCTCTAAACAGCCAAAAACACGGGAAGGGTGGATGTGAAAAAGAGCTCATCTGCGTTCATCTACACTCTGATAGCCCTTCCTGGGCAGGATGAGGGTGTGGGAGCTGACACATACACCTGAATATGAAATTCCCTAGATCCCCCACAAAAGACTGATTATTCCGTGCATATAGCCTGACAGACAGGGCTGGGATGAAAGGGGATCTGTGTACTTCAAGGACATGCCTTGGCGTGATCCCAACTTCAAAGGCACATTTGGGCATATGTGCTGGGACTTGGACCCTACAAAGACAGTACACTGCTAGACCTGAGAAGAACTCTTCCAGTACTAAGGACTGCTGTGCTATATGGATTGCCATTTTACCTGACTGCTGCGCTGAAGGAACTGCTTTGTACTTTGCTGAGCTGCCCTGCTGCCTGCTTGACCCATCTCACTTGACCCAAAGTGATTGCATAGGCTCGCTGGCTTGCCCCCTGTTCTGAAGTCTCAGGGCCAGCAAAGACTTCCTTTAACTCAGCAACAGCACCTGGGCTCTTCAATCTGGTAATCCTGCGCTGCAAAGTGGTGCCAATACATTCTTGGACCACTGAAAGGTAATGTTTGCTGTCTAGAAACATCATAATCGACACAGTGACAACTTTGCACCAATCAGAACAGACACATTGCTCTTTGACGCTAATGCATGAGCCAATCAATGTCATCACCTCAACAGACTGTGTGTCTTGAAGATGATGCAGCCCCTATATCGTAAAGGGATTTGAGATCAAAGCCTTCCTCGACTGCGCTGATTGGCGCAGGCACTTTTCCTCCATTCAAAGGCTTGAAAATGACACAGTCCCTCCTCGTCTCCTCACATCAAGTCTTCGACATTGATGCTTGCTCCATTCAAGGTTCTTTCTCAGTGGGAGATGCATGAGTCCCATAGATGGTTTGCCCTCTATTGTAGTTGGCCTGAACTTTGGATTTGTCCCAGTCCAGCGCAACCTCAAGTAACTCCTTAGCGCTATTGACGTCTAAGTACTACTTTTTGATTTATAAATTCAGAACTCTGGTTCTACTTATTTGAGTATTGTAATATTGGTCTTGTTTTACTCATGACATTATTCCCTGTTTTTCCAAAACTGTGTGGAGTATTATTGTGGTGTTTTCATTGTGTTATTGTGTGCTTGTGCTGCATAAATATTGTATACATTGCCTCTCTAGTTAGATAGGCCTAACTGCTCTTTACCAAGCTACCAGAGGGTTAGTAAAAGTTATCTTGTAGTGTGTATGTAGCATACCCTGACTAGAGTTGTGGTCCCTACTTGGAGGGGGTGCTTAGCTATGCAAACTAGAGACCCACATTCTAACATTTAAATTCATCAATTAATTGAATTTCTAATATATGTGAAAAATAGACTTTGTGCGACTATTCTAGGTGCTATTGGGTAGATGCATCATTGTTGCCGTTTGCGATTCCTAAATTGCGAAAATTAAGGAATCGTAATTTAGAAATCGCAAACGGCAATGCATGAACAATTCGCATTTATTTTTGCGAATCAGTATTTTTCCTTAATTGCGATTCACAATTTGCGAATCGCAATTAAGGAAAACCCTTCCCATTGATTCCTATGGGCCAAAAGGCCTATAGGAATTAATGGGAAGGCAATCACATTTTGCGAATTTCAAATTGCAATTCGCAAAATGTGAATGCAATTTCAAGGGTGCAGGGGGGGGTCCAAAGAACCCCTCCCTGCACCCCTGAAATGTAACTTTAAATGCAATTTACACACACACATGCCCCAAAGGCATGTGTGTGTGTAAATTTAAACTTCCAAACATGCAATTTGTGCATATTTGATAGTTTTAGGTAAATTAGCATGAAGTTCAATTTCATGCTATTTTACCCCTTCCAAACTGCGAATTTGCAATTTAAAAATAATCATGCATTGCATTTAAGAAATCTCTAATTGTGATTTCTTAAATGCAATCACAATTTTAGAAATCGCAACATGGTTGCGATTCCTAATATTGCGAAATGCATGATGCATTCCAAATTAGTCAATTGCATTTGCAAACGGCCGAAAAATGCGATTCGCACCGTTTGCGAATGCAATTCTGTTTGATGCATCTAGGCATATATGTCAAAAGGTACAGATTAAATTTTGTAATATGCACTTTAACAATTTTCAGGGTCCAGGCACAGCCCTGCCAGTCAAAATAGCTTTTAAAGGCTGGTCACACGAAGAACATGCAAACTTTAGTTTCACATTTGTTCTATTTTTTAAAATCATTCTCCTTATCTTATGGGTAACAACTTGTACTTAGGGTGACCAATTCATATTTAAAAGCAGGCTGTACCACCTGTCAAAAGGGTTATCTTGCTGCAGACAGGCTTGTTAGTGTTGTTTCAGACAGTCTACAGATGGTAGGCCTGAAGCCATGTTTTATAGTCCAAACCTGGGATGGTATAATAGGTGCTGCAGTCCACAGGTGGATTTTCACTTCCAGGCACTTGGTGCATTCTTACACCATATACTATAAAACCTATAAGCAAGTTAAATATGTTAATCAGGGGTAGGCCTATTTAATTGTGTAGAAAGGGAGTGCAGGCCCTTTACCCCTTTCTAGCAGGGATGAAGTGCACAGACTTCGAAGTGCAGAAAAAACAGGATTTAAAAGAAGGCAGATAATTTGATATGGCTATACAGAATAGTCCTATTTTCTTTAGTGAGGAAGATTGGAGTGTTCCACGTGCCTGGGTCTGCAAAAAGTACACAAAAGGACTGTTGTCTCCTGGCATCAGGATTTCTGTTAATACAATGTTTTTACGCAGGATGTTGTCCTTGATTATATTATTCTCTGTGTTTGAAAGTTTGCTTCATAAGTTAGGTATAGAAGATATGTTTTTGGTAGGTTAGATTGTATTCCCTTTAGAAAAGATGCATTTATCATGTTAATAAAGTGCTAATAGGTGTTAAAAGTGATGGCTTAAAGTGAGCTACTGAGAATAATTCCACAGACAAGCTTGAAGACTTGTCTTGCTCGCTACATCTGTGAATTAAAGTAATGTGTTGGAAGATTTGAGGTTGAGTGTGAGAATTACGTCAGCGATGTGTCGAATTACATTATTTGGACCACTTACAACCTGGATGAAGCACAGGATCAACATGTGTTTGATTAAGCCCAAAGTTAGATTGGTCTCAGAACTATCGAATCAGAGGTCATCCTTCTAACAATTGCCTTTTATCTGTTTTTGCACAAGGAATCCCTTTTATCCACCAGGCTATTCTTAATGTATTTGCTTCACCATGATATTCCTCCACAGATCAACAGATACTCCTGAAATAGCAGCGACAATCCTCATTTATCAATGATCTCAAGTACAACATGGCTGGCATCAACAAAGCACTCAGTACTGTTGTTACTGGAAGAAGCAACACCTAACCACTGGCGTCACCTGGAAAGCATTCAACGATATATTCTGTAATAATACTTAAATAGACTGCTAAATAAGCATCTCAGTCCACTATGCATATGCTTGATGAAACTGATGATGATGATGCACAAGATATAGTACATTCATAGAAAGACGTCAGCACACAAAGCTCAGCCCTCAGCATGCCTCAATATGCAACCGTGTTCTGGTATGGTAATGTCAACTATGCTTATCACTGTTCAAACACCACTTTTGATGATGATGCACAAGATATAATACATTCATAGAAAGATGTCAGCACACAAAGCTCAGCCCTAAGTATGCCTGCATAAGCAACCTCATTCTGGCATGGGAATGTAAACTATACTTATTACTATTCAGACACCACTTTTTCCACAAAGTAAACTTTGGAATTGATACAAACCAAACATTATCAAGACTTTCTTCACCGAGGTAACATAGCAGGACAAACATCCCCCAGTAAACCAATTACACAGTGGAAAGCTAACAAAAATGTTGATACTGGATCACCTTTTTTTCTTGGTTCGTTAGAGTAAGAATAGTGGGCCCTAGAATATGTTTGCCAGAATGGAAGTTTACGAAGGCAAACACAGTCTTGGTGATATGTCTGTGGGTTTTTCTCAACCTCTGCAGCATTGAGTATTTCCATTTTAGCCTTTGAAAAATATTTAAAACACAAAATGTGTATTATGGAATGTTTTAATCTCTCGCTCTCTCTACACTTACACCTATGTCATTCCCTCCACAATGAATGATCATAAACTGTAAATACTCACAACCACTAAGTGAAGAAAGCTGCAACCCACGCAATATTTATATTTTCCAAACCTAAATTAGTTTCACAACTACTGTTTTTGGCATACTCCTTGGCCCAAGACATGAAACTGTGTCCAACTAGCCAAACTCGAACCATCTTGCTTACACATTACAAAAGACATTTCTCAAAAAGGCAGTCACTGAATGAAAGTTCCATATGTAAATACTGTGAGAGAACATTAACCAATTGCATCTAAATAAAAGTTGATCCGCTTACAACAAACACTGGAATTATGTATATGGTATGTAGGGCTACTAAAATATCTTAAATGCGACAATATAAGCACACTGCATGACAAATTAGCTGAAATGTATACCTTAATTACATTACACTACAACTATTGCACACAAATTTAAGGTCACATGACAAAGCAAATGAATACAGTAGCTTATTAGAAGCGATCTATTTGGTAATTTGGTACTAATACATCTGAAACTGGGGCAAATGTTAATCACATGGTATTAAATGCAATAAGGAAGGTAGATAACTAAAATAATTGATCAGTAACAAACATTCTGATTAACAACAAATAAACCCCTATACAGATAGTCTGTTATGCATATGAAGCAGTAATCAGGGGAACCCTAATTAGCTTGGCAACATCTAGGAACAAAGCTACTAGAAATAAAATCTGCCAGCTAGAAGCCGAAATCTCAGATCAATACAGGGAATTAGAGGTTGCTGAGTCCACACAAGAACAAGGGATAATAGAAGTTATATATGATAAAACAAAACGATTTGATCAATAAATTAGGCACCAGAATTAGTAGTAAATAGGAAGCTAGCGAGTTATCGATTTACGAATATGGGGAAGGCAGTGGGAAACTTTTTGCATGGAAACTTAAAACTAAACACAACAGAAATAAAATCTCAGCTCTACAGAGAGACAATTAAATTGAGCAGGAAGCAGATGACTCAGGCATTGAGAAGGCCTATACAGACTTTTTCCAGTCTTTATATACTGATAAATAGGTGTCTGATGACCAATTCAACTCTTACCTGAGCAAGGTGGTTATCCCTAGCTTAGAAAAATATATAGGGAAATATTTAGTCCAAAAATAACACTAGAGGAAGTGCTCGAGGTTTTGAAGTAATTAAAGTAAGGGATGGCAGCCAGCCCAGATGCGTTACCAAATTAATTATACATGACCTGGAAAGAAATTTTGGCCCCTATATTGGTGAATTAGCTAAATACGTTTTTTAAAAGGACTATCTTTACCAAAATCTTGGAGCAATGCAACCATCACCATAATCTTGAAACCAGGAAACGACCCCTTGAAATGTGAATCATATAGACCTATATCTCTCTTAGCAACTAGACTGGGACATACGACAAACCACCTGTTCCATGGGGGCCAGGAAGGATTTATTATGGGAAGATAGCTTATTAACCCCCTGCGTGCTGATGACGGCCCCCGTCCGTCATGCATCACAGTGCTCGTGTGCTGATGACGGCTGGGGGTCGTCATGAACCGGCACACTCTTCGAAACGACCGCACAGGCGCAGAATCGCAGCCGCGCCCAAGGGGTTAAGGGAAGATAGCTGCACGACTTAATCCGCGAATTGATTGAAACAATAGACATAATCACCCAAGAGAATATTCCCCTGCCAGTCCTTACATTTGTTGCCACAAAGGCCTTTGATCAAGTAAATTGGTTGTTTCTACACAAAGTAATAGATCAATGTGGACTTGAAAAAAAATTCTTAAAGGCAGTGACAAATATATATATACGACGCCCCAGTGGCAAAAATATTGGTAAATGGCAATCTTATCAAAGAAATAAAAATTAAAAGAGGCACCTGTCAATGATGTCCACTCTCACCATCTTTATTCAACCTGTATATTGAGCCCTTAGCTAATGAGCAACACAAGGAGTTATCCCTTTTAACTTTCAAGGGTTGGAAAAGAGTGGCACTATATGCAGACAATTTAATGGTGTTTACTAGCAATCTAAGTGTGTCTCTACCTAATATTACAAATCTATTAGATGACTTTGTAGAAGTTTCGGGGTGCCAAATCACTCATCAAAAAATGGAAATCAGGGAATGGATCCCCCTACTTCCCTATCCATTAGCAAAAAGTAGAATAAAGTACTTAGGAATACAGATGCTAAAGAACATTGACGACATCGCTCAAGTAAATTTTGACATTGGAGTAAATGAGACTAGAAAACTTCTAAAAAATTGGAGTGGCTTACCACTGTCTTTCATGGGGAGATCCAATGCAATAAAGATCACTCTTTTATCTAAATTCTCTTTTATCTTTTACACCATCCCGCTCAAATTAAAAATACAATGTTTAAAGAAGATACAAGGTGAATTAAATAGTTTCATTTGGTCCTCGAAAGGAGTGAGAAAAGTATGTAAAAAACACATAGAAAAAAAGAACAAGGTGATATTGCTAGCCCAGAACGTCTACATTATTACAGGGCTTTCCATTTTAAGAATATTAGGGTACTATTTAAGGAAAACTCCTTCTAGGCCTCCTACTACAAAACCATACTGTAAGGAGATTTCTGCCTATACAAGTTCCGCCATCCAAAGTACTTACAAAAAATTAGGCTGAAGGTCTTATGCACTGCCTTTAAATTCTAGTACCACATTAGAAAAGTACTAAAAATGCCATACTATTGTACCCTTGCACCAATCTGGGAATCCCCAAGCACTTCAGAATGTCTCAAGGACATACCGGCAACCCCTATGAAACATGCAGGTATAACAAAGTGGGGTCAGCTGATACACGCACAATCTTTGATAAGCTGGGACTCTTTGCTAATAGGCACCAGTGGAGAAATGTCCAGATTTAAGTTTTACCAATTGACAAGATGGGCAAAAGGCGTGGAGAAAGATTATGTGGAGAATATGGAACTAGCGAAAGAACTGCCTGTGACCCATCGCGTAAGGAATTATAAAAAATCTATTGGTTTATGATTCAAGCGGGAGAAGAAGACCTTACACTGCCACTAGAGTTATGGGAGAATGATCTGCTGGCACAGGATGTACAAGACTTATGGCAAGTATCTATGATCACATTATGGCGTGTAATAAAATCTGCACCTCTTAGGAAAAATTATCTTTTTACATTACACAGAGCATATTGGTCCCTGGAAAGACTAACAAAGATAAAGAAGCAAATGGTGAAAATACATCCAAAGTGCAGAGAAATAAGGGAAAACAACATCTATATGTTCCTGCAGTGTCCTCAACTCCAAGTGTTCTGGGCCAGTGTGGGTAAGGTTATGAATGAAGTACTGGGACAAGACATCCAGGTAAGCCTAGATTAAACTATTTTTGGAGTTGTCAGTGATAACAGGGGACCATCCTTTTTGAATGGTATGCAAAAAAGCCTATTTTTTTTACTAATCTTAATGGCCAGGCAGGACATTTGCATAAAATGGATACTCGCAAAATCTCCAACATTGAGTGAATGGTTGACATCGCTTTGTAAGAATAAAAAGTTGGACCTAAGTAGAGAAGAAAATAAGCAGACGGAATTCTGGGAGATATGGAATAGGAATAGATCTTAGGATAGAGAGAAGAGGTATGGTAGGAAGGGAAGTCCAATAATTACCTAGAATGCAATAAACAAATTCTGGGACTTTTACCGTGGAGGAGGCACAAGTAAGTCTCTCTAGGAATATGGAGATTATAAAACAGTATCTCATCTCAAGCAAGAAGGCTTGCCAAGCTATCTGATGAGATGAGAAAGACCCTGGCTGGTAAAGTTCCGCAAACAGGGATCTTTGTCTTCCCATATCTCACTTTTTGCACAAATGAAGGCAAAACAAATGTTCTGATTGAATTACAATCTTTACTGGGCTACAAATGTACTAAATATATGATCACACAATTTTTACTATTGTAACAGTTCTAGTGCAATTTAAGTTGATACTAACAGCTAATTATAACTATACTTACTCATTAATTCATTTTTACTTTTAAAATTTACCAAGTATTTCAGGTAAATGTAAATATATACTGATAATAAATCAGACAAATATGTAGTTTTTGACCTATTATGTGATTGTTTGTTTACCCATGTTTCCTTTTGTTTAAAATTTACAGACCAGTTAAACTAAATGTAGTAGTAGGCCTTCAAAATATTACCTTTAGAAAAATAAAATGAAAATATATGCAAAGCATATGAAAAAATAAAAACACCTACAAAAGGAGACAATGGATGGAACAATCTGAACAGTGGTAAGGTTACAACATATTTTTTGCATCGTCATGACTAATGTTGCACTGGTAAAAAGCTTCTCAATATTACAACTTTCAGCTAAACAGATAATATATGTACAGAACATGTGTGTAAATAGCAAAAGGACAATATGTTTAGATGTATGGTCGGACAAGAAGGGAGATCAAAAGAATATTGTAATTAAACAGTTTTAAAAATAGAGAACTTGGGCATGGCAAAGGAGGCCGAGATGGCAGCCGAGCCCCAGGGCGGCTCCCATCCCCCAGTCATGTGACTGGTCCCACCCTCCCTGACAGAGGCCCGATCGAACTCCTGCACCTGTCTCCTCTGTCTCTAGGAACCCTGCAACGCATATGTGGGGACAACCTCTTGATTTTCCATGGTGTTTGTGCTCCTTCCAAGTTCCTTCCCAGGTACTGATGGGCCCAAGATGGCAGCTGTGAGGTGGATGGCGATCAGCGACAGCTCAGCCTGAAGTTGTTCCTGCTGTGGGGCGCAGTTGGAGCTGTGTCAGTGGTCTCAGGGGGGTTGTTGTAGACTGTGGTGCCCCAAACTGGAGTGGGCAGCCCCCATCACCACAACTGATGGAAGCGCGGCAGCCCCTGGTGATCTCCCTACTTGTGGCTCTTTTGCAGGTGACTGGAGTGCTGGAGAAAAGTGAGGACAGCAGGGGCCCATGAGGAGGTTCTAGAATGGGAGGAGGTGTGCTGCCATGGCAGGTCCCCTTCCGGAGGAGTGGGGCCCTGCGCTGGTCCCTGCCTGCTTGGCACCATATGGGGGGCCTCTCCCTCCACTTCTAAAGGACAAGAGATGACTTGGTTGGTGCTGGCCACATGTCTCTCCTTCAGAGCTCAAACCCACTGCCACTGCAGATGGCTGTGCTGTTCTCCTAAGGAGACTTACGACTCTGGATTGGGCCGCTCATGCTACCCTGAGGTAAGTTGGCTGGTTCCCAGGGCACCTGATCCTTCTACGCTCTGCTACCCCGTACCAGCCATGTATTAGATCCCCTTAGCCAAAGGTTACCCAGACTAAAATATACCAATTCACTACACCGATACCCGGGGGACCACCCTACTCCCCCCGGCACCTCTGGACCAGCCACCCCCAGACCTGACGGCTATTCTCCACTCTATTCAGGATTCTAGGGAGGCGGTGGAATCAAAGGTGGATGTCATCATCATTAACCTCTTCCTTCTGCACCAGAACTTCCGCAAGGTTGCAGACTGAGTGACCAAGACTGAGACACAGATTTCCACGACCAAAGACAATGTTGCAGCGATTAAATGCCAGGTCACTAAGTTACTGTCTACAGTCCCTGTTCTGGTTGAGAGGGCAGAAGACACTGGAAACCAATCCAGGTGAAACAACCTGCACCTCATCAGCCTTCCGGAAGGGCTTGAGGGCATGGGGGAGAGTGACATCTTGAAGAGTGGATCAGGTCTTGGGTACCAGAGGACAAACTGTCCCATTATTTTGTGGTGGAGTGGGCACACTGAGCCTTGTGGAATAGGCCTCTGCTGAGGGCCCCCTCACCCGGTGATAGCACCCGTCCTGAACCACTGGGACAGAGACCTGATCCTTTGTGATGTTTGGAATCAGCAGGACCTGTGCTATTGCAATTCAAAGATCCAAATCTTAGCAGATGATGCGAAAGCTATTCAACAGCAGTGCCGGTCCTTCGAGGACATCAATCAAACGTTCAGTGTACTAAAAATCTGTTGTGGACTGCTTTTCCCAGCCCACCTGATGGTTATCTATAGCTCATCACTTGCAAATCTTTGACACTGCCAACCAGGCCTGGGAGTGGGCAACAGAGCAGCATTTGATGCATCTGACGGGATCCACTAACCGGGCAGTTCCAGTGTCGGATAGATCCTCTGAATGGTCCACATTCTGACAACTCCAAAGTCTGAATACTGTGATAGTACAGACTGTTGAAGGGATCAAATGAGAAGGAAAGGAGGGGAGCAGTAGGGAGGGAGACCCATAGGGTTTCAAAAAATAGAATTACCATCTGGAACTTATGGACGCCGGCTTTAGCTAGTTCTAATGAATCTCAATTAATACCTGTAAATAATAATAAGAAAGACTTTAACCAGGCACCTTTAGATTTATTTTCAAATCCATAACAATCTAGGCATGATTGTTTGTGCTGTAATGTGGAAAAAAACTAGAACTAGCAATTATCAGGAACCACTTATCTCCATCGATTATACATCAACTATAACAGGGGTTACGTTAAGTACACGTTCCACCTACCCTCTATGTTATGCTGCTGTGACTCACAGGGGAGAATAAACCCAAGAGGTAGAAACTACTTCCACCCCATGTTAGAAAGGCACAACAAAACAGAGCAGCAAATGACAATATCAGTGCATACTAAGTATCATAGCACAATTAAATCCAAAGTTTCTCTGAAAAGTCTGCAATCTTTCTTTGAGCTTCTATACCATATAAACAAGGTTCGCTTTAGAGGGTCACTGACTGATGCAGTTAACCAAAAACATTGCAAGCACGTATTCAAATTTGTATGGAGAGACTGCTCCAGTACTTTTTCCAGAATCAATCGCAGAGAATGTCTGGGTTCTTTTATTCCACCCCGCATGAGACTCACTAGGGTCTCGCCAACGGAAGGAAATCACTAGGAAAATGTTCCCTCCAAAGACTCCTTCTGCAAGAGGCACCCGGACTCAGGCCTCAGCAACAGCGGAGTCGTTTAAGAGGCAATGCTCATGCGCACTTGAACAACAGCTTCTTACACAGGTCTGCGGTGTCAGAAGCTAGGCACGAACGAAGTACATAAAACACATATGGTGCACGAAGCACCCTTACCGGATCAGAGGGTCTAATCCTTGCTCTGCTCTTCCTGAAATCCTTAATTATCAGCTGCCTCACGCTGGCATGAGTGCAGCCTCCTCCCCTTTCTTGACGTCTGTTCATGAAACTTGTAGTTCCAAGGCTCCCATTTAACTCGGGGATTGTGATTTGGCATGTAATATCACTACTACTCAGTCTGTCTGGCCTGCCAGTTTTCATGACTATTGGAGGACGTTAGTGAGTCGTGACATCCAGAGCCCGGACAGGTACTCCCTCCTCACTCTGCTCTAATGCCCCGTACGTGACACTCCCAGTCCTGGAGGGCTCGATCAAGATCCAGTGGGAGGCTTACCTCTGCAAGCCTATCACCTGTGGGAGAGACTCCGACTGCGGCAGGGTTGGAGGTGGCCCTATCCGAACCACCTGACCTCTTAAAATCCTCCAAAAGGCTGATCGGGAGGCAAGATGGCTGCCGACAGGTTGTGGTGAACAGTCGCTGCTGGACCTCTCTCTTCTGTACCCCCCCTGTTGGCCCTTACCTGAGGATGTGTGCTCCCCGCTGATGTTTGAGCGCCTGTTCAAGCGGAGCCTTCGATGCTATGAGGCCCTGTGGAAAGTCATCTCCAAAGGACTAGAATTCAGAGTCCTGCTCCCAAAAGCTGAGTTGGGCTTAAGAATCCTCGGATTCCTTGGAGCTGTTCAGGGGCCGAAGTGCCTCACGATGCCTCCGTGACCTCAGCGGTCAGAAAAGGAAAGAGAGAAGGGGAAGCCTCCGCCGCCGGACAGCAATGCCAGTAACCTCAGTAAACAACAACCCCAAGACGCTGTGAGGAAGGAGGCCACACCAGCGGCTTTGAAAATGGGTGCGACACGGAAAACCGCCATGCCGACTCCAGTGGTTAAGGGGAAGAAACCAGAAGTCCGTGGCAAAGTGCCGACAAGGGGTGAGCAGCCCGCAGATAAGGCATTGTCAGCTGCATCGGTCACAGAGAAGCAGAAGGTGGGGGCACAACCGCGAGTCAAGGATGTTGTCCTCCGACAGCCCACTCTGACAGAGGCATTTACATCGAAAAACGGGCAGAGGCTGGAGGAAAGCTTCTCCCGCACGGAAGGCGTCCTCGAGGATGCTGCAGAGGAAGCAGCCTTGGTCGCGGCCCCGGACGTTGCTAGGCGACGATCGTGCACAGACTCGGCTCCAGAATTGCATGGAGGCAGAGGAGGTGGCGGCAACGGCAGAGGCGGCAGTATTGGCAGAGAGCTCGTGGATAGCCCATCAAGGACTATGATGACTCCTGTAACCCCTGTGACTGCTGGGAACTCGGGTAAGGCTCTAGATATGGGCATTGGAGAAGCACTAGCACTAGCACGGGCAGATAATGGCGGGAATGGCGAGAATGATGACATAGGGACCAGGATACCAGGGAATACGGATATGCTGGACGCCCTCATGCAGGTAGAGGCTGAGCTGAAGGCAGGGGGCTCATGGGGCAGCAATGTTAGCCTGGTTAACAAGAAGTCTCTGATACCCAATGGCGTGGAGGTGGTGGATGGTGCAGAAGGAGGCTCAGCAGAGGGGGATTGCTTCTACTCCGTAGATGAGGAAACGGATCTCTCAGCCACAAGCAAGACTGGGACAGAGGGGGAGGATGTTGGCTCACTATCAGATTCTAGTCTATCAGGAAAAGAAAGTACACAGAAGAAAAGATGGACTAAAGGGAAAAAACAGACCTCGGGCTCAGGGTCTCCTACCAGAGGGGGTAAAAAACTTGTATGGGACTACTCGGCCACTTCACAGACCTATGAGGAAGCTAATCCATCACAGCTGCAGGCCCCCTTGGAGGCAATAACTAACACACTGAAACAGATCCAAGGGGAGGCTAGGGCCGAAAGTCGAAGGGCTAGACACGCCACAAAGAAACTCCACAACACTTTGAAGAAAGTTAATAAACTGTATGAGGGTATGGCAAACAGAGTTACCGAAGTTGAAGAGAGAACAGAAAGACTGGCGGACGATATGGGTGCTTGGCAGGAGTTTAAAGCTATTCAGGAAAAGGTCTCTGAAGATATGCTCTAGAAGATGGAGGAGTTTGAAAACCGCCAGTGGCGGAATAACATTCGCCTTTTGGGGGTGGAGGAAGGGACAGAGGGTCAGAACATTTTGAAATTTGTTGTAGATTTGCTTCGCGGTGCTTTTCCGGAATCAGACTGGCAGTGGGAAAAGGAGATACAGCGAGCTCACAGGTTTCCCTTTGTAATTAGGAAAGGACGGGGGGGAGGCGGTCAGACAGGTAAACCACCTCTTCCCAGAGCAATCCTAATATATGTTGGGAACTATCTCCTTAGAGAAGAGATTATGGAAAAGGCAAGGCCATAGAACAGACGATCATTCGAGGGTACTTCTTTTTTTGCCAGACCGGACTTTTGCCACGTCACCGTGGAGAGGAGGTGGAGACTGAGGCAGCTCATTAAGCCGTTTAAAGCATTGGGCTCTGAGGCTTACCTCCTATTTCCAGCAAGACTAAAGGTGGTCACAAGGGGGAACGTAGAAATGTTCTGGTCAGAAATTAAAGCCCAAAAGTTTCTGGAGCAAGTAAAGTCGCAGAAAGGATGTTGAAAAGGTGGAAAAGGAGCCGCCTGGTTGGCTGAAGCTGATAAGGATAAGAAAATAGGATGTCAAGTTATGGGTATTCTGCTTAAGGGGGGAGCATTGGGATCACAAGGCTTCTTGAGGGTGGGGGGTCAGAGAGGGAGGTTAGCGACTTCCACACACTGTAGCAACCACATATAGGTCTATTTGACCTATTTGCCTGTAGAGGGGGGGTAGGATCTGGAAGGGTGGGTAGGGAGGGACATGAGGGGTTAGGGGGGGGAAGGGGGGGAAAATGTTGACACAAATTGGCTTGCACTGGTTGGTTCAGCACGAGAGAAGACAGAGCAGTCTTCAAGCAAAACAGCAAATGCAGTATTCGGATATGGAAATACAATATAAGCAAACAAGCGATGGTCTTAAATTGAGAAATAACATGAGGGGCTGGTTAATAACAGGAACGGAAGGGATCTCAGCCTATGGGGAAATGATTATAAAATCTTAATGTGTTGTAGGATTGCTACCATAAATATCTGTGGCCTAAATGATGCAAATAAAAGACTCAGGGTGGCGGCACTGTTGAAGACTCTTCGATTGGATCTAGTATGCCTGCAAGAGACACACATAGAGGTATCAAAAAGCTATCTTTTGGGACAATTGGGATTTGCCCTTCTTGCAAATTCTAAGCAAGATTCTAGGAATAGGGGAGTGGCTATATTGGAGAGGACTGGTGATGTTGTTGTGACCAGGAAGAAGGAGGATGAGGGTGGCCGATGGGTGATTCTCGAATTAACCTTTAAGGGGGAGAAATTCACCCTCGCTACGGTCTATGGATCAACGGATGATGATCCCGAGGTATTTCAGTATTTGGATATGGAAATGGCACATTGGGTAGAGCCAATAGTTATATGCGGGGATTTTAACCTACACGATCCTAAAAGTACATTTTCACAGGTAGGTGGATATTATCCGGGTAGGAAAAAGAGAGTGTATAGAACATTATCCGATCTGGTTATTCATAACTCTCTGATCGATCCTTGGGTTAAGATTCATCCAAATAGAGATGGTAGCACATTTTATTCTGCCCCCCATAGAGTCTTGGTCAGATTAGACTATTTTTTGGTTTCGGGTCCCTTCCTGAAGGGAGCAAAGATGGAAAAACATCCCCGGGTGGCATCTGATCATAGCCCTTTAGTTTTAACTATAGCGATAGGTCAAGATCAGAGGAAGGAAAGACAATGGACCTTTGAGAGAGCTCTCCTCAAAGATGAGGGATATAGGGAGTATATGGAAGGTTGGATTAGGAGTTTTCTGGATTTCAACAGAGGAACAGCTCCCCCAGGGGTGGTCTGGGATTCATTCAAGGCCAGCGTCCGCGGGGAAACTATGAGCTATGTACTATCAGCGCAGAAAAGAGAGAAAGCTAGGATAGAGGAAATAAATAAAAAACTGATGGAAGCGGAAGAGAAGTTGACGATAGCCATTCAACAGCGGTTGTCATTAGAAACACACTTATCTCTCTTAAAGCCGCAGCCACAGAGCACATATGCAAGAAGGCAGTAGAGAACTACTTAGCTAGAAAGGAAGGGGTGTATGAGTTCAGCGAAAAGGTAGGACATCTGTTGGCGGTTCGGACTAGACAGAAGCTTGCAGCAACAGATATCTTGGAGATCATGGATACCCATGGAAATAGGGTTGTAGAATCCGAGGGAGTGAGGGAGGTCTTCAGGCAGTTTTACGCATCCTTATATCAGGCGGATAGGTTGGGAGGGCTCTCAGAGATTGAGGGGTACCTAAGGGGTGTTACACCGCCACTCATTACTACGGAATGTAAGGAGGAATTAGATGCGCCCTTTAAGATGGAGGAACTTCTATGGGCTTTAAGCACCCTACCATCAGGTAAAGCCGCCGGCCCTGATCAACTGCCGGTGGAATTTTATAAAACATTTCAGGGAGCAATAGGCGCAGATATGTTCAATATCTTGAGGCAAGCACAACTTGGAGAGGCAATTCCTGATTCATGGGGAGGAGCAGATATAGTAGTGATTCTTAAGAAAGGGAAACCGGCAAATCAACCAGGTTCTTATAGACCAATCACCCTCATGAATGCCGATGTTAAGGTTTATTCAAAAATACTGGCCAAGAGACTTGCAGGGATAATCGAGAGCTTGGTAATCTGTTCACAACATGGATTTATACCGGGTAAAGGGACAACAGAACACACTAGGCAGGTGATTACAATGTTTGACGCAGCAGGTATTCTGGGAGACCCTATGGCGGCATTATTTCTCGACGCGGAGAAGGCATTTGATAGGGTCTCCTGGGAATATCTATGGGGTACCTTAAAGTGGAGTGGAATAGGTGAAGGGTTTATTAAATCAATGAAAACCTTATATAACAATCCATCAGCTAGTATTAGGGTTAATAGAGGGCACTCAGCAGCGGTTAAAATAGAAAGAGGAACTAGACAAGGGTGTCCTTCGTCTCCCCTCCTATTTGCGTTATATTTAGATCCCTTTTTACGTAAGCTGGAAGGTAATCAAGGGATCCCCAGATTGTGCTTGAATGGCTGTGAAGCAAAAACGCTGGCTTATGCAGACGATGTAGCCATCTTAACATCTAGCCCGGAGGGTGCTATTAAGGAGGTGGAGATGGAGGCTCAGAATTTTGGCCAGGTGTCTGGCTACAGCCTGAATAAATCTAAGACCCAGATAATTTGTAATCAGTATGTCCAAGGAGAGACGGATCCAAGAGTTGTGGCCTCAGCAGTATACTTGGGAGTGGCAATATCGGCGGATGTTGAAGTTGTTGTGCAGAACAATATGGCTCCATTGATGGCCAGTGTAAAACTAGACTTGGAACGGCTAAACAATCTTCATCTTTCTCTAGTGGGGTGTACGAATATAATTAAGATGCTTATTTTACCTAAATTCTTGTATTATTTCAGGGCAATCCCCCCTTTTTTTGAAGCAAAATGGTTCAACACACTGGAAGGGATCCTCAACAGATTCATTTGGGCACAGGGTAAGACCCGCAGGGCATATAGGTTTATGACACTGCCAAGAGAAAGAGGTGGATGGGGGGCACCGGATTTTAGATTATATTATTGGGCTGCTGCGATCCAGTACATGCAAGGACTTATAGGAGGAGGTGGGTTAGATCAAAGAATAACAGATTGCTCTTCTAGAATCTATGCAGCCGTGTTGGGGGAAGAAGTGGAAAATTGTTTTTTAAAATGTATAGAGTTTGGATACTATAAAAGAACTAGGTTTAAGACAGTTGAGGCAGGCATTAAGGTATGGAGTGCATTTACGAAAAAATTGGGCATAGGGAGATTTAACCGGTATACAAAGTTGGTTAAAAATAGATCTCTTCCGGTAGAGATATTTGGTGATACGACAATGGAAAGGTGGGCGGCGAAGGGAATCGATCAGATCGGAGATGTTAGGACCACGGAGGGATTCTTATTATTTTCAGACTTAATGGATAGGTATGGATTGGATAGACAGGACTTTTTTAAATACTTACAGAGTGGGGCGAAATGTTCTTGATATTTGACCTGGTTGTCTCCCCCCGGGGGAGGAATGAGAGAGCTGGCTCCCTTTTAGGGTTGTCTCTTTATTGGTCTATCTTTTTCCATTCTTCTCTTTCCTCATATTAGTAGCACCATGTTATAGGTTTGCACTTTCAAGCAATTATATTTGTCATATGGTTGGCGGGGTACTTGTTAGAAATGGGATTTCTGGGTGCTAAGGCTTGCTCTAAAGCCAGGCAGAAACCACCACTCTAGTCAGGGCAAGGGAGTTACCCGCTGAAGATAACCCCTGCTCACCCCCTTAGTAGTTTGTAACGAGCAGTCAGGCTTATTCCAGAGGCAATGTGTAAAGTGTTTGTGCAACACACACATACAGCAGCAACACACTAGGCACACCTCAAAAGAAACTCCACACAAGGTTATATAAAAAATACCCTTTGTATTATCATAAGCACATTAGAAACATAATCACACATTTATACTGTGCCAACTGGCACAGGGCAATATTCACAGGGGACTTTATACAATACCAGGCCAATCAGGCCATGGTCAGAACCATCAGTACAATGTAAACCACAACCAGTAATTACTGGTACCATAATGATCTAAGCATTATCACATTAGACATTACCCCACACTAGGCCCAAACCTCATCAGCATAAACACATTACGCAATGGGCCTCACCAGCATAAACACATTATGCAAAACCCCATAAACATAAACATATTACGAAATAGGTACTACCTCAAAACATCACAACATGACATTAGGCATCACAAGCATAAACACATTATGCAATAAAACGCAGTGCACCACAGTAAACTGACCAGGTGTATACGTTATATTTGGCAATAACCTTCACAAGCATAAAGATATTATGCAATAATCATATTAAGAATTACCATCATAAACACAGTGTGCAATAACTCACGGTGCACCACATCACCCCCTCTGTCCCAAAATGTCAGAATGGCTGCCAATGCAGCAGAATCGACACTTGCACAATTGCGCTGGGGCAAATGTAAGTATCTCACTCCTGTCTCCTACAACTGCCCCCCAAAGAGTGATCCTAAACATTGCAGCTGCCCACTAATTGCTGGGCAGCTATGATACTCACTGGCCCTCACTGGGCCTTCTGAGCAAATGGGCAAAACGCTGGTTCGGTGCAGCTGGGGTAAAACGCTGCAGCCGCCCGTGCTGGTGCGACGCAGCTGGGGACAAAGAACATGGGCCCTGGCACCACTGTGCCCTCTGTGCCCCACTAGGCTCTCCAAGTCATGCTGCCTCAATCGTTGCAGCTGCCTGCCCTCTCTCGCAGGACAGCTGGGATCAGCCAACACTGGGAGGGCACGGTCACTACTGGCCCTCAGGCTTTTTTGGGTTTCTGAAACAAACATGCCCTCTCGTTGGAGCCACACGGCTCCATGCCCAACATTGGAGTGGCCCGCAACGGCAGGACCACTCATGCAATTGGCACCCGACATTGTGCCTCATATGCAGGGAGGGGACACGCTCCCCTCTGGGCCCATGCCAACCATGTGCCCCCTCGTTGGAGCCACACAGGCTCTGAAACCAGCAACTCTGGGCCTCAGGGGAGCAACTGCGGGACAGGCACTGATAGCGTGCCCAGACACACCCTCCCTAGGCTCCACTCACTGGACTCTGTGTGTCTCCCTCGCGGGGAAGGACTCATCCAGGCCACAGCTTCTCCTGCATGCGGGGCAAAGGCAGGCTCCGTCTCCTTCCCGCTGTGGAGACTTCAACACTGGGAGCCCTCAAGGCTCCGTTCAGGCCTCTCCTCTTCGCCTCACTTCATCAGGCCCCCCCCTGGAACCCGGGACTTTAAAACAGAGCCTGCGAGGTTCCAGGCGGCTTTCCCGGCAGCGGGTGGGACTTCCTGTACGTGTCCCACCCAATGCCAGGCAACTTGGCCTGACTTCCTCTTTTCGCCCAGGCCGCAGCGGTGATCTCTAACCAGTAGAACGTCGGGTGGGCTCCCGCGTGTGGAGTGGGCTCCCGCTTCAAGGCATGCAAACATGTGGGGTAGGCTTCCGCTAGGAACACTCAACAACAGTGAGGTAGGCACCTGCTAAAAAGGCTCAAATACATGGGGTGGGCACCCTCTCATTAGAGGTGCTGAGTCGCGGAGTGGGCACCCGTGGTTAAAATAGGCATGCCAGCGGGGTGGGCACCCGCTCTCTAAACCGGCACATGAGCGGGGTGGGCACCCGCGTTTCTGGCCTCAATGGGGGAAATCCCCATGTTGTGCAGGGGAATCCCCATGCTGGGATTCCCTCCAGGTGTTCAGGCAGCCCAGCGCTGCAGAGCACACCAGCTCTTTCTATGCACGCAGTAAAAAGATAGTGCTCAGGGGGCGCAAAAAGTCCTTTAGGCTTCTTGGGGCATAGCTGGGCCCAGGGAGGTCATCACACAGGGCCCTCCAGCAGAGAGGCAAGCCCCCATGGTGGTCCCTCCTGGGCCCCAGCAGCAGCAAGCCCCTAAATGTCCAGGAACAGCACACCAGAACAAGAACTGAACATTTTTAATGGGGTCACTGGCCCCTACTTATACTACATAATCATTTGTCTACGTGCAGGGCATGGGGAACCAGATGCAACTGGTTCAGGGGGGTTGTGGAGCACTTTGTTTTGCAAGCTCCTCTTCCCCTTTGTCAGGTGGGGGCTCGTGATCAGACACACCAAAGGGGGGCGGAGCCAGCATTCACTAGGGAAGGCACCATCCTATTCAGAGTCAGGGGATAACCCCTCCCACTACTCTTTAGCCCAGGTGTCCCATTCAGCCTAGTGCTGACTCACCCTACCCCTCCTGGAGCCACACACACCTCTCAGCCCCTGTCACTCATACGCCAAACATGCAATTCATGTCAGGCAGGCAGATACATAGCACACAGAAATGCCAACTTCTAAAAGTGCCATTCCTATGGGAGGGCAGGCCAACCTTACCAATGTAACACAGAGAGCGCTCGCACTTTACACTGGACCACAGTGCTAAAGTGCTCAGAGGCCTAAAATCACCAGCACCAGGTTAGGAGAATGCAAAAAGTTTCAGGGTGAACCTGCCAAAAGGGCCAAGTCCAACAGTGCTTCTTCTTTTTTCTATTAGGTACTGATCGGGAAGTTTGGCCTTTTGTATTCACCTCGGCAACAGATTCTTCTGGGGGAAATGAATGGCTGGAGGCGAAGATGGCCCTGGGTTAGCTCACAATATCCATGCGCCTTTTCCTAATCCAATTTAGAATCCTACATAGGATTCATTACTATCCGGAAAGGCTCTGGCACATGGGATAGGCCCCCACACCAGAATGCTTGCATTGTCGCCACTCTCCCGGCTCTTTATACCACGTGCTTTGGGATTACCCTGTGGCGCAGAGGTACTGGGAGTGAATTAAAGATTGGATGGGATGGGTGCTGGGATTTCAGCTGGAGCTCAACCCCAAAGTGACGATGCTAGGGATCATGGATGAATTGGGGGGGCCCGCACCACACAAACTCTCCTGGCGGCAGTATACAGGGATGCTAAAAAACACTTAGCCCGCAAATGAAGAGGTGACTTTGCCAGTGGGAATGGGAAATGGACAATTTTGCTATTATGGAAGAGTTAGTTTACAAAGAGCTATGTATCTCCTACATATGTGAACGTATATGGGCACCATGGAAGGGCGGCACCACTGGCTCTAATTAGATGTTCCACTGGGGACTCGGAGGCACTCCCTAACTATTGGCTAGATGTAGCCCATTGATTCCTGTTTCCCTGTATTCAAATGTGTGCCTTAATAAGGAATATAGAGCACACCCTTATTACTGTGTGTTGTTGTTGATTCCCTGGTACACAGCTAAGGTACTGCTGTATACTTTACCCATTGCTTTAATCGGTGCGCTGCGATTGTGCAATGTTTCTGCATCAATAGAGTTTGTTTTGTTATTTCTTTTATTCTGTCAAACATCAATATGTTATTAAATATAGAGTGCTTGCTAATTTAATACAAAACAGGCACTTTCAAAAAATAATACTGACAAACTCATACAGAAACAATATGTTAAACATATTGTAGCAAGAGCCTTCAGAGTGAAAACAAAATTATTTATTTTACCAGTACATCACATGAGAAGCCTGGAGCATTTAATTTGAAAACATAAACTATATACTTTAAAGAAAAAATATTGAATACACTTAACTTCAATAATATTTTTGGAGTCTCTTGGAGGCACACCTCCAGCCCAGAAGCATACTTTTATTAAGAGATTTACCATCCATACACTAATTGGATACTAACTGTCGCTGTGGTAGGCTTAGAAAAATAAATATTTTTATAATACTTACAGAACCTTTACAGGGCAAAATCACTAAAAATCCTGTATACCAATGGAAATATACTTCTATTTGCAATATTCAAAATACATCTATTAAAAAACTGAGGAGTTTTGTGACTTCATTGAATATATCACATCTCCAAAGCAAAATAAAAATGTTGCAACTAATTGACACTAGTCCTTTTAGAAATATTACAACCTTACAATGACATTATTTAGCCTGCCTTCAGAATTGGATTTACAATTCCACTGTCCATGATATTAAAATGATTTTCCACCATCACACGAGTTTAAGACAACTTGTATGAACTTTATACTTTACCCTAGCCTATGAATAACATGCATGCAGTCGGCAGACACAATCGGTTTCAGATGCATTCTTTACCTTTCAAAGGGCAAATGCTCGAAGTAGGACTGACTATATAATGGTTGATCTGTGGTATAAAGTCCAAAATATGTCCATCATACCTAGACATGATAGTGATAACAATGCACTGGTTATGGGGCTCACTGATATTCCCTAGCTGACAAACTGCATTGATAGAGTGGCCCTGCCCATAGTTACTACAAATAATGACAGACATATGAAATGGTGCCATGTAGTATCAGACAAGAAGTCTTTAGCCGCTATATATTCCAAGGTAGTCCCAAATCTCCTTATCCTATGTAAATCTGGGTGCAGTGACTTAAGAATGATGCTTAGTTTTCCCATATCGTCAATGCAATTAAGAGCCATTTCTCTAGAAAATCTCTACGCATCTGTGTTAGGCAGAAAGATACACCCTGGTATGATGGGCATTGTAAAAGGGCTAAAACTGAATTAGTCCCCGCAGTGGAGAGCAGAAACAGCACTGCTATAGCTGAGAGTAGAAAGGCCTATAGTAAGGCACAGATAGTTGAGAGGAAGAAAACTGGTGCGTCTTAGCTAAAGCATCTAGAAAGAAAGAATGTAACTTATTTTGCCATATACTGGCCAAAGGAGCAGTACATATGGTAAAAATAGAGCACTTTTTTAATCACTCACACATCTGGGAAGAGCATTTTACCCAGTTGTTTCCAAGGGGGAAAGTGAAATAGATACTGAGATTGTTATGGTTGAGCCAAATCAGCCAAGCCAAATAGAAGCAGCCGAAGTAATTACTTTTACATTGGAATAAACCATGTCTGCAATTTGCAGCTTAGGGAAGGGCAAAGCACCAGGGCTAGAAAGAATACCTAGAGAGCTCTACCAATCAGAGCCCATCATATGGGAATCCGTTTTTCATTCCACATTTAATGCTATTGCCCGTGGGTGTGATATGCCTTGTACTTGGAAGGGAGCAGAAATGATCATGATATTTCAGAAAGGGGATAAAGGAGACCCATCCAATTATAGGCCAATTAGTCTTAAAACGCAGAAAACCTTTTGCAAACTGATTCTGACACGCTTACACACTTGGAAAATAACATACTGTCATATCTGCAGGCAGGCTTTAGGGAATCTTTGGACCAGGTGTTTCATTTTTGTATTGCTTATTTGGAAGGAAGTCATTATAAGGTAGGTTCACCTCTACGTTGTATTTGTATATCTCAAGCAAGGATTCAATTGCATCAATCGTACTAATTATGGGCTGCACTGAGGGATCTAGGGCTCTCGAATGCTTTGCCACAACTCATAATGGTCATGTACCAAGATAATTATGCTCAGTTTCAATGGAACCAAAGTGGCGGACTCACTGAGAAGATAAAGGTGCTAAAGGGAGTCCGCCAAGGTTGTGTTCTAGCCCCAACCCTATTTACTTTATATATGAATGGGCTAATAAATGCATTATTTGACAGTGTGGGTGACCCTCCCAAACTTGCAGGCAGACAAATTCCCTCACTCCTGTTTGCTGAGGTCGATCGCAAAAACACCAATGGGCATACAGAAGGTATCAAGTAGGTTTGCAACAGCATACATTGATTTTGGACTTGAAAGGTACTGCTCAAAGACTGCCTTTATGGCATTAACCCCACTGTTCCTTTAAAGGGAAATGGAGGCCAGGTGCAAATACACTTGAACAATTCAAGGTTTTTGATTACCTTGGGGTTAGATTGAATAGTAACTTGAGATGGACCGACCAAATTCAGAAAAGTAGCCTTGCACTCCAACTTGTCGACACCGCAAAATTCAGAACATAATCAGTCTGTTTATTGCCCTATCTCCCCAGCTATTGAAATAGATCGAGCTAGAGGTGTGGGCATTGCTCTTTACGGTGCTGAGTTGTGGGGTATGGAACAAACAAAGTGCCTAGATCGGGTAGAAAATACATTTATGAGATCTCTACTAAATCTTCCAATTAATACCCCACTATTGCCAGCACGGCTAGTTCTCGGGCTAAAAAGCATTAAGCACATTACGGAACTGAAGGCCTTAGTGTTCTGGGTAAGACTATGGACTAACAAACTCAGATCCAGTTAAATAAGCTGTAGCTGAAGTTAAAACTCTGGACAAAGCAGCTGGAGTTTTGTGACTTCATTGAATAAATCACATCTCCAAAGAAAAACAAAAAATGTTACAACTAATTGGCACTAGTCCTTTTAGAAATATTACAAACTTACAAGGACATTGTTTAGCCTGTCTTCAGAAAAGGATGAAAAATTCCACTTTCCATGATGTTATATATTCACAGAAAGCAGTTTCCTATTTATTCAGTTTATGCAGTGACAATCCATCAATCTCAAGGTCTAAGCTTGGATTACACAGTAATTAACATTGGAGACACTGTTCTCAAATTGGGTATGCCATACGTTGCATGGTCGAATGTGAAGACATTAGAAGGGCTATATATATTAGACTTAGACGAGACAAAAATTAATGCAGACACTACTTATGTGTGCGAATACAACCGTTTGAGAAGAATATAATATCATTTTTCAGGAGAATGTACAGTTGTGTCAAAACCTTAAATATATCTGAAAAGAATGAACTGGGGGTCAATAAACAACCTTCTAAGAAAAACTAAAAATAAACAATATGAAAAGGACTGGAATAGTAATGATAAAGTAGTTAACTGCTATAGCAATGTGATTATAGATGTTCTTCTTTACTTACATTTAGTAAGAGTACTACTCCTTTAAGCAGCCATATCCTTTTATTAAAATGCTTAAATAATCTATATTCAGTACCTCAGTCGGATAGACACAATTTGTCCCTCTACAAGTGCTGTTAGAGATGTAGTAGATGTATGGACAAGTACTATTTAATTTTCTATTAATGAACTGCAAGATGCCCAATAATTTGGTATGGCTGTTCTTTAGGTATTAGCGGATGACACTGAGTCACATATAGATCTTTTCGGTGTATGATACTATTGGGTATAAAAAAGTTAAATTGCTTGAATGCAGTTACAACACTCATCGACTTTTCAAGATTTGTTTACTCCAACACTAGATTGTAAATTAATTTCATTTAAAAATTTAACATGGAAACCTTCTGTTGCAACTATAAATTACAGGTGGTTTCAACATCAACACTTAGCTTAAGTAGGGTGAATATATCCAATTTTAATGATTCAAAGAAGCACTCTGAATAGTACCAACATCAATACCTTTACCACAGAGTACACAGCCTAACAGACTTCTATTTCTAGCTGTACTGTTTTCCATCATGGAGTAACAAGAGTTTCAGGGTACTATATAATTTATTTGAGGAACAAAACTGTAGTGTAGTTCCTATTTTCCCTATAGGCTCTGCGCATTGGAATAACATAAACAGCAGTTTAGACGTAGGACTGAGGTCATCTAGGTCTCTACTGACTATGTTAGACTTAATTAGGTTTGCCAGCTAGCTCAGAGGTCACTAGAAACTTTCTCGAGTAAACAAGGAGGTGTTAACTTCCCTGAATAGACAAGAAGGGATTAGCTTCTGACAACCGCATAAACATGACAACTTTGCTCCCTCAGAATAAAGAGTGTATCTCTAGAGTCGTGTGAAAACAATAGACAACTATTTCACTCAGTCAATCGTGCATGCTTAGTCTCACCAGAGAAATAGAGAGACGGGCGTTTTCAATAAAAGTTGTTATTTATTGAGCAGTCTTCTTTCTCATGCAAGAGAAATGAATTGCCACAGTTGCAATACTTATCATGAAGTAAAGTGCGTACAGTAAACGGAGTATTATGAAATAATACTGTAAAAGCATTGATATGGTTTCTTAGCCATATGATACTTTAAAACGGATAAAATATATACATACATAAAAGCATTGACTAACGTACTCAACTGGTGCTTCTAATATACGCCTACCCTGGTGTACCTGACCTAAGCCTAATACGTGGGAAGGAGTAAGTAAGTTGAAGTTTAAGTTAAGTTGGTTTTTTGCCAAGAATCTGAATCAAGAAATCTCTTAAGGTTTTAGTCAGCTCCGTACCTTGGTTATAGAATGAAGGAGATATTGTATCTTTTGTCTCTGGACTCGATCTCCCAGCAACCCGCGAGGGTGACTGAAAACACCGGAGCTGGATTTCATGGCAGGAGAAAAGACAGCCTCTCTCTCAGTGCGTCAAATGTTAGGGTCGGCTTCCTTCAGCACTCGCATCAGCTGGGCGTCGGGCAAGTAGATAGCCGCTCTGCTCCAAACCACTGTGTGTTTGCTTAAGGCAACATTGGTATATTTATACCTGAAAGGTGCCGTGTTTGACGTAAGGTTGGACATAAGACGTCACTAAGAAATAACACTTCTTTCTGGTCTCCAGGAGTTCTTGTGCAAATCAAAACAAAAGCAGGGGAATTCCTGGGCTGCTGGAGGCTTGGTTTGTTTAAAGAACACCTTGTGCTTTCTAGGAGTCTATGGGAGTAGCCTTGCCATATTTGGACTGCATTGGCTATGGCTAAATATGGACATGATTCATATGCCTTTATAAGGGTATGTTTTGTTATAACCAAATAAGGGCATGAATCGGGGATATCTAATTAGGGTCCTAGATAGATTCACAACAAAACAGGATGGACAGAATGTGCTGACACCAAGTTAACTCTTAGACAAAGATTGCCCAAAATCTTGAACAACTCTTAACTACTGTTTCTAACTCAAACATTATAATTACAGGTAGTGCCCTTCAAGCAATGTTTAACACAAGTGATATCAGAAGAATCAGTAGATTTGTCATTATATGGCCGTGCATGGTTTATGACCTTAATAGACATCTGCTGATTGAGGTAAGAAAATTGCATCAATACCTTTGATTACTATTGTTTTACTGAAAAAGCTAACAGATTAACAAGCACTGAATTTATAGGGTTTTTTTCATAATCAATTTGATTTGTGTATTTTTCGAGTGTTTCATGAGATTTCATGACTATGCTCATCTTCACGTCATTAGGTGCTCTGTGGTGGGATATTTCTGTAACTGTATTGTTACTGCTGTCTAAAATGTACTTACTATAAATTATGAAATATATATTAAAGCATATGACAACATTGGTATACACATTTTTTTTTATAACCATACATTACTTCAAACAAGTATGAAAAATAATGTGTGCTGCATCATGGAAAATTCAATTATAGAACTTTTCGTTTACTCTATTCTCTAAATGTGTATGTAGTAGACCTATTGGGGAAGGGGACACATGTGATAATACCAATCAGCTCTTTATTTAAATGAAAATAAAAATATTACTGAAAAGAACTTTCTTTTTTTCTTTTTTCTTTTTTATATATTTTTCTGTACATTTGTTTTAAACTGCAGGTCCACAGGACCAAACCCTCAAAAAAACCAATACAGAACATGAAGATAGAGCTGGAAAGATGATGAAAAAAGTCCCCCAAAAAGCTAAGGACCACGTTTACAAGCCCTTTGTGCCACTAGGATGTCCTTTTTTAGACGCACCTGCTGAGCAATGGGTCGCTAATATTTAAAAGGCCATGCAGAGTCACCCTGCGTGACTTCATGGCCTTGTAAATATGGGCCCTTTCTTGCATTACTCTGCATGAAAGGGGTGTCCCATGGGTGTTGCTGTGGATGTTCTCACACAACATGCATTGAACCTGACACAGTGACAGATTTAAAATGTTATGTAAAGCTGTGAATGCGCCACATCCCTATGCCTCCTCGGGAGAGATATGGGAGTGATGCAACAAGGAGAACTACTTTTATTTCTCCTCATTTATTCCTCTTTCTATGTGTGGTGCATCAACGCAACAATCCCTGAAGTTTGTAAAGGTTCCCTATTACGACATTACATAAAAACGGTGGCATTGCAGATCCCACCAGCTACAAGATGATAGCCCTTCTGGATATTGAGGCAAAGGCATAAGCAAGCCTCCTTTTACACTGGGTCAGTGATAAAGGTATATTACCGGTGTATCAATCAGGCTTCAGGGCTTGAACTTCAACACTGGACAACATTTTTAGATCTGGCTTACCTAGTCGAACAGGCTACACATGTGAGACAGGGTCCTCTCTTTGCTTGTTTTGTGGACTATTCTGCAGCATTTGACTGCGCATTAGGAACTTATTTTTATTTTGTTTATTTATTTTGAAAGTTTTATATAGCGCCAACAAGAACCCTTGCAAATATCCGAGCGCTTTACAGTAAGTGAGGTTAATTATAAAACCCATAAAAACTAGTAAGTCAAATATACATAACATCTTGGGCAACATAAAACAAAGCAATAAGGTGCAAAACACGAGAGTCCGGATGAGTCATGACTATGGCAAAAACAATGATTGGGTGACTAGTTGGACCCTTGTCATAATAGGGGCAAATGGTGCGGGTACGAATGTTCTCAAAATTTCCTTAGTCTGTGTTCAAGTGAATTGCCCCAAGAATCGCTTTTACTTCCTGTTTGAAAGATTCAGTGGAGTAGTTCAGTCTTGTTTCTGGGGGTAGTGCATTCCATATCCTAGGTGCCATTCCTGAGAAGGATCGTTTATATGTTTTTTCTTGTTGAATCTTTGTGGCTTCAGCAGTAGGTTTTCTGCACTTCTTGTGGATCTTATACCACCAGATATTGTCAGTTTCTGTGTGAGATAGCTGGGTGCATTGTGATGTATGGCCTTATGCGTCATGCACGCTATTTTCAGGTGAATTCTGGCTTCAAACAGTATCCAGTTTAAGGATTTTAAGGATTTTAGGTCTGGGGAGATGTAGGACCTTCTTTTCGAGCCAGTGATGAGTCTCGCTGCAGCATTAATAGAAGCTCTTAGGGGAGCTGTAGTAGCTTTGGGGAGGCCGCATAGAGAGACACTTCCATAATCCACCCGAGGTATACCTAGAGCTTGAACTGCCATCTTGAAGTCAGTGGTGGGCAGGAAGTGTTTCAACCTCCTCAGTGTATTCATCTGGAAGTTGCGTTGCTAATGTGTTTCTGCATATTGAGGCTGCAGTCAAGTGGTATACCCAATGATTTCGTTGAGTCCACAATGGTTGGTTGAACGTTGAGTGCAGTAAGATGTTTGACCCTGTCATGCATTATGGGGACTTTGGCAGGTGGAGCAATTAGGAGGAATTCAGTTTTTAGAGCGTTCAATTTGAGGTGGTTCTCTGCCAGCCATGTTTGGGTGCTCTTAAGCATTGTGTTAAGCAATTTAATGTCTTCAAGGGTGTGGATCTTAAGATATAGCTGGGTATCATCTGTGTACATGTGAAATTGCATGTTAGACGCTTGTAGCAGATCGGTTCCATGAATAAGTTAAATAGTGCCAGGCATAGCGAGGACCGTTGCGGGACTCCCAATGTTACTGGAATGGGTTTGGACAGGGTGTTGTTGACCTTGAATTTTGGAGTTCGGTTTTGCAGAAAAGAGGTAAACCAGTTAAGCTCTGACCCTGATAGACCCATTCTGTGGTTCAGCAGATCTATCAAGTTCTCGTGTTTGACCATATCAAAGGGTGAGGAAAGGTCTAGTAGGATGAGTAGGCATGAACCGTTCTGATGAAGTATTTATAGTGCATCATCAATTATGTGTGTCACGGCTGATTCCGTGCTGTGACCTGCTCGGAAGCCTGATTGATGTTTGTTAAGAAGGTCGAAGTGATCAATATGTTTTGTCAGTTGGTGGTGTACACATTTTTCTAGAAGTCTGGTCAGGGTAGGATTATTGGAAATAGGGCGGTAGTTGTTTCGATCCGTTGGGTCAGCTGTGGGTTTCTTTAGGATGGGTGATACCTGCCCCACCTTGAGGGTGTCAGGGATGCAGCCTTGTTGAAGTGAACTGTTAATGATTTTGGTCCGGAGAGGTGGAAGCATTGGGGTAAAGTCTTTAACCACGTTTGCGGGGAGAGGGTCGGTGAGGTGAATTGCAGGCTTCAGGGCACTAAGAATCTTGCTTCTTCCGGATAGGTATCAAAGGATGACCACTCTGGCTGAAACTACAAAACTGGGGGATTCCAAGCATGCCGCTGAATGATATTATTGCACTTCATTCCTAACCTTGGTACCTGTTAAACTCACGCAGAATACAACAACAAAAAAGTGAATACGGATCAAGGGCTTGAACAATGTTGTGAATTGGTGCCACTACTCTTTTATTTGTACACTGCATATCGGGGCAATTTGTTATCACAAACTAACTTGTTTGTGCCAACATTTGAGCAGACTAGATTGCTTTTAATGCAATATGTGGATGACATGGTCCTCTTGGACCACACAAAGATGAGACTGCAATAAGCATGTGACGCATTAAGCATCTACAACAACACCAACTAATTAGTGGCCTATGTCAACAAAACAAAGGTTGTCATCTTTGGAAGGTATGCAAACAAACCTAATCATCAATGGATACTGAGCAACTTGAAAACTAACACCATCTCCAATTTTCTGGGGATCATGTTTATGAGTAACGGTAAGCCCATCTAACACTTTTCTTCTATTGAAACAAAGGCCAATGTTGTGACATATGCCATCTGTAAACTTAACGTAAATTGTACAGTACATCCACTTAGGCAATCCCAAAGGTAATAAAAGCTAAGCTACTGCTCATACTTTGGAATGGGCAATTTGTCTTTCTAGTGGCATTGGTAAATATTATGGAGACTGTCCATTGCTGTACTTTTAAATGGATCTTCCAAATTTCTGCCCATGCCCTGAAACCCTTGGTATGGTTGGAATTTGTTTTAAACAAACAATCTTATGAAAACCGGGCATCTATCATCTGATATTACAGAGGAATTTCTGTAGCTCCTCCCAATACTATGGAAGTAATCCTGAATGAACTATTCACAACAGGCAAAAAGCCCAGGTCAGATTTTTTCTGCTGACTGCCTGCACTAAATTTAATCTTGATATGGTGAACTGGGAAACTTTTATCCATCAGCCTGGAATACTGAAAACAGTGCTAAAGAACCAAATAAGACGTTTATCAAGGCCAGAAGACCTGGGCTCAATCGAAACTTCTGAAAGTAATATTTGGGTTTTAATCAGCTCCCTTGGGGACAAATTAAGGCAGCAATATTTAAATTGTGCACCGAATAAATCAATATTAAAACAGATCTTGCCAGTTAGACTTATGGCTTTGCCAATAAAAGACATAAATGCCCGCTGGAAATCCCTTGCGATGGTTACCTCTTGTAGATTGTGCTACCAACATGAGGAAACTCTGGCTCATCTAGTCGGCATTTGTCCAAATACAATGTACGCATGCTGCACTTTAATAAAACCACTTTTTTTAAAGTATGGCACTCACACCTTTTCACAGATGCAATAGAACTTCTTTTTAAATTGGAGAGCCCAATGGAACTGGCAAGGCTAGACCAATGTGCACGACAACTCTAAAGACTGCAAAGTGAAAGTCAAGATTTACGCTATTGCAACATAGACAAAATCTGAATTATTGTTTTAATGGTGGCACATATGGTTTTTATTCTCATCTTTTTAATTGTATTCATTTGAAATTAATTAAATAAAATGATATGCTGATGTTTTAAGTAAGATCAAGTCAGAGTTTTGAAAGGATATACTGTGTTCTGTTTTTGTAACAATTTGGATTAATTGAAACAAATAAAAACATAATTCACTCATTCACGTTAAATATGACACACAGATGGGTAATAGGTAATTTGGTGTCGAAACAGTTACAGGCACCATACCATTATGTGACATGTAAGGGAGATTGACACCTGCATCTTGGATGCAACACATTACATTCACACAAATAATCATACTTATATGAAACGGCTATGTTTTGAAAATATGTGCAGAACACATTAGCAACAACTAACTTATAAGCAAACAGGACATTGCATTTGTAATGTGTAACTTACCAGACCACTTAACCAGGTATTCCTGTCAAGCCATCAGTACGTAGGATCTGCAAGACTTTCTCCTCCAAGTGCATGATTTGTATGAGGGACCTGGGAGAACTACCACCACTCCTCTTGGCCTCCAGGTGACAATTGGAGGCCAGTGAATCACCCTCCCTGCAGGTCTTTACAGCTCTTTCTTGTTTCTTCCAGCTAACTACTGTATTCACTCTGCCAACCGTCCTGGCCCATATTTGCCTTTTCTGTGACAGGGTAGTGTTTTGGACTTGTGCTCCAAACAATTGTGGCTCTGCTCTAATGATTTCATCTACCATGGCTGGCAACTTGCCCTCAGTGAAATGGGTATTCTTGTGTCCTGGCATTGTGCAACAAAATTATATCAAATTAAATACCTTGAACACAAGGTGAACAAAGTGAAAAGGTGAAGGGACAAGTAACAGGAAAAAAGTAACTAAAAACCTGACTTCACTATGTTTAGGTTTGCTGTCAAGTATCAGGCAGCAGTGGAATAACAAAGGATCATGGTAATAAATGGGGTGTATTTTATAGTGTGGTGTGCATGTGTGTCCATTTGGCCAATGGACATCAAGTGTGTCCTACTGGCATTCATCCAATGGCCACTGTGATGGTGCTTTATGGAGCGCTTATCATGATGAACTCACTCTGGTTGGGAATCTCTGCTAGAAGACAGCCAGCACATCCGTCTGAACTAAATCAGCTCAGTGGGAATGCGTAACCCTAATGATGACAGAAAAGTATTCACCAGAATTATAGACCACCACCACTGAAGTTATGTTCAGAGACGACGGTGCGAAACAATGCATCGACGTGGACAGCGAATCAGCCTGCATCAATCTAAATACGGTGGGTGAAACACCGTGCACTATGTAGAGTACTGGAGACCACAGCCGTGGCGTGACAGCAGTAAGACTGCCAGTGATGTCACTGACCATGTCATGAGTGATGTAATATGTGACATCATCAGCAGTGAATTGCGAGGGCATGAGTAATAGTTAGATCTGCAAACTATAACAGGTGAATTTCTCTGGATTTGTATGAGTGAACACTCCCCATAGTTGGTTTGCCCTTCGAGATGAAGCATGTTGTTGCAAAAAAGACTGACCCTCAAGGCCCACCGAAATCCATTATGAAGCTCGGCTTCATCTAGATTCGGCACTTTCCGCCAATTTTTGTTTAAACTGCAATGCATGAAACAACAACGCAAGGGCTATACGTTTAATTGCGTGTAACGCGCACCGCGTCATAACCCTTTAAAATTGCTATTTAACTAATGGACGGCAGTACAAACCATGCCCCGGGTTTCGTTGCCTATTTGAGGCGTTTGGTCATAATAAACAATAACTGATCAAATCCCTGTAATCACATTTCATTGAAAGTTATTTTCAATCCGTGTCTCAATCTATTCTTAGTGGCACAGTCAACTTGTGATTCGAAGAGCTTTCCTTCATTTGTGCTGGATTGCTGACCTGAACCATTTATTGCTGACCTGAACCACTCACAATTGATTTCAAGAATCCAACAGGTATGAACATTTCCAAACCTGATATCAAGTTGGCAGATAGTAATACCATCACAATATGACACAATACCTTGCATTCTTCCTGACAGATTTCTGCGGTGATTTATATCCACTTATTAGCCAAATGACTTTAACAACCTCTTCAGCATTGTTAAGTAAGTCTATGTCCATTCCACTCATGGTATAATGAACGTTGGTGGTATTCCCCCCTCTTTTTAAAGGTTGGCCAGCTAGAGGCACGAATATAAGTTCAAATTTGATTCATGAATCCTAAAGATTGTCTAGCGATAATTGACATATCCACTTTATTTATAAATGGAAGAATACTTGAGAAACATCACTTTGATGTTATGCACACGATGTTTTGATAAATATTTGTCTGTTTATGATGTCATTGAATCCAGTTAGCACATAATGTAATATTATCACATTGTTTCTATATAGGGGGCTTCCTCTGCAAAATACAATTGTCCTGATGATGGTCTTATAGACACCTGCAACAAAGACCGAAACGTCGACCTCGTCATCATCTCCAAAGCAATTTATTTTCTTATGAGTAACTTTTGTACATAAATGGACTTAGTTATTCACTGCTATTGAAAGGAGTTGATGTCCTGTTATGAACTGATTTGCTGATTTGCACACATATCTGTTCATGACTTTTTTTGCTTACATTGATTTGTCTGTTGTATCCCTGTGAATTCATTTTCTTCTGACTGATGAAATACAATATTTTTTCATAAAAATAGATTTGTTTGTGTGCTTTTTCTTCCCTTTTCATTCAATGTGACCAATATCAATAATTATTTTGGTTATCCTATGGATACATTTGGGTTAGATTGCTGAAAACTAACTACCAAGACTCATGCTAATAAATTTATTTAAGTAGTGTATAAACAAAATCCCTTGTGGCTATTCCCTACTTTATATTGTTCACTGCCCAAGCCTACAAGGGTTTATTGGGTTACCCCGAATTTTTTTAGGAATGGCATGGGAGCAGCAGGTCACAGAGTCAAGTTCCTGCTCCCACTCACATACCATCACCAAGATGACTTCTGGAGGGAAATGGTATCTAGCCCTGACATCTTGACTGGACATCCCAAATTGGTTGATCCTTTGACTTAATATCCTCTCTACTCTCCTCCTCCTCCTTCTCCTCCTCAAGTCTTCTTTCCCACATGGCAAGGGGCAGAGCAACAAACACATTAAGCTACATGTTTGAAGATTTGGGTGTGTTCGCTCTGCTTTCATATGTGCTGCAGGGCTGCGATTGGCGGGTGGGCTTCAGTATGGTGGGGGATGGTAGGCACTTGGACAGGTGTTTAGCATTGATGAAAATAATCATCTGGGCCAAATGCGGGTATTCCGGCCTGGAGGCGAGCATTTCGGCCTAAGTGCCGAAATTACGGCCCAAGAGCAGGCGTAAAGATAGGAGTCATAAGTGATTTCTGTGAATACCAAACACTCATAAGTGCCTTCTGTGAATACCAAAAGTCATATATTTAGAATTTTGTCTCAGATTAGTTTTGTTAATCGGGCCCTCTGTCCTTATCTTCTGCAGGTTCTAACGCTTCTCAAATTTTTCTGCTTGCGACGGAGTTTAAAGATTGCAGATCGTAAGAATTAGAAGGTGTGCATCTCAGCTCAATCCAAAGATACATATCATTATTCCAATCCTGTCCCACCTCTCCTGGACTACAATGACAGAGTTTTTAAAATATAGTAGAATATCTATGGTGAAAGCTTTGTAGAACTTTTAACTCCTCCTTGAAACGGCAAAATTATTGGTCCCTTCCCTCACAATCTTCGAAGGAGAGACACTCCTCCTGTGAATGGTGCAAGTGGTCTAACTGCTTCCCTTTGTTTTTATGGGCATTACAAGTCCAAGTGTTAATAAGCCCATGAAGACTCCTCCTCCCTCATCCTTTCCCAGGAAAAGGCTTAATTTCTAAACCATATGGGATTATTACGCGGAGCAGGCTTGAATGCACCTGCTGGCCACAAGAGTAATCATCTTGACCCAGAAGGGTAGTTCAAAGACCGTATCTCTATCAGGATTGGCAAAAGAGCATACTGCAACATCCAAAGTGCATGAAGGAAAATTACCAAATTAACATTACTTATGCAATTGGAACATTTGTTAACCTGAACGTGAGCTCAACCTTTTCAGTAGGTTGGTCTTTTGCTGCAGCGGGACAACAGTAAAGCACTGCAGACTTAGGACCTGATTTACATATCAGCGGACGGATTAATCCATCACAACTGTGATGGATAACTCATCCGCTGCAACATAAATGTCTTAGGATATTATGGGATTTATATTTCGGTGGCTGGGATATCTGTCACTGTTTTGACGGAGTAACCTGTCTGCCGAAATCTAAATCAGGCCCTAACTGAGTATAATAAAAAAAATTGCAATATGGCTTCTTGAAGGCTGAAATGAAATAGAAAGACTGCTTAATCATTGTATTGAAGTTCCTATCTGTGACAGTCTCCTGTGTGTAATGAAGGAGCCACCCGGCCTGTCCACACACCCATGCACGCACACACACCCCGAGGGTATAAATAAAGGGGCGCAAGACCACACGGGGTCTTCGACCCGAGTAGTAAAGCTAGTCAGTGTGAATTATTAAATGTAGTGAAGCCCGAATTAGCGGCCTAGGCCTTTCCTTGCCCCGGGTGACCCACATCACCACACTGGTGACGAGGCGGTTCTGTCCCACGCCTCGCCCCCACGGATGCACGTCGGCTTTAGAGCCTTGTGTCCACGGTGCTCACGCTGCCCGCGCTTGAGCTGCTGCCGAGTCGCGGGTGCTTACCCTGCCGTCTGGCACCTGATCGGAGTGGAGCTGTCCTTCGCGCCTGGAGCAGCGCTGAGGTGAGGCCTCTCCTGCATGGAGGCGGTTGGCGGTGTGCGCTGCTATCCCCTGCGCTACGCCGCCTCCGTCTGCTGGACTGGCCCGTCTTGCTGCCCGGCCACGCTCACGCCCAAGTGGTGCAGCCAGCGGGCGAAACCACGCGCTGGGGCCTGTGCACTGTGTGCGCTCACACACGGGGTCTGTGTCGGCCCTCGCGAGCTGGAACTGATGGGAGGTGCGCCCCCACCACTCTTCACTGCATGCTGCCGTCGGCGCAACTCCGAAGGTCATTGCCCCACAAGCCAGCCTCCTCCCCGCAATAGCAAAGGGACATGCACCCACCTCCAGCCTGCCTGGGTAGACAGCTTCATTTATCCTTGGGACCACGCCACAAGGAGGAGCCATGCCCGCTCCTGGACCCACGGAGCTGCTGCGACCCCCTCCCTGGCTGGAGGCAACTTCTTGTGTGGGGGTTTACTGAGTCTGCCACAGAGTGCTTTGAGAGCCAGTTCTCCTCGCATGCCAGTGCCCGCACACCATTGTGTGCCCACCCAAGTACACCTATCTGCGAGAGAAGACAGTACGCACTCGGGCCCACGCGAACGGGATCCCTGCTGCGCTACGCAGACGGCCACGTCAAGGGACGATGAACAATCCGGCCACCACCGATGGGGCCGCCCCATCAACTGCGCCAGCTCCACCGCAGGCTGCGCTCCAGGGCCACATACTGTGGCCGGTTCATCCCCAACCTTGCGTCTCTCTCTGTGCCTCTTTGGGTCCTAACTAAGGCAGGACAATCATGGACCTGGTCAGCCAAGCAGGACATGGCGTTTCAGGCAGTCAAAGATGCCCTCATAGAGGATCGGGTAATGGCATACTTCCGCCCGAACAGGCACACAGAGGTCATGGTGGACGCCAGCCCTGTCAGCCTGGGAGCTGTCCTCATGCAAGAAACGGAGTCGAGAGACTGGGTACCCACTGCGTATGCCAGTCGGGCACTGACTGCCACCAAGATGCGGTATGCTTAAACAGAACGAGAGGTGGTGGTGATAAAGTGGGCGTGTCAACACGTTCATCTATACCTCTATGGCCATGAGTTTCGGGTGATCACAGACCACAAGCCCCTTGCCCCGCTGTTCGCTGGAACTGCCAGACTTGCACCCCCACGGATTGAGAGGTGGGCCATGCAGCTGCAAACTTACCGCTTCGAGGTGCACTTCCGACCAGGGGCGGACAATCCAGCTGATTTCCTGTCGCGCCATCCGAGCGCGCCCCTACCAGCTCTCATGGAAGGAGATGTCGATGATGTCGAGGAATTCGTGCAGATGATCTCACAAGAAGCCTGTCCTGTCGCTCTAACGCTGGAAGACGTAGGAAAAGCCACAGAGGCCGACAAATGTCTCACAAGGGTAAAAAACACGCTGACCAATCGAAACTGGAGACACTTCCTAGACGGAGTCAGTTCCCTCACGGCAGAGGAACAATGCTTTCGGTAACAAGTCTGGAGAGCGAACTCAGCGAAGGTCCCCACAGGGTGATACTCCGAGGAACCTCCCTTGTGATCCCAACAAGTCTGCAGAAGGAAGTAATCCGGATAGCACATCAAGGCCACCAAGGTGTGTCCAAGACCAAAGCCCGGCTCCGAAGTAAAGTATGGGTTCTAGGGATGGACGCTACGGTGGAAGAGGTGGTGCGCAACTGCCACTCGTGCTCAATCAGGAGCAGAGAACCGGTGCCACACCTGGTAATCATGGAAGAGCCATGCCCAGATCCATGGTCCAAAGTGAGCATCGATTTTGGATCGTTCCCATATGGCCGGAACACCCTAGTGCTCATCGACTCGCATTCACGGTTCCCCGTGGTAGAGGTAGTGCCCTCGACGGCATTTCCGAATGTCAAAACGATACTGGATCAGACATTTGCGATGATGGGTCTGCCCGAGGAAATCTGGTCAGATAATGGGCCACCATTCGAGGGCAGAGACTTCTAGGCCTACCTGACATCCCGTGGCATCAGGCACAGGAACATTACCCCACAGTGGCCCGAGGCAAATGGGGAAGTGGAACAGTTTATGTGAACTCTGAACAGGGCCCTCCGGATCGGGGTAGAAAAGAGAGATGATGCCGAAGAATGTATCTCACAATTCCTCAGTGCCTATCGCCAAACACCACACTGCACCACCCGGTGTGCTCCGGCGCATCTGCTATTCCGAAAGGTCCCCAGAGACTGCGTGCCGGCTGGTCCGTCTTGTAGTCTCCCGGAACTCGACCAGAATGCCACACAAGAGAGAAGGAAGTTGTCCAACGATAAAGTGAGCCAAGCTCAAAGAGCCCGACCAATGAACATTGGGGTTGGGGACAGAGTGATACTAAAAGACCGTCACCCAAACTGGAATTATCACACGGCATATGAGCCCGAAGTTTGGGAAGTGGTCAACGTCCAAGGGACCATGGTGTCGGCGGTGCAAGGCACCCGGGTGGTCACACAAAACACGTCATGGTTTAAGAGAGTTCCCAGGGATCTGGGAACTGTAAATCCAGCGGTCGAATAGATGGAGAACGGAGAAGGGACGGTCTCTGCAGAGACCTCACAGTACCAACGCGAGGAAACGCAAACACAACCTCGGACCGAACCCGAAATGACTGATGTCAGGAAGAGTCCAGTGGAGGGAGAAACCATCCCCGCGGAGGATCCTGAAGGGTCGGAAGCAAGCAAGAACTCCTGGAGCCAGAAGTACGGTCTCCGGCCGAATCTGACCCCTAGCCAGAGACTGAGAGACTATGCGTGGTGCACACACAAGATCTGAGTGCTCACCGGAGAAGAGGCTATGTATCCGAAAGATTGAAGGGTTGTAATGATGGAGCCACCTGGCCCGTCCACACAGGCACGCACGCACACACACCCCGAGGGCGGGCTAGTCCAGGGGTATAAATAAAGGGGCGCGAAACCGCACGGGATCTTCGGCCCAGAGTAGTAAAGCGAGTCAGTGTGAATTATTAAAATTAGTGAAGGCCTAAATTAGCGGCCTAGGCATTTCCTTGCCCCCGGTGACCAACGTCACCACACTGTGTGAGATACGTGTGCAAATGTGATCAAATTCAGCCAAAACAGTGCTTCTTACCACAGCTATGCAGCAACAGTCCTTATTTTAATATTCACTCTATTCAGTCTAATTTACCAGTGCTTACAGTGAGTGTGGCTACGTTAGCAATTCTCAATCACAGCAGATGTATAAAATAGGTACGCATAAAATCAGAAAATGGAAACCAGAGTGAAAATTCGGTCAGAATATTATTCATCGCAAGCTTCATCCCCAGCAGTGAACCCTTTTGAAAAATTGCTTTCATTAGTTCATATCTCATCAAACTTTCCCCAACTGAACCATTGCAGCAAACTTAACAGCAGCGACTGGCAAGAATGATGACAGACTAGATGGTACATGAGCACTTTGTCACAACAATATTCACAGAGTCAAAAGCCAGACTTCTGTTATTGGCATGCGACAATGGATAAATGTACAGGACTAAGCAGACTTGCAATAAAATATGTGCAGCAAGTGTATTCTTCTAGGGTGTTTTCAGTGTAGCTGGGTTAAGCTTCAGTGACAGGGCAGCCAGTATATCACATCAAACTGGTGAGATGTTAACCATCCTGAAATTGAACTGCTATCAAACTTTATGAGGCCTTTATGAAGAACCACGGGCTGAAAAAGATCTCTCGGAAACACATGTCAGTGTTAAACCCGCACAGACATTATTAGTTACCCCTGACATGCAAAGGTTTTGTTTATCACCTTCATTGTTCTACTGCTGTGCACTGTTTAAAAACACATTTAGACCTACAATTATTACAACCATATTTTGCCAACAATGGAAACAAATTTCACACGTTTTTAGGGTAGTTGTTCATTTTAATCCTCAAATAACCTTCTGCCAGCAGGCGTGACTCGCAAATTGCAGTCCGCAGGTTTCGTATCACTGAATACTGACAAATAATGATGGCATTAACTTAAGGATCTGACGTCACTTCAGTGCCAGTGGCTTATGTGAACTCACTGGCATGCAAAGGACTCCAGCAAATATTTTCCACATGCAGCCTCTCTCTTGCACATTCTTTGATCTAACACTATATTAGTCGCTTGACTCACCTATGTTGTCCATTTGAAACTACTTAGTAGGCAATAAAAGGAATCCTTTTCCAAACAGACTATTTACATGCGACTATGATAAAATGTGTTATATATGTTACCCATCTATTGCAGATGAGTTAAAGAATTATTGAGCCTCCGACAATTTTTTTTGGGTAATTGTTAGAAATTGGATTTCTGGTTGGCTAAGGCTTGCGCCAAAGCCAGGCAGAAACCACCCCTCTAGTCAGGGCAAGGGAGTTACACGCCAAGATAACCCCTGCTCAGCCCCTTGGTAGCTTGGCACTAGCAGTAAGGCTTATCCTGGAGGCAATGTGTAAAGCGTTTACGCAACACACACACACAGCAGCAACAATCTAGGCACACCACAGAAAGGAACTCCACACAAGATTATATAACAAAATAGCCTTTGTATTACCATAAAACACATTAGATCATAATCACACACATACACTGTGCCAAATGGAATTGGGCAGTATTTACAGGGGATTATTTACACATGACAGGGCCAATTGGGCCACTGTCAGAATCAGCACTTAGTAGAAATATTGGATGTAGCAAATAGAATAATTGTAGCACAAAATAATAATTGTAGAACACAACCAGTAACCACTGGTAAAAGGTAGGCACACACTACGCAATACTAATCACCATAGGCATAGGTCACATAGGGAAACATAAACTGACAAGCATAAATTATGCTAGGCAAAACAATCTCCTAATCATAAAAACACAGTTGGAGGTATGACAGGCATAAAGGCATTGCACATTACACACAAATCACATTAGGCAATTATCATTATAAACACAGTAGGCAATCACCTTGCGCAAGAATCCCAGAAGTTACTGACCCCAGGCCAACTGGCCTTCCATGGGGTTCAAATGCCCTTTGTCCCCAAAGTCAGGACTGGCTGCGCACGGATGTACGTTGTTACAACGCATGCTTTTACTACGCATGCCTTTACAACGCAGGTTTTTCAACGCAAGTCGTTACAATGACTTGCTTTGGGGGGTGCTGGATAGTGAATAGTTTAATTTACTATTCCAACTCCAGTCCCCGTGGATAGTAGGGAAGGAGTTGGATAGTAAATTAAACTATTACCAATCCTAGAGCGCCCCCCAGCGCAATTCGTGGTAATGACTTGCGTTGAAAAACCTGCGTTGTAAAGGCACTGTGTGGTTCAGTATTCCATAACAGGTCACTGCTACTTTCCGAGATTGCTCCTTTATGTCTAGATTGTAGTCCAACCAGACTCTAAGGCTTTTGATTTGTTCTTTTGGGGTGGTATACTATCCACACACTTGGGCGGGTATAGGGAGCTGGGACCTAGGGGGGAAGGTTTGACCAGGAACATCAGGTCAGTTTTTGCTCCATTCACTTTCAAATGCGAGTCTTCCATCTAAGCAGACACTTTTGCCAGACAGCCGGCCAGATTATTTATCCCGTTCTCAGATTGGTTTAGGGAAACAATCAGTTGGGTATCATCTGGATAGGGAACAATCTGTATGCCAAAGGATTCGACGATCTTGGCCAGAGGGCTCATATAAATATTAAAGAGGGTGGGGCTCAGGGACGAGCCCGAGGGACCCCACAACTCAGCTCCATACTTTTGGAGATGGAGTTGTCCTCAAAGACTTGAAATGATCGGTCATCTAAGAAGGATTCCAACCACTTAAATGCAGTTCCTGAAACTCGTGCTTCTCTACTTCTAGAAATCAGCAGTTGGTGATTGACAGTATCATATGCCGCGCTCAGGTCGAGGAGGACAATTGCTGCTAAGCCCCCAACATCTAGAATTTTCCTGGCTTCCTCTACAACTACCACCAAGGCCGTCTCTTTGCCCTGCTGGGGTCTAAAGCCGGTCTGTGAGGGATGGAAGCAGTCATTTTCCTCTAAAAAGGTGGACAGAATGGAACTGACATGCTTTTCCGCAATTTTTGAGATCCCTGGTAAAAGCGAGATGGGCCAGTAGTTAACAAATATTTCAGGGTCCAAGCATGGTTTTGTAAGCAATGCTTTGACCATGGCCCGTTTCCATAGAGAGGGAACGATCCCGGAGGCGAGTGAAAGGTTAATGAGAAGCAAAGATGGGCGCGACACTGCTGGCCTCTCCACCGGATCGCCCCTCAGCATTCTGGGATTAGTAGTGCGGGTAGCACAGGAAACTGGAAAGTTCAAAGTGTATCACCTTGGTTGGTGCAATTCAGCTCTAGAAAGTTCGGTAATCTCTAGACCCGAGACATGGCCCGGGTTTCGGGATTTATATCCCTCATCAGTAGAGATAAAGTTCAGGGGTGGTGAAGAAAGCTGCCGTAGATCCGTCAAGGGCTTCGTTGCTTGCTCGGCACGCAGGTGCGTTTCCCAAAAAGCCCGTCGGCTTTGGAGGCTCGCAAAAGCCCTTAAGTAAAAAGCAAAGATGGGCGCGACACTGCTGGCCTCTCCACCGGATCGCCCATCAGCATTCTGGGATTAGTAGTGCGGGTAGCACAGGAAACTGGAAAGTTCAAAGTGTATCACCTTGGTTGGTGCAATTCAGCTCTAGAAAGTTCGGTAATCTCTAGACCGGAGACATGGCCCGGGTTTCGGGATTTATATCCCTCATCAGTAGAGATAAAGTTCAGGGGTGGTGAAGAAAGCCACCGTAGATCCATCAAGGGCTTCGTTGCCTGCTCGGCACGCAGGTGCGTTTCCCAAAAAGCCCATCAGCTTTGGAGGCTCACTAAATCCCTTAAGTAAAAAGCAAAGATGGGCGCGACACTGCTGGCCTCTCCACCGGATCGCCCATCAGCATTCTGGGATTAGTAGTGCGGGTAGCACAGGAAACTGCAAATTCAAAGTGTATCACCTTGGTTGGTACAATTCAGCTCTAGAAAGTTCGGTAGTCTCTAGACCCGAGACATGGCCCGGGTTTTGGGATTTATATCCCTCATCAGTAGAGATAAAGTTCAGGGGTGGTGAAGAAAGCCGCCGTAGATCCGTCAAGGGCTTGGTTGCCTGCTCGGCACGCAGGTGCGTTTCCCAAAAAGCCCATCGGCTTTGGAGGCTCGCAAAAGCCCTTAAGTAAAAAGCAAAGATGGGCGCGACACTGCTGGCCTCTCCACCGGATCGCCCCTCAGCATTCTGGGATTAGTAGTGCGGGTAGCACAGGAAACTGGAAAGTTCAAAGTGTATCACCTTGGTTGGTGCAATTCAGCTCTAGAAAGTTCGGTAATCTTTAGACCCGAGACATGGCTAGGGTTTCGGGATTTGTATCCCTCATCAGTAGAGATAAAGTTCAGGGGTGGTGAAAAAAGCCGCCGTAGATCCGTCAAGGGCTTCGTTGCCTGCTCGGCACGCAAGTGCGTTTCCCAAAAAGCCCGTCGGCTTTGGAGGCTCGCAAAAGCCCTTAAGTAAAAAGCAAAGATGGGCGCGACACTGCTGGCCTCTCCACCGGATCGCCCCATAGCATTCTAGGATTAGTAGTGCGGGTAGCACAGGAAACTGGAAAGTTCAGAGTGTATCACCTTGGTTGGTGCAATTCAGCTCTAGAAAGTTCGGTAATCTCTAGACCCGAGACATGGCCCGGGTTTCGGGATTTATATCCCTCATCAGTAGAGATAACGTTCAGGGGTGGTGAAGAAAGCCGCTGTAGATCCGTCAAGGGCTTTGTTGCCTGCTCGGCACGCTGGTGCGTTTCCCAAAAAGCCCGTCGGCTTTGGAGGCTCGCAAAAGCCCTTAAGTAAAAAGCAAAGATGGCGCGACACTGCTGGCCTCTCCACCGGATCGCCCCTCAGCATTCTGGGATTAGTAGTGCGGGTAGCACAGGAAACTGGAAAGTTCAAAGTGTATCACCTTGGTTGGTGCAATTCAGCTCTAGAAAGTTCGGTAATCTCTAGACCCGAGACATGGCCCAGGTTTCGGGATTGATATCCCTCATCAGTAGAGATAAAGTTCAGGGGTGGTGAAGAAAGCCGCCGTAGATCCGTCAAGGGCTTTGTTGCCTGCTCGGCACGCAGGGGCGTTTCCCAAAAAGCCCATCGGCTTTGGAGGCTCGTAAAAGCCCTTAAGTAAAAAGCAAAGATGGGCGCGACACTGCTGGCCTCTCCACCGGATCGCCCCTCAGCATTCTGGGATTAGTAGTGCGGGTAGCACAGGAAACTGGAAAGTTCAAAGTGTATCACCTTGGTTGGTGCAATTCAGCTCTAGAAAGTTCGGTAATCTCTAGACCCAAGACATGGCCGGGTTTCGGGATTTATATCCCTCATCAGTAGAGATAAAGTTCAGAGGTGATGAAGAAAGCCGCCGTAGATCCATAAAGGGCTTCGTTGCCTGCTCGGCACGCAGGTGCGTGTCCCAAAAAGCCCGTCGGCTTTGGAGGCTCGCAAAAGCCCTTAAGTAAAAAGCAAAGATGGGCGCGACACTGCTGGCCTCTCCACCGGATCGCCCATCAGCATTCTGGGATTAGTAGTGCTGGTAGCACAGGAAACTGGAAAGTTCAAAGTGTATCACCTTGGTTGGTGCAATTCAGCTCTAGAATCCTAAAACCCGGGACATGTATCGGGTCTAGAGATTCATCAGTCCAACAAGTACCGACTTGTACCCACCTGGGTGATCCACTAAAGAACTCCAAGCACCAGAGTCCCGAGGGGCGATCCGGAGGAGGGACTAGCAGTGTGCGCTCCATTGATGACTAAACACAATATGGCTCCCTTGAGCTTTGGGCCGACGGGCTCTTGGACGACGCACCTGCGTGCCGGTTCTGGCATCGAGGCCTTTGACTGTTGTGTGGCGGCCTTCTCTTCCACCCCTAACGATCTTTCTCTACTGATGAGGGAAGTTATCCCGAAACCCGAGACATGTCTCGGGCGATATCCTAAAACCCGGGACATGAATCGGGTCTAGAGATGCATCAGTCCAACAAGTACCGACTTGCACCCACCTGGGTGATCCACTAAAGAACTACAAGCACCAGAGTCCCGAGGGGCGATCCGGAGGAGGGGCTAGCGGTGTGCGCTCCATTGATGACTAAACACAATATGGCTCCCTTGAGCTTTGGGCCGACGGGCTCTTGGACGACGCACCTGCGTGCCGGTTCTGGCATCGAGGCCTTTGACTGTTGTGTGGCGGCCTTCTCTTCCACCCCTAACGATCTTTCTCTACTGATGAGGGAAGTTATCACGAAACCCGAGATATGTCTCGGGCGATAAACTAAAACCCGGGAAATGTATCGGGTCTAGAGATTCATCAGTCCAACAAGTACTGACTTGCACCCACCTGGGTGATCCACTTCAGAACTACAAGCACCAGAGTCCAGAGGGGCGATCCGGAGGAGGGGCTAGCGGTGTGCGCTCCATTGATGACTAAACACAATATGGCTCCCTTGAGCTTTGGGCCGACGGGCTCTTGGATGACGCACCTTCGTGCCGGTTCTGGCATCAAGGCCTTTGACTGTTGTGTGGAGGCTTTCTCTTCCACCCCTAACGATCTTTCTCTACTGATGAGGGAAGTTATCCCGAAAGCCGAGACATGTCTCGGGCGATATCCTAAAACCCGGGACATGTATCGGGTCTAGAGATTCATCAGTCCAACAAGTACCGACTTGCACCCACCTGGGTGATCCACTAAAGAACTACAAGCACCAGAGTCCCGAGGGGCGATCCGGAGGAGGGGCTAGCGGTGTGCGCTCCATTGATGACTAAACACAATATGGCTCCCTTGAGCTTTGGGCCGACGGGCTCTTGGACGACGCACCTGCGTGCCGGTTCTGGCATCGAGGCCTTTGACTGTTGTGTGGCGGCCTTCTCTTCCACCCCTAACGATCTTTCTCTACTGATGAGGGAAGTTATCCCGAAACCCGAGACATGTCTCGGGCGATATCCTAAAACCCGGGACATGTATCGGGTCTAGAGATTCATCAGTCCAACAAGTAACGACTTGCACCCACCTGGGTGATCCACTAAAGAATTACAAGCACCAGAGTCCAGCGGGGCGATCCGGAGGAGGGGCTAGCGGTGTGCGCTCCATTGATGACTAAACACAATATGGCTCCCTTGAGCTTTTGGGCGACGGGCTCTTAGGTGACGCACCTGCGTGCCGGTTCTGGCATCGAGGCCTTTGACTGTTGTGTGGCGGCCTTCTCTTCCACCCCTAACGATCTTCTCTACTGATGAGGGAAGTTATCCCCAAACCTGAGACATGTCTCGGGCGATATCCTAAAACCCGGGACATGTATCGGGTCTAGAGATTCATCAGTCCAACAAGTACCGACTTGCACCCACCTGGGTGATCCACTAAAGAACTACAAGCACTAGAGTCCCGAGGGGCGATCCGGAGGAGGGGCTAGCGGCGTGCGCTCCATTGATGACTAAACACAATATGGCTCCCTTGAGCTTTGGGCCGACGGGCTCTTGGACAACGCACCTGCATGCCGGTTCTGGCATCGAGGCCTTTGACTGTTGAGTGTAGGCCTTCTCTTCCACCCCTAACGATCTTTCTCTACTGATGAGGGAAGTTATCATGAAACCCGAGACATGTCTCGGGCGATATCCTAAAACCCGGGACATGTATCGTGTCTAGAGTTTCATCAGTCCAACAAGTACCGACTTGCACCCACCTGGGTGATCCACTAAAGAACTACAAGCACCAGAGTCCCGAGGGGCGATCCGGAGGAGGGGCTAGCGGTGTGCGCTCCATTGATGACTAAACACAACATGGCTCCCTTGAGCTTTGGGCCGACGGGCTCTTGGACGACGCACCTGCGTGCCAGTTCTGGCATCGAGGCCTTTGACTGTTGTGTGGCGGCCTTCTCTTCCACCCCTAACGATCTTTCTCTACTGATGAGGGAAGTTATCCCGAAACCCAAGACATGTCTCGGGCGATATCCTAAAACCCGGGACATGTATCGGGTCTAGAGATTCATCAGTCCAACAAGTACCGACTTGCACCCACCTGGGTGATCCACTAAAGAACTACAAGCACCAGAGTCCCGAGGGGCGATCCGGAGGAGGGGCTAGCGGTGTGCGCTCCATTGATGACTGAGAGGTTAATGAGGTCCAGCATAGTAGGCGCCACTGTCTCAAAGGCCTGGTTCAAAACGCTGAGGGGGGCACGTCTCTAGGAGAACCTGATTTCAGTATATTAGAATAGATTTTTTGAGATTTCATGTCCAGGGGCGGGATGACCACCAAGGAAAAGGCTAGTAATTTCGACTTGTTTTCCAGTGGTGGGTCGTTCAGAGGGGCTACAACCGGAGAAAATGCCGAAAAATGTACTTGGATTTATGTTAAGTATTCTGCCAGATTATTACAACATCCTAAAATATCATCAGTGGGCTGCACTGGGGATGGGCGACTAGGAAGAGATTTGGCAATTTTAAAAATTTCACGAGGAGAGTTAGAGGCTGAGGTAATCCTTGTAGCATAATACGAGGATTGGGCCCTTCTGATTTCTAACTTGTATGTTTTAGTAGCCTCCCTGTAATCACTCTTCTCATTGGAGAAATCTTTCCTCCAATGCCTCTCCAATTCTTTACATTTTTGTTTCAGCTCACTGAGCTTAGGCGTGTACCATACGATATTTTTTGAACCCTTCTTATTGGTTGTCCATTTTTTAGGAGCCAACAGGTCCAGGGAAGATTTGAGCCATTGATTAAACTTGTTGTTGGCGGATTCAGGATCAACCTCAAACACCAATCGGGTGTTACTGAGAGTAAACACCCAGGACTCAGCAGGAAGCTTGGCCCAGTTACGGTTCAACTTCTTTATCGGTTCCAATGGCAGATCATATAGTGATCTGACCAAGGCATCGGGATAGGCTTTTTCACCATCAAATTGTTAATGTTGGAAACGATGGGGTCAAGTAAATGACCTTTTTGGTGCATGGGACTGGTCACTTTCAGGTTGAGTAGAAGAGCACCCAGACTGTCAGTCATCTCCACAATGGGTGAAGAGATATCATCAAAATGGGCATTCAAATCACCCAATATGGAGAAGTTGGGGAGGGAGCTAACTGATTTGGCTATTATCTCGGGTAGGTCTCTGTTGAAGTGCCCAATAGCTCCTGGGGTCGGTAGATTAAGACCCCGGAGAAGGTGCAAGTGTGAGAGAAGCTGATAGCAAAAGAGAGACTTTCACAGTCAGGAAACAGGCCTGTTTTGGTAAGAGAATTAAATGTATCTTTATAAATAATGGCCAGGGCCCCTCCTCTATTTAATACCCGATATTGTCTTTGGATCAGATAGCCTTGAGGAAGTGCCTGGACCACTACTGGATCTAGGCCTAGATGTATCAAGATTCCATTTTGCGAATCTTAAATAGCGATTTTTAACGAATCGCTATTTAGAATTAGCAAAATGGAATGTATGTAAAAAATCGCTTTTTTTTAGCGATTCCTTATTATTCTTTATTTGCGAATTCGCATTTTGTGAATTCGCAAATAAGGAATAATTTCCCATGCATTCCTATGGGCCAGGAGGCCCATAGGAATGATTGTGAAGTAATTCTCAAATTGCGAATTCGCAATTTGCTATTCGGAATTTGAGAATTATTTCAAGGGTGCAGGGGTGTCTCATGGACACCCTGCTGCACCCCTGAAACTTACATGTGTGTGCATATGGCGCACATACATGCCCTATGGGCATGTATGTGTGTCACATGCCACCCTCAAAGTTGCAAAATGTTGTGTTTTGAAAGGATTTCGCAAATTAACACGAACCTCAAATTGGTGTTAATTTGCGATTCCTTAACCTGAATTCGCAATTGAAAAAAGCTTCATACATGGCATTTAAGGAATCGCAAAATTGCGATTCCTTAAAAGCTTAAGCAAAATAAGGAATCGCAAATTTTTGCGATTCCTTATTTTGCTAATTCCACATACATCCCAAAAGATGCAAAATGTCCGTTTGCGATTCGTTAAGGCCGAAATTCTGCGAATTTCGGCCTTAACGAATCGCAAAAGGCTTGATACATCTAGGCCCTAGTGAGCTGGTAAGCCAAGTTTCCGTATCGTCTTGTTCAGAATTAACACGATTTAATTTGCATGTTCAGGTAACGAGCGGAAGTTCAGCGAGCACATTTTGCAAGCTGTCTGGTGAAGGGGAATCTTTACTGCTGAGACCTGAGGGTCTAGTTCAAAAGAACAATGGGGGCATATACTACTTGCAAAGGGTGGTGCTATACTGTGATAGCATACCTGTGCCACAGTCCCTCTGAAGTCATGACGCTGGGCTGCCGAATGAAAACGTGGTTTTCAGGAGTTCTGGCCTCATGCCTGTTCAGGCGCAGACGGGCTTGCTTGCTGCGCTGTCGCGTCATCCGCCGTTTTTCAATCAAGGGCGAGCGTGAGGAGCATGGCAGCTAGAGCGCTAAACTACTTGTCAATACCCCTAAATGTCCGCCCCCTCCACGAGGATTAAACACAGCTCCTTCCCGGACTAACAGGTGCCAATGGCTGATAGGTTAAAACATTCAGGTAAAAACGCTTTTAAAACGTATGTGAAAAATCGCAATCAGTTTCTCAAAGAATTCTCTGTGCAGCAGCCGAAAATTAGACTGCTAGCATTCAGTGTTGGGCTCTGTTCCTCTGCGCAGTCGCATCTTCCGCCACGTTTCAATCAAGGGCGAGCGTGAGTACCATGGCAGCTAGAGCGCTAACCTACTTGTCAATGCCCCTAAATGTCCACCCCTTCCCAGAGCATTGAACACAGCTCCTTCCCGGACTAACAGGTGCAAATGGCCAATAGGTTAAAACATTCAGGTAAAAACACTTTCAAATCTTATGTGCAAAATCGCAAGCAATTTGCAACACCTCAATTTGAGCAGTGTTGCGTTAATCCTGACTTATTAAGCCACTCACTGCCACACAAAGTGGCCTTGCGTGCTAGATAATTTGCATTTTGGTGTTGCGCCATGCATGCACCACAATGCGTAGTGCAAAAATGACACAACCTCCTCGATAAATTGGACCGTGAGTAAATAATCATTGTGTTGAATCTTTCACATTTATTGCTCAGCACTCCCTAAAAGACTTTCAAAAGCACTGACGACTAAGGACGATATGTAGTAAAAAAAGGTTACAAAAATCAGGCAGCAATTTGCTAGCATTATTTTTGTGACCATTATAAACATTATAAAATCATATTTTCTTTTTTAAATTATCCAACTATCCACCTCAATTGTGTTTAGATTATCCACCACTTTATGAAAAGGGATGAAGATTAGGCTATTTCATTTGTTTCATAAGATTAGTATTTCAAATGTATCTAGGCCTCCATACTTCATAAAGCAACTGATTTTGTTAGATGTGTTTGATATTGCATATAAACATGTGAGTCTACATTGAATCAGGCAAAGTTTCCTTTTTCTAGGTAGGGGAAAATGTGCCACTTATCTCAATAGAATCCTTTGACACTCTATTTTTCATATCAGTATTCTCTCTAACATGTGAGCCATTGGTTACATTCATACTTCTCTGATTGGGATTATAAGAGAATGTGGGACCAGTTTGGTGGTTAGTTTACTAGATATCAGTGCCAAAAAGAAATTAATGCAATATAAATGTGGCATAGGCAGCATATGTCTGTTTCCTATCTATTGCATAACTCCAAGGAATCACCTTAGGCACCAAAGGTCATGTCTGAAGATAAGTTGAACAAGGTTATGACTGTGGCTTCCAGGACCTACATTAGATAGTCTAAAGCGCTGAATCCCATTTCTAGGTGATGGCTCATGCCCATATCTACCTATAAGATGTTGAAAAAAACAGAGAACTCAGTAAACTGCTGATGATATTAAATTCATGCTGAAAGTGCAAAGGATGACAGAGAGTGACATGAATGGCGGTAGTGGTTATAAATTGGGGAATTATGTTGCATTAGATGAGATTGTGGATGTGTGTGTGGTATGATGTTATGTTATGTTAAAATTATATGAGTGCATGTTCACCCATTGGTTTCTTGGCGCTAAATATAGGAGTAACCAGGAACCTGATAGGTTATTCATATACATATGAGTAATCTGGAGCCTGATAGGTTGTTATATTCAGAAGTCTCCTGAAGATCTGGAAGTCTGTACAGGATCTGCTGTGGTAGGGCATTCCAAAAGTGGGGGCCTAAAACAACAAATCTACAGCCACCAAGTCTCTTCAGCTTGAAGGTCTGAGTGACCAGGAGGTTCAGGTGGGTTGAGCGCAGATTGTGAGCAGGTCTGTACCTCTGAATAAGGTTGGAAACAAATTTTGGACATGGGCCATACAGAGATTTGAAGATGAAACACCCAATTTTGAAAGAGGAACATTGTGTTACGGGGAGCCAATGTAAATTCTTCATTAGAGATGAAGCGTGTTGCCATCTTGGCTGCTGGAACATCAGTCTGGCAGCCTGATTCTGCACCATCTGCAGTCTTTTGATTAAATATGCCGGAAGGCCTTAATAAAGTGAGTTGGCATAATCTATGTGGGAGATGACCAAAGATAGAACTGCCTGAACCAATGCTTCCCTAGTGAGGAGTCTGCTGATATTCCTTATATTCCGAAGCTGGAAGAAGCAGGTTGAAACTACCATCCCAATCTGGGACTTCATGGAGAAGTCACAGTTGATTGTGACCCCAAGACTCTTGGAGAAAGAAGAAGGTACTGGGGGTGATCCCAGTTCGATTGGCCAGAATTTAGGGTTACAAGGGTTTGGAGCACCACCTATCATGATCAGTTTAGGTTTATTCAGATTAAGCTTTAGGTGGTTATTATTCATCCAGTTATATATGTGTGGCATAGTGGTCTGGAATTTCAGAAAAGAACCAGACGTGCTGCCAATGGTAAAGTTGAGTTGCAGGTCATCTGCATAATTAAACATGCACACATTTCTTTCTCTTAAGGACATGATCAGAGGGAGCAAATACAGGTTGAACAGGTGAGGGGATAATGAAGATCCCTGTGGCACTCTACAAGTTAATTTAACATTAGGGGCTATGAAATGGCAGAGGGGGACAGACGAGATCGGCCCTGCAGAAAGGACGCAATCCATCTGAGAGCCGGACCCTGTATACCTGCTTCCCTTACACTTTCCCTTGGAATTTCATGGTTGGCTTTGTCAAAGGCCGCAGATAGATCTAGAAGCACCAAGGCCCTTGTCGACTTCCTTCCTTAGTTCATCTAACATGGTCAGTATTACTGCCTCAGTTGAGTGAGAGGGACGAAAACCTGCTTGGTGGGAGTCAAGGAAATAAGGTTGTTCAATGAATGAACAAAGGCAGTTTGCCACATAAGTTTCCAATACTTCGGCCAAGAAGGTGAGCAGAGATATGGGGCAATAGTTTAGTGGATGATGGAAGTGGTACTGGAAGAAGTGGTGAATGTGGTGTGAATGTAAAGTAGAATGATTGTTTAATGAACGGTTGTGTGACAATAGCCTGTACATTTTAATGATTACCAGTTAGGATAATTGTTTCTGTATTACTACATATGTTATATCTACTATGTTCAATGGATTTTATTTTGTTAATTGTGTCTTGAATTGTATATTGTTTTTGTATGTAGATTAGTATGTAGTATGGGGAGGGTGATGATGCAATCCAGAACATGGAATTCTGTGGGATGGTGTGCGAGGTATGACGGTTGTGTATGCCAGTTGGAGTGGAGAAGGGTTTATTGGTGTTCACACTGGTACTGCTGTTTGTGAGGAACTGGTCTTTCAATAAATAATCATATATTTAATCCTACCTTCGCCAAGAAAAATGTATATAACATGGTGCAAAAGCTCACCTTCCATTTACATTAATGAATCAAAACTTTAATTGATTGGTTGTACATCGACCTCACTGTGAAATACCATCCTATCCAGAGCTGGACAAAGATAAATACAAGGTATTTCTATAAGTGACCTATTAGCAAACTCCTGCACATCTGAAGTGAATATCGAATTTGCCCGGTCTTCAATGATGCTAACTAACGTTTGAATTGCATTTGATATGTGAAATAAAGAAGGATGTAATTTTGTTTTGTTTTAAATGTTCCCTCCTACATTTCCTTGCTTCAACACTTAGGGGGTCATTAGGATGGCAGGCGGACTCTGGTGGATTGGGACCGCCCGCCATTGGTGCGGGGGTCCCATTGCTGACATTAGGATGGGCCCGCCACACTGGCGGGCGCATCCTGCATTCCTGACATTGTGGCGGTGGGTGCACTCAGCACCGCCTGCCGCAATGTCAGGAAGGCATGTTGTGCACTGGCAGGCACAGAGCGGTGCCTGCCATGTTGTGCATGGAACTGCAGGGGGGTACCATAGGTACCCCCATGTGCACCCTCCACCCCCCAGAATCGTAACGGGCCTCCGCAAAAGATTCCCGCATGCCTTTCCGTGGCAGTGTTGCCGCCACGGAAAGCTATGTGTCCGCCCCCATCCTAATATTGATGGCGGTGTCTAGCAGACACTGCCACCATATTAAACTCTTTTCCGCCCTGTTGACATGTAGACCGGGCGCAAAAGCGGCAGACAGTCTTTCCGTCCGCCGGGCGGGGGAAATGGGTGGAGGGCGGGGAAGGATGTTCGGCGGATCGCCACCCGACATCCTAATGGTGCGCTAAGTAGTCATTACCTAAATGCCGTGGATTAAAAGCTGGAATCAATAAAATTATGTTTCGAGAACTGTCTAATTAGTTTGACAACATGACTTCAATTTATGTACCCAATGTTGATAGGAGGTGGGCTCGCTAGCACATATCTGATTGGGGCAGTCCCTACCTTAGGTAAGAAAAACGTCTTATTTATTATGGTTAATTAGTTTGATACAATTCCGAAGGTGAAACAAAGTTTCAGTTATGTTAGTTTTATTGTTTTTCAATTTGCAATGCGGTAGTGTTTACACGTGGAGCACGTCTAAGGATGTATTTTCAATAGCCACTTTATGTCATGCCATTCGATCGCTCAAATCGCTCATTGGCTTTTATGACAACAGTCGATCCTGATGCAAAATTAACAAAACAAACGCTAAAATTGTGGATTCCGTGTGCATTGAACAATTACAGACTGTACTACTCAGGTGAAACAATAAGCTGAGCGGAGCCAGGAGATTCCGTGCTGACTTACACTTGCAAAGGTTTAATTCTGACAGTGCAGTAGAATGTGTGTGCAATGCTGTAAAACGAAGGATTCAATATCTAAGTGGCACTGAAGAAACTGTAGCCCTTGCCGAATCATAGATAACAGACAGCATTACTGTAAATTACAATTTATGTTCATGATGCACTATTTTTTTACTTCTAACATGCATGGCAGCAGTAGGATCAGACGTCCCCGACACAGTACCCTTGTTCAGCCTTGCTCCTGAGTTCATCAATCGACTAACCCTTGTATGTTCCATGCTTTGGTAAATTCGAATTAAAAGTCACTTTGAAGTTGTCCACTTGTTTACAGAGCGCTTGCCTCAAATGAATATCGAATTGGAATTAGAATGTGCCCCTTTCTCCACGAGGGGGTCCTCCCTAACCATGTTTCAAGGATACAAATGTTTCATAGCAATTTCATTAGTGTCAGGCACACAGGACTGGGCTAATGCAAGGAGTCGGAGCTAAGTGCATAATACTTTATTCACCTTCCACCTTCTTTGTCATACCCCAAAGCACCGTTCCCTCAGTGCAACTATCCACCTGCGCCACAAATGTCCATGGGGCCTCATTTATGAGGCTGTGCGTCACTTTTAAGCTGCCGATGCGTCACTTTTTTTGATGCACCAGTGGCGTAAAAAATGCACCTTGTTCCGCCATATTTACAAAGTGACGCATCTAGGTAGATGCGTCACTTTGTAAACCCCTGCGCCACATTATACCTGCGCCAGGTATAATGTATGCAAGGGGGGCGTATTGACGCAAGCAAGGGTCGTAGAAGTGACGCAGTGAAATCTATGAGATTTCATTGCGTCACTTTTAGGACGCCGTTGCGTCAAAATCTTGCACCTGCCTCACAGCAGGCTTAAGACTGACACAGGCCCTTTTACATGGGGCTTGTCCCATGTGAAAGGACACATTGCTGGAGTTGCGTCACTTTTGTGACACTCTCCAGCAATGCGTCACTTTTGCGCTTACAGATACGTCAGAAATACTGACGTATCTGTAACTCCTTGCGACATGATGCGTCATACATTAAATATGACGCATCAGGAATGTCGCAAGGAGTGTGCACTGAGAAGTGACGCATCGCTGCTTTCACGCAGAGATGCATCACTTTTCATAAATGAGGCCCATGGAACCTACCTCTCCTCCTACACAAGTGCACATTATGTTGAAAGAACACAATAAAACTACTGTAATCTTAAAAATTAAAATGGAACAACATAACAATTGGTGTACAGAATTGGATTATAACACATCGCTCCCCTAATAGGTGAAGGGGAACGAAGAGAAAAAAAAATATTCCTGCAGAATCCTCCAGGGAAGATTCTTGTCCTTCTGGATACTTTTGCCCTATCCACAATGGATTTTTCCTTCTCAACACTTTGTGAAGGAATGGGGTCACAATTATCATCCTCAGACTCGAAGGCATGTGATCTAATTTCTAGGTTACCGTTATCGAACGCCTGGTGGCGTGCACGAGTGACATTAGGGAACTCAAAATCATGGGAGACGGACTCATCATCATTGAGCTCCTCATTGGGGAGCCCTATTCGTTTCCACATTTGGGAACACTTCTGATGCGCCAACACCTTCCATCCTTTGTAATCACATTTCCTTTGTTCATTTCCACCACCTTTGTGGATTGATTTGCCTTTTCCCACGTTTACGAATAGCTTGATGCATACCACACCCCCACCAGAAAGACCATGCAGTCAAATCCTGTGAATAGCATCAAATCCTTTTTTGGATAAAGAATGTTTCCTCTCTACATTTCCTCTGACGTGTTCATAATCCACACCAATGTTCAAACATTGTTTGGTGGATCAGCTCTTAAGCCACCCCCACATCGCCGAAGGGAGCTTTTCTCTTAACAACTGGAAGGAACTAATTTCAGCAAAAAGTGTGGATTGATGTGATAATCCCAGAATGTCTCTCTGATGAATTTTTGAATTGATGTCTTGTTTTGCAAGGCCATGTGTATGCTATTCTTAAAATAACGGTTAAACGTCTCTACCAAACCTTTGGATTGTGCGTCATGTACAGCAGTGAAGGTGGGTGTGAAATTATACAAATTAAGGAACCGTGCCATTTTCTGGGAGGCAAATTGTGTGTCAATGTCAGTGATAATGCTTTTGGCGAACCCTCCATACTGAAAATCTCCTTCATGCATTTTATAACAGATTCTGTCATCGCGATTTCTACAAACAAGATTTCATTTGGGGAAATAGTCTATAATTGCAATGGCATTCTTCATATGGCTTGATATACATGCATAAGAACCTGCAATGTCAAAGTATAGCTTTTGCCATGGTAGTTGTGGCCAAGGTACTGTATGCACTGGAGGTTACGCACCTAAGATTGGAACATTCAACACAAATCCTCTCATAATGGTCAGCTTCGTGATCCATACAAGGCTGCCAACATAGTGCTCTCAAATGTGTTCTTCAATGCTGACATTCTCATGTGACCCTGGTGTCAAGCCTCCAATATAATTTCTCTCACATTTTCTGGTGGAACACACTTATAATTCCTAAATAGTATGGCTTACCTGAGTGAGTGTACTCCTTTGCTCTGTGCAAAGTCTCATCCTAAGCATCTTTGCATAACCACATCTTTGTGGTTAATGGTACACTTTGTAAGGCACAGTTTTCACCCAAACTTGCCACCACATCAAGTGCATCTTCCGCACTGTCACCACAACCAGACTCTCGACAAGAGTGCATTATGACCAACAGCCTGCACATTTATTGCTTTTGGCCAGAAATGTAACACCATAAAACAATATTCTTGCAACTTTGAACTTAATTTTGGAATGCATGCAGTTGAATTCAGACCACCCCAGGAGACAATATGTATACAATAGGTTTGTGTCCATCTGCAATTTGAACTTGCTAGCCCAAATTAAATACCTGAAACGATTTGCTGCCCAAACGTTGGCTAACAGTTCTCACTCAATTAGCATCTCCCTGTGGAACTAACGGGCACATGCATCATTGTCAATTGCATACGTAAACAGTGTGAATCGCAATTTTCGGCCGTTTGCGAATGCAATTGACAAAATTGGGATGCATCATGTTTTTCGCAATTTTAGAATTCGGAATCATGTTGCGATTTCTAAAATTGCGATTGCATTTAAGAAATCGCAATTATCGATTTCTTAAATGCAATGCATGAACATTTTAAATTTATGAATTCGGAAATAGGGAGAGGTAAATTACCATGAAGTTGACCTTCATGGTAATTTGCGAAAACTTTCAAAAACGCACAAAGGTGCATTTATGAAAGTTTCATTTTACACACACACATGCCCTTGGGGCATGTGTGTGTGAAAAATGCACTTAAAGTTATATTTCAGGGGTGCAGGGGGGGTCCTTTGGACCCCCCCCTGCACCCTTGAAATTGCATTCTCAATTTACGATTAGCAACATTCTCAATTTGCGATTCGCAAATTGCTAATCGCAAATTGAGAATGACTTCCCATCCATTCCTATGGGCCTCTAGGCCCATAGGAATCAATGGGAAGGGATTCCTTAATTGCGATTCACAAATTGTGAATCGCAAATAAGAAATGTTAAGAAATCGCAAAAAAATTGTGATTTTTTGAGGCATTGCGATTTCTTAATTGAGATTCCTTAATTTTCGCAATTAAGAAATCGCAAACGGCAACAATGATGCATGTGGCCGTAAGAGTTTTGGAAGTGTATCCAACTACCCATTAGTCATGACCTTGCTGTTCGGACAGACAGTCTCCAGACCATAAGCAATAATGGCCACAGTTAAGGTGCATAACTTTCCACCTGTTAATGAGGGTAAATCAGTTATGTATTTCTTAGTTTTTTGCCCACATTTTTTTAATGAACCCTGAATAATATTCACACAATCAACAAAAAGACAGTAATTGTTCCTTGGACATGGAGCGCGGAGCTTCATTGATGGCAGACTCTAAAAACACCCTGGGCACTACACTTTCATCTGTCAACTGGTGGCCTAGATAATTAACTTGATTTTTAAATAACTTGCACTTTTCAATGGAAAAGGTCAAGCCATGCATGAGCTTTCAACCTCGAGTAGACAACACATAACATTTTAATATGTTTCTGTGCATCCTTCAAGAAAACTAGGATGCCATCTGGAAACATTGTACGTGCTCCTCCAGGTTCTTGAAAATGGGATACATGGCTCTCTGGAAAATTATTGAGGCAGAGTCTAGTCTAAACGGCACAGGTCTGTACTGGAATAGCCCAAATGGAGTAATGCATGCAGTTAGTGGCTTCAAATCCTCTGTCAATTTTACTTTATGGAAGGCTTGTTGCGTACCCAACTTAGGAGCACTGTGGCTCCATTAACAATTGTCAATGGATACCAGTCAATGATGATATTCACATTGAGGGCTCTTAGGTCACCACACAAGTAAAGGCTCCCATTTCTCTTTTTTGGTGACACCGCTCAGGTGATTCAGTTTCCTCTATAATTCTGTCAGCAAGAAGAACACATAGTACATTTTGCAATCCCTTTCTTACACACAAAGGTACTCCCCTCAACTTTTGCCTAACTGGTACATGTACCTCCCTCAATTTATTTAGGTGCTTGTACCCAGACAGTTTTCCAAGTTCTTCGCTGAAGGTTGTAGGGAACTCCCAGGCAAGAGTAATAGCCGACCCATCCTCCTGTGTAACTAACACCGGATCAGAAACATTAGAGATTAATACAATCTGGAGCAGGAATTGGCCCTTTCATCCAAGAATACAAGCACCTTTCACAGTTACATTGATTTTTATGTCAGCACTCATACCCTGAAATTGGATGTTGGTGCAGAAGTATCCACGGATTTCAACTGACTTCCCATCAAGGGATACAGCTCTTATGTTTGGTATTACCAATGGTCCAAAAATATGTGCACATTTTATTGTTAATGCTTCCATTGTTATTATGGGATATAGTGACCCAAAGCCCACCCTAACCACCAAATCAGTGTTGAACACATGTAACACGCAAACAGGAGGGTTACTAACGTGTTGTTGTGGTTTTTCTCTGACATCCTTCAATCATTAGAATACTTCATTCCATTATTTTTGCTCAAATTTCTTCCTTTCCCTGTTCCTTGTGACTTCTGTCTCCTGAAACCTGTACATTTCTTGGTCTTTGGGTACCATGGCCCTCTTTACACATGTGAATAATATGCCCGGTATGCCCGCAGGTATTGCAATCTTTGTCTAATATTGGGCAGTTCTTGAATGAAGCAATGTGTGGCAAACAGCCGCATTGAAAACAAGGCAGCTTAACTTCACTTTTTCTTGGCATGTTCACCTCTTTTCGTCCGTGTTTGGGAACAACACTGCACACTTCTGGTTTGTTCATGGGGTTCTCATCATTTACACCACGCACTTATGTTCAATGGCTTGTAATGTGTTAAAAGCGTGTGAAGTCTCCAATTAACCATAGATTCTCTTGAATTCCTTGGCTGTTTGTTTTAAGGATATCATTTGGTCCCTAATCATCTAATCAGTATATACACCAAAATTACACATGGTAGACAATCCTTTTTGTGCTGTTATGTATTTATCAAAGGATTCTCCTTCTATTTGTTCTCTGGTGTGAAGGTGATACCATTCAAGTGCAATACTAATATTAGACTTAAAGCTCATCTCTAATCTCAATAATGCCTCCTAAATTCATAATTGTCTTCCTCATCCTCTGTTGTACCAACCTTTGGTACAGTCCTGAAGATGTCTTGGCCCTAAGACCCTAGGCAGTGTAGAAGAATACCATTTCTATATTACACACTCATTTTGTTGGTATCAATTGCTAACAGGTACATCTAAAATTCATCCTTCAATTGTTTCTAAGCGATTGGGAGAGCTCCTTCACTTTAATATGCTAATATGTATCTCTAAAATGGCAGCATTCACCGTTTCCAAATGAAAGAGTACTCCTTAACTGAATGTACATTGAGACACACGTATTTTCTATCACACATTGAAATTAAAACTCACTGAGAAAATCTAGAGAACAAAGGGATAATTGGCTTGAGGCATAAACACAAGGAACTGACAACTATGTGTCGTGTTCCTCAGAAGCACACAGGTGCTCATTTGACGGTGTCCACTGCCATACTTGGTGTGTATGACTCCGAGCGAGCTGACATTACAGCCCAACCCAGCAAGCACTGCTTTGCCAGTAAGTCAGCTCTGGAAAGTCTATCTGGTGAGGTGGCTTCTTGGTGAGTATGTAGATACGATGTGCTGTTTCCACAGACATGACTACACAGTAGACTATCTTGCAAAAGCCTGGTCAATGATTCGAAGCCACAGGAGACCACAGACAGAAGGTGGATTTCAGAATTGCAATTCTGCACTGGTAGTACATAATGGATTATAGAAGGAAATAGGCTTATCCCATTCCTCTTCGCGAGTATCTCTTATGCAGTAGTGCAAGGAGACTGAGGTAAGTGGACAGCACCTTTATTCATCTTCTATTTTCTTTGTCATACACTGAAAGCTTTTTCCCTCAGCCCAACTATCACCAACACCCCAACATTCCATAGAACCTACCACTCCTCCAACAGAAGCGATGGGGCAGTTGATGTCTAAACAAAATAACAGACATATTGCACGAATACAAATTAAAATGGAATAACAGAGCTATTAGTACACAATATTTGAATATAATACTGTGTTTCTGCCTCACATTTCAAGTACTTAGAAACTACACATTTCTTTTGGTAAAATCGTTTACATCCATCACTCCTCTGAGTTCTATCTGATGTTGGCTGCACGTGTAAATATAAGAAAGGCAGTTCAATTAGTGACAAGCAAATACTTCATTTTGGTCTGAGATCCCAGGTGCAAGGGAACTACCGATTCATGTGGGACAATATTCTCCATCCATCACTCCTTTGAGGTCGCGCACTCCTGAGGCTGAAGCCGGGAGATTTTAAAAACTTTGTATACTTTGTTCTCACTTGTGTCACCTAATTTCTGTGCATTTTAAACCTCACTAAACGCCAGCAAGCGCCAGGGCACTTACCCTTCTCTTGAACACAGCGAGCAGCGGATTTAGCGCTCACTCGCTGTTTGGAACATCCCTCTGAGGAAAACGCCAACCCGGCGAGAAGTCAGGCCACGCCCCCCTGTAGGCCACGCCCCCTTGACGCGGTATTTAAAGCGCTGATCACAAGCGACTTTAGACCACGATCGCGCACTCCTGAGGCTGAAGCCGGGAGATTTTTAAAACTTTGTATACTTTGTTCTCACTTGTGTCACCTAATTTCTGTGCATTTTAAACCTCACTAAACGCCAGCAAGCGCCAGGGCACTTACCCTTCTCTTGAACACAGCGAGCAGCGGACTTAGCGCTCACTCGCTGTTTGGAACATTCCTCTGAGGAAAACGCCAACCCGGCGAGAAGTCAGGCCACGCCCCCTGTAGGCCACGCCCCCTTGACGCGGTATTTAAAGCGCTGATCACAAGCGACTTTAGACCACGATCGCGCACTCCTGAGGCTGAAGCCGGGAGATTTTTAAAACTTTGTATACTTTGTTCTCACTTGTGTCACCTAATTTCTGTGCATTTTAAACCTCACTAAACGCCAGCAAGCGCCAGGGCACTTACCCTTCTCTTGAACACAGCGAGCAGCGGATTTAGCGCTCACTCGCTGTTTGGAACATCCCTCTGAGGAAAACGCCAACCCGGCGAGAAGTCAGGCCACGCCCCCCTGTAGGCCACGCCCCCTTGACCCATACATCATGTGCCACCACCGGAAGCGCAGCGGGAGCGCCGTTTGCGCGCCGAAGGCGCGCCTAAGGCAAGCCCGTCTGCGCCCGTCTGCGCCAGACCGAGCCTAGAGCCCCCACCCCTGGCCGGTCCGGAACCGCCCCGACTCACATACTCCCAAGAAACTCTGTACCAACTTAGAGAATCACTAAACATTAGATGCAGCGGATCTATTACCCCAGAACAAGCCCCTCTCAGATGCTCCAAATGCTCCTACAGAGCGTCGCCTGCATCCATTTCGGAATCTACTTGCCTGGAGATGGCCCTGTTGAACTGCAGGTCACTCCCCAAACACCACACGGAAATCAATCTGTTACTGACAGAATCAGATCTTGACGTTCTGTTTTTAACTGAAACGTGGTTGTCCGAGAGTTCTGACCCAGACATTATTCAAGCATTACCTCCTGGGTATTTCATTAAATCCCTCAATAGACCGATAGGCACGGGAGGAGGCATCGCTATTATCTATCGAGAGAAACTCGCATGTCAATTCAAAGACAGCCCCATTCTCGATAGCGAAAATGTCCTTTTTTCTTTACACCTTCCTCCATCTACCACACTAACTGGTGTACTAATCTACCGGCCACCAGGACAGGTGGGTCGCTTCTCAAACTCACTCATGGACGCCGTCTCCTCGCTGGCTTGTGGGACGCCAAATTTTACTATCCTCGGGGACTTAAATCTCCACTTCGACGATCCTAGCAACAAACCTGCCTTTGACTTAAAAACCGATCTCAATTCCTTAAATCTACAGCTACTTAGCAGTGATCCCACCCATTCGAAAGGACACCTATTGGATCCTATCTTTTCGAATCTCTCCAAACTTACGGTCCAAACCCCTCTCCCCATCCCCTGGTCAGACCACTTCTTGGTCCCCCTTAAACTCCAACTACCAGGGAAGATTACGGACATTTCCCATCCCTGGGCCCCGTCACGCCCATGGAAAAAACTTGATACCAGCTTATGGGAACACTCCCTGTCCTCATCCCTTCCCATTATGGATCCCGACCCATCAAAAGCTGAAAGCCAATTACATAAATGGATTAGCGACTCTCTCGACACAGTCCTGCCACTTAAAGCCCTCCCCCCCAATAGGAAATCATCCAAACTACCATGGTTCACCGATGAACTACGGGAATTAAGACGGAAAGGCAAAAGGCTGGAACGCCAATGGAGAAAGCACTGGACAACAGAAGACAGAAGTGGATACAAAGCTCATATAAGGCTCTATAAAAACGCACTAAAAACAGCACAAGCCTCCTTCTTTGAGGATCAAATAGTAGCCGCATCTAACTCCGCAAAAGAGACCTATCGGATAGTCAAACTCCTCTCCAAAATACAGGATCCCCCTCCACCCCCTGACCAGGATGGGACAAAATGCAACCAGATGGCCGAATTTTTTTCGAAAAAAATCGAAAAAATTCTGAACTCCCTCCCGGCGGCCCCATTCGATCTAAGAGACCCCTACCATCTGGCCTCCCAAAACAGCCCGAGGCTACTCTCCTTCCCCCAAATTACCACCGAAACTTTTCTCAAGGTCCTGCATAAAGTAAAAAGCGGAGCCCCATCAGACCCAGCCCCGATAAGTAAACTAAAGCATGTTGCTTCCACCATTGCCACACCTTTTACCAACCTGATCAATGCCTCTTTCAAAAATGGGTCAGTTCCAGCAAACTGGAAAAAAGCCACTGTGAAGGCTCTTATAAAGAAACCCCACCTCGACCACAATGATCCATCAAACTTCAGACCGATCTCACTGCTTCCGGCGATTAGTAAAATCGCTGAGAGAGTAGCAAACCAACATCTCTCCGAGTTCCTAGAGACCAATAACATCCTCCGTCAGACCCAGACAGGTTTTAGACCTGGACAGGGGACGGACACTGCATTGTTAGCCGTGGTCGAGGAAGCAAGGGGCATTCTGGACGAAGGAGGATCAGTGGCAGTGATCCTCCTCGACCTGAGTGCCGCCTTTGACACGGTGGACCACTCAACCCTTGTTCACCGTCTGAGACTGATTGGAGTGGAGGACTCCGCGTTGGCCTGGATTACGTCTTTCCTTGAAGATAGGTCTTTTCAAGTGACTGATGGATTCTCTATCTCGAAGGCTCAGGCACTCAAGTGTGGGGTGCCTCAGGGATCCTCCCTGAGCCCCACACTTTTCAATGTGTATATGGCACCCCTCGAGGACATTGTCAAACCTTTCGGGATTAAATCAATAATGTATGCCGATGACACTCAGCTTGTCGTATCCCTCAACCAATCAGACAATGCCCTCCCCAATCTATTTAGATGTCTAGAAAAAGTTCACCAGTGGATGTGCGAGTCCCGGCTAAAGTTGAACGGGGAAAAGTCAGAAATACTTCTCCTAGGAAATCCAAAAAAAATCCCCTCACCCCTTCCCTGGCCACCATGCATGGGATCTCCACCACCCCCAAAATCCGAGGTAAAAAGCCTAGGGATATGGTTGGACCAGGATCTGAGCTTTAAAACTCAAGCGAGGAAAACTGCTGGAACGTGCTTTGGCCTTATGAAGATGGCCCGAAAGATCCTCCATCTACTTCCTCTTCAATCAAGGAAGCTTCTGATGCAGGGGCTGGTGAACTCCAGATTGGATTATGGGAACGTCCTATATCTGGGGGCCCCAGTCTCTGTAATTCACAGACTGCAATGTGCACAAAATGCGGCGGCAAGAATACTCACAGGAACCGCAGCAAGGAACTCGGCTAAGCCAGCCCTCAGAAGTCTGCATTGGCTGCCAGTCAAGGAACGAATCAACTTCAAGACCCTGTGCATTGCCCACAGAATACTTCACAATGAAGGCCCCCCCATCCTCAGGACTTTTGTGTCTCATCAACAGTCAACTAGACATCTCAGATCCAACTCCCTCTCCCTGGCAAAAGTCCCCAGAATTAGTAAGGCCAGAACAGGTGGTCGCCTGTTTTCATACAACGCCCCCAGGCTGTGGAATGCCCTCCCACTCCCTCTGAGGCAAGAACAAAACCACCTCAGATTCAGGAAGAGACTGAAGACCCTTCTCTTCCCCTGAGCACCCCCCCCTGACTTTCTAACCTCCAGGACCGCGGTCTCCAGCGCCGGGATGCCCTAGGGTAGCTGTGCGCTCTACAAAACTCAAAATCAAATCAAATCAAATCAAATCAAATCGAGGGCTATCTAATGTTGGGTATACATGTACAAACATATATGGAGATGCTGTGGTATTCTTTCTATGGAACTTGTAGTTGTAGAGAAATTGGAAGCTTGGTAATAGAGAACAGTTTCACCTTTCTCAAAACCTGTTCTGACCTTCACCATATCCATATCAGATGCTGTAAATTTGTTCTCTTAACATGATAGTCCCTGTACATTACATGCTTGAGATCATGTATTGGGTCCAGAGGGTTACTTTAGAGTATTAAGGGACCTATGAACTTCCTATGGTCTGTAAGGAGATAACACTAGGAGAATGTGAATCTCCAGCTTCCACTTCCCAGCTTGATGACAATTTACTGAGCAAAGTTCTGCTCTATGGCAATTTCACATATCTTGATTTACTACTGTTACATAATTTCTATGGAGATGCAGCTGAACCAATCAGAGTTCAGATTGTCGCAGCGTGATGAGGGGTATGTGCCAGAAAAGTTCACGGATCGATTGCAGAGAGGCACCAGGTCCAACAGCGGTTCTCCAGTGCCATGCAATGCCTCGTAAACTCCCCTAATTCAAGGAAAGTCGGGCAACTTGGAGCTGTGTGGGTGTGTGTGGGGCTGCCTTCAGCCGTGGCCGGCAGTGGGAGGAAATGCAGGGCGGTGACGTGGGGAGGGGGAGGGGCAGGGTGGGGGATAGTAATGTATGGATTACGGAGTTTTACAGGTAAGTAAACATTTAAATAAATAAAATGAATTTCGTTGAGTACACTGCATCCCAAAATGCGATGCAGTGCGCGCAACGAAATTCGTTTTATTTATTTAAATGTTTACTTAGCTGTAAAACTCCGTAATCCATACATTACTATTCCCCACCCTGCCCCTCCACCTCCCCACGTCACCGCCCTGCATTTCCTCCCACTGCCGGCCACGGCTGGGTAAGCATAAGAACACAAGAGTGAGGTGCAAGAAGGAGTGAATCAGGAAAACGTTAAATAAATAAAACAAATTAAATCGCTGCAACCCCAAATGCATTGCAGCTTGTGCAATGTAAGTCGCTTTATTTCTTTACTTAATTCCGATCAGCCGTATGCCGGAGTTTACTACCCCAGCCTGCCCCTCCCCCGCCCACCCCACCACCCTGCAGCGCTCCCTCCAGGAGCCGCTACTGGCCTTAGCCCACTCCTAGTGTCGAACACACCAATATGATGAAGTTGACTGTCTCTTGCCTTGAGGTTGAGAGGGAACATTCCAACCTGTAAATGCCACCCCCTTGTCACCTGAGATTTTGCATAAGTCTTGCACCAGGACCGCAGAAACCAACTATCAATAGAGTTACATGCTGGTCTAAGGTGGATCTGCAACTTTCAACAGCAGCAGACGGTATGCTACTTTACACAGAATATAAGCCATGGAGCCCATTTGACATTTTAAACAGGAATATTCTCAAGCTTGTTGCTTCGATGGGAACGCTCAGAGAAGTCTCATCACAAGTTAGTCCCTCATTTGAATTAATCAGGTCAAAAGCAATGCACTGACCAATGTAATCTGTGGATCCTACGAGTTGGCCCAGAGGTCTTGGAAAATGCTGAGACATTTAAAAATTGGGGGATCATAATCACCTAACCAAAGAACCTGGAATGTCCTAGAGAGCTTGAGGAAAAAAGGCACTGCACCGATCCAACTTGGACCATCTACTGGGTCTCAAGAAATGCACTAAGCAAGTTCCCGGGTCCCCCAACTCAACAAAATGGTAGGCTTTCAGGCAAGCCTGCTTCTGGAATAGAACTGGCAGCTAGATGGGGCTGGATGTCGGGAATTTTTAACTCAACTAAATTTCTATGATGACAGAGCACCCACTCAATCAAATCCATGGATGGCATGCTCCTGGAACATCAACAGCCTGGCCAACTATCTGGAAGACATAGAAATCCTTCAATATCTCTGCTCATTCTATATTATGAGAACCATTGCTGTGCAATGCGTTACTGATGAAGCCTTGTATAGCAAGCCTCTAGCCAATGGCAGCCTTAATGCAGAACTCTGCATCGAAAGCCTCACATCTTCTTCAGAACCAGTCAGATGCTGATACAGTTAAGGAAGAAGAAGGATACTTACCAGGGTATCCGGAAACGGGCACAGTGATGCCTTGGAAAAATCCCTATTCTACCAGCATACTGAGCTGGAATAAGAGTATTGAGTTTTCTGTGGACACATTAATTACTGACATAGATGATTAAAAATTTCATTTTTCTGGATCTACTGGTTGCATTTGTGCCATTTTGGTCCTAATTATTTGTTAAAATTGACTCTATTTTTTTTAAATTGGTGTGGGATTTTTCTTATGTTGTACTTTCACTTCATTACTGTTTGAATTGATACATAAATATTTTACATATTGCCTCTAAATTAGGCCTGACCATGTTATGCCAAAGTCCCATACGGTTGAGCACAGGTTAGTTTGGGTCCATATGGTCCAGTACTCTTAAGTTATGTCATACTAGCAGCCCGTCCTGACCTTGTCCGGGAGCATTTAGGCTTCCCCTACCCCCGCCTGCCCCGACATTGCCCAGCAGCCCGTGCCCCCACCCGCCCTGCCAGCAGCCTGTGCCCCCGCCCGCCCCGTCCCCCGCCTGCCCCGACCCCGATCATTGTTTTAGTAATTTCCCGTCCCCTGCCTGGCCTGACACCCGCCTGCCCCGACATTGTCCCCGGAGCATTACCTGAGCCGCAGGTCCTCATTTCACCGCTCCTCGCGCCTCAGCCGCCGGTCCTCATTTCTCCGCTCCGCCGCTCTGCTCCTCACCGCCTGTCCGCCGCCGCTCCTCCCCGCGCCATGTCCACCTCTCCACTGTCCCTACCGCCGCTGGCCTCACATCACTGCTCCTCCCCCGCGCCATGTCCGCCGCTCCTTGGGCGCCTCTCCTCCCCGTGCTGACGTGAGCACGCAAGTCGCGGCCAGCGCTACTTTGGGGGGGACTACTTTTAAAAAATATATAAATATTGTAAATAACGTTTTATTTTGTCATTTATATAGCCTATAACCATCTACACACCCTGACGATTTCAATGGTGTATCGGGTGTGTAGATTGGCGCTGTGGTTCCCGAGTTTACCTGCTTCAAAGCCTGAAAGTTCTTACTTTATTATAGTAGTATAGATTGCATTCATATGTTGCAACAATAACTGGGAGCATCATTATTTCTTCGTAGTCAAAATAAAAAGTCACAAAGATCTAAAAGTAACTGCAAAGATTGTTCCTAATTGATAAAATTCCAAATTCTGAAGATATTTTCATTGGAATTCTTCTTTCAACAGATTGACTACAGTACTACTTCTTGTAAGCATACATTATTTTGTGAATCAGCCCCCGTATCCCATGATTTACATGGTTCTGTTTGACTGTTTGAGTTTATGACAATTTGTTTATTGGGCTGTTTCCAAGTGAGCCTATATGCCTGTTGCCTTTGTGGAAATGTATGTCTGCTTTTCTGCATTCATGTGTGCCTTCTGCATGAAGGCGTGTGTGACTGCATGTTGTGTGTCTCGCTGTGTGCACACACTATAAAAGTTCAAAACCGTTTTTCTTCGCCCGTGCTTATTCTTTCCCTGTAGATGTATGTCTTATTGTTCTTAAAAACTTAGGTTTGCACTTTCCTGCTAAATAAAGCCACAAGGCATGGTAAATAGAAGGATGTGCAATGGTTGTCAAACAATATACTTAGGTAATTCAAAACGTACGCTATCTGCCTTTCATTTCTACTTTGAGTCAAAACTAGGTATCTTTATTTATTCGATAAGGGCTACTTGGCAATTCACGTTAAGAAATAAGAACATTCTGGGTGTACGTTTTACTTTACATTGGAAGAGTTTTAAGGGACTTTTGCGAGGAGTTCGTCCCTCTCCCCAACTCGTCCTTAACTGCCAAGATATGTACCATGAGAAGGTCATTATTGCTTAAATAAGTAATGCTCTCCTGCCAGGAAAATTGTCCTCAATGTTTGCGGCTGTCATTTCATTTTACAGTTATAGAAACACAGTACAGTACAATGGCTCGAGAAATGTCGTGACCTTGAAACTGCAGGAACATTTGTGGGAATAATGCGCACGTATTAGCAATTTTCACGAAATAATTTTGTGCAGGCCGTGTATTTTGCATTTCTTTTTAGGGTCACATTGAGCAACAACACATTAACGCTTTCATGATAAGCTTGAGAAGGAGGAAACTTTCACCAAATTCCATCTATTTAATTGCATATTCCTGTGGTGATTTATGAATAAGAAAAGGACCTTGGTCAGATTAAAGGAATCAATTTTTCAACCGAGTAAAAGTGATTTTTTTTAAAAAGAGAGATGCGCTCCCTGCTTAGGATCATATGCACTGATATTTTCTGGCACAGAGTTAATCTGTTGCAAGCAAACCTCTCTTCCATTGATGTAGTTGGACACCATTTGCATAAGCAATTGGCTTCTTCTTTGAAGTCTAAGGGAATAAAACCACCAAGCATGAAAGCATAAAACATCATCACGATTAGTCATGCAGTATGGACAAGGTACAGTTGAATGAATGAGGCAATTTACTTGTTCAACATGTCACACTGCAATACTTATGAATCAACTATTATACATTTATGATAAAAGAGTGTATTCTAATTGCACCCTTTTATTATGAAAGGACCATTAGCAAGGACATACTAACCATAATAAAATATCCATATCTCAGTATCTTGTGAGATGCTCAGGATAGTGAGTGAGGACACATTGTTCTTTAATATACTCTTTATAAACTAGCAAAAGAAGAAATATTACTATGCAAAACTGTGAAGTTGTTTAACAGTATGCTGACACTGCTCTCACTACTCTCATAAACGATTATACAGTTGGAAACTCTACCTGCCAATTAATATCGCAATGCAGACAATTGCATTTTAGTACAATTGAATTTGCATTACATAGTGTTTTTTGCTGAAAATTAGAAATGATTTAGTCAATCCAGAAATCATAAATAGGAAATACTGTCACCAATCACACTACAACCCCATTGCTGATAACTAATTCATTTTGTATTGTGTTGTATTGTAATTGCATTTATATAGCGCTTACTACCCCTGACAAGGCATCAACGTGCGTTTTCAGTGAGTAGCACGCTACTCCGGGACCGATAGAGGATTAGTGTTGAGTTAGTATAGTGAAACATGAAAGAAGATTTAAGTGGTGGCTGGGTTAGTCAGTTATTTGGACTCGGAAGGATAGCAGAAGGTTAGAAGAGGAAAAAAGGTTTGTATTTATATAGCGCTTGTTACCCCTGATGGGGTGTTGAAGCACTTTTTTTTTTCCGGGGCGAGTATCACGCTACTCAGGAAACCCATAAAGGATTAGTGGGGAATTGGTATGGTGAAATATGAAAGTAATTTCAGTGGTGGATATTAGTCAGTTATTCAGAGTGACAAGGATAGCAGAGGGATAGAAGGGTAAGAAAAGTTTGCATTCATAGAGCACCTGTTACCCTTGATGGATGTTGAAGTGCTTTTCTGACAAGTAGCACACTACTCCGGGACCCATAAAGGATTAGTGTTGAAAGTTAGTATAGTGAAATATGAAGTAATTTAAGTGGTGGATATGTTATTCTGTTATTTGGATAGAGAAGGGTAGGTGGCGGGATAGAAGATGGAAAGAGGTTTGTATTTATATAGCGCTTGCTGCCCCTGATGGGGGTTTGAAGCGCTTTTTTGGCGAGTAGCACTCTACTCTGGAACCCATAAGGATTAGTGTTGAATTTGTATGGTGAAATATGAAAAAGTAATTTGAGTGGTGGATATGTTAGTCAGTTATTTGGATTGAGAAGGGTTGGGGAGGAGTAGAAAAGGGAAAAAGGTTTGCATTTATATAGCGCTTGCAACCCTGATGGGGTGTTGAAACACTTTATTGGCGAGTAACACGCTACTCTGAAACCCATAAAAGATTAGTGGTGAATTAGTATAGTGGAATATGGAATTTGAGTAGTGAACATGTTAGTCTGTTATTATGATTGAAAAGGAGAGTGGAGGGATAGAAGAGTTAAGGATTTGGATTATTAATTTTTGGGGAGGTCATAGCAGTATGAGGAGGCTTTTGGATGAGTAAAAGGGGGATCATAGTACTGGTATGGACCTTGGGATGAATGAGAGAGTGGATGTAGAGGATATATTGATAGATGTAAAGGGTGAGAGATAGGGTAGTGCATTGGAAAGATTAGTAGAAAGAAGTTTGAGATGAGCCAGAAAGTTCGTCTAGAAGATATATTGAGAGAAGTATAGACTGGCTGAGAAATAGGGTAGTACATTGGAAATGCTAAATTAGAAGAAAGTGATAAATATATAGATCCATAAGATGTGGCCGGGCAGGATGGCCGAGCAGACGTGAACTGCTTCGGCTCCCAGTCCGCGCGGCGCACGATGTCCCAAAACAGCGGACACAGAACGGCACGATTTTGATCACACCCACCTCCAGGAACCGACAACGTTGCGGCGCCCGGTGAAGATGCTCTGAGCGGGCTGCGAAGCCCTGGAACCCCTGATTTCCTGCAGTTCGCGATCGGAGTGGGGCTCCGACGACAAGATGGCGGCGGCCGCCTGACTTGCCGCGATCGAGGTGGGCGCCGGAGACTCCGACAGGCGTCAGCGACATAATTCGGGAGGACGGACGACCCTGAGAGGCAGCGGAGACCCTGGGGTGAGTCTGCCTGTCTGGAGGGTTCGTGATTCGCCTGGCAGGAGAGAAGCAGCGGCGCCGACTGCCTGACTTTAAAATGGTGGCCGGAGGGACATTCTGATGCCTGTCTGCACCTCGTGGCGCCTCGGGAGGACGGCCAGGGGTCCTCGGGCTGCGGGAGGGCCACAAATGTTCTGCAACCTGCAGCACCGACTCTGATGGTCCGCTCGCCCCTGTGTGATGGAGGAATCAGCACGAGCTAGCAACGACATGGCCTTAGATCTCTGAAATCGGGAAGGACGCATAGACCAACGCAAAAGTGGTGACGGTGAAGAGACTCTCGCAGCTAAGTGACTCCCTCACGCTGGTGATTCCCGGAGCCCCCCCAAAGGAATCTTGGGCGACAGATCCATTCTTGCTGCTTCCTTATGTCACCAAAGAAAGGCACAACTAAAGGGTCGGGCAGAGTATCGGATTGTTTTGCTGCTGCGGACTCGAGACCGACCCTGCGGGGCACCCGAGGGAAGTCAACCATGGCCCTGTCTAAGGCAGATTTCCAATCCATGCTCAAGGATTTCAAATCCGAAATACGCAATGAGCTAGGCCAGGTCATTAAAACGTCCATTGACCAACTACGATCAGATATCTCGGAACGAGTGGCCTCGCTGCAGCGTGACGTGGACTCTGTGGGCACCAGAGTTCTGGATCTCGAATCGGCCCATCAAGAGCAGAAGCAGGCGATCGGAACCTGCCAGACGGAGATGCATAATCTGAAGGAACAGTTACAGCAAACGATATTGAAAGCTGAGGATTTGGAAAATCGCGCTAGGCGGGAGAACCTCCGTATCAAGGACCTGAAGGAAGGCGCAGAGAATGGTGACCTGGAGACTTTCATAGAAGGACTCTTTGCAGAAGTCATAAGTCCCACAGTCCTTAAAATAAAGCTTGACAGAGTTCATAGGGTAGGCCCCCTCCCGAAAGGGGACCGACGGAAACCTCGAGACGTACTGGCGAAATTCCATTCCTATAAAGTGAAGGAAGCCGTTCTGCAAGCAGCTAGAACCAAAGACTCTGTTTCCTTCCAAGACTTCTCCTGCTCCATATTCTAGGATGTAGCCCCCTCTACTTTGGCACGCAGACAACTTTTGCGCCCGATCACTACCAAGCTGCAAGAAGATGGGGTTAGGTACAGATGGACGTACCCCTTTGGTCTTAGCTTTGAACTCCACAACAAGAGGCAACATGTCACCACACTTCAGGAGGGCCTACAGCTCCTGGGCCTGCCGGCGGAGGAGGGCGACCCGGTCTCGGGCGCTTCTGGTGGTCCACCAGGGGAGGCGTCCACATCCCGGACCTGGTCACAGGCTACTAACAGGAAGAACTGGTGACGGCGTGGATAGGTGAGGTTTCGTTCCGACTTTCCTGGGGGCAATGATGGCACTGGTCTGCTTCCCTCACTATGGAGAATGGCAGCTCTTGAAATTGTGAGTTTGGCCCCTACTACATCTTCTAGAGACACAGAGACATTGAGCGAAACTCTGCATTGGCAACGGCCGGGGCGAACTTTGAGCCATGCCAGTCCCCCTAACACATTACTAAGGGGACGTTAATGCGTTGTGCGGACCGGGTCCCAGGACCTGTAGTCTTCACCAGCCTATGCGCGGGCAGGAGTGCCCCGCGCGGCGACAATACAAATGGTTTAGATTCTTTTCAATGTTTAATGTTATGTTGATTCTTTGGGGTGTTCTTGGGAGGGGGGGGAAGAGTGGTGGTGATGCTGTAATATTTCTCGCCGTAGAACCTTTGAGTGACATATTGTGGACTGCTTTTGAATGGCACCAGAAGAGGGGCCCCGGCACGGGAGGGGACAGGGGAGGCCTCATCATTATCGTGGGGGGATTCAGTCAGCGCATTCGGGAGGAGCCGAGGGGAGAGAGCGCTCCACGAGCGAGAGCAGGGCAGGGATCTGCCATCACAGAGGAAACAACAGGGTTTGACTTAGAATGCCACTTACTATAGGAACTTGGAACGTCAAAGGGCTCAACTCCCCTCAGAAACGCCAGAAGGTCTGGAAATACATTCTAGATCATCATTTAGATATAGTAGCCCTACAGGAAACACACCTGTTGAAAGCCGAAGACCACCGTCTTAAACATAAAAAATACCCACTTATCTATAAAGCCTCTGCTTCTACTAAAAAAAAGGGGGTAGCTCTTCTCTTTGGCTCGTCTGTTCAGTTCCAACCCATGGGTACCCAGGGCGATAAAGATGGGAGATGGCTGATGGTCAAAGGCCGAATGAAGGGGAAGGTGTGCACTTTTGTAGCAATTTATGCCCCCAACACTGGACAAAAACATTTCTTGCACTAGCTGTTGGGAAAGGTGACCGACTTTGCAGAGGGCCCTTTATTCCTCCGGGGGGATTTCAACCTGGTTTGGCACCCAGCACTTGACAGCACGCACACACGCCGTTCCGACATGGGTACTTTTCCCGACTCCATACAGACACACATTAAGGATATGGGACTTTTGGACACGTGGCGGGCCTTATATCCACATACCAGAGACTACTCCTTCTTTTCACATGTGCACCAGTCCTACTCTCGACTAGATTACATCTTTTTCAGTCAGTCCCTGCAGGGTAACCTCCAGGACGCTAGGATATTCCCCATCTCAGTGTCTGATCATGGTCTGTATGCAGTGTGTCTTTCTTGGCTAGGTAATGCTCCGACACCTGCTCGTTGGTACTTCCCGGAAGCCTTGACCAGGGATAAGGAATCGACTACACAATTAAGGGAGGCTATCACAGAATTCTTCGCCCTTAATAGCCCGGATGAGACCTCTGAGTATAATACATGGGACACTTTCAAAGCGGTGTTGCGAGGCAAATGCATAGCACTCAACTCGGCCCTCAATAGGCAGCGAGCAAAAGAAAGGGAAGGCTTGGAGGAGGAATTAACAACTGCTGAGCGGACCCACAAACTTGCACCCACTAGGCAGACGCTTCGCACACTCACGGCACTCAGGGGCAAATTACGGGCAATTTATAACAACAGGGCAGAATTCACCCTTCTCAAACTGTGCAACCTGTCCTACACCCAGGGCAACAAGGTGGGGAAATACTTGGCCCGGCAACTGAACGACAAACGAGAGAGAGAATACATAGGGGGTATTCAAGACACGTCACAGAGGGTACTCCACCAAGACGAGGACAAGGCGGGCCTTTTTGGGTCTTTTTACAGCTCCCTGTATTCAGCTGACACACTGGACACCGAGCATCAGTACGCCTTCCTTAGGGACTTACCAATTCCACAGGTCTCCCCAGAATGGAATGAAGCTCTTATAGCTCCAATCACCCTTGAAGAAGTGCAATCAGCTATTAAAGCGCTGAAACCCCATGAAGCGCCCGGCACTGATGGATATACCGCGGTCTTTTATAAGACATTTGCGGCCGACATTGGTCAGCACTTGGTTCGGCTTTTTAACCGGATGGCCTCAGACGGCGACACCTCTGACTCTATGGCCGAGGTGGTGATCTCAGTGATCCCCAAACCAGGTAAGGACCCCACTCGCTTTACCTCTTACTGGCCCATTGCCCTCTTAAACATTGACGCAAACCTGTACTCTTCCATACTGGCCAAAAGACTGTATGAACTCATGCCACTTATTATTCATCCCGATCAGTCTGGCTTAATTAAGGGACGCCAAACACATGACAACACCCGCCGTATCGTCCACTTAATCGAGAAAGCTAACAAATTTAAAATTCCTGCGGTCCTAGTCGGCCTAGATGCTGAAAAGGCATTTGACCGCGTTGATTGGAACTTCCTGTTAGCCACACTTACGAAATTTGGCTTCTCCCCCCAATTCATAACTATGCTCCAGGCCAATTACAGACACCCAAGGTCCAAAGTCTCAGTCAACGGCGTGCAATCTGCCTCTTTCTACCACTCCAGGAGGACCAGACAGGGTTGCCCTCTGTCTCCCTTGTTATTCGCCCTCAGTATTGAGCCCCTAGCGATAGCAGTCATGGAGCATCAGGGGATTGAGGATCTACCCTTCACCGGTGAATCCCATAAAATCTCCCTCTTCACGGATGACGTTCTCCTTTCCTTGTCCAACCCGAAAAGTTCACTCCCACGTCTGCAGGAAGTACTTAGTTCCTTCGAAAAAGCGGCGGGCTTCAGGATCAACCTGGATAAGTCCTAAATACTTAATCTCACCCTCTCACATGCAGAAGCTTTACAACTCCGAACAATAACACCTCTAGCGTGGGCGCCCTCTTCCATACAATACCTAGGGGTGCACTTGACACCAACGATAGAGAAATTGTATGCAGCTAATTTTCCCCCAATTCTCACCCGCATCCAAACAGAACTGACGAGATGGAAGCCGCTCTTTCTCTCCTGGTTGGGACGCATCCATGCTGTGAAGATGACACTCCTCCCAAATTGCTATACTTGTTTCAGGCGCTTCCCATAGAACTGGATGAGGATTTCTTTAAACGCATGAAAACGATGATCCTGCGATTTGTCTGGCAGGGAGGGCGGGCCCGTTTCTCCTTTTCCATGCTTCGTCGTCTGCAAAGGGAGGGGGGAGCAGGACTCCCTGATCTTAGACTCTAGTATAAGGCGGCCCAACTGTGAATTGTGGTCGAATGGTCGCAACAGGAATCGGAGAAGCATTGGCTCCACATGGACCGCAGTATAGCAGGAAGAACGAAATGGGATTTGATCTGACGTGACAAACTGTTATCCAGCTAAGTCCTCGGGATCAGCGTGATGCAAAAGATAAGCCACCTCCTGATCTATCCAAACCTTGATTGCTACAATAGCCAAAGGTTCAGGAAGGATCAGACGAGGGCAATAAAGCCCGCGGGGAAGGGGAGGGAACGGCGGGGAGGGAGATCTGAAACGACAAAAGAAAGGAAGGTGAGTATCCCCTTCTTCCGTTCTACTCCAATCCCACACAAATGACAAGACTTCAAATTGCTAGTGACTCTGACCCAGTATCTACCTGTAAATGATAAACAACGTATGGCCTCACTGGAAGATAACTCTTTTCACCCTTATCCACGTCGGGAATTACAGGGACCACGCTAGCCACACCTGGGAATACAAAGCACACCTTCTTACAAACACTCATGCAACAGTGATTGAATGAACCAACAAATACACTGATCGTGCACATACCCCCTTATAAGTAGACAGCACATCTAAAGGGGCTTCTTGAATGGATAGCGTAGCCAGTGGCAATGTCTAACTTCAAAAATAATCCTGCTGGGTTCTAATCACCCTCTCAGTATACAAAGACACAGTACCTGGTGAATCCTTTGTGCAACGGCACGAAGAACTGGATAATATCAATATTCAACCACTTGAAAACAAAATCCAGTATACTGAAGAAACCAAGGAATAACCCCAGCCGGGGTGGCAAGACGTAATGTTCCAATTAGGAAATAGGTTGATTACCAAGCCTGGTAATGTCGGTGGGTACTTGGAGCGATTTCGTCCTCCGCACGAGCCGTAGTACGCGGCTCCCCAACGGAGGGCAATGGTTGCAACAACCCACGTTAAGAAGAAAACGAAAAACAATTGTCCTCCTCAATGAGCCGTATTAGCTCAGCTAACGGAGGTCACAGGCGGTTTAGTTGATCCTCTTTATATCACCATAGCATTCGTCCTCCGCATGAGCCAGATCGGCTCTCCAACGGAGGGCAAATCCGAACAGAAAACAAACCAAACACCTTCTGTCTGTAGGATCAAGGATACGCTAGGCGGATCGGCCAGGAGACAGGAAACATCCAAAAGCAGTCTATACCAACGGCTGCTAGTACAAAGAATATCCGACACCCTCTGCAGGATGCGAGTCTCCTTTATCACTTCCTGCTTCTCGCTAAGGATTCTGGGAGACGTAGTCCCCTTGTATCTGCACCGTCATTTGTTCTTGACAGCGGCGCTCAACGGGTGCATAACAGTACATCCCCCTCCACACTAGGAGCGCCGCAAAGGACCAGGACGCATCGGATACCTCTTGTGGTACCGAGCCACCAGGTGAGGCGCATGGACTCCAGAAGCCGGCTCCCACGTGTTGTCTTCCGGACCGTAGCCCTTCCATGAGACCAGGTAACGGAGACCACGTCCATGCCACCTCGAGTCCACTATGGCATCCACCTCATACTCAAAACCGCCCATGACTGCCAAAGGCGGAGGGAGACGACGCACAGAGGAAAGAGATGGCTTCAACAAGGACACGTGGAACACAGGATGCACCTTCAGGTGCCTCGGGAGCTTCAACCTCATTGCCACCGGATTGACACAACGCTCAATAGGATAGGGGCCGATGTAGCGAGGGTTGAACACACTGTGTTTGCGAAATTTGATGTTCCGAGTAGACAGCCACACCATATCACCCACTTGATACAAAGGCCCAGGACGTCGGCGTTTGTCCGCTGTACGTTTATAAGCTGCCTTGGAAGCAACGAGATTTCCCTGAGCCCTCGCCAGGGTCTCTTTGATATGTACCACCCTCCGAGCTGCCTCCGGCACCCTCTCCTCACATACAGGATGGAGAAACGGAAGAAATCGAGGATGTCGACCATATGTACTGTAAAAAGGAGACACCTGAGTGGCGCTGTGAGTAGCGTTGTTATATGCCACTTCCGCCAGCCACAGATAGTCCACCCAGTTCTCCTTTCCCTGATCCACATAGCATCTCAGGAATTGCTTCAAGGTCTGATTGAGACGCTCCGTCTGTCCATCCGTCTGTGGGTGGAAGCTGGTGGACAGCGCCGTCTGAATGTGCAAAGAGGAACACCAAGATTTCCAAAACTGTGCAGTGAACGGAGCGCCTCTATCCGAAACGATGACAGCCGGCAACCCATGCAAACGCACCACATGGACCATTAGCAAGTGAGCCACCTGACCCGCCGTAGGGACTTGAGGGCAAGCGATGAAATGACCCATTTTCGTCAGGTAGTCGATCACCACCATGACAGCCGTACACCCCTGGTCTCTAGGAAGGCCCACCACAAAATCCATCGAAATACGCTCCCAAGGAACATGAGGCGTGGGCAAAGGCTGCAGGAGCCCCGCAGGGCGACGGTGATCAGCCTTGACCGTCGCACAGACCACGCACTTGGACACCCAGTGTGCAACATCCCTCCTCAATGACGGCCACCAACACCTCCGATTGAAGTATTCCACAGTCTTCTCCACTCCCAGGTGACCCGCACTGGGGGAACAATGACACCATTCGTACACCTGCTTCCGAAGAGGAACGGTAGGGACCAAAAGCCGACCTTTATTCACTGGAAAGCCATCCATTAATCTCCACTCAACGTGACTCCGCAGCCAGGACCTCCAGTAAAACGTGTTCACCCCTTTCCGTATCCCTTCCAGAAAGGCATCGGGCTGAATGGAACACAAACTCTGCATAGGCGTGATGATGGCCCGTACCTCTCTCGTCTTCTGAGCCCGGGAAGAGGATTGGCGAGTTAAAGCGTCCGCTTTCCTGTTGGCTGCCCCGGGTCTGTACGTGATCGCGAAATGGAACTCGGAAAAGAAGAGCATCCACCGGAGTTGTCTGGGAGTAAGATGCCTGGCAGCTGTCATAAACTGGAGGTTGCGGTGATCTGTATACACAGTGACAAGATGCTTGGCCCCCATCAGCAGATGCCGCCATTCCGTGAATGCCACCTTTATTGCAAGCAGTTCTTTTTCGGCGATGCAATAATTGCACTCTGCCCCATTCAGTTTCCTGGACATGTAGGCCACAGGATGCAGTTGGCCTGTTTGGTCATGTCTCTGAGACAGCACCGCTCCCAAAGCAACACTTTAGGCATCCGCCTCCACTACGAAGGGCTTATCAGGATTAGGATGAGCGAGCACTGGAGCAGAAACAAACGCCTCCTTCAAACATTCAAACGCCTCCTGGGCAGCAGAATCCCACACAAAAGGTTGTGCCTTACGTAGTAAGCGAGTGATGGGGGTAACCACTCGAGAGAACTGATGGATAAAACGCCTGTAGAAATTGGCGAAGCCTATGAAGCATTGCACATCTTTCACATTCCTAGGAACGGGCCACTCTTTGACCGCCTTGATCTTTCTTTCGGCCATTTCCTGTCCATGGGGGCTGAGCATGACTCCCAGGAATTCAACTGTGGACACATGAAAGTCGCACTTGCTCAATTTGCAATACAAACTGTGTTCTCTCAAAATGGTTAACACCCTTTGCACATGGCGTACATGTGCCTCCTCCGACTCTGAATAGATGAGAATGTCGTCAATGTATACTATGACGTACCGGTCCAGTATCTCCCTCAAAACGTCATTCAAGAAATATTGGAATGCCGCAGGGGCATTGCAGAGTCCAAACGGCATGACTGAATACTCGAAGAGCCCATACCTGGTCTTAAAGGCGGTCTTCCATTCATCCCCCTTCCTCATTCTCACCAGATGATAGGCACCTTTTAGATCTAACTTGGTGTAAATGACAGCAGACTTGACTTGTTCCAATAGCACACTGATCAAAGGAAGGGGGTACCTGTTCTTTACCGTCACAGCATTCAAGGCCCTAAAGTCTACGCACGCTCTCAACTCTCCATTGGCCTTTGGAATAAAGAAAAGAGGAGAAGCCGCAGGGGACATGGATGGACGAATGAACCCAATCTTCAACAACTTATCCAAGTACTCTCTCAAATGCGCATATTCAGTTTCAGTCAATGCATACAACCTTCCACAAGGAACCACTGCCCCAGGGACCAGATCAATTTGGCAGTCATATTGCCTATGTGGAGGGAGAGACTCCGCTTGCACTTCATCGAAGACGCTCTCATACTTCTGATACACCTCAGGCAAACTAACCTCTTTTTCAGCAGCTGTAGCCACATATTCAATACAGGCTAATGCTGATGAAGGTCTTTCATTCCTTTCATAACAGGTGTCTCTACAATACGTGGAATTCAGCGTGATGGTGCCCTCAGCCCAATCAATGTCCGGATTATGCTTCTTTAGCCATGGAATACCCAGGATGACACCATACTGAGGGGCGTTGATGATGCTGAACTGGACTGTCTCACTATGATCCCCATATCTCATTTTCATATCACCAGTATGATGCCCAACAGGACCTAAATCCAGCCGTCTCCCATCCACTGCATACACAACATCTTGAGTCACTCGGGGAATCAACCCGATTCCGGCTCGCCTAGCTTCAGAAGAATCCATAAACATGCCCGTAGCACCCGAGTCTATCATGGCGTGCACAGGGATCCAACTGGCCTGTACCATCAACAAAACCTCGATAAACAGGTGCTGGGCTCCTACTAGGTTCTTATACAGAGAAGGGATATATGTATGACTCCAAGGAACCCCTTCGTTCGCCTCAGAGTCTTCTAGTTTTCCGCCGGTCTTTCGACCGCTGTGGAAATACCCTTGGAGTTGCGAAATCTGGACATCTTAGGTTTCACTGGACATTCCCTCACGAAATGCCCCTTCTTCCCACAGTACAAACATAACCCATGTTTACGCCTTAATTCCTTCTCGGTAGTGGAAAGAGCTGCCCGAACAGCCCCAATATCCATGGGTTCAGCCGTGTGCGATGTGTCTTTGTCTGCCGGCTTCGAAGCCCCAGATAAAGGGACTGTTCGTCCCTGCAATTTAGGATCTCCTTTACGATCCCTCATTCTATGGTCTAGTCGTAGGACAAGATTTATAAGATCCTCGCATGTGGCTGGTTGGGGGTCTATCTGTGCTATGACGTCTTTCATGTCCTCTCGTAAACCTTGATGGAATAGAGAGGCTTGTTTAGCATCAGGCCATTTAGTCTCTGTAACAAGTCTCCTGAAAGAGTTCAGGTACGTCAACACATCCTGATTCCCTTGACGCAACTGCAACAACTCTCTATCTGCAGCATAGGAATCCGCCCTCCGGTCGAAGACCTTGAGGAACTCTTCCCGGAACGCTTCCCAGTCATGAATGACCGGGTCGTCTCTTTGGAGCAAGGGTACCGCCCATTGGGCAGCATCACCTGCCAGGTATGATATCAGGAAAGCCACCTTGGCATGATTCGTGGGGAAGGACCGAGGTTTGCATGAAAAATGCAACATCACTTGTGAGAGGAAGACTTGGACTGAACCTGCATCTCCCTTGAAGCGTTCTGGATTAGCCAAAGGAACTGTGGTAGGCATTTCCACTACCACCGGACTAGATGCAGCGGGACCTGAAGTCCCCACATTAAACGGGTTTCTCTGGAGAGCATCCACCCGATTGCGGAGATCCGTGGTCTCCTGTCTAGAGGAGAGCAGTTCTGACTGCACAACCACAAAGGCCGCTAATACATTGTCTAGAGTAGCCATCCTTCACATTCGCTGAACAGGAGGACGTATGATCTTGGGTCGGATATTCTGTTATCCAGCTAAGTCCTCGGGATCAGCGTGATGCAAAAGATAAGCCACCTCCTGATCTATCAAACCTTGATTGCTACAATAGCCAAAGGTTCAGGAAGGATCAGACGAGGGCAATAAAGCCCGCGGGGAAGGTGAGGGAACGGCGGGGAGGGAGATCTGAAACGACAAAAGAAAGGAAGGTGAGTATCCCCTTCTTCCGTTCTACTCCAATCCCACACAAATGACAAGACTTCAAATTGCTAGTGACTCTGACCCAGTATCTACCTGTAAATGATAAACAACGTATGGCCTCACTGGAAGATAGCTCTCTTCACCCTTATCCACGTCGGGAATTACAGGGACCACGCTAGCCACACCTGGGAATACAAAGCACACCTTCTTACAAACACTCATGCAACAGTGATTGAATGAACCAACAAATACACTGATCGTGCACATACCCCCTTATAAGTAGACAGCACATCTAAAGGGGCTTCTTGAATGGATAGCGTAGCCAGTGGCAATGTCTAACTTCAAAAATAATCCTGCTGGGTTCTAATCACCCTCTCAGTATACAAAGACACAGTACCTGGTGAATCCTTTGTGCAACGGCACGAAGAACTGGATAATATCAATATTCAACCACTTGAAAACAAAATCCAGTATACTGAAGAAACCAAGGAATAACCCCAGCCGGGGTGGCAAGACGTAATGTTCCAATTAGGAAATAGGTTGATTACCAAGCCTGGTAATGTCGGTGGGTACTTGGAGCGATTTCGTCCTCCGCACGAGCCATAGTACGCGGCTCCCCAACGGAGGGCAATGGTTGCAACAACCCACGTTAAGAAGAAAACGAAAAACAATTGTCCTCCTCAATGAGCCGTATTAGCTCAGCTAACGGAGGTCACAGGCGGTTTAGTTGATCCTCTTTATATCACCATAGCATTCGTCCTCCGCATGAGCCAGATCGGCTCTCCAACGGAGGGCAAATCCGAACAGAAAACAAACCAAACACCTTCTGTCTGTAGGATCAAGGATACGCTAGGCGGATCGGCCAGGAGACAGGAAACATCCAAAAGCAGTCTATACCAACGGCTGCTAGTACAAAGAATATCCGACGCCCTCTGAAGGATGCGAGTCTCCTTTATCACTTCCTGCTTCTCGCTAAGGATTCTGGGAGACGTAGTGCCCTTGTATCTGCACCGTCATTTGTTCTTGACAGCGGCGCTCAACGGGTGCATAACACATACAGGACAGGCCCCAAAACACGTACCTCAGCACCCCGACACGCACTACTCTTAGAGTCTGGGACTCAGTGGCGACAAGGGAGGGGTGGACGTCTTTCCCTTCACCATTCACGCCTATCCACTTCTCCTCTTCATTCCCCCCAGCGATTCTAGAGGGACCGTTTAATGCTTGGAGGAAAGGGGGTTGTCTCGCACTGACATATTTATTCCACAACTATGATCCCCTTACATTTGAGAACTGCAAAAGGGATTATGGGATTGGGGACCATGAGCGATACCACCACACACAGCTGCTGCATTAGGCTCTCGACCCACGAATCAGGGAGGGCGCCACCAGACCTCTCACCAAGTTTGAATCTCTCCTTATTAAAACTTCATCCATGAAGGGTGCTATTTCAGCTCTCTACAAGCTCTTACTCTCCACAGCGATTGCCTCCCGCCCACGATATATGACATGGTGAGAGGGGATGGCCCAACGAGACATCTCAGAGGTAGAGTGGACCCATCTGTGGACAGATATCTTTAAGTTCAATCAATCCACAGCGCTAAAAGAAGCCCATTTGAAAGTAATGATGGACTGGTACTTATGCCCGTCCAAACTAGCAAGAATCTTTCCAGGCTCGTCAGATAGAGGTTGGAGAGGCTGTGGCCTTCTGGGAGACTTCCAACACATCTGGTGGGACTGTCCCTCCATTAGGCCATTCTGGGAAGAGATCCTGGCACAGGTAAAGACCATCCTGGGGTACCCCATCCCGACGTCAATGACAGAGGCCCTTCTTGGCATTAGAGATCCTATGCTAGAACACCAAACCAGGCGATAAGAGGATTATGTGGCTATGTTTGGGAGCCGCCAAGATCGCCATAGTGGCGGCGTGGAAGAAGAGGGAGGCACCAGCGATGTCCCTGTGTCACTCCCACCTGTGGCACCTGCTTAGCTTAGAACGCATGTCTGACATCTCCCGAGAGGATTTTAAGAACTTTGAATTCCGTTGGGGCCCTCTGGTCTCGTTCCTTTCGAGAGGCCTGCCATCGGCGGTTTTCCCTCCCACACTTCGGGCCCTTCATCTTTTCCAACTCTGAGGGACTCCATACGGTAGGAACTCTGTTGTATTGCAACACCACCACTGGGGAGGGGGGGAGGGAGGGGGAGTTCGGGGGGGGGGCGGTAGGTTGGGTCTTGTTGTTTGATTCTTGGTGCATTTTCCACTTTCAATTTTATTCGAGCCCTTGAGGTGCAATGCTCGCGAGTTGCACATGCTGACAATTAATCGGAATGGAGCGCATAGAGGGGGTAACCATCGCAGAGACACTCACAGATGAGCACGAATCCTTGTGATTCCCCCTCGCAGTTGATATTGTGACTGTACCCCGCCTTTCTCGAAGCTGAACCCTACAATTGTGCTGCGGATACGCCTTGGGTACACTACTGGTATGGGGGGATCCTGCCCCCTACTTGTCTGTAGGTGAGAATACTATACTTTAAACTTCGGAGATCCCCTGCGAGGGTATATTGGTGGATTGTGCCTTGAATCTTTGTTGTGGAAAACTTAATAAAAACTTCTGTGAAGAAAGTATATAGATGCATAAAGGAGGTAAGTATATGTAGATTAAAGATCTTGATAGAGTTGCAGGATGAGAAATAGGGTAGTGCATTGGATATGCTTTTTTAGGAGAAAAGTAACAAACACACAGATCCAAATACATGGAAGGTACATAGATGCACAATGGAAGCAAGTACATGTAGACCAAAGATTTTTTTTTTTTACAACATAATTATTTTACATGTTTATACGGAGCAATACACAAAGATAGGTACATATCTATAGTGAAAATAAATGCTTATATACAGAGGGATATGCTGTAAATTTATGTTTGCATATGGTGCTTATGTGGGGAAGAGCCAATTCTTGAGTAGTTTTCTGAAGATAAGGTGTTTGTCGGTAGATCTTATGTTGCAGGGTAAAGAGTTCCATAGTTTGGCTGCTTGAACAGAGAAGGATGTGTCACCCATGTTTTTTTCTTGTATCCTGGGATTTTGAGGCGAGATGCCACTTTAGAGTGGAGGTTACTTTGTTGAATGTGTTTGGTGATTTTATTCCTGATGGAGAGCGGCCACATTCCATGTATTGCTTTGTGAGTGATACAAAGTAGCTTGAACGTGGATCTTCTGGCAACCGGCAACCAATGCAGGGCTTTCAAGGCAGGTGAGATGTGATCTCGTGGTTTGATATGCAAGAGTAGTCTGGCAGCTGAGTCCCTAATCCGTTGTAGTCTTTTCATGATTGTTAAAGGTGATCCGCGGTAGAGGCTATTGGCGTAATCAAGTTTAGACAGAACAATGGCGATGGTAGCTTGGAACTTGTGTGGAATCCCAAATGAAGGAAAATGTGTGGCAGCATTTTTATAGTTTTTTAACAACAACTAAGGAGTGACTAAGTGCAAGTGAATAAAGAATAATTCAACAAAAGGTTTTTGGTGTCTTTTTCTTTATATATATTCCTCTTATTACCCCCCTCAAGAACAAAGAGACCCCTTTGGAGAAAAATATTCCCAAGGGGAACCAATGTCCCTGTGTGATTTCCAGGGGAAAAGCAAAATCATATCTTTTTTGTAAAAGCACCCTCACTCACCACTAGTTGGTGACATGCTTCATCATTGGGTCCCCGCTGGGGTGGCCGAATGCCTCCCCAGCGTGCTACAACGCCTGATTTACAGCGGAGCGGGATGTGGGGAGTGCAACAGTGCCCAAATTTAGGTGTGAGTGTAACTGTGGGTGCAAAATTAAAAATACAAGGTTGAGGCATGTACAAAAATCTTTAATACCGGCCAACCTGTATTAGGTTAAAAACAAAGTGGCGGACTACAAAGGTCTGTTTCGGGAAACCTATGTCCTTTAAACAAACAACTGGTCAACATGTTTCTGCTGTTACAACTGCAAATTTGCTCAGCATTCGTCAGGACCTAAATTAAGTCCTCTGGTGGTGTACGCGCGTTATGGCGCACCCTCCCGTGTGGCTCTAAATGTGAAAAATTATTTTTGAAGTTTAGACCATATAATATTATTCACCGTTAGTCGCCGTGGAAGCTCACTGCGATTTGCAGGAGCACAAAAAACCTGTGGAGAGGGAAAGAAAAAGACAAAACAAAATAACACATAATGACACACACTGACATAGAATAAGCTCATCGTAATAGCAAAATATAGTGCATAGCAGTATTACATGCACAATGTCAGAATGGTGTCAAAGCCAATATTTTATTAGGGTGACCATTCCCAGGCACTCTAAAATTCACAGAGAGCCTTCAAGGTTTTTGATGTCCCCCATCGGTAAAGTGAATGACTTTTCCACCCCGAGGTGACTACAAAAGGCTGTATTACAGCTGCTTTTATTTAATGTAGGCAGAATGTAGAGGGAGTAACTTTACTCAACCTGACACTGCCAAAAGTAATAATTAAAGAGAATGTAGCTATCGTGCTTCGTCCTGAATAGTATTGTGCCTCTTCTAATAATACCTGGAAACCCAGTGAAAGAAAGGGCCCCTGGTAAGATTTCAGTGGTGCTTTTATCAGTAGCGACAGTACAAACACAAACACTCACGTTAGGAGAGCAATGGACTCTCCCCGTGGGTCGAGACAGCGCGGGACTTAATTTAGGTCTTGACGAATGCTGAGCAAATTTGCAGTTGTAACAGCAGAAACATGTTGACCAGTTGTTTGTTTAAAGGACATAGGTTTCCCGAAACAGACCTTTGTAGTCCGCCACTTTGTTTTTAACCTAATACAGGTTGGCCGGTATTAAAGATTTTTGTACATGCCTCAACCTTATATTTTTAATTTTGCACCCACAGTCACACTCACACCTTAATTTGGGCACTGTTGCACTCACCACATCCCGCTCCGCTGTAAATCAGGCGTTGTAGCACGCTGGGGAGGCATTCGGTATTATTAGAAGAGACACGATACTATTCAGGACGAAGCACGATAGCTACATTCTCTTTAATTATTACTTTTGGCAGTGTCAGGTTGAGTAAAGTTACTCCCTCTACATTCTGCCTACATTAAATAAAAGCAGCTGTAATACAGCCTTTTGTAGTCACCTCGGGGTGGAAAAGTCTTTCACTTTACCGATGGGGGACATCAAAAACCTTGAAGGCTCTCTGTGAATTTTAGAGTGCCTGGGAATGGTCACCCTAATAAAATAATGGCTTTGACACCATTCTGACATTGTGCATGTAATACTGCTATGCACTATATTTTGCTATTACGATGAGCTTATTCTATGTCAGTGTGTGTCATTATGTGTTATTTTGTATTGTCTTTTTCTTTCCCTCTCCACAGGTTTTTTGTGCTCCTGCAAATCGCAGTGAGCTACCACGGCGACTAACCGTGAATAATATTATATGGTCTAAACTTCAAAAATAATTTTTCACATTTAGAGCCTCACGGGAGGGTGCGCCATAACGCGCGTACACCACCGGAGGACTTAATTTAGGTCCTGACGAATGCTGAGCAAATTTGCAGTTGTAAAAGCAGAAACATGTTGACCAGTTGTTTGTTTAAAGGACATAGGTTTCCCGAAACAGACCTTTGTAGTCCGCCACTTTGTTTGTAACCTAATACAGGTTGGCCGGTATTAAAGATTTTTGTACATGCCTCAACCTTGTATTTTTAATTTTGCACCCACAGTTACACTCACACCTTAATTTGGGCACTGTTGCACTCACCACATCCCGCTCCGCTGTAAATCAGGCGTTGTAGCACGCTGGGGAGGCATTCGGCCACGCCAGCGGGGACCCAATGATGAAGCATGTCACCAACTAGTGGTGAGTGAGGGTCCTTTTACAAAAAAGATATGGTTTTGCTTTTCCCCTGGAAATCACACAGGGACATTGGTTCCCCTTGGGAATATTTTTCTCCAAAGGGGTCCCTTTGTTCTTGAGGGGGGTAATAAGAGGAATATATATAAAGAAAAAGACACTAAAAACCTTTTGTTGAATTATTCTTTATTCACTTGCACTTAGTCACTCCTTAGTTGTTGTTAAAATATTGATTGGGGTACAGGAGTGCCTGCTCATGCCCTTACTCTCTAGTTGTTAATTGATATATGAGGAGCATTTTTATAGTGACAAAGCTTGATCTTGCTAGTTTGTCCACTTGGGTATTCATCGATAGCTTGGAGTCCATGGTTATTCCGAGGTTTCTTACTTCCTTCGATATTTTAGGTGGTGATCCGAGTTCATCAGGCCAGGCAACAAGCGGGTCATAATGTTTCCAATCGCCACACGTGAGTATTTCCTTTTTAGACGCATCAATTTGAGATGGCTCAAAGTCATCCACTGATCCACGACTCTGAAACAACTGAAAATTGGGGATTTTTCAATGTCTTTGGGGCATTCCAGTTGAAGGAGTATTTGCGTGTCATGTGCATTTTCAGAGCACGTGTACCAGTAATGACTTCATGTAGACGTTGAAAAGCATGGGCGAGATGATAGAACCTTGAGGGACCCCTGCTTTTGTGGAGTATGGTTTAGACGAGAAAGGTGGGGTATGGATGACATTAGTTCTGTTTTGAAGGTAGGACACAATCCAGTTTAGAGCAGTCCCCTCTATGCCGGCTTCATAGAGTCTTTGTTTCAGAGTGGCATCGTCAACCATGTCAAAAGCAACCGAGAGGTCCAAGAGGAGTGGCGCAGCCACCCTGTTGCGGTATACTGTATTCTTCAGGTCATCCCAGATGGCAAGGAGGGCAGATTCAGTGCCTCTTCCTGGATGGACTCCTGTTTGGAAGTCTGAAAGTATGTCATTCTTTTCAATGAATTAAGACATCTGAGTGAGCGCTGCTCTTTCTATCAGTTTGCCCAGGAAAGGTCCATTTGTAATGGGTCTGTAGTTGTCAGGGTCCAGGAGGTCCAACTTTGCTTTCTTCAGTAAAGTAGGTATGCGTGACTTTTTGAGTTTTTCTGGAAACATTCCGATATATAAGGAATCGTTGATGATTCTTCTTACTGGAGTGGCAGCAGAGGCTGTTAAAATAATTGTCTTGAAAGTTTGTGGTGGACATGGGTCAGAAGGGCTGTCGGCAGGCCTGCTTGCTTTGACCAGGTCCATAAATTCATCGTATTAGATGTGTTGGAAGAAATAGAGAGGCTGGTTTAAAGTATTCTTGGCTTGTTTTTTGTACAAGGGTTACTGCTTGTGTTTTGTTTCTGTCTTAAGTATGAGTCCAAGGTGTCTGCTCTATCTCTGTAATGATTTGCCTGTTTACCTGTGAAATATTGAGTAACAGGATGAGTTCCTTTCAGGCAATTTGGTTTGCAAAATTCATTGAGTATTTTATAGAATTCTTTATTTGCACATTTAGCATTTTGAATTCTGTTTGAATAGTACCTTTTGCCTAGCTTTATTAATAGATGACTTATATAATCTGTTAATTTTCTGTAGGTGAAGTTTGTCTTTTTTGGTTTTTGTTTTGAACTAGGTACGTTGCACCTTTCTGATTTGTTGTTCTCTGTTTCTTTTTCTATGTTTCTCCAAGACGCTTTTTTTCTTTTGTTCTGTTGTGTGGTTTTGAGTGGTATCAGGATGTCATAAACTTCCTGTAGCTACTCATATACTTTTTAACATAATTTATTGTTTTCAGGTTTGTACTGAGTGGTAGTTGTGTTTCTAAGTTTTCTAAATTGAGTTTGTTCAACAGCCGATAATTGGATGGATGTAAGGTAATTTTAGGTGAGTCGCTTTTTGTGTTTTATGTTGGAAAGCAAGCTAGTGGTGGTCTGACCATATGACTGGAGTTATACTTTGAAAGGTAACTTGTTCAGTATTTGCAAAAATGACATGGGAATATCGCCTTGCTAGGTGGAGGTCAGTAAAGGAGCAGGACGTTACAGGAGGAAGACGGTGTAGGATTGCATCTGGCGAGAAGAGCCTCACAATTTGTTATGGTGATGTTGTCAGCTTTAGTGATATGTAATGTTTGCCAGAACACAACAGCTAGACCACCTCCTTTTTTGACTATACTTTTTTGGGTGATCAATTTATAGCCTAGAGGAACAGCTTCATGCAGGACTGGAACTATATCATCTCCCAACCACGATTTAGTTATCAATAGTATGGCTGGTTTTGTATCTGTGAGAAGGTCGTAGATGTGATGTTTGTTTTTAGAGAGGGATCGAGCCTTGATTAGTAGACAGTTTAGAGAATGGGCTTTGGTGATAGTGAGACTTTGTTTTGTAGAAGAGTGATCAGTATTGTATGGCTTTGTAGCAGGTGTGTTTTTAGTGCTGGCACTAGCTGTATTAGGATAGCAATTGTGTAGCTGTTTTGTTTCATGTTCCTCATCCAGCATGCTAAGAAGGCATTGTGATGGGTCTGCGTATATATGTGGTGGAAAATGTGCTTGAGAGTGAGTTTGTGTGCTGTGTTGTTTTCGTGGTGTAACATTGTTGTGCAGTAGACATGGGAAGCGTGGCACGTTCCTTATATTGTTTGCGTGTGTTTAGGGTGGAGGGTGTATGAGTCAGGGATGGTGGTGCAGCATGTTGGTCATGTAGGAAGTTTCTAAACTGTCCAATGGAAAAGAGGCGGTTGGAATAGAGTTGCTGTTTTGCTGTATCTATGTTAGGTGTGGTGGAAGAGAGAAAGCTTGGCATTGGAGTTTGTTCCTTTGTGTGGTTTGAAAGGTGGGTGTATGTTTGTATTTTGTGATGGTAGGTATTATGAGGTGTTGTGCTTTGAAAATCTTGTTGTGCTGGTGTGTGTGATATGTTTTGTTTTTGAGGAGTAGTGAAAAGGGGTGCTGGTGTATTTGCTTCATGCAATGGTTTTGTTTTGTTACTATAGTATTGCTTGTGAGAAGAGGTTGTAAGGTAGAGGGGTGATGATGTGTTTGAGTAGAGTGTATGTTGTGTGTAGAAGGGAATGAAGAAGAGTTTGTCTTAGACTGGTTTGTTGCAAGAGTTAAAAAGTGTGGTGCTGTGCAGTGTATGTGTTGTGCGTTAGTGTTATTATGGTAGAAGGAAGGAGAGGGTGTTGCTTGTACAAATGATGGAAGGCTGATTATCTGTTTGGTAGTGTTAAAAGGTGGTCTACTAGGAGTAATTAGAGCAGGGAGTGTGTGTCTGGATGGGATGTAGTTATATTTGGTGTTGAATGGTGTTGTGTTAGTGATGAATGGATTGGTCAGTGGTATAGGATAGAGTTGTGCACTGTTTGTAGGAGATGGTGGAAATGTGTGGTAGTTGGGATAGAAGGGTGTATAGATGTGGTTTGGTTGGTTTTAAAGTGTATGCTGGTACATTGATTTGCCCATAGGATGGTGTGTGGTCTACATTTGGTGTGAGTGTGTTACTATGTTTGTGGATGTGGATGGTGTGGGGTGGGTATTGCTGAATGGGAAAATGGGCAGCATTTCTGGCCCACGTACAGACCAGTCTTGAACAGGCTCAAACAGGCAACTGCACTTGTCCTTTCTGCCCTTAGCCTCAACGCCGAGGCTGAGACGCCCTAACCCTGGCCTTAAATAGCCCTAGTAATCAGGTGACCCCCAACAGCCAATGAGAACCCTAGCTCTAACCCAATCCAATTACAACACTAGCCGTAATATCCAAAACCAATGGGAGACTGGATTTACATCCAATCTGAGCCCTAGTCCAAGCCCTCAGTCCGGTTCAAAAACACTAATCTCAATGTCCAATAGAGGCCCTAACCTAGCAGTAGTCCCAACCCTAATCCCAGCAACCAATGACTAAGCATGGGCGTAAAATCCGCTCCGCTCGCGGATTTTTCGGATTTTCGGCAAATCCGCAATCCGCGAACGCTCGCGAATTTGTCGAAAATCCGTGAATCCGCTCGCGGCGGATTTTTTGCTTGGTTGCGGCGCGCGGCGTGGTGCACGGCGTTCACTTTCCGTCATTTAGCGTTTGCCGAGTTGTTTTTCTTTGCGAGTGACGCGCCATTTTAGATCTTGCTGCGTGTTCCCGCTGGAGTTTGGCGCCCGCGAATACGTACTCGCGGCTTGCCACCTTGCACAGCACACCTCGCGAGAGTTCGCAATTGCGAACACGTAGTTGCGGCGGAAAGGAACAATCTCGCACTTGCGAAATAGAGATTTTGCAATTTCGCACAAGAAAATCACCAGTAAACAGGATAAACCTTCAGAAAATTATGATTTTTATCAGAATCACTCCTCAGGTTGACATTTGCATGGCCTTTTTTTTGCAAGGAGTCAATTTGGGGGGGGGGGGGAGGAAGGAAGTGCCCCACAGTCTCCAACTTCCTGTTCCTGTCGAGCAGGCTCCTCCCAGTGCTTTGTCCATCTCCTGGTCACTTTCATTTGGATCTGGAGCTGGAAGGATTACTTTTTGTGGGTGCTGCTGGATATTTGGATTTGAGGCCTTTTTGACTGTCTTTGGATCACTTTTGGATTAGAAATCAACTTTCACAAGTAAGTTTGTTTGGGGCATTACAGTTGCTGCAAGTAAAATTTTGGAACTTTTTCAGAACATTAAATAAATTATATTGTGGGTAGCCACAGTATCCAGTAGGACCAGGGCTGGTTAGGGGTGCATGATACAACTGTTTTGTTGAATTTAAACACCATTTAGGCCATGGATGGGCTGGGATTGTGCTGATTTTTGTCCTTTTTTTGGGCCTGCTGGTGGGGCCCTTTGCCCAGGGGTGGTGAGTGTTGCATGGGCCTAGTCTTTCTGTGGGGTGTCTTCTTAAATTTAAACATAATTGAGGCCATGGATGGGCTGGGATTGTGCTTATTTTATTGTTTTTTGTCGTTTTTGGGGGGCTGCTGGTGTGGCCTTTTGCCCAGGGGTGGTGGTGCATGGACTGAGTGTGCCTGTGGTGTGGTCTCACTCTCTTTAATGTAAACATCATGGATGGCATTGGATTGTGGTGATTTCTGGCTGTTTTTCTGTTTTTTGGGGGTGTACTGTTGATGTGGACTGGCCATGTGGGTGGTGGTGGTGGCCATCTTGAGTGCTGGCTGGTACAGGCAACATGTGCCTGGGGTGTAAGGGGCCATTTTGAGGAGAGGCAGTGTCTGAGGCCTGCACTTATTTTGCCTACTTTTCATCCATTATGCCCAGGGGTAGTGAGTGTTGCATGGGCCTAGTGTTTCTGAGGGGTGTCTTCTTGAATTTAAACACCATTGAGGCCATGGATGGGCTGGGATTGTGCTGATTTTATTGTTTTTGTCGTTTTTTTGGGCCTGCTGGTGGGGCCCTTTGCCCAGGGGTGGTGAGTGTTGCATGGGCCTAGTCTTTCTGTGGGGTGTCTTCTTGAATTTAAACATAATAGAGGCCATGGATGGGCTGGGATTGTGCTTATTTTATTGTTTTTTGTCGTTTTTGGGGGGCTGCTGGTGTGGCCTTTTGCCCAGGGGTGGTGGTGCATGGACTGAGTGTGCCTGTAGTGTGGTCTCACTCTCTTTAATGTAAACATCATGGATGGCATTGGATTGTGGTGATTTCTGGCTGTTTTTCTGTTTTTTGGGGGTGTACTGTTGATGTGGACTGGTCATGTGGGTGGTGGTGGTGGCCATCTTGAGTGCTGGCTGCTACAGGCAACATGTGCTTGGGGTGTAAGGGGCCATTTTGAGGAGAGGCAGTGTCTGAGGCCTGCACTTATTTTGCCTACTTTTCATCCATTATGCCCAGGGGTAGTGAGTGTTGCATGGGCCTAGTGTGTTTCTGAGGGGTGTCTTCTTGAATTTAAACACCATTGAGGCCATGAATGGGCTGGGATTGTGCTGATTTTATTGTTTTTTGTCGTTTTTTTGGGCCTGCTGGTGGGGCCCTTTGCCCAGGGGTGGTGAGTGTTGCATGGGCCTAGTCTTTCTGTGGGGTGTCTTCTTGAATTTAAACATAATAGAGGCCATGGATGGGCTGGGATTGTGCTTATTTTATTGTTTTTTGTCGTTTTTGGGGGGCTGCTGGTGTGGCCTTTTGCCCAGGGGTGGTGGTGCATGGACTGAGTGTGCCTGTGGTGTGGTCTCACTCTCTTTAATGTAAACATCATGGATGGCATTGGATTGTGGTGATTTCTGGCTGTTTTTCTGTTTTTTGGGGGTGTACTGTTGATGTGGACTGGTCATGTGGGTGGTGGTGGTGGCCATCTTGAGTGCTGGCTGCTACAGGCAACATGTGCTTGGGGTGTAAGAAGGGGCCATTTTGAGGAGAGGCAGTGTCTGAGGCCTGCACTTATTTTGCCTACTTTTCATCCATTATGCCCAGGGGTAGTGAGTGTTGCATGGGCCTAGTGTTTCTGAGGGGTGTCTTCTTGAATTTAAACACCATTGAGGCCATGGATGGGCTGGGATTGTGCTGATTTTATTGTTTTGTGTCGTTTTTTTGGGCCTGCTGGTGGGGCCCTTTGCCCAGGGGTGGTGAGTGTTGCATGGGCCTAGTCTTTCTGTGGGGTGTCTTCTTGAATTTAAACATAATTGAGGCCATGGATGGGCTGGGATTGGGCTTATTTTATTGTTTTTTGTCGTTTTTGGGGGGCTGCTGGTGTGGCCTTTTGCCCAGGGGTGGTGGGTGGTGCATGGACTGAGTGTGCCTGTGGTGTGGTCTCACTCTCTTTAATGTAAACATCATGGATGGCGTTGGATTGTGGTGATTTCTGGCTGTTTTTCTGTTTTTTGGGGGTGTACTGTTGATGTGGACTGGCCATGTGGGTGGTGGTGGTGGCCATCTTGAGTGCTGGCTGGTACAGGCAACATGTGCCTGGGGTGTAAGGGGCCATTTTGAGGAGAGGCAGTGTCTGAGGCCTGCACTTATTTTGCCTACTTTTCATCCATTATGCCCAGGGGTAGTGAGTGTTGCATGGGCCTAGCGTTTCTGAGGGGTGTCTTCTTGAATTTAAACACCATTGAGGCCATGGATGGGCTGGGATTGTGCTGATTTTATTGTTTTTTGTCGTTTTTTTGGGCCTGCTGGTGGGGCCCTTTGCCCAGGGGTGGTGAGTGTTGCATGGGCCTAGTCTTTCTGTGGGGTGTCTTCTTGAATTTAAACATAATTGAGGCCATGGATGGGCTGGGATTGGGCTTATTTTATTGTTTTTTGTCGTTTTTGGGGGGCTGCTGGTGTGGCCTTTTGCCCAGGGGTGGTGGGTGGTGCATGGACTGAGTGTGCCTGTGGTGTGGTCTCACTCTCTTTAATGTAAACATCATGGATGGCGTTGGATTGTGGTGATTTCTGGCTGTTTTTCTGTTTTTTGGGGGTGTACTGTTGATGTGGACTGGCCATGTGGGTGGTGGGGATGTATGATGTTACAACGCATACTTTTACAACGCATACCGTTACAACGCATTTTTTACAACGCAAAAACTTTTACAACGCATACCATTACAACGCATGTTTTTACAACGCAAGTACTTTTACAACGCATGCCATTACAACGTAAGTATTGGTAAGTATATAATATATTTTTTTTAAATTAATTGTAATTAATATAATTTAATTTAATTTAATTTATTTAATTTAATTTTTTTACCCTGTACCCCTGTACCCCCAAAACCCAAATTAACCCAGAAACCTAAAAATACCCCTGTACCCCAAAAACCCAAAACTGTCCCTGAACCCAAAAAATACCCCTGTATCCCATAAACCCAAAACTGTCCCTGAACCCTAAAAATACCCCTGTACCCAAAAACTGAAAACTAACCCTGAACCCTAAAAATACCCCTGTACCCAAAAACTGAAAACTGACCCTGAACCCTAAAAATACCCCTTTACCCAAAAACTGAAAACTGACCCTGAACCCTAAAAATACCCTTTTACCCAAAAACTGAAAACTGACCCTGAACCCTAAAAATACCCCTTTACCCAAAAACTGAAAACTGACCCTGAACCCTAAAAATACCCTTTTACCCAAAAACTGAAAACTGACCCTGAACCCTAAAAATACCCTTTTACCCAAAAACTGAAAACTGACCCTGAACCCTAAAAATACCCCTTTACCCAAAAACTGAAAACTGACCCTGAACCCTAAAAATACCCCTTTACCCAAAAACTGAAAACTGACCCTGAACCCTAAAAATACCCCTTTACCCAAAAACTGAAAACTGACCCTGAACCCTAAAAATACCCCTTTACCCAAAAACTGAAAACTGACCCTGAACCCTAAAAATACCCCTTTACCCAAAAACTGAAAACTGACCCTAAACCCTAAAAATACCCCTTTACCCAAAAACTGAAAACTGACCCTAAACCCTAAAAATACCCCTTTACCCAAAAGCTGAAAACGTAAAAAAAAACCAAACATATAAAATATTAAATATAATTATATACTTACCAATACTTACGTTGTAATGGCATGCGTTGTAAAAGTACTTGCGTTGTAAAAACATGCGTTGTAATGGTATGCGTTGTAAAAGTTTTTGCGTTGTAAAAAATGCGTTGTAATGGTAGTGCGTTGTAAAAGTTGCGTTGTAAATGTTGTTTACCGGGTGGTGGTGGTGGCCATCTTGAGTGCTGGCTGGTACAGGCAACATGTGCCTGGGGTGTAAGGGGCCATTTTGAGGAGAGGCAGTGTCTGAGGCCTGCACTTATTTTGCCTACTTTTCATCCATTATGCCCAGGGGTAGTGAGTGTTGCATACTTGCATGTCCGTAGTCTTTCTGTGGGGTGTCTTCAATGTAAACATCAAGGATGGCATGGGATTGTGCTCATTTTTCTGTGTTTTGTCGAATTTTTGGGGTGTATAACTGAACTGATGTTCCTCTGTCTTCCATTGCTTTTAGGTGCACAAGAAGACTCAAGAGAACCACCAGTGCCAGGAAGAAGTCCTGCAGCGGTGTGTGCAGCATAACGTCATGCGACGTCACGTCTGGACACAGAACCCTCTGCAACTCGTGCAACTGCTGCCTGCTGACCTGCTCTGGAGAGGATGGCCCTAAAAAAAGTAACCCGTAGCTCCTCTAGCAAGAAAGGTGCCAGTAAGGAGCAGAAGAAGCAAGTTACCAAGGAGACTGGTGTGCCGCCCGCCCCTTTTTTTGGGAGTAAAAAAAAAAGTATGCCTGCAGCAGCAGCAGCGGGATCTGCTGGGGACCAAGCTGGCAGCACCCCCCCCCCGCTCCATTGGGCTCAGTGCCACCACCACCACCACGCCAACTTAAGTCCAAGCCCTTGAGTGCTGCAGAGGCAGCCAGTATAGTTCTTCAATCACCATCGACCAGTGATGTTGGCTCATCGCAAGAAAGCAGCAGCAATGTCCCTCAATCAACACAGGTTGTTGTAGCTCATCTGACGAGTGTTGAACAACCACAGCCGCAACAACAATCACATGTGCAAGTACAAGCCCAAGTACATGTGGAAGGAGAGGCAGCGCAAGGAGATGCGCAAGCAGAGGTGCATGGAGGGTCACAAGTGCCCACAATAGTTGTTCCTCCCGAAGTAGGGGCACATCAGGAAATCGACAATCAAGGCGAGGTATCATTTGAGGAAGCCACTCCTCCTGATGATCCTTCATTGTCTTCCACAACCCTAGCAAGGAAGAGATCAAGGGTGGTATCTACATCCTCTTCAAGCACACCTCCTTCTGATGATACGGATCAAACTTGGGAACCAGCACCACAGCCGTCTGAGAGTGAGGCACACCATGATCCAACAAAGGTACTTAAGCGTAAAAGGAAGCTCGTCCAAAGTCTCAGAGTTATGGAGTGTGATGAGGCTCAACAAGAAGTGGCGGATACTGCTGCTGATGAAGACTCTGCCAACGACGACCCAGTCATCATAAAGGTCACTGCAGCCCCAGCGGGCATGCAGCAAACAGACATTTTGACCCTAGCCCGAAGAGCTGCTGCGCGTGATGATGATGATGATGTTGTCGATGAGGAGGCAGTGGAAACACCACAATCATTGGAGTTAAGTAGTACACCAACTCGTCCCGCTTCCATATTTCTTTCTGGCAAGAAGAGACCTCCGTCAACCTCGACCTTAATTAGTGGCGGTGAAAGTGGAAAACGTACAAAAGTTGGGCAATCCAGATCCTCCACTTCATCTGGCATTAGCTTCATGACCACCACCACCAGTATCGCCGCCTCCTCCAGGTCCCACAGACACTTCAAGTCCCCAGTTTGGGACTTCTTTACTGTTTGTCCCAAAAATCCAAAGTTTGCCATTTGTACCCTTTGTAAGCTTGCAGTTAGTCGTGGTAAGTCAGGTACCAACTATGGTACCGGCGGCCAGAGTGGCCATCTTGAGAGAAAGCACGCTGTCAAATGGTTTGCGCACCTAGATGCGATCAAGAAAGGCCAAAATCAAGGAAACGTTGATGTTTCATCTGATGATGACGAGCAGGAAGAAGACGTGTCAAACACTTCCCTTACACCCAGTACCCCTGTCAGCAGCACACCCAATGTGAGGCACACTAAGAGTGTTGGAGCGAGTGAGACACCAACGCACAAAAGTTCACCAGCGAGCAAAATTGGGTCAACGAAGTCATTATCAGCCCGTAAATGCTTGGTCCAGGGCAACATTAGAACAATGCTTACTTCAGACGTGCCATATGAACGCAACCACCCACTGACGCGTCTGTATAACACTAAGCTGGCTAAAATGCTAGCTGTGGACCTTCTACCTTTTTCTTTTGTAGAAGCGGTAGGTTTTCTTGAATTAGTTGCAACGCTCTGCCCTAAATGGAAGGTTCCGAGCCGGTTCTATTTTGCCAGAGTTGCGGTTCCAGCACTACATGAAGATGTGCTGCAGGCGATTGGGGCAGCTTTGCAGAAGAGTGCTGTTCACACAATACATCTGACAACAGACATGTGGACCAGTGGCCCAGGCGATGATTACATGTGCATCACTGCACACTGGGTCTCTTTTTCAGGTGTTAAAGCAAAGCTAAACGCAGGTGTTGACCCGGACCAAGTTTTCAAAGCTGCTCGGAAACATGCAACACTAGCCATGTTTGGCTTGGAGAAAAGTCACACAGCAGAAAACCTTATGGAAGAGTTTGACAAAAAGGTCTTGACAATGCTATCCCCCCTAAAACGCAAGATTGGTTATGTTTCCACGGATAATGGCGCCAATGTAGTTAAGGCCATGTTCATTGGTGACCATGTTAGAGTGCCGTGTTTGGCGCACTGTATCAACCTGGTAGTTCAAAAATTCTTGAGTGATAAAGAGAGTCCAGCGTTCGAGGTAATGGCCACCTGCCGCAAAATGTGCAACCATTTCAGCCATTCTTTTAAGGCCCGGAAGCATCTGCGGAGACTGCTACTTCAACGTAGAATGCCAGTGAAAGCACTCATCCAGGAGGTGGCAACACGTTGGAACTCAACCTTCTACATGCTTGAGCGTCTGTATGAGCAGTATACGGTACTCGATCACTATTTCTTGACAGAGGCTACATCTCAGAAGGAGGACCTGCGGATGAGTAAGGCGCAATGGGACATAGTTAAAAGCCTGACAGACATGCTTCGTCCTTTTGAGTTCTTCACGCGTGCAGTCAGCCAGGAGGACTGTAATTTGGGAAAAGCTATCCCATTGTTGTGCATACTGGAGCACCAACTGATGGCGGTTTCTTCTGAGTTTGAAAAAGATGAAAAAAAAAAAAACATTTCATTTTGTCTGAGAAATTATTACATCGCCTACATGGTGATGAACGTCTTCAAAACATCAACTCAGATCAGCATTACATTTGTGCTACTATTCTGGATCCACGCTACAAAAAGGCGCTGGCAGACAACGCATTCTTTCCTTTCGCTGATGCAGATGTTCAAAAGTACAAACATTGGTTAGCCTGGTCAGCCAAGAGGTTTGAAAAAGAACGGCAGGTTATTGAAGGAGAAGCCAGTACATCAGCATCAGCATCAGCAGGCCATCCGCAGTCACAAGAATCCACTTCTGCACCTGTGGCTGGGGCACAAGTGACCTCTCAGCCGTTAAAGACACCGGCAACTGGATCATCTGCACCACACACAATGACAACACTAACAGTGGCTGGGGAGGAGGATTGGCTAAGTTTGATGGGGTATGGTTCTCGAAAAAATGTCACAGGCACAGCAAAAAGTAAGCAAAGTGGAGGAACAGTTGATGACCTTGAGTCGATGGTGCAGGACTATCTGAATGACTCAACAGAGGTCTTCCTTAATGATGAGCCATTGCAGTATTGGCATGGCAAAAAACAATTGTGGCCACAGCTCTTCAACCTGGCTATAAACTATTTGTCTTGCCCACTCGCAAGTGTGTCTTCTGAACGTGTTTTCAGTGCTGCTGGTTGCATTGTAACTCCCAAACGGAGCCGCCTCTCGCCCAAAAATGTGGAGCGGCTGACAATGATCAAGATGAATCAGCACCTCATACCACCAGATTACAAAGTACGAGAAAGCACGCCGCATGAAGACGAGGAGGACAGCAACGTAGATGAGGGGATTTTTTCTCTGTTCGGTGCCACTGACCTCATCCAGCCTGAATTCGCAGAGTATGATGACGAAATCTTGTTCTTATTCCCTGACACCGAGCCCTGAAAATGAGACAATCAATCAAGAACTTTCTTTTTCGTCCTTATTCACTTTTATTCCTGTGTGCTTTGTGTCTCTCTTTCTTTGTTTTGCACAGTTAATTTAATTCAAACTTTAATCACCTAATCCCAAAAACAAGACCATCATCAGAACTGTCTTCACTTGTTTGCTTATTGATTTGAAGGTGCCGCAGTCTACATTCCTCAGGTTCACAAGTTCTGAAGAACATGCTCCTCTATCCTCCTCCTCCAGACTGCGATTTCCCTCCAAGCAGAGTGCTGGATTACGCCCAATGAAGAAAGACTCAGCACTTGTGGGGGTGTTGTACTTCTTTGCGGGTGAGTTGACGGATTTGGGCCCATTGCTGTGAAGCTCTAATAATGGACAAAAGTGTTTTGGACCAAATATGAGCTGGAAATTTCTTGCCGTTTTTGCTGACTTGCTTGCCTTTGAGGTGCTCTTTGGCGGGGTTCCGGGGGTTTGTGTGTAATTTTTGGTGTCTGTCGAAGCACTGCTGCGACAGTCTAATCTTGATTGCATTTGCTTTTCAGGAAATCCGTGGTGGAAAACAGGAGTTATGATGATTGATGATGATGACCTAGCTGAACAGCGCCGCATTTGGAACGAAGGCCGAGAGATATTGTAAGTATGAGATTTAGCTTTTTCGCTGTTTGGGGGTGTTGTCGGGTGGTTTTTTGCGGGTGGGTTGGCGGGTCTTGCCTGGGGCATTCCTGGGAAGGTCTAATACCGGATAGAAGTGTTTTGGACAAAATCCATAAGGAACAGCCTTTTTTTGCTATTTCTTCTGACATCTTGCTCAATGTAGCGTTTTGGGGGGCTTCCTGCTGTTCGTGGGTGGGTTGCGTCCGGGGTCTCTGTCGAAGCACTGCTGCGACAGTCTAATCTTGATTGCATTTGCTTTTCAGGAAATCCGTGGTGGAAAACAGGAGTTATGATGATTGATGATGATGACCTAGCTGAACAGCGCCGCATTTGGAACGAAGGCCGAGGGATATTGTAAGTATGAGATTTCGCTTTTTCGCTGTTTGGGGGTGTTGTCGGGTGGGTTTTTTGCGGGTGGGTTGGCGGGTCTTGCCTGGGGCATTCCTGGGAAGGTCTAATACCGGATAGAAGTGTTTTGGACAAAATCCATAAGGAACAGCCTTTTTTTTGCCATTTCTTCAGACATCTTGCTCAATGTAGCGTTTTGGGGGGCTTCCTGCTGTTCGTGGGTGGGTTGCGGCCGGGGTCTCTGTCGAAGCACTGCTGCGACAGTCTAATCTTGATTGCATTTGCTTTTCAGGAAATCCGTGGTGGAAAACAGGAGTTATGATGATTGATGATGATGACGACCTAGCTGCACAGCGCCGCGTTTGGACCGAAGGCCGAGAGACATTGTAAGTATGAGATTTAGCTTTTTCGCTGTTTGGGGGTGTTGTGTCGGGTGTTTTTTTGCGGGTGGGTTGGCGGGTCTTGCCTGGGGCATTCCTGGGAAGGTCTAATACCGGCTAGAAGTTTGTTGGACAAAATCCATAAGGAAACACCAGTTTTGGCACTTTTTGTAAGTTAGGGTTCGTTAGGGTTAGCTCTAGCAGCAGGATTGCATGTGTTTAGGGGGGTTCTATTGCAACGCGGTTCTGTTGTTGTAGAGCACTGTTGGAGCGATGCTGGCTATGGATACTTTTGCTTGCTTGCAAGTGGTTTGAATACAATCCACGGTCTGTATTTGGGCCTACTGTTACTTTCAAAGTACGTTTTGTAACCATTTTTCTGCTAGGCATCGTTTTTGGAGATATGATTGGGGTTCTTCTACATTTTTGCGACTGGCTTTAGTAAGGGTCTTGGTGGGAGCATTGCTGGGAAGGTCAAATTTTGTTCTAAAACACAGTAGTACACCCACCTTGAGGGGAAAGATCCGCTATAATATTTTGGCCATACTTATTGATCCTTAAAAAGGTGACTCAGACAGAGCACGCAATTTCAAAAATATTGTACTGTCTATTAGGGAAATCAAAGTGTCACTTTTTGAACCACACAGCGTACATACCTTTTATTTATTTATGAGTGGTATTGTAATAGCACTTCCTGTTTTCCGTTCAATAATTACAGGCCGGGTTTCAGTCAACATCCGCCAGGCAGGCAGTGGACAGGGTGTCTCTTCTGTCAGTGGTCACCACATTGATGGACGAAGCGTCAGCTGGAATGGAGGAGTGCCGCCAATAAGAGGAATTGTTTGCTGCATGCAACTTACTTACCAATTTCAACAGGACAACTCCAACAACATACGCAATACAGATACAGTATCCATTGTTGTCTTTTATTCTATGAGTGTGACTGCATGTGCTTACCTTTAGTTTGTAACCAAAGATTGTCTGTATCTTCAATTATTGTTTGTCCATGCTCTGCTTTTTTTTTCTTCTCTCAACAAAACCTACCCAAAAAGAAACCCCCATTCCCATCCATTTTACAAACCCTAACCCTCTTCCCCCGGGCTGTGTTGTTTTGCTTGATGTCTGACTAAAATGACATCAATAATTCCACACACTTGCTGGGGAGGATAAGGTCATAGCAGCAACAGGCTGGTGAAGGAATACGAGGATATCTTCTAGACTTACTCAGCTTCAGTACTATATCTTCTAGTAGTAGTAGCCAATGTCAAATAAATTCAACGCAAGTACTAGTTATACTTGCAAGCAAATACTTTACCATTTGTTAGGCTACATTATGGCACTGTTCTAGTGTACTGTCACCTGCTATTTTCTCGATCGTACCGTAACCGTTGTAATGCTACAGTAAGGAGGACAAACAAGGTTTCGTTTTCTTTTTTTCCATAGGCATGCAACTGCCACTGTGTCACACCACTAGTACCACCGCAATGAGGAAATGTCACCCGCCCAGGATTGACAACGTTAATCCCCATTTCACCTGGAGCCAGCCCTGGGCCTAGCCCTAATTTCTAACACAAATTACAGGTAAGATAAGCGTTTGGTGGGAGGTAGTATAATGGAGTATTATTTCGGAGTAGACAAGAGATTGACGGTTGTACTACTAAAGTCCTACGACTGTTCAGGAAAACAAAGTTACTGTTACACCCCCGCCCCCCACCCACCAGACTGAAAAGCAGTAAAAAACAGGTATGGTCAGATAAAGTTGAAAAATATATTTATTTAGCCCTAACAAAATAATCTCCCTCACCCACCCTAACCCCAACGATTGTCTCTGAAACGTCCCAAAACGATCCCAACTCCCAAATCCCACCCCCCAAAAGTCTATAAAAAAAGGGCAAGGGACACTCCACTACTGGAGGGTGCTGATGCTGGTGCATGATGCGGCATGGGCATCATACTCCTTGCGGAGGGTGGCAAGCTCGGAGCGGAGGCCCTTAACCAAGTTCTTATACCTCAGGACCTCCTGCTCCAGGTTGGACATGCGGACTCGTAGGCGGCGTTGGCGTTCCTTGCAGCTCCTGTGGGGGGCAGCTGGTATTTCGGTTGCTTGGCGGTGGCGGTCGTCTTTCTTAGCCCGGCTCGGTCCCGCTGGCTTAGTCACGGAGGAGGATGCAGTGGTCACAGTCGAGGATGTTGCCCCGCTCGACTGCGTGTCCTCCTCCTCCTCCAGGGCCACCAGCCGCCGATACTCGGCGACTGTGGCCTCCAGCCTCCGTTGCCGGGCCAATCTAGCCTGCTCCCTCCTTGTTGTTGATTTGGAAGGAGCAACTATATGAAGAAAGAAAGACATAGTCTGTAACCAATGCTCCTTATTAATAACACAAAGTGATTGAGCCGAAAGTTGGGTCACAGAGTACAAGTAGCAAATTGAAAGCACAGTACATAACTATTGAGGACAGTATCTATGTAACCTCCCACTTCTGCATCCTTGCTCTAACAGTAGTGGTAGTTTAATGAACTAATTCTACAACCACTATGGACTTCCATTACAGTCGACTATGACAGTACACCAGTCTTATTCTTCTTCTTCTCTCTTGTTTAGGGAAATGGGTACGTTATCTTATGCAAGCCGGCAGAATGACATGGACACAGCACAGTGAAGTTGCACCCGAGAAAAAAAGTTGCACACCATGATGAGTGAGACAGACTTGCGTTACTGTACCGGTCCAGTACATGCAGGTGGTGAAGCTATTACTTTTCTATTACGGGTGGCACTGAGAATACTCTGTTACAAGGGCTACTGCTTAATTAATTTACCTTTCACCCTACAGTGCAAATGAGTACTAGAAAAGGAAACTGAAGAAGCTAACTAATTTGATTATCTATCACTTCACATGGGACGTATTTAATGACAGATGAGATGACTTTAGGTGCTTTGCTTAATATTGAGTGAACAGTGATACACCCACACATGAATGACGTACTAAAAGTAAACTAAAGTTATTAAGAGAGGTACGGAGTGTCCACCGTAATAACCAGATATATGCTGTGAATGCAAACGCAATACAAAGTACTGCTACTATTCATGGTAGTATTGGACACATTTACAATTTCTTTTCCTTGCCTTCCCTGCACTGGGACGGACGTGCGGGTGCGGTGGTACATGCTCTTCAAGGTAACACTTACTTCACCTGGCGACCATCTACTCTCTCTAGATACACATGTGCTATCTAAGAGTCAGAGAATACCATGCTCCAGGCATCCATTCAGTCAAAGTATACGCACACATACAGTTTCTGTTTCACCCACCCAGGCTGCTGTCCTTCCACCCATCCTTGCTTCATCATTGACCCAGCCATGCACCATACCATATTCTTTCCTTCCCAGCCACCTCTGGGTCCAAGCAAACACATATCGTTCTTCTTTGCCAGCCATCATACAAGTTCGTGTCCCACTTACTTACACCCTTCTTTCGCTTTTCGTTCATCCCATCCATCACGTTCGTCTAAGAACTTATTGGGATTCTTCTCACCAAAAACTTCACAGCTAAGTCGAAGTACATTTCGAGGAGGCTACTACCTGGTTGATTTGTAATTGTAATACACCCGTGCAGAAAGCACACTATGCAGTCTTCAATCTCAATAAGTAAGGAATATATAGCTTACCTGTTTCCGCCACCACCGTTTGATCCCCCACAGGAACGGCCGCCAGCTCTTCTACCGCCGCCTCCTCCCCAGAGGCCTCCGAGTCCTGGTCCAACACAGCCACCTCCGCGCTGGCCCCGTCACCAGATGTTACACCTACAAAGTACATTTAAGAATGTTAGAATACACCACTCACTACTATATAATATTTGGTCTAGGAGAAATGTTAAAAAAACAGAATACAATGTAATAATTTGTGACTGTCTACTCCATAGTAAAAATGTCCCATTTTCCAGGGAAGGCTGTTGTCTTCCTGCACTTTTATGCACAACTGATGAATGCTTGCTTTTGATTTTTAACACGCACCACTTTTTCTCCTAACAGACAGAAGCTTGACTCCTGAGTCCTAAGAACACGACCAGGATCAAGTTCAAACTAGGTGAGAGTTCGGCTCGACCACAAGAAATGTGTCCAATTAATCGTCAGCACTAACCACTTTTCCGTTTACAGTTAAATAGTTTTATGACAAAGTAGATTTTAATAAATGTGTTTACTTTTAATAAAGCTTTTAAACTTAAATAGACTCTGTGGTTTTTGTTCCTCTAGACTAGAGTGGATGAGCTAAAGGTTTTGGAATTTTTGCAAGCATGAGTGCCTCTGACACTTCTTGACTGTGCTGTGACTCCGTACTACTCTCTTGTCCTGCGTACGATAATCTAGAGATCATTGGGGATCTATAATCGGTGACTTCGGGAGCTGAATGACTCTGCCACACTATCTAGTCAGTAAGGAGACAGTGCATAGAGGTATAGCTGAATATAATGGGAGTCCAATGGAATTGCCAAATGTCCAATCTTAGTTAGCTACACAGACAGACTAATAAGAATAGTCTAGTAATACCACAGGGAGTCATATTCGAGGCAGGATAAGAATTTATATCCAGTCTACAAGAAGATCAAAGACGATTTAGAAAAAATCGAATGAGGAACGCTAGGAAAAAATAGGTACTGTTTATTAAAATGTAAACTTACTGGGGCCAGCAAAGGAGCCCTCGCCTGCCCGATCCTGGCCTGCATCCTCAGCACCCTCCTCCTGTGTCCTCTTGCCCTTGGGGGGAGCTGATGTACAACATGAAAGAAAGAAAAACCAGAAAACATGGATGAGATTTTTCAACCAAATCAAACATTTCAAAAGAACAATAACAACATATTTTGGAAAAATAGCAAATAGATAGACAACTATTCCACGGGATCTATCTCATGTGGTATACTACGTTATTCGTATTGCCTGATTTGCGGAACGTTGACTTAGAAAGTTCCTATGTAACTCAATAAACAGACTACTAAAGAGGTTTGCCTAGGCCTGGCACTGCAGGCAGCAGTGCGCAACACGTGACAGACAAAGTCCATCCTGCTTGCAGATCAGTGAATACTCAAACTATCAATCCACCCGCCACCACCGCCACTATTTCTTCTTATAGCCATGTGACTGTCTAAAGGAAGGACTGGACTTCAGTCTGTTGGGGCTGATTTAGAAGTCCCTTGCGGAAGTTGCGGCTGATTTTCCTCCATTGTTGCGTGCCTTTTCTGACGCAGCGGCAGAACAAAAGACTCGCCATGGTGTTGGTGCGGCGTATATATAAAAAAAAAAAACACATATGGGCATATGAGCGATGCATCACGTTGTAAAGCCCTGCGCCATCAGGGGGCGTTCCGGCGCAAGGGAGGGCGTACCTGCGCAGGAACGAATCCTAAAAGTGGCTGAGGGAAATCTACAAGATGTCAATCAGTCACTTTTAGGACAATGATGCATGACTCAAACCCTGCGCGCTTGAAGCCGACGTGCGGCTTGATGCAGCATTGGGGAGATAGGGTACCCCAGAGCATTGCTGGAGCTGCGCCATCGTTGGCACGCAACTCCAGCAATGTGCTGCCTTTACGGCACAGATGCGTAAGGCTTCTGTGACGTTTTGGGCCAATGGGTGGTGGTGGCATGGCACACAATTACTGCCGCATCCCTGCTACTTTGCAGGGATGCGCCGGTAATTGAAAATATGACCCTTACTGTCTAGCATTACGCAGTTCTTTTCTTTACAGTACACTCATACATAATTTCTCAGGCCAATGAAATGCTTCTGAACACAACATACAAAACAAAGAAGCATAGTAGCAAGCAAGGCTACTGAGAAGGAGAGCAGTGCACCTGAAATGCATAGAAGATTTTGAAATATAATTTACCTCAATGTAATCGGCAGCATTATTGCTCTTGGTAAAGAACAAAGATTTGCAAATAACAGAGCAGGATAAAACAGAGTAGTAAATGTACTACTACTACTACTCACCAAGCCCGGGGACCTCTACGCCGAGCGCGTCCAGCAAGTCCCGCTCCCGGTCCATGACATCGGTCCAGCGGTGGGTGGCCTGGTTATATGTGCGCCGGACCCCAGAGATCTTGTACATGGCCCGGCACACCTTCTCCCACCGCTTGCGACGCTCCCGGATGCCATAGCCGGTCGCGATCTTGCCGCCTCCCAGGATCGTCTTGGGGAGGCGGCGCTGGACGTGGAAGATCAGTGCCGCCACTTCCTCCGCGCTGAAGATCTCCCTCGGGACCACTTGCTCCCCCCTTAAACGCCCGCACGGGAGCCGGGCACGGGGTGCGGGACCCTTCCCCTTCTCAGGGTGCTTCCCGGCTCCCTTTACCATGGTCTGGGCAGAAATAAACTTAAATGATAAAGAAGAAATAGAATAGTGAAGAAGAAAAGAAAAGAGTTTAAAAAAGTAGTTTAAAAGTAACTAAAAGCTGCAGAAAACACAAAAATATAGAGCTAGAAAAATAGAGGGATAGATAATAAGTAAAATTAGATCAAAAAAACTTCAAACAAGCAAAGGATGGCAGAGATTGAGAGAGGATAGAGAAAGCATGCCCAGAACCATAGCAATGAATGAGAAACAAGATGGCCGCGCCCGTTCACGACCGCGTGGGTAAGTTCGCGCGAGATTTTCCTTGCGAGTACGCGCGAAATTGTACTAGCGAGCAGCACACTTTGCGAGATTACACATAGCGGGCGGAAACGGAATTACGTCACGCCAACAAGATGGCCGCGCCCGTGTACGACCGATAGGGTAACTTGGCAAACGTATAGCTAGAAGCGCCTCGCGAACACGCGCAAGATCACGCGAACATACACGTCGCAACAAAAACAATTTTTTATTCGCACGTATTCGCGGCTTCCGAAATCGATCTCGCACGGATTCGCGCCCCAAAAAACGCGCGAAATTGCAGAAAAAACGATTTTAGCTAAACTGAAAGCAATGAGCAGGTGCAAAAGTTCAAACTTAACATTAGTAACATTCAAGGTAGTGCTTCCTGATGGGCCCCTCCAGAGTTTGCAACTATTCTATGACCCTGCTATGACCCAAACAGCAGGCTCATAGAATAGCACCATAAAGGTCCTGTGAAAAAAAAATTTCACTGCAACAAAAAGCAAATTACAGATAAGGAAGGAAGCAGGTGCCAGCCAGACTGGAACTTTCAAAATTACTGACACATTAATGAAACACAAATTAATTGATGGCAGTTGAAGAAGGGCAGGTGTGCTTGCTTTTTTCAACCACCATAATCTACAGTGATAAATAAACCTAATAGGTGCCAGTGAGGATGTACTAGAGGGTGGCATGGGTGTCCCAGAGGGTGGCAGTGGTGAAACAGAGGGTGCTGTGAACCTGTGATGATAAACCAGACGTAGAAACAACATAGTCGCGGCCGTTGCGAGCCGAAAAGTAAGTTCGCAATTGCGAACTTGTCCCAAAATCGGCGCGAACACGCGCCAACACAAAAAACGAAAAATCCGCAAATCCGCTAGAGTTCGCGGATCTTCGCGGATTGCGAATCCGTAAATACGCAAGTTCGCGGATTGCCAATCCGCAAAATCCGCCCATGCTTACCAATGACACAGGAATCCCTAGTCCCTACTTCCAATAGAAAGCCTAACCCTACTCTTAGATCCACACCTAGTCCAGCAATCAATCACACAAGAAGCCCTATACCCTACTTCCAATAGAAAGTCTAACCCTAACCCTAGTCCCAACCCTACATTGATTGAATCACTGACCCAGAAACCAATCAGAGCCCTCAAATACTCAACAAATGAGGACACTATCCTTAATCCAATAGAAACACCAGATACACACACCAATCAGTGCACACATGTAACAACTAATAGCAGACTATATAAGGTTCCTGCGACCTCAGACAAGGTTTGCAGGCCTGGGAGTTGGAAGCTGCTCCTCTATTTAGAATCTCCTAGGAGACAGACAAAAATGTGATTAAAATGCTATCTATTTGATATTTTATTTCTTGGTTTTACTTGTTGGTATGGTTAGCTTCCACCGACAGAGTTAGATCATCGTAACAAATGTATCTTTCTTTACCTCAAGCAAGTGAAAAAAAAAGTGATGCTTGTCAGGACGGTCAGTGAGATGGAAAGACAAACTGACATACATTAATGTTATTTAATGCTATGTTATGGCCTCAGTACTAATTTTATTTTCTCTTACACTTTCTTCTTCGTCTAAGTCTTTATTCATTGCGATGGCTCACTTTGACAAGTCCTCAGCAAAAATTATATATTTGGACATGCAATTAAACTCTACTTCTTCCCATGTGTCTTTCCCCTTTATGCAATCTCCTGATAAAGAAATGCACTTTAGGGTTTAGGATTAGCCAAGCAGATTGAGACCAATTAAGATGAATTTAAGTGATGAATATTAGCAGCGTGCAGTTCAAGTATCACTTTTTGATGAGATTATGAATTAAAACTTCGGCAGAAAATTGTTTTAGAATCGGTAAATGGGATGTAGGTATTTATTCGGTAAGTATTATCGAATCAGTACGATTCGGTATTTACCGAATCGGTATTTACCGATTCGGTAATTCCCATTCATTCCTATGGGCCTGGAGGCCCTTAGGAATAAATGGGAATTACCGAATCGGTAAATACCAATTCGGGAAAATAGGGAAACATTCAAGGGTGGCAGGGTGTCCATTGACACCCTGTTGCACCCCTGAATAGTGCTTGTGTGCACATGTGGCACACATACATGCCCAAAGGGCATTTATGTCTGCCGCATGGCACTGTTGAAAATGCACAGATTTGCATTTTCAAAGGTATTCGGTATTTACCACCAACTGATAGTTGGTGGTAAATAACAAATCCTTAGAGCACATAAGCACTCTTAAAATTGCTTCCTGCATGCCATTTACCGATTCGGTAAATACCGAATCGGTAAATGATGATTCGATAAATACCGAATCGGTAAATACCGATTCAGTATTTATCGAATCATCACCTACATAGCAAATGGCTCAATACTGGTCGGTAAGCCTGAAATTTACAGACCGCGGCGGAAAAGCGGCGGACGGTCTTTCTCTCCGCCACGGTCCCCCCCGCCATCGTAATATGGCGGGGGGAAGAAAGATGGTGGACGGGCAGGGATGGCGGACGGATCGCCACTGCCTGCATTGCGGTGGCGATCCATCCACCATCCTAATAGACCCCCTGGTTGGGAGACTTCAAGAATGAAAACCGAATTTCAGCAATGAGATCGAATCTCAGACAGTTTTTTCTGACAGGACTCCAGCACAGTTCACAGTGACAATAGATCTGATATTTATTTTTTATTTATGCCCTTCTTCCACCTTTTATGTCAATGTGGCCATAGGACATCAGCTAATCTGACCCTTGAAAGCACCTCTGTAGCTTGGTTGCAAGGGGAAGCAGGGTTTAGACAGCGATCCCTCCCTAGAACAGGCTGTATGTAAACATCAATCAATCAATATCTTTATTTCGATCACTTAAGACCACAAAAGACAATTAACAATAAAACACACAGCCCCACCATTAAGAGGGGAAGCGGTAGACAGAGTGCATAATAGAATAGAATTATTATCCTGTTTTTTATTGATTACTGATTAGAAGTTTGAAAACAGAAAGATTTCAGGAAATGTACTAAAAACATTAAAATTCATGTTGTTAAAACCACTAAGTGATCTAAAAAGAATCCTGACTTGGACGGCAAGGAGGATGCTTGCCTGAGACAGCCGCTCCGTCATACGTGGGAGAATTACAATGAACCAGAGAGTTTGCGCTGGACAGAAAAGGGGCATAATGATATTTTCGTGCCTCGGAAGGTATGTGGCAGAAGATGTTAGCAACGACGAGATACCACTGTCGAAAATAAGGGTAAAATTGCCGACTTAAGCAGCAGCGAGCAGGAGAAGATACAATGGCACCTACCAAAACGAAACCGAAACCCAGAACGTGTGAGCCCAGACAAAGGGAACTAAGCGCCACCATCGCACCGTTATCTCAGCCAGCCCTGCAGGTAGCGAGGCAGAGGTACAGCAGAGGCATAAGAGAAATTGAGGAGGCAAAAAGAAGCACTGCAAAGAAGCAAGACCGCTGATAACTAAGGTGACAGACAGAAGGAAGGAGCTGCCATGCAGAGAGTATGAGGAGAGGGTGGAGTAAAGAACGCCAGCCTACACGGCTGACTAAGCATGCATAGCAGACCCACAGCCGGTGGATACGGCTCATGAGTATGGCATTGCAGGTCTTAAAGTACAGACCAGCGGAAAGTGTGTGTTACATGCGGGTACTGCGAAACCAACGCGAAGAAAACCCCAACCGCCCAGCACCGGAGGGCTTGCGTAGAATTAGAGGTAAAGGGCACTGGGAAGAAGGCGCCGCACTGCCATCACGGATAAGATAGGTACAGAGAAACAAGAGGGAATGGCGGACACCTAACATGCAAGAGAAACCAAAACTCAGCCAGGCCCCAGGGCCAGTGCGATAAACGGTAAACAACGCCGCCATCTTAAGGAAGGGGCCGGACTGACAGGACCATTGCAACGGAAAGGACAGAGGCAGCCGTCCAACTATCAGATGAGCGAGCAGGATACTGAGCCGGGAACCCCCTCCAGACGAATAGCAATGTGAGTACAGAGATGTTGTATGGCATTTTAGGATCCGAGCGAAGTTACCAATTTATTTATTTATTTTATTTTAGCTGTTTTGTAGCGCGCTCATATACTACCAGAGTGTCCTGGCGCGTAAAGAAAGAAACAGCAAGTGGCCGAAGGGAAAAGAAAAGTAGAAATCTAAATTATTCTATTTGCCATTAGTATTTAATAGGCCATTCTGAAAAGATAAGTTTTTAGAGCCTTCTTAAATATCAAGAAATTATCAGTTAATCTCAGGGAGAGGGGGAGGGTATTCCAAGTCCTAGCCGCGGTGACAGCAAGTGATTGGCCTCCTAAACGAACTCGCTGAAATCGGGGTACTGTTAAAAAGTTACAGTCGGCTGAACGCAAGGCCCGAGTAGGGACATAGCGAGTAAATCTTACCCTCAGATAAGAAGGACCAAGGTCATGAATTGCTTTGAAGGCTATGGTTAGAATCTTAAAACTTATCCTCTGCGCTACTGGCAGCCAGTGTAGTTCCTTCATGTGAGTCCGAGTACTTTCTCTATATGGCACATTGCACAGTAGGCGAACAGTCGCATTTTGAATAATCTGAAGCCTTGCGATTAAAAAAGTTGGCATAATCGAGCCGTGATAAAATAAGGGCCCTCGCAACCGACTCTCTTGCTGAGGACGGTAAATAAGGAAAAATCTTCCTCATAGCTTTTAAGGACCCGAAGCACACCCCAGTGAGTCTTTTTATGTGTGCTTCGAATCGTAGATCCTCTCCAAACCAGACTCCTAAGTTTTTAGCAGGAATATTGACGGAGCCTGGCTGGGGAAATTCGGAAGGCCACAGAGTTTCTCTGAAGTTAGGCGAGAACTGGCCATACAGCAAGATTTCTGTTTTATCTTCATTGCACTTCAGCTGTGCTGCTGCTAACCAGTTGAACACAGCGGAAAGGCATGAACGCACGACCTCAGTATTAGTATTCCCATCCGGCCACGTAAACAGGAGTTGCGTGTCATCCGCATACGCTATTATTTTTGCTCCCATTTGTTCAGCTAAAAAAATAAGAGGAGTAAGATATATATTAAAAAGGAGGGGGCTCAAAGCAGAGCCCTGAGGTACTCCTGTAGTGAGCGGTTTAATCAAGGATGAGTAAGGAGGAATCCAAACCTGCTGAGACCTATCTGAAAGAAAGGATTTCACCCATTCCAGTGCAGAGCTCACTATGCCGATATTGGCCAGCCGTGCCAAGAGAAGTGCATGCGGAACAGTATCAAACGCGGCAGAGAGGTCCAATAAAATCAGGACCGCTCTGCCGCCACTGTCCAAACACCCCCTAATCGCCTCTGTAACCTCTACCAGCGCTGTTTCTGTGCTATAGGCTGCACGAAAGCCAGATTGGGCTGGATGTAACGCCCCTGATGTTTCAACAAAGGCATTAAGCTGGGAGAATGCAAGCTTCTCACCAATTTTAGCCATAGCTGGCAGAAGAGAAATAGGTCTATAGTTGCTTGGCACAGCTGGGTCCGCGCCTGTTTTCTTTAACAATGGCAAAAGCTTGGCCTGTTTCCATATTTTAGGGACAGTTGCAGTAGTAAATGATAGTCCTATTATTTGGGAGACTTCTGAAGCCACTACTTCGGCTGCTTCGGCCAGCACCCGGGCCGGGCAGACATCCCCGGGAGCACCAGATTTTAATGATTTAATTGCTGCCAGGGTAACATCAACCGAAGGGGGGATAAGTCTCTCCATAATGGCGATGGATGGAACCTTAGTCTCAATATTATCCATCATCTTGTATCCTCCTCCAACTGTTCTCAAACTTTGTTGAATATTAGTAATTTTCGTTAGGAAGAAGGAGGAGAGCTTTTCACACCATTCGGTAGAAGGACTCATAGATACCTGCTCAGCACGGGGAGAGAGAAAGCTCTTTACTATCGAGAAGATTTCCCGACTGTTGTTATTAGCTCTCTCAATTCTTTTGGAGAAAAACTCTGTTTTTGCATGTTTAATGCTAGTATAGTAGTCTCGCTGGGCTGATCGAAACACTGCTTTAGCCTGTGGACAGTAAGCTAATCTCCATACTCGCTCCAGTTTCTTGCAAGCAAGTTTCAGAGTGCGGAGGTGGGGCGAATACCATGGTTGAGAAGGAGTCAACCTATTTCTGCCTGAATCAGCCTTCTTAGAGGAAGAGGACACCGCTGCTTTCATCCATCTGTCGAAAACCTGTAACGCAGAATCCATATCTGCCCCTAAGATAGGTCTGTTCGAATCAAGGAAGGTCATCAAATTACCCACATTGATTTTTGGGGGGCCCATTGTTATAGCGGACTTAGAAAAATCTCTCGAGGCAGACCAAGAGAATCTGATCAACTGATGGTCGGACCAAGTAACTGCTTGTGGGGCCTCGACCTTCAGTGGGAAGTTAGTGCATACAATGTCTAAGATATGACCACCAGAGTGGGTAGGGGAGGAAACCCATTGGGTAAGGGAGGCCAAATCAAAGTAATCATATAGCAACTTTCTTTCATGGCAGTCCTGGACATCAACGTTCACATTGCCCTAATATAGGCATAGAATTCATACCCATATTTAGACATAGCCCATGCAGTCCAAATTCAGGCATGGCTACTTCCACCCGCTCCAAAAAACCACAACGATTTCTTGGAAAAATTAGCTAAGCAGTCAGCGACATCCCCTTGCTTGAATATTGATTTGTCCAAGAACTCATGGAGTTTTCAAAGAACTTCCATTCCCTTGAGGTTCTTTGATGACGTTATTATGCCAGACTTTACGTCAAACAAGGCACCTTCGAGGTATAAATATGCCTACACGTGCCCTAGCAAACACACAGTGGTTCAGGGCAGCTCGACTATCTACTTGCCCGACGCAGCTCGCTACAGCAAGTGCCAAAGGAAGCTGACCATCCAGCTGACGCACTGATCGAGAAGCTGTCCTTTCTCTCGCTGAGAATCCAGCTCCACTGTTTCCAAGCTCCCCTCGTGGGGTGTTGGGAAATCGAGCCCCGAGACAGAGATACCAGACCTCCTTCATTCTAAACTAAGGTATGGAGCTGATTAGACCCTAATAGGAAATCTTGGATAGATTCTTGGCAAATAAACTAAACCTATGCTACACCACACTTACTTCTTCCCTCGTACTAGACTTAGGTTAGGTAGGCGTATTTTAGAAGCACCAGTTGAGTACTTTTAGCCTGTGTTAGTTTTATGTATGTATTTATCTATGATTTCAAAATCATACAATGCTTTTACAGTATTATTTTTATAATACTCTTCTCGCTGTTATGCATTACACTTTACAGCCTGTCTTACGATTGTAGCAGTTCACTTTACTTGCATGAGAAAGAAGACTGTTCAATAAATCCTTTTTATTGAAAACGCCTGTCTCTCTATTTCTCTGCACCTCTGATGAAACGAAGCATGCACGATTGACTGAGTAAAATATCTATCTATTGTTTCCACAACTCTGAAGATACGTTTATTCTTGAGGAAACAAAGTTGTCATGTTTATGCGGTTGTCAGAAACGAATCCCTTCTTGTTTATTCGAGAAACTTTCTAGTGATTTCTGAGCTTGCTGGCACTCACAATTAAGTCTAATATATCCGATAGAGACCTAGTAGACATAAGTCCTACGTCATATTTATAGGATATATTATTCCAATGCTCAGAGCCTATTGGGAATATAGGAAATACACTACAGAGAGGCGCATTGAGGGGGGTGCAAGAAATTCGCAGTGAGCGGAGCTGGCGAAAGAAATAACAGCGTGTACGGTGCAGAACAGCACGTGTGGGGCACAGCTGGAGTAGGGCCACTGGAGGAGCCACGCATAAAACCCCAGTATTTCAGTATCTTACACAGAGCAGGAGTACGGTGCACGGTGCGGGAGAAGGCGAGGAGCGGGAGCAACAGACTAACAGACCAGCACGCAAGAGAGGAGTAGAGAGGAGAGGAGAACACAGGAGAGAACCGCAGGTGCTATGCATAATGTCAAAATACAGCAAAATAACGGCGCAACAGCCCAGAAGGAAATTAAACAAAATTCTCAAGTAGCCTGAAACAGCCCCCCCCAGCAGCCTGCAACAGACCGCCGATAAGCCCCCGGCTTGTAATGAAAACCAAAGGAGCAGCAGAGGAGAGCCAGGGCTGTGGGTCAGAAAAATAAACCCCACTGTGTGCTTTGGGTGGAGAAAGTCAAGGAGGTGCAGGAGGAAAGAGGCAAAGCGAGTGGAAGGGGCAGAGTGAGACAGTGGGAAAAAAGAGGGCTGCAGAAAGTGGAAACCTCGTAAGGACAGTGGACCCTGCAAGGAGTTACCTACCCGCTCATACGTAAGCAAGAGACAGCTGGAGACGGCAGCGCCCACGTGACCCATAATCATAGACAATAAAGCCAGGGGGACAGAGAGAGGCCGCATCAAGAAGGAGGCCGTGCACAGTGGGAGTCCTAACGCCGACTAGTGAAAGCACCAATCCATCCACATAGGTGCAAGTGGACACCGGGATGCAGGAGGAGGTCCAGTCAAAGGAGTAGTTATAACCCAGACCACAACGCAGCAAGGAAGCAGCAGCAAGAAAGCAGACAGCCAACCAGTGGAGCCCAACCGTCCCCTGCAGTCACACACCCATAGAACCCCAGACGGGGCAGCAAGAAGAGGGGAGATTCATACTTCATCACGAGAAGAGAGGTCCAGAGAAAATGGCAGGGAGTGACACAAGAATCCAGCGTGAGCTAAGAAAAGACAAAGGCGAACCCACAATATCTGACTCACCAATCAAGCAGAAACCAGACATTAATGGCACCCTAGATATGATCCTTAAAAAGCTGGCGGACGTTCATGATCTGGCCAAGTCCAGAAAACAGACTACAGATACGATTCAACTGGAGCTAGCAGCGCTCAGGGCGATATGCACACAGCTAACAATAGGCTGGCTGCGGCGGAACAAACAATAAGTGATATCGAAAAGCGGACCTACAAGTAAACAAGGAGTTTAAAACCTTATCTAAAATCGCAGCATCACTTCAGAAACAAACTGCAGAATTAGAAGACCGCAACAGACGGGGGAACATAAGAATCCTAGGAGTCCCGGAGGGAGCAGAAGATAAAGCGGGCGGATGTCTGGCCTTCCTAGAAGAACTAATCCCCAAAATCACAAATCTAAAATTCGACCACAAGTTTGACCTATACAAAGCTCACAAAATCCCTACCATCAGATCCAATTCAAGGAGAGCGGCATGCCCAATATTCTGCAAACTACTGAGATCTCAACACAAGGAAGCCATCTTCAACTTTGCATAGAAAAAACACCAGATCACATGGGGAGGGCAGATGATCATCTTCATGCAGGACGATTCCAATCCCACGGTGGACACCAGAAAAGGCTTTCTAGCCTTAAGGGATAAAATGAAAAAGAATAACATCCAGTTCTCGTTTGCTGGCCCAGCAAAATTCAGGATAAATGACAAAGGGCGCTCCCAACGCTTCGATGATCCGAAAGAGCTGGCCGGATATCTAGATGGCCCGACACCCCAAGAGATGGAGACCTCCCAAGCAGATACCAGCAAAAGGAGAGCCTCACCTGAACTAGGGTGGAATGAAGCCAATCTATTCAAGGTCACTTAAGGATCTACTGCATCAACTCGAGCTACCTCAGAGCTTGCTGAGGGATCCATAGCTCCCACAATAAACATGTAGGTTCACCGTGGGCCCTGCTGGACTTGCTTTTCCGGGCTCTACTGGACCAAGATCCCAACAGACCTGGCCAACATCAGCCAACAACAACCAATAACAGACAGCGGAGGAAAGCCCAAACGCAGAGAGGAGCCCAGCGCAGGGGGGTGTCGGAGACCCAAACACTGCCTAAAAAACTGTCTCAAGGAACTACATCCAGATCCTACAGTTTCAACTTCACCTACCTCAGAGGAGGCCTCTTCAGGCTACCTCGCCGTGACCTCCACAATAGAAACTGAGAAAAGCTGGGGTGCAAGCAGATTGGCCCTCACACCTGATGTCACGCTTTGTAACCAAGACAATTCCCATATCCTTTTTTCTATATGGACGCATAGAGCCTCGAGGGGGTTGTACAATGTTGAGGGAGTGGTAAGCAGCCTTTTTTTCTTAAGAAAATGGCAAATGCAGACTTTTGGGATCATAGAAACTTAGAGCGATCGCCCACCAACTACCTGGGAGACGGGCCGGCGACCCTGTTGTCAAACGCTAAGCATACTATGTTTCAGTGAGGGGGAGGGCAGGGAGGGAGGTGAGGGGGCACCTGACTACTTGCTTTCTTTTTTCTCTGTCTTCCTTTCTACTTTCACCTCTTTAATCTTATATTCCTTTTTGAGAGGGGTCTTCCAGACACTGTTATGGCTACAAGGGAGAGACCAAACTCCGGGACTAACATAAGGCAGACACTAGTAGCTCTACAAGAGAGGGTGCGGTAGGGCAGGGAGAGAGAAGGCACAACGACAGTGGAGAGCTGAGGACGCAGACTAGGTTCGCCAGACATGGTTGACCCCAGATAATCCCCCTACCAACAATATCAACCTAGCGGCGGATTTAAAGATAGTATCCCTCAATGTCAAAGGGCTCAACCACCCTATTAAACTTAAGAAGATCCTAGACTATTTAGCAAATACAAGGGGGGAAGTGATCCTACTACAAGAAACCAAACTATCCCTGGGGGATGTCAGATTAATGAAAGGCAAATTGTTCTCCCAAGTGGCGTGGTCACCAGCAGATGGGAAGAAAAGAGGGGTAATCACACTGGTATCTAAACGTTCCAACCTAACACTAGAATCACATCTCCAGGATAAGGATGGCAGACTTCTTATAACACACCTGAGAAGGGGAGAAGAGAGTGTACACATAGCTAATATATAAGGCCCAAACACAGACGACTCCGCCTTCTGGGAAGGGGTGTCCCACAAGCTTGATAGTCTACCACAGAACAACCTCATGGTGGTGGCGGGGGACTTCAACATGCCTTTGGATCAGATTCCTCTTGCATAAGCTTAAAGCTGAGTGGTTGTCACACCGTAGACATCCATCGCAGGTGGCATTTTAACAGCGAAGTCGTAGCCTACCACAAGAACAAGGAGAAAATTGTGGAGGCAATAAGGAAATACCCTAGACACAACGATTTACCGGGGATTAGCCCCTCCACCCTATGGGACGCTCTGGCGGCTACCATCAGGGGCACTATAATCGAAATTAATGGCAAGATGAACAAAAACACAAACTCACAGCTGTCAAAACTTGAACATGACATATAAAACCTAGAAACGAATCACGCTAGGGCCACTCACGATACCAAACTGCTAAATGATCTAACTAGAAAAAAATATGAATACAATTAGATCCTAAGTGAGAGAGCCGGTGTGTGGTTCAAAAAACACAAGGCCATCAACCTCTGTGAAGCAAACAAATCGGGAAAACTGCTAGCCTCCAACCTGAAACACAAACGCAACCAATTTACCATCTCGTCTATCACATATCCACACAACAAATCTCATACAAGACATAAAGACATCCTCAAAACCTTTCAAGAGTTCTACCAGGAGTTCTATAAAAGCGACCAGATCCTGAATCTTGAGGAATGCAAGCAATACCTTAACAGGCTTGGCCTTCCACAGTTAACCAGCGCAGAATCACAGACCCTAGGGCAAGAAATCAACGCCGCCAATATTGAAATGGCGGTCAAATCTATGAAGGATAACAAAGCCCCGAGCCCGGATGGATATACAGCCACCTTTTACAAGGCCTTCCTAGGTCAGCTGAAACCAACCATGAAGAGGGTGTTCAATCGATGTGCGGAGCATGGGGTGGTATCTCAATCCATGTCCGACGCGAACATAATAGCAATCCCAAAGGAGGGTAAGGATCAGTTGTTGCCCAAGAACTACAGGCCCATATACCTAATTAATGTGGACTGCAAAATATATGAAAAAATCCTAGCAACCAGACTTAACTCCGTCCTACCCAACTTAATAAGCAACTCCCAAGTAGGCTTCCTGAGATCACGACAACACTAGACTTCTATGCCACGTACTAGAACACACAGCAAAGAAAACTGAAGCAGCAGTAGCTATCACCATGGACAGTGAGAAGGCCTTCGCCAGGGTATCATTACCTTTTCTAGAACAGTGCATGAAATCCTTCAACCTAGGAGAAAGCTATATTCAGAAGGTTATGGCGCTGTACGGGGGTCGTAAAGCATCAATTGTCATTAATGGGTCACTCTCCGATCCCCTCACACTTCAATGCAGCACTAGACAGGGCTGTCCACTGACCCCCTGACTATTTTCTTTGGCATTGGTACCCCTGATCAGCGACATCAAGTTAAACGAGAAAATAAAAGGGGTCAACATTAATGATATGGAAATAAAACTGGCCGCATACGCAGATGACATCCTAATAGTGACAGAGCAACCAAAGACCTCATTGAGGCCCTGATAGGCACCATAGAGACATACTCAGGCCACTCAGGTTATAGGCTCAACAGGGACAAGTCAGAATGCAAACCCGTGAACATCCACTTCCTTAGAGACATCATAGGGGGATCAGGCCTGGCCTGGCAAACAAGGTTTATCAAATATCTAGACATCCACTTTGGCAACGACCACATGACCACACTAAACCACAAGGAGAAGTTACTGCTAGAAAAGATAAAGAAACTCCTGAAGGCTTGGCCTCAAAATTTATAACTTGGTGGGGCAGAATCGAAACAATCAAAATAATGATCACCCCAATGATCAACTTCATGATTAGCATGCTCCCACTCCTGCTCACAGATGACTCCCACCGTAAAGTAGATAACATGATTAATAAATACCTATGATGGGGAGAGAAGGCAGGGATAAGCAACAAAAAGCTAAGACTGGAGAAAAAACTAGGAGGAGTAAACCTTACAGACTTTAGAACCTTCCAAACTGCATTTCTGGCAAAAGAAGGAGCTTACTGAATAGCACCTCCTCAAGGGTACACACCGGTTTTGGCTACAAGTCGAGAGAGCCATACTGAACGACCCAAATTCAATGGCGCTGTTAACAGCTAACAAACATCGTCATGCCTCCAGCTCCATTTTCAAGAACACAAAAATTGCCTTTCTAAAAATAGACAAGAAATTGGAGCACAGCATAAAGGACTCGAAGATGAAGTCCCTCTGGGCCAATAGCAAGATCAGATACAAGGGGAAATGCCTTGACCTCGAAACATGGACAGAGAGAGGCATATCACACCCATCCCAGCTTGAGGAAAGGGGGTACCCTACCACGTTTGCCGTACTGAAATCTAGACATAGACAAGCAGACATCGAGTTTTACAACTTCCTTAAAATCAAAACAGCTCTATCCAAAGCCAAGCTATCACTAGCTCAACATCATAGTATCACACGTCTTAAACTCCTGCACTCAAACACCACCAAAATTAATGACAAGGCAACTAACTACTGGATTAATCAAGGCAATGGCCCACTTAATGAGCAAGAACTGGCAACACTATGGCCCTCTGCCTCACGTAATAAAATCACCCCGGCACTAGCACATACCAAATTCTGGCTACTCCACAAAATCTTCTGGACTTCCGCTCTATTGTTCTCACTAGGCCTCAGAGAAGATGAGTTGTGCTGGAACTGTAGTAAGGAAAAAGGAAACATAGCACATCTTATCTACTACTGCCCATCACTTAAAAAGTTCTGGGAGAAAATCTTTGGTTACATAAATAATGTACTAGGCTGCACACTAACAATTGAATTTTCCTCCCTCGCCACAGCATTCATGACTACAACACTAAGTTCAGAGCATGATAAGGACCTACTGGACCTGCTTACTACAGCACCAGTGAAAATGGTGCTCAACAATTGGAAGGACACAACTAAGGCCTCATACAAGGGCTGGCTCAACTGGGTGACGTACCTCAGGGGCGAGGATAACATTGCATTGCAGAACTCGCCCTGGAGACCAAACACCAGGAGGATGTGGAGGTCACTCGACACGTACCTAGACTCTTACGAACCCCCTTGCAGTCAGTCTGGCTCCTCCCTCCTCCCACATTGGGGGGACTTGCACCACTCCAATCATACGCCGTCTGGTGGGGGTCAGACAGGTCACGTGAGTTAAATACTTATAAGTCTCTGTCCCACAGAACCCCACTCATATCTCCCCTTCACCTCTTTCTTTTCTCTTTCTTTCTATCAGCCTTTGCCTAATCTTCTCAGCAAGCCAATGTAAGAGGGGATTAGCTAAAACAGATATCTTACCTCAAAGTACCTGTAACTACCACATACAAGGGATGGTGCATCTGTCAGGAATGTGGAAAAGTAGTCAACAACCCCATTAATGAACAGTGAAAATAGTGTTGGTGCCAAGACACACCCTTGGCGAGCCCCTTTAAATACTGGGAATTGGTTGTTAATATTTCCCTGAGTACTCCAACGACCTTGGGCATAGTTCCCTGCATGCAGGAGCTCCACAACAGATAATAATTCAGCAGGCATACCCAAATTCTTGAGAATCCTGCAGAGTTTGTTATGGGACACCAGGTCAAAGGCCAATTTTAAGTTCACAAAGGCAGCATTTACACCAGTAAATTAAAACGAACCGAAAGACCTGGTCTATCGTACTCACATTGGTACGGAATCCTGCCTGTAATGGGGTCAGTGTGTCCTTGTCAACAATCCAGTCTAGTAATCTATTTAATATCATTCTAGCTATTATTTTTTGTATGGCATCTATAAGACTGATTGGTCTGTAATTGCCTGGGAATGAAATATTGCCTTTTTTATAAGTAGGGAAGATCTCAGAGCTTTCCAAGTATCGGGGATGGGCGCTTCACTGGCTATTGCATTCGCTAGCAAGAGTATGTACTCTTGCCAGATAGCCCTGTCATGTTGGAATAAATTAGCCGGGACACCATTGGGGCAGGGGCTCTTCCACTAGTAACTGAACCCAGTGCTATTTCAACTTCCCCTATATCAAAACTCAATACAGTGTCGCATGACGGAATCTGGCATGGTTCCTCATTTCCACCCTCAGCCTCCAAAGCAAATTGTTTTACAAAATGGGAAACGCACATCTCTGGAGCTACATGATTATGGGGCGCTGGAGCTTGTCCCCCTCTCACCCATTTTACCTGTTGCCAAAAGGGCTGTAGGTTCCTCCCTTGGCTGGCCTGGTAAAGATCTAACCGTCTCTGCTCGTCCCAATCCTTTTTAGCGTTATGTAATACAGATTTGTATTTCTGTCATGCAAGCTTGACAATAGCATGATTATTCTGTTTTATGCCACCCGCAAATGAGTTATAGGTTGCCTTACAATCCTTATTTTACCAATTGGCATCTTTACCCTTCTGCTGCCTCGGGATGCTAACCGGCTTTAGGAAGAAGGTTCTAATTTTACAAAACAAGTCTTCATGTGACTTCGTAATTCTTTTCTTTAGCTCGGACTGTGTAGTAATAGCTCGTAGCTCTCCCAAAGTGTTGGAAACAGTGGCCCTTATTCCTACAAGTGTTTGCTCACTATTCACTATTTTATCCCATTTTACCCTCCTCATGCTGTTACAGAGCTGGACCTCCCTAGTAGAACATAACTTGGGCGGTGTTGGAAGCCGGGTTGGGCCCATAGTATTCATCTTTAATAGGAGGGGATTGTGATCACTTTAGACTCTCTCCAAAACCTCCATGTCACTAAATGAGGACCAATGTTCCAAGTGAATGAGCATATAGTCTATTCGACTTGAACTTACACCATTGCTGTAAGTGTTGGTACCTTGCTTATCAGATGGTGAATGACCATTAACTGCCCTCAGTCCCCTCTCCATACACAGTGCCTTAAAGTTGTAGTGCTGCCTCAGACCATCGCTTAATGGGGGCAGCTCTAGAATAGGAACATTCCATAGCACATCTTCTTCAGTCAGTTTGAAATCTTCATTGTCAAGGGGCTCAAAGGTAGTATTGAAGTCCCATGCGATTACTAAGTTGGAGACACCAGTCATTCTTCCTAAGCAGTCCTCTAGGGTGCCGACTGTACTAGACTGTCTTCCACCTGTGAGACCACTAGCGTAGACATTGATAACTATTATCAAGGTTTTAGGGTTGACCTGTAGACAAATGGCCCATATATATTGGCTGTCAATTGGGACTACACGAATGCTAAAACTTAAATTCTGCCTAACCCAGATTACTAGCCGCCCTGATGCTCTGCCCCTCTGTCCCTGGATTGCCGTTTACAAAAATTGAGATATCCTAATCGGTGCAACGGTTTAATAGAACACGCCTCCTGAATTACACAAATATCATGGTACTCTATTAATTCTAACCAATCCCAGGACTCTATCTTAGACTGTAGTCCTGCGATATTCCAGGAAATATAAGATATCAGTGCAGGTTTGGATGATTGTAACAGATCAAGGCCACTGAGTTGGTCACATTGTATTTCGTTTGTTCTTTCCTTATCCAGGTATGGGATTTGATGGACAATTGACTCATTATTACGCAGCAAGGTTTGGTGCTCACTGGGCATTAGTCAATCGCAATGATCTAATCCGCTAAGGGGGGCAAATATATTCTCTACAGTTACTCCCATGTAACCTACGTTGCATTGTACTTTGTGACCCCCTCCCCCGTAAATGCACTAGTTCCACTACCCATAGTGTGGTGTAACCTATAAAAAATGCATAGGGTAGTGCTCTAATTTGAATGTCATTAAATGAATTTCAACATAAATGGTCTACGAGAAATCACGGTGTGTGACAGTTGTTACAGTTTAAAAGCACGCACTTTTCCCTCCAGTGTTTTTCGGACCAGTCCTAACCACTCTACCCTTCTAGAATTATAACTTGGTTTGCCAATGTAACCCCCCTGATCTCCCTTTTGGTTATTTGATGAGTCAACCAATGCAGGGATTTATTCACGAGTAGGGCAGTCGGTCAGATGATCCTCCCTCAAAGGTGGAACACTTCCCAGGATCAGCACAAGTGGGGAAGAAGGCTTAGGGAGGTGTAAAGACTGGTGTACAATATCGGGTCGCCGTGGGTCTACACCACGTTGCATAGCACCAGACCCCTTTAATGATAATCCTACATTAGCGGCCTGCCCTGTTGTGATGTGGGAAGAGCGTGACAGGGGGTTTGGGTTTACAAACATTTTTTTTTATTTGTCTCTACGGTGGAGTTATCTGTATGTGGATTAAAACCCCCTTTGTTGTGGATCCTTGGCAGGTGACCCCTCACTGCAGAAGCCCGGGAGGCTGCAACTACATCAGAATCTAGGCATGTACAAGAGCAAACCCCTGGGTTGGGAGATGTTTTACTTAACCCTTCAATATACAATAATTTCTCCTCAATTAGCAAGAGTTTTCTTAGTAGAGGATTCACTAGAACAGTAAACAATGTCTTAAGTCGTTTCCCATGATCAGTATCATTACCCAGGTCAAATGAGGTGTGGGTGCTGCTGTTAGCCATGGGTTGCGGAGTTGGCCCTTGTTCTGTATTGTTGGAAATGGCCCTTTTTGCAGGGATATCCCCAAATTTGTTGCTTCTTCCTCCCTTGTTTTTTTTCCTGACCTGCGGTTGTTGGCAATAGGACTCGGGGCACTTTACCACTGCTGATCAGTGCTAAAGTGCATATGCTCTCTGTGTAAATTGTTATTATGATTGGTTATCCATGATTGGCTTATTTGTTTTACCAGTAGGTCCAGTGTGCCAGGGCTGGTAATTCAAATGCTACTAGTGGGCTTGCAGCACTAACTGTGCCACCCACATGAGTAGCACTGAAAAGAGGTTTCAGGCCTAACACCGCAGTGTCTGTGCACAGTTTGCTAACAGCCATGTTGGCCTGGCCAGTCCACCCACATGCCAGGCCATACTCTTCCCTTTTCTTACACCTAGGACACCCCTTTGGTAGCCCCAAGGTACCCCCCTGGGCAGGGTACAGTGTATGTAAAAGGTAGGACATGTACTAGTGTGGGTAAGATGTCCTGATATTGAAATAATGCAAATTTCGTTTTTCACTATTGAAAGGCTATCTTGCCCATAGGACAGAATGGCGAATGCTGTGTAACATGTTTACCTCCATATCTCCCCATAGAAGCAAGATACAAACTTGAAATCTGATACCCCCGAACTCAGAATTTAATAGCACATCATTTAGGAAGGATGGTTTTGAAATTCAGGGTTTAAAAATAGACCTTTAGGAAAGTGGCTATTTTCTTGTTCAACCTTTCTGTGTGCCTTTGCCTGTTTGTGGATTCACTGTCTGGTTTGAGAGTGACAGGGGCAGGGGTGACTCTAGGAGTCTGGGCGAGTCAGCACTAGGCTGAATGGACCTATCTGCATGTAGAGTGGTGAGAGGAGTAGCACCTGGGCCTGAATAGGGCTGTGCCTGCCTTCCACAATGCTGGCTCCACCTCCTGTGGTGTGTCTATTGAGCCTGGCCCACACTGACAAAAAAAGAAGTTGTGCACTGGCAGAGTGCACCCAGAACTGGTTTGGACTGGGTCCAGGACCACTCACACATAGAGAACAAAGACTTTTGGATTATAAAGATGAGATGAAACCCCTAAAAGTTAGAATATAAAAACTTTGTGATCAAGAAGGAATCCGTGCCAAAGAAGAACAGCAAAAGAAGATGAGGAAAAGTGCTGCCATTGCTGTGTGTCTGGGGGCTGAACTGCAATTGCTTTTATTGCTGAGGAAGAGGACTAAGGGACTTTCTGCTGTGTACTGTGTCCCACCACTTGAAGAGGAACTGTGCTGTGTGCTTTGTCCCTCTGAAGTGAAACTGTCTCCAAGGGCCTGCGAGGAGCTGACCTCCTCTTACTGAAACACAGGGCTATAATAGTTTCCACGATTTCAAGGAGCGCTGAGTGCTTGCGCTTCTACCCATCTGAAATACTGCATGGAACCCGTGTTGCCTCCTATTCCACAGGGAGACCTGTGTGTTTGCCCTTTACCGCCGCTGGATCGTAGTACTAGCCAAGCGCCTGCGCATCATTTACAGAGGCGCTGTGTGCCGCCGACCCGTGACTAGAGGGGATTGTGGTTTGCTGATATCCCCGCTGGCCCGGGAGCTTGAAGGCGCTGTGTGCCCACAATAACTGCCACCGGCCCGGGAGCTGCGAGAGCACTTTGCCTTCATTCACCGTCACTGGCCCAGAGTCCGTCTGATGTCAGTGCCGAGCCGCGCAGGGATTGGCGCCAGCATTGAGGATTACCCGGCAATGAGGGGGCTCGTCCCGGCAGAGCCGTGCTGAGTTCTGTGATGCACGAGGCGTCCCCTAGCAACCAGGGCTTTTCTAAGCTCATCGGCGAGAGCTAATCGATGAGAGCGAAGCTGTGCCCGGGGCCGGGGAGTGGCACAAAGGAAAAAGCTGCCTTGTGGAGACAACAAAGCGGACTTCACAGCCCTGTCCTACACTAAGGTAACGGCTCTGATTCATGACCGGAGCCTGCGCCCAAGGCTGTTATTGATTAGCGTGCTGCCGGCGGGCCATGTCTTGTGTGCTACAAGCTGTGTTGGCTTGTGCACACTCGTGCAGTGAGGAGGGGTGATTTGTGGGATTTAAAGAGAACTGAGAAGTGGCATTTGATCATGCTTTCACACACAGTACAGAGGATTACCACATTTGATTTTAAAGTGGACTTTTACCAAAGAACTTTTCTAAAGAGAGACTATTTATGTATGTTGGATGTCTGTCATTATTGGTCTTGCCTAATCAGATAAAGATATTGATATTTTAATAAATACCTGTGTGGTGTCCATTTGTGGTGTTTCACAGGGTTACTGTGGGTGTTGGTGCAAATACTTTACGCATTGCCTTGGGGATAAGCCTGTCTGCTCGTGCCAAGCTACCAGAGGGGTGGGCAGGGGTTATAAACAGTGTCTATCCCCCTATTTGGTCAAAGGTACTAACCTCTGCCAACTAGAGACCCCCTGAACTAACAAGTATCCATAACCATAACTTCAGGGATTTTTTGCTTGATGGTTTAATGCTTAGTTTTGGGCCACCCCTTCTCCGTTTTTGTTATTGATAACTGTTGATGGTCTTGCAAGACTGCCCCATAGTGTTATTTTGGAACTGGTAGAGACCTCGCTAGTGCCGGGATCACATGCTACTGGTGTCATGAGGGGAGCAGAAATTATAAGAGGTTCTGTGTACATAGCCATGAGTGAGGGGGGCATTTCTGTCATTGATGTTACCTTGGTGCAGAATCAGCTCCAGTGAGTTCATCCGTGATAACAGAAACTGAAACAGACGCTGCTAGCACTGGAGCTGGATATACTAGCACCCGGGCCCTGGTCACCCCTGTGGGTACGACATGTAAGTGCTCAAGGATGGATAAGGAGGGCACAAGGGATTCAATCATACTTATGCGTCCTATTGAGGAACGCTTCTGCATGGCAAGAGTGTCCAGGGAGGGTCGCCTTTCAGGTAACTCTATTTAGTGGGTGACCCACCAACTCGGCCCTAGTTAAAAAAACATCTAATGTCCCCACTATTCCACCCCCGGGTGTGAGCAGGTACCTTTACGCTTGTCCATATTTTCCAGCCGAGCCCTTGGATCACTCAAATTGTAAAAGTCTGGGAGCCCTTGGCCAGTTTTAAGTGCCTCCTGGCGCGAGAGCCACTGGGAGGTGTAGTTCCCCTGGGCTGCGGCGTGGCTGCGAGGTGCGGTGTGCAGACAGGCTGGCAGGAGAGTGCTGTGTGCTTGTTGGGGCTCCCGTGCTGCCAGTTTTAAGTGCCTCCTAGTGCTAGAGGATCGTGTGGGCGCCTCCTGGCGCGGGAGCCGCTGGGAGGTGAAGTCCCCCTGGGCTGCAGTGTGGCTGCTAGGTGCAGGTTGTGCAGACAGGCTGGCAGGAAATTGCTCTATGCGTGTTGGGGGCCAGTTTTAAGCACCTCCTGGCGCTAGAGGATCACGTCGGTACCTCCTGGCACGGGAGCCGTTGGGAGGTGTAGTCCCCCTGGGCTGCAGCCTGACTGGGAGGTGCGGCGTGCAGAAAGGCTGGCAGGAAAGAGCTCTGTGCTTGCTGAGCTTGAGCGGTTTTAAGCGCCTCCTGGCGCTTGAGGATCACATGGGCGCATCCTGGCGCAAGAGCCGCTGGGAGGTATTGTCCCCCTGGGCTGCAGCGTGGCTGCGAGGTGCGGCGTGCAGACAGGCTGGCAGGAAAGTGCTGTGTGCTGTTGGGGCACTTAAATATCATCTTCTTGTCTTTTCTTCTCAAAGTCCAATTGACTTCTCAAAGAGCTAGTACTTGAAGAGTTTTTGTTTGTTGGTTATGAGCCAGTGTTTGGTACTACCACCCAATACTATCCTAAAAATATGATCAAAATTCAAGAGATGAGATTAGGTGTTATTTCTTATTATTTATGATGATTTTAATTTCTCGCAGTTTACTGAAAAAACAATTGTAGAAGATCCTCTTCAATGACTCCTCCATATGACACAACCCTTGTGTTAGTGTGACGAGTCTTTGAGGGGCTATCCTATGTAGATGAGGGGACTCCGCTGGAAAGACAAGCATGACTGGTCCTGGGGCCAAACCCCCTCCCTCCTTCAGGGGTGAGAGAAGACACGTTTTCTGGGAGAAGACTTGCTTAATAGTTACATTTGACACGGCAACACTGTTTACTATTAACATACAACCCAGTAAATTCATGCCTGTTCTTTATAAAAAACAATTGTCTATTATTGTATACTATTATTCCATTCCCATCTTCCTGCCAACAGAGCCAGACCAATTATTACATACCATACACTAATTTCACACCTCATTAAAAAGATAAATACTGCCAATTTGAGGCAGGAGAGCCTGGTCTGAAATTAATTAATTAACATCTAGTCCTCAACTTTGAGAATAACACCTCACCATGGAACGACACATGGTGCCCATCACCCGTCCACCAGACCACATCTACAACCTCAACATCATTTTGGACAGAAAGCTATCTACGAATACACAGGAAAATGCAGTCTCATCCGACTGCCTCCGCACGCTGGATTAAGGATTGATTTGATTTTCTATTCCAACTCCAGCCCACGTAACAGTAGGGAAGGTGTTAGAATAGAAAATCACACTATTCCTTAACCTAGAGTGCCATCCAGCGCAAGTCATTGTAATGACTTGCGTTGTATTGGCTGCGTGGTATAGGTCATGCAGTGTAAACACTGCGTTGTGAACAACATTTCCCGTTGAGATGCCAGCACAGATACCTTTAGCCCCGCCTGAAAGGTTCCATGTGGACATTAAAAAGGTGCAAGTATTCATGACCCAATGGACTACTACATTTTACCTGCAAACCTAACAGTTGCGCAATAAATCAGGCTTTTCTGATCTCCTATTTGGGTGGTGAGGCAGCGCAGTGGGCGATCCCCATTTTAAGGAGGGATGATGCCTTGCTCTATGACTGGGATGAATTCCAAATAGAGTTTGAGAAAACATTGGATCGCTGGGCTGAGACCTTCTCTGCTGACAGGGATCTTCTTGAGCTCCGACAAAGCACTTCAGACTTGGTCAGCTACCTTAACTGTTTACATAGATTAGTAGAAGAAACCGACAGTCGGTCATCTTTTATCAAGGACTCAGAGAACAGCTAAAGGATGTCCTCAGCCAAATAGACCCCCAACCTTGCACCTGTGCCGCTCTTGTTGAACTCGCTTTGCGTCTTGATCACAGAGTGAGGGAGCGAAAAGGAGACCACAAACGGAAAGAGAGACAAGCACCCTTGAATGATCGTGTGTATGCTACAGAGAAGACCTCAACCAAGGCAGAACCTATGGAGATAGGGGCAGTGAGAGAATCCTTAACGCTCAGTAAGAGTGACCACCGGCGCAAACAGGGATTATGTTTATATTATGGGAAAAAAGGACATTTTCTCAGGGATTGCCCAGTAAAACCCAAATATGGCCATTCTCGTACCAGACAGCTAACAACAATAACGGCAGAACAGGGGGCGGAAACCATAATGCTTGAGGAAACAAGAAGGGATACCCTCAAGCTGATGTCCTATCCCTTCCGTTAATGTAGTCTCCATCGTAGAAGCCGATAATTTCTTTATATCATTAGACCTGACGGTTAATCAGGAACAAAAGCAAATAAGGGCCATGGTGGATTCAGGGGCCACAGGATGTTTCATGGACAAAGAAGAAGCAAACAGGCTAGGAGTACAGCTCATCAGCAAACCAACCCCTGAACTAGTGTATGCTGTAGTTGGCAAGGAGCTAGATTCGGGACCCATTAGCAACAGCAATACGGAGTATGAGGGTAGCTTTGATGGGTACCATCAGGAATAGCTCTCTTTCAATGTCATTTAAGCCCCAGAGTTTGGGATAATTCTGGGCCTCCCATGGTTGCAAAAACATAAACCTATCATTAACTGGGCGAATAAAACCCTGCAACTAAACTCCCCATACTGCCAGAACCACTGTCATCAATCATTAAACAGACCATCTTACGCATTGGCAGCCAGACATTGTATCGGGACAGCCGTGGAAAAGAACGTAGTGCTACCTGTATGTTATGAAGAGTACGATGATGTATTCAGCGATACCAAGGCAGAAGTGCTCCCTCCACATAGGGATTACAACTGTTGGATCGACCTGGTTCCAGGGGCCGTGATTCCATGCGGACGATAGTATGTTCTTACCATACCCGAGAATGAGTATCTTCGCAGCTATTTGGATAAATATCTTGCAATGAGATTCATCCGCCCATCCAGATCTCCGGCGGCATCTCCACTCTTCTTTATTCCGAAAGTCAATGGGGATTTACAATGCTTCATAGACTATCGAGCATTGAATGCCATTACCGCCAAGAACTAATACCCGCTTCCGTTGATCCCTGTTCTTTTAGAGCAGGTGAGAGATGCGGGCATATATACGAAGCTTGACCTAAGAGGGGTGTATCATCTGGTTTGGATGCGCCATGGTGATGAATAGAAGACCGCCTTAAAGATGAGGTATGGCCTTTTTGAATACCTAGTTATGCCCTTTGGGCTATGCAACGCACCTGCCGCGTTTCAGTTTTTCCTTAACCAGGTCCTCAGGGAGTTTCTGGACTGCTTCGTAGTTGTTTATATCTTTGACATATTGATATATTCGGGCAAACGAGGAAGAACACGTCATCCATGTGGGTCAAGTGTTGAAGGCTCTGCAGAAACATCTATTGTTATGCAAAATCATTAAATGCAAATTCCATGTAACCACTGTCGAATTCTTAGGTGTCATGCTTACTCCTTCTGGACAGGTCATGGCGGAAAGGAAGGTCCAAGCAATCATGGAATGGCCACGTCCTCGCACTGTAAAGGACATACAAAGCATGCTAGGTTTTGCCAATTTCTACAGGAGGTTTATTCGACAATTTTCGGACATGATGGCCCCTCTGACCCATTTAACCTGGAAAAAGATGCCTTTTCTTTGGACTAAAGAAACCCAGAACGCATTAGTCTATTGAATTCTTTTTTTTTTTATTTCAAAAGTATTTATTAGAAGAAGTTTTTACAAAACAGTACAGAGTAAGCCGATCGAAGGCAACACTGGTAAATGTAAACATACGTATCGGTAATAATACATACGGGCTTCCTATGGCGCATATGGGCTGGTTATACATAGGCTGCTTGAGTCTTTATCTTTACATACCGGTCAAATGCCTTGCCCCCTACGGTCGTAAGAGATCGTGTGTAGAGGTAGTAGGGCAGAGATGTGAGGAAGTGAGAGAAAGGACGTACACAGGTGCGGTGAATAGAGGTTGTGTAGCCAGCGAGATTTTGCAGACGGGTTACGCCGGGGGGTGGGAGGGAGGCGGGGATCTGTGTAGGGCCGAAAGGTGCATTCACAGCGGTTTTTGCGAGGCAAGGTATTTGTCCAGGGGGAGCCACATCTCATTGCTTCGCCCAACTTTTGGTGTTTGATTTTTCGTTATGTTGTCTGCTTCCCTTAGGAAGGTGACCCAGTTGAACCATACTTTGAAAGTGGTCCTCCCTGTATCTTTCCAGTTAGACAGGATTGTTTTGGTTGCCGCCATGAGGAGCAGGTCAATGAGGCTACTGTCATTGGCAGATTGAATCTCCGGTGCCGTGAATGCGTTTGCTATGCTGAGGAGATCTAGTTTTGGAGTGTACCCAGTAACATTCTGGATAAACACTGTTACTTTCCCACAGAAATGTTTAACTTTAGGGCATTGGACTATCATGTGTTCTAGGTCATCTCTCTGTTTCTGACAGTTCCAGCATAGGTCGTTGTCAGAGCAACCAACCGCTGCTAGGCGTGCCGGGGTCCAGTACGCTCTGTGTAGGAGCTAGAATTTTGTTTGTGCTAGTGTGGAGGAGACTTTGTACCTGCATGCCGAGGCCCAGAGGATGGCTTTTTCTTTCTCGCTAAACTGCCCTTTATTTAGTGTTTCCCAGTGATCTATGACTTTACTTTACTGGAGGAAGAGGTGTGGCACTGCGGCCAGGGCGACTGACGCTGGAATCTGGGGATCAGGGTTCGATCCCCGGCGGCAGGTTAGCCCAGCACCATGTGACTCTGGGCAATAGCTTGCCTAATCTTCCCGACGTCCCCCAGCGCTAGAGACCCTAACGGGTGATTGTGCGCTATACAAATGCGGATTATTATTATTATTATTATTATTACTGTTTAAATTTGTTGCTCTTGCCCTAAGTAATTTGTAGAGGTGCGATGTTTGGTGTCTGAGTTTGTTGAGATTTGACATGTATTGGTGTATTGTTGGCACCTCTTTGCTTAGTTTTGCTCTGGTGATGGCCGCTTTGATTTTGAGGAAGTTATATAATTCTATGTTGGGAGGTCGTGCGCTTTTGTAGGTTGGAGAAGGTGGAAGGGAACCCTCGTTCTTCTAGTTGGGATTGGGTGTGGATTCCTCGCTGGAACCAGGGGGTTATATTAAGTACGCTGTTCTTGTATTTAATTTATGTGTTGAACCAAATGGATTCGTATTTTGTGTTTCTTATACTCTTCCCCATTCTTTTGTCTACTTGCAGGAGGGCTTTTTTCGTGTTTTTGAGGATTATGTTGTTGGCTACCGGATGTTTGTTAGACGTGAGGAGGGCCGCCGGGTTTATGCCTCCCATCAGAGCTTTCTCTAGTTCTAGCCAGGCTGGTGTGTAACCCTATTCCTGCGTGAGCCAGTATATGCTTGCCTGGCCAGGCAGGCTGTTTGGAAAGTCTTAAAGTTTGTGACGTTAAGACCCCTAGGTCCTTGCTGAACCTGAGTTTCTGGAGGCTTATCCTGGCTTTTTTTACCCCTCCAGAGGAACAAGTTTATCATTGTGTTCAGTTTTTTGTGGAATTCTTCCGTAACTATCAGTTGCAGCATACTCAGCAGGTAGTTGACCATGGGGGCTAGAATCATTTTAATGGTTTCTACTCTGCCCCACTAACTGACGTACTTGTGGGACCACGTGTCTAGTCTGTCTTTTATTTTGTTTAGTATTGATTTTTCGTTATGCTCAAGTGTTGACTTGAGGTCCCTGTCAAAGTAGATACCTAGGTATTTTAGTGCCCCCTTCTGCCAGAGTAGGCCGGAGTTTCCTAACACCTCCCTGGTGGTATGGACGTTGAGTGGCTTGCATTCGGACTTGCTTCTGTTAAGCTTGTACCCTGCTACATTGGCATACATTTCGATGGTGTTCATTAGTGCTTCTATTGAGGGTTCGGGGTTCTCTGTCATGATGAGTATGTCATCGGCGTATGCTGCTAGTTTGACCGTGTTCCCGTTTAACTCCACCCCCTTGATCTCGGCATTGTTCCTGATCATGGTCAGTAGGGGTTCTAGCGTCAGTAGGAACAGAGCCGGGAATAGGGGGCAGCCTTGTCTGGTTCCTCTTTCCAGAGATAGGGCCTCTGATGTGCCTCCATTCACCACAACTCGGGCTTTGGGTGCTTGGTACAGAGACATGACCATTGACCTATATTTCTTGCCTAGGCCGAACTTCTGCATACACTTGTCAAGGAAGGGCCATGAAACTCTGTCAAAGACCTTTGCTGCGCCTAGCGCAATCATCACCGCTGGTTTGGTGTTGGAGGAGGCACAGTTAATTATGTGGCAAGGAGTTTTGTGTTGTCTTGGGATAGTCTGTTCTTGAGGTAGCCTACTTGCGTTTTGTGTATGAGGTTTGGGAGTTGCGCGATGAATCTACCCGCTAGTATTTTTGCGTATATTTTGCAGTCTACGTTAATTAGAGAGATGGGTCTATAGTTCTGCAGAAATTGCGTGTCTTTGCCTTCTTTGGGGATGACTATGATATTGGCCTCAGCCATTGAGTTTGTCATTTTCAATGCTGTGATGCAGTGTGCGAAAACGTCTTTCAGTGTGTTTCTAAAATGGGGGAGGAAGTGTTTGTAAAATTTGGCTGTGTATCCGCCCGGACCTGGTGCCTTATTATCTTTTAAGGCCGCTACTGCCATGTCTATTTCTGCCCCTGTTATTTCAGATTCTAGTGATGCACATTGTGCCTCTGTTAGTTTGGATAGGCTAAGCTTGCCCAGGAGGGTTGAGGTTTTTGTCCTCTTTGTATAATACCTCATAGAATTCTTTGAAAACTCTGAGAATCTCTTTGTTGGTTGTTTGAGATTTCTTGTTGGCGCCGGTCATGGCTGCTATGTTGTCTTTGCTTGCTTTTAAGGTAGGAGGCCAGGGCCTTGCCTGCTTTGTTTGCTGAACAGAGATTTATGGCTTTGTACCTGTTGATCCATGTGCCCGCTCTCTCGCTTAGAATCTTATTTAGTTCGTATTTTTTCCTTGTCAGGGTAGTTAGTGTGTTCCTGTCTGCTAGGTTGACGCTGTGGTGCATCTCCAGGTCTTTGATTTGTCTCTCTAGTTCTGCTATTGTTTTGTTCCTGTCCCTGTTCATTCTGGCCTTGATGCTTAATATTTTCCCTCTTATTGTGGCCTTCATAGCATCCCAGAGTACTCCCTTGTCTATGTTTGGCTTGTCATTGACTTCTAGATATTCTTTGATGGCTTCCACTATGGCTGCTGCATTGGTTGGGTCCTTAATGACATCGCTATTGAATCTCCATCTACAGCTAGTTTGTTCATTGTGGCGACCGCTAAGTGTTAGGCTGATGAGGGAGTGGTCAGACACTGTTCTTGGCGCAATCTCCGTGTGTTCTATGAGGTGAGTGTGAGTGGCCGATATTAAGATGTAGTCAATCTTGCTGTACGAGTTGTGGGGGTGAGAGTAAAAGGTGTAGTCTCTGGCGTCTGGGTTCTGGAGTCTCCATGGATCTCTGAGGTGGAGTTTGGCGCATAGGTTCCTAAGTGTGTGTTGGGGCTGGTTTGGTGACTGGTCCTGTGTGGGTGTCTGTCTAGGGCTTGGTCCAGTACCTGGTTAAGGTCCCCTGCTACTATCAGTAGTTCCTCTTGGGGAGACTGCCGAGTTTGTCTCCCACTACTCCCCAGAAGGACTCGTCCTCCATGCTGTAGCCGTAGATGTTGATGATGTGTATCGTTTCCTCCCCCCGCTTCAGGCTGGTTATTAGCAGGCGTCCATCCTCGTCCGCCTGGTGTTCGAGTAGGGTCAGTCTGGCTTTCTTGTTTATTATCGTTACCACTCCTCTTTTTTTGTGTATGGCTGGCGAGCACAGGGTTAGTCCAACCCAGCTCGCCTTTAGTCGCTGTGCGTCCTCTTTGCAAAGTTTTGTTTCCTGCAGGACATATACATTGCTTTTTAGTTTGGTTAGATAGTTCATTATCTTCCTCCTTTTTATCGGGTGGTTGAGCCCTTTGACGTTAAGTGAGGTTATTTTCAGGTCAGATAGTAGTTGGGGGTCAGTGTGCGTTGTCATGGTAAGTATATATTATCACTCTTGTTTGGTGCTGTCTGAAAGGGGTGGCTCCTTTGCGTTTTGGTCTATCCGCCACCCTCCTGGTGCCTCCCTGCGTGCCCCGTATGGACTGTCTGCAATGCGTGATGGCTGTGGATGTGTGTCCGTTGAGAATGAAAGAAATAGAGAAGGAAAGAAAAAAGGAATATATAATCTGTACTGGTCTACCCGCCCTGCCCCCCAAACCTCCACCCCCCCCTCCTTCCCTCCACCCGCATTTCGATAATTGGGCGTGCAACAGCAAAGTTCCTTCCCCCCACTCCCCCCCAAGGGTTGCCAGTTGTCTGCGATATTTGCCCCGGGCTTAAACCCAGGATTATCAGTAAAGGATATACATTTGGGGCCCGATGTAGGTAAATTAGATTTACCGATTAATAAATACCAAATTTTACCAATTCGGTATTCATGAATCGGTAAATCTAATGTAGGTAATTAATCTGTATCAAATACCGAATCGGTAGGATTCGGTATTTACCCATTCTGTACTCCATGGTAAATAACGATTCGGTAAGGGCCTGTGGCACTGATTACAGTGCCACCTACATGTAGATTTACCGATTCGGTATTTTACAGAATCGGTAAATTTACCAAATCGGTAAATATACCGAATCTGTATGTTTTGAGGCCCCTACATCTCCATTGGCAAATACCGGTCGGTAACGGCCGAAATTGGCCGTTACCGACCGGTATTTGCCGACCTACATCTGGCCCTTGGTCCATACGAGAGATGATGCCGTGTTGGCTTCCCACTCGTCCCAGGGTGGTTGAAGTTGGTGAGCTACTATGGGGTAGTATCAGTTTGCGGAGATGGTGACGGGGTGCACCCTGGGATAGGGGACCATCTTCTTTGTGAGTTCATGATTCAAGATACAGGCTATACCGTGAGGTAGAATGTTAGTTGAGGTAGAAGCATTGATCGTGTGCTAGAGTTCTTTTGTGTGCCTTGTTATTGTCCACTACAGGCCTGGTCAATTGCATTCGTGTTATCCGATGATGCTCTTCTCTTCACAGACTCTGTGCGTTGTGACTCCATGTCCTCCACCAGGGGACCACGTAAGTGCCTTCTCAGTCCTCCCGGAACGTCGAAGATCAGTGGATGCCCCTTGTCCATGATTCTCTGCCTTGCCGGGCCAGCAAAGCTGAAGGTGATATTGTATTTCCTCATTCTGTCTCTCAGAGCTAGGAAGCCTTTCCTTGTTTCAACAGTTTGGCGCGAGAAGTCTTGGGTGATTATTATTTTGCTATCTTTCCACTTTAGTGTTTGGTTCTTCCTGGCCACTGCAAATATTGCCTCAGTCTGTTGCGATCTAAGGGGTCTGCAAATGATCGGGCGGGGGCCACGTGCGCTTTGTAGTTTCATCGCTGGTACTCGATAGGCCTTGTCTAGTTCGAACTGTTTATCAAAGCTGAGACCAGTGATATGCGGGATGAGCTCCTCTAGGAGGGCTGCGCAGGATCGGGGTTTGTCCTCTTCCCCTTTTGGTACGCCGAGAAGTCTTATGTTGCCTCTTCTTGTGCGGTCGTCTTGTTCAGCCAGCTGTTTCTGTAGGATGTAGGTGGCTTGGAAGACTGACTGCAGGGCTCTATTAGATTGGGTGTTGGCGCCTCGATCTCGCTGATTCTCGCTTCCGAGTTGTCAATCCTGGTGTTTGTATTGTGTTGGTCTGCTCTAATAGCTGCTAGCTCTAGTTGCATGTTGTCGATTGTTTGTTTGGTGGATCTGGCAACCTCATTGCCTTCATTGACTTTCCTGAGGATTGTGTCTAGCGTTGTGTCATTTTTAAGCTTCAAGGGCGAGTCAGGATTGTTTTTGTATTTCTTTATTTCGTTGGCCACTTTCCCTTCTTGGTTAGACATCTCGCTAAGGCGCCTTCTGTCTAGGTAGCTGTCCAATCTATCGCCCTTACGTTGTGTGGCCGAGCTAGAGAGCTCTCCTCTTGGATCCGGTGCGGCTTTGCTTGTGTGCTGGCGGTCTAGTCTGTACCTGCTAGGCTCTCGGATGGCCCTTGTCCTTGTTTTAGCTCCCGCCAGTTCCGCTTGAGGGTACTAGCTGAGGTATTTCCGTTCTGTGCGTGCTCATATGCTGTTTAGCTGTTTATTGGCCAAGGTGGCCTCTTCTTCTCTGCAGTTTTGGGTTTACTTGCCCCTCGGTGCACTTGTTGCTCCTGCAGGGCTGGTGTGTTAGAGAGTCCCTCTGCTGGTGTTAGATTTTGCCCTTGTTTGTGTTTGCTGCACTTTGTTTACTGATTCAGTGGCCTTGGTTTGGTGTGCGGGGTGTTTGCTGCCCGTGCGCGCTTTCAGTTTCTTATCGCCGTCGTTGCGTTTCCGTATTCGCCGTGGTTCTGTTGTCTTTTGCGCCCACCGAACTGATCTGCTTTTGTTCGCCAAGCTTGTCGCATTAAGTGCGTTTGCACTGGCCAAGATGGCTGCTGCCAGTGTGCACCTTCAGTTTCGTATTCCTTGTGTGGTTGTTACTGTAATCGCCGTCTTTTTCTTACTTGCACCCCCTGGGTCGGACTGTTAGCTGCTTCCCCCCTATGTGCAGGCGCTTGTTTTGCCTTCTGCTTTGTTCGCCGAGCTTGTTGAGTTAAGTGCGTTGCTGTACTCGCCGTCTTTTTGTTACAGATTTTTACTCTTCTTGCTTGCGTCTGCTGGGTTGGCCTGCTGGCTGCTTCCCCCCTTGGTGTGGGCTGCGATGGCTGCTTCGAGTGTGTAACTTTGGTTTCGTATCTACCGTGGTTTTGTTGCAGGTGTCTTTCCTAACCTTTGCACCCACTGGGTCGAACTGCTTTGACGCGTTAGTAGCATGTGTGGTGGCAAAAATGGCTGCTGCCAGTGTGCACTTTCAGTTTCGTATTCGTCGTATTTATGTTACCGTGCTCTTCGTGGTTCTGTTGTCGTTTACGGCCAACGGGCTGATTTGCTGTGCAAAGTATTTGCTACCAGTGCGTGCTTACAGTTCCTTATTCGCCGTGGTTACGTTGACGTAATCTCAGTGGTTCTATTTCCATTTAAGCCCACCTGACTGATCTTCTTTTGTTCGTCGAGCTTGTCGCGTTAAGTGCGTTTCCACTGGCCAAGATGGCTGCTGCCAGTGTGCATCTTCAGTTTCATATTCCCCGTGGGGGTGTTGCTGTAATCGTCGTCTTTTTCTTACTTTGCGCCCCCTGGGTCGGACTGTTAGCTGCTTTCCCCCTTTGTGCAGGTGCTCGTTTTGCCTTCTGCTCTTGCACTGGGTAGGACCGTATGTGCCCGGGAGCTTAAATATGTGGGCACTTCCAGATTCGTGTGTGCCGGTTGCCTTGATGTTGGCTACGATGGTTGCTAGTAGTGTGCACCTACAGTTTCGTATTCACCGTTGTCTTGTTGTCGTTTTATTTGTTGTACTTGATCGCACTCGCAAGCTCAACCTCGCGCCATCACCCAGGGTTGTTCATATGTTTGGTGGGTGTCTGCTGGCAAAGATGGCAGCTCCCAGCATGCACCTTCAGTTTCATATTCACCGTTGGCTTGTTGCCGTTTGATATGTATTACTTGTTCGCACTATCAGGTTCATAGGCTCGTCGGCTCCCAGGGCTGTGCTTTGGATGTTTCCCCTTCGTTTTTTCCCCGGTGTTGCAGGCACGCCTATGTATTTCTTCTGCGCCTTCCCGCCTCCCTTATTGCGTCCGGCGATTGCGTGCTGGCGAAGATGGCCAGTGCCAGTGTGCACCTTCAGTTTCGTTTTTGACCGATTATTTATTAGTCATTTTTAGCGGGTTCGCGATTTAGTGCTCTCTTTTCAATACACTCAGTAGCTCAGGGGGTGCTCTGTTGCCGGTCCTTTTCACTCTCCTCTTCTCAGGGCCAGAACTTCTCCTGCCCGGGCTAGCATCGGTGCGGTGCCATTTCTGCCCCTCTTCGCGTCTGTCTTGGTCCTGTGTTAAAGACCGTTTCTTGGCTTTGCGGTTTTCTTTGGCTGTGATGGGGTACCTCAGTCTGTGCTCGTGATATTCAGACGCCCGTGCTTGTAGTTTTGGCTGTTGCGCTGGTTTGTTTTCGCTCAATAAATCGCCGTTATTTGCTCGGGTTGGTTGAGGTAACGGACTCAGGCTCCCGTCCTCATTGCTGTCCAAGCCACGCCCCCACGCATCCGTCTTTTGAAGGAAGCCTTCACGCCGGCTCCGGTTCTTACACATGCCAATCCCGGGTTGCCTTTCATTGTGGAAGCCGACGCATCCGAAGCAGCTGTGGAAGCAGTGTTGTCCCAGAGACATGAAACGACCGGTTACCTGCATCCCATCGCGTTCATGACAAGAAAACGAAATCCAGCCGAACAAAACGACACAATTGCGGAGAAAGAACTCCTCGCTATAAGAGATGCGTTTCTGGAGTGGAGACACTGGTTGATGGGGGCGGTCCCCCAGGTGACGGTCTATTCAGACCACCGCAATCTTCAGTTTATGCGAGCATCATGCCATCTCACCCCACGACAGCTTCGTTGCATGTTGTTTTTTGCAGAATACCACTTTATTGTCACCTTCCAACTGTGCACAGACAATAAGAAGACAGACGCCTTGACAAGGCAAGAAACCCCTACTCAACAGTCCCCCTCTCTCGAAACACCCATTATAGAACCCAGTAAAGTGCTGTGCGCTGTTCAGACGGATGACTTTCTACAGAAGACCAGAAGAAGGTTATAGTCATTTCCCTGGAGATCCTTGCTCAAACATCATCCGGAATGGCAGATGAGACAAGGACTCCCCATGAAAGGCCTACAGATGCTGGTTCCTACCCAAGAACTCCGCAAAATAGTGTTTTCTTGGTGTCATAGCCTCCCGAGTGCAGGTCACATTGGAAGGAAGAAGATCCTGGAGAAAGTATTGAGGCAATGTTGGCGGCCCTCGGTCCGCCCAGCCGTTCTACGATGGGTTCAGGAATGTACCACATGCGCCCAGATGAAAACCGACCAAGGACTACTTCAGCCCATGCCCACCCCAGAGATACCATGGGAAAGGATCTCTGTGGACTTCATAGTAGGGTTACCCAAGGACCAGGGTAACACCGCAATAGTGGTGGTCATGGACTATCTAACTAAGATGGGGCATTTTGTTGCTTGTAAACGAGCACACTCAGCAGGCCAGTTGGCACGCATCCTGTTAGTTAATATTGTCAGGTTACATGGCCTTCCCAAAGTCATAGTCTCAGATAGAGGAGCCCAATTTACTGCTCTTTTGTCGAAGATTTGGTGTTCTGAATTACGGCTCGCCTCTTCCCTTTCCACGAGCATCCACTGTCACACAGACGGTCAAACAGATTGACTCAACCAGACCTTTAAACAATACCTCCGATATTATGTTGACAACAATACAGAGGCTTGGGTGGACTGGTTATGGGTGGCAGAAATATCATATAACAGTGCCAATCCCTCAGTAACTATGGGTTTCACGCTCGGTTGCACCCTTTGATTCTTCCCAGTGACGACAACAAACTTCCCGAAGTAAGCAAGAGACTATCGCACATTTGCAAGACCTTGCTTGCAACATGTACAAACCTGCTCCAAGCAAAAAAGACATACAAAACGCAAGCTGACAAACATCATCGACCAGGTCCTGTGTATAAGAAGGCAGACAGGGTGTGGCTGTCCACAAAGCATATAGAATTCAGAAAACACAGTGTGTTTAATCCCAAGTACATTGGTCCCTATCAGGTAATCAAACATGTCAATCCTGTAAAGATAAAGTTACGGTTACCAACTCATTTTCGGATACACTCTGTTTTCCATGTCTCATTGCTGAAACTTTCCCACTGTCCGTTGAGAAAAAGACCTAAACCCATATGGGTTAGTCAGGAGTAGGAGTATGAGGTAAAGGGGATCCTGAATGCCAAAAGGGTAAGGGGAAAACTATGGTATTTGCTTGCATGGAAGGGTTATGGGCCAGAGGAGAACACCTGGGAACCTGCCGGGGCAGTGCATGCACTAAGGCAAGTGGCCCGGTTCCATCGTTTGCACCCTGATAAACCATCAGTCAGCCTGCGTTCCCCGGAAGGGGGATGTGCTGTCAGGGTCTGATGCCGGTAATGCACTGGGTGAGTCTCCGACACAAACCCGGAAGTACGGGGTGTCAAAAAACTACACTCCCCGGCATGCAGCATGGGTCACACCTCACGTGTCCCAGAGACGACGTCGGAGGATGGGTAAATGGCGGCGGACAAACTGAGACGCTGCCGAATATCCTGAGTTTCCTGCAAAGTTATTGGACTTCTCCAGTGAAGCGTCGTGTCAAGAAGGCAGTAAGAGTGCTTCTGCACTGTTGCTTGTACCGCATTTACAGAGTGAGAGGAGACATTCTCTTTCCTCGCCACTCCTCTCTGCTTTCCTCCTCTGTTGGACGAGACAGTCTTCACTCGGTCTCATGCAGAGGAGGTTATTGTTTAGCAGAGAACACCTTTGAGCAAAGTTTTCCTCTGTTAGCTGGGACCGGCAATTAGCGGTCTCTTGCGTGGGAAAACCTAAAGTCCTTTGGGGTCTCTTATTGGCTCACTGTATCCCCTGAAAGCCGAACCAGTTCAGTTTTGTTTCGAAAACACATCATTGAGGTTCCGTTACAGTGACTGCTTATTAACAGTAAACTGGGTCCAAGTAGACGTCAATGTATTTACGTATGACTTGTTGGTTAAACTAAAACAGAAGGGACAAACTAGTGTTTTGGTGTTCCGGTTTCTTGTGTGCCAAGGATGTGGTGATTCATAATCTCACCCTGGCTTATTTCTTTTGGACTTTATGCAAAGACTGTGATGGTTGCTTGGCTCAATGTTTCTTTTACTTCACGACTGGTTGTTCTTTGTTTTCCTATTTTCCCAGAAGAGAGAGTACATGAAGGGGGTGCAGTTCTCAAGTATTATACTTATAACACCACAACTACATGCTGTAAGTGGTAGGGGTATATGGGTTTCTTTAAACATGTTTAAATGAGGTACCATGCAAGATAGGAATTGATTCTCTCTTTTCCCACTAGTTTCAGATCAATGAACTAGCAACCAACCTGCTCTATTCTGGCATCACTCATGTGCTTCTTTATTATTTAAGGTAGGGTATATGGGATTAATTGAAGTAGTAGGCCTTTCTTGTGCTCTCCCTAGTGAGAGACACTAGGGCTGCAAGCGTTTTTGTACCAGAACTGATTTGCTGCATTTTACATTTGTGATTCTGTATTTTAACAGCCAAATAGATCGTTTTTATCAATTTTACTGGGGGGCTTATAATTAATGAATTTTAACTGGGAATTTACTGAGGCACACTGACACTTCTTCTCACGCCTATATTCTCTTTCCCTGCCTCGCCCAGCCGTGTTGTTTGATCAGGTGCTGGTGGCGGCAGGCGCCATTTTAGGTGTGGCTGGGGGCTGCGCTCTAGTCGCGCCGGACTCCCGCCCTCCTCACACCCTATATAATGTGTCACACGGCCAGACGGCGCAGCGGGCTGGCGCAGCGGGCGCGCCGGATGCGCGCCGAAGCCGCGCCAAAGCCAAGCCCGTCTGCGCCCGTCCGTGACCGGACACGGCCTAGGGCCACACCCCCTGTCCCCGATGGCAGAATTACCTGGAGCAAGAGCGATTTAGTAAGTTTCTCCTCGTTCACATGTACCCCGGGCCTCCATAGCATAAGGGTGGGGGAGACCGAAGGATGTAAACACTGCTAATTTTGTTTTAGCACTATGCTCGCTAACCCCAGGGCTAGCGCCTCTCTGTTGTCCTGCGGCCTGATCAATGCCAGATCGCTTAGCTGCCATAGACATGATGTATATGACCTTCTTATTGATAAACATCTCGATCTGTTGTTTATCACGGAAACCTGGCTAGAGGTCAACTCTGATCCTGATGTGGTCCAGGCTCTACCAGACGACTATCAAATGGTGCGCCTGGACAGACCCTTAGGCAGAGGAGGAGGAATTGCGATTGCCTTTAAACAGCAATGGGCCTGCAAACTCGAACGAGTCAACCTAGCAGGTTGCGAGGCAGGTATCTTTAGCATAAACATCGATGGGAGCACGACGATCAAGGGCTTGCTAGTCTATCGCCCTCCAGGACCTATGTCCAGATTCAAAGGGAATCTTTTAGAGTGTGTGACTGAATCAGCGATCAGGAGGGATAAGTTTCTATTGTTAGGAGACCTAAACACACATCTTGATGACCCAGCAGATAAAGGAGCGGTGGAGTTCCGGGATGAACTTCACACCCTACAGCTGGAACTAAAGGGGCTGCTTCCTACACATAATCGCGGGCATCTGCTTGATCCTATATTTGCAAACTGGGAGGATGTTTCAGTTGCTCCTCCAGTGCCCCTGCCTTGGACAGACCATTTTTTGGTCCCATTTGCCATCTTCCTGCCTAAATATAAAGCCAGCGCCCCCACCCCTCTCAATTATCCTCGGCGTAGGTGGGCAAGATTTTCCCTACAAAACTTTAATACGGCCCTCACGGCGGAAGGTCCTCCAGGAGGCAATGATGTGAATACAGCGAATAGGTTGCTTAACAACCGTATTACTGCTGCTTTGGACTGCACAGCCCCGCTGGGACGTCCAACCAAAGGGGCACAGAGGCAAAGAACGGCCCCCTGGTTTGGCGAGGTGCTGCGCTGTGCCAAAAGGGACTGTAAACGTGCAGAAAGGCAGTGGAGAGTGGCATACGACGACCGGATGAAAGAGGCCTATCTCGTTAAGAGACGTGCCTATCACAACAAGATACGGATAGAGAAGGCCACATACTATGCTGACAGAATCCACGAGGCAGAGAACTCGTCTAGGGAACTGTTCAGCATATATAAAACCCTGGCTACCCCTAAAACCTCTACCTTAGAGGATGACCACTCAGTAGCAGCATGCAATCGCATTGCGAACTACTTCGGAGATAAAGTCTCCAAGATTTACTCCGCTTTTCCCCTTATACCTCCTGCAGCGGAAATGTCAGCAGACTTATTGAGTGATGAAGCCGATCACAATCTGCTACTTAATTTTACCACCCCTCCACCGGTGGATTTAGTTGGGATTTGCAGATCTGTTAAATCTGGCTCTCCTCGGGATCCCGCCTCTCCAAAGAGGCTGGGAGACAGTCTGGAAACATTAGAACCTTATATCAGACATCTGCTAGACATCTCCTTTTCATCCAGTTCCATACCAGAGGACTGGAAACAGGCTGTGGTGCTCCCCTTACGTAAGAAGCCCAACATTAGCGCCGAGAAGCTAGAGAATCTTCGTCCCATCTCCTTGCTGCCTTATTTTTCTAAGATCGCGGAGAAAGTGGCAAATAAGCAGCTAATGAAATTTGTGGAAGAAAGTAACCTCCTTCACCCTACGCAATTCGGGTTTCGGCCGCATCACTCTACGGAGTCTGCCCTTCTTAGGGCTACCGAAACCCTCAGGCAAGGTGCTGATGAGGGACAAACCATGGCCTTAATCCTCCTGGACCTCAGCGCCGCGTTCGATACTGTAGCACATTCCATCTTGCTACAGTGTCTGAGCAAAGGCGGGGTGAGAGGGGCAGCATTGAAGTGGATTTATTCATTTCTTACAGGCCGGGGTTTCCAAGTGAGGCAGGGTGACCATTACTCTGAGCGCATCTCTCTGGATCAGGGGGTGCCGCAGGGCTCGTCCCTGAGCCCTACTCTTTTTAATCTTTATGTCGCCCCGATTGCTACCTTGGTAGAGAGCTACGGCCTCCAAATGGTATCATATGCCGACGACACGCAGTTGGTCATCTCCCTATCACGTACCCCCGGTCCCTCGGCGGACATCTTCAGAGCTTGCATGCAAGATCTCGCGGCCTGGATGTCCGCCAATTGCCTCAAACTCAACGAAGGCAAGACCGAGGTACTGGTAGTGGGGGGAGGCCAATCAGCGTGGACGTCGGCGTGGTGGCCACCGTGCTTGGGCCCACTACCTGCCCCTTGCCAGAAAGCAAAAAACCTGGGCATTTGGTTTGATTCTGACCTTGCCTTCGGTCCTCAGATCAATCAGGTGGTTGGATCATGTTTTGGGACCCTCAAAAGTCTCAGGAAGGTATTAAAATTCTTACCTATCAGAGCCCGCCAAACTCTGGTGCATGCACTAGTCACGTCAAAGATGGATTACGGCAATCTTCTCTACTTGGGAACCTTGGAAAAGAACCTGAGTCGTCTCCAGGTTCTCCAGAATGCCGCTGCTAGACTAGTGCTTAGACTACCTAGAAGAGAGGGCTCCGCAGCAGCCCTCCGGTCTCTGCACTGGCTCCCGATTCGCAGCAGGGTGGAATTCAAAGCCCTGTGCACGTGCCACCGGATCATCAACGGGAGAGCTCCGCTCCCTTTGAAAGGATTGCTGACACCCTATGAGCCATCTCGCTCTCTGAGATCTTCCGGTTCAGGACTCCTGTCAATTCCCAAGGTGTCCAGAGCCCGGATGGGTGGAAGATCTTTTAGGCTCCTTGCAGCATCCAGATGGAACAAGCTACCAATGGCACTGCGACTAGAACCCTCAGAAACACTCTTCAGAGCCAAGCTGAAGACTGCTCTATTTTCACAGTAATTTTCTGCATTTATCAGTCTGGTAGACATTAGCTCATTAGCGCGGGGACACGCCGCTGTGCGTCACCAAGCGCTCTACAAAACCCCCTAAATAGAAAATATATGGAAAAGTATCATTTTACTTCTGTGTAGGGGAACTAGAGTATCTTTCCTTATAGTGTTCCCGTGTCATCCTCAGATCTCCCTCCCAGCTGTTCCTACCCTTTCCTTCCCCCGCCTGATGATCTCAACAGTCTGTGAGTATCACTTGGGCTGACACTGACCTGGGAGGTCTTCATTTGGGCTCTTCGACCACCGCAGCCCCAGCGCTGCATTGCTGCAACACTCACCAGGCTCTCTACTTCCCTGCTGCCTACCGCTTCCTAACCACCGCGGCGAGGCAGCAGACCGGGGACTACATCCCCCAGCACCGCTTGCGCCTAGGAAGGCATGCATCCTGTCCCGCCCCCGGAGGTGTGCTTAAGGTCAGCGCGAGCCCCCGCGTCGCGGGATCACGCGCGGGTCGGCGCCCGGGGCTAAGCCCGGGCAAAGGGCGGGCCCTCTGAGGCCCTCAGAGGCACGAGGAGGACGGGACGGGCCACCCCACTTGATCTCATCACAGGAGGAGGTATTGTACTGCATCATTTGTATTGACCGTTCTGGCGTATTCATTACTTTCATAAACATTATGTCCATTTGGGAAGAGCTCAACGCCCTGTGTGGCACAAAGTACGTCCCTGATGCTATAACCTCCCCTACTGTGGGCACATTTTGTGTAAATTCTAATGGCTCCCCACGGGTCCTTGCTCCTCCCGTAAATAAAGACTACAACCAAGTACATGCTGCGCCCCTGGGTTTCAACATTAGAGGGAAGCACGACAGCGAAATTGACAATGGAAACCATGCAAGTACACAAAATCTCTGCACCAACGCAATATTATCTCCCGCTAACCCAACAGCATTTATGGAGGACGCGGACAAATTAGAGGACCCTCTCTTGTCTCCCCAATTGACTTTATTTGCTCAAATTGAGCAACTGTTGTTAGCTGTCATCTCTCCCTTGGTCAAAAAAATCAATGATTTAGGGGAAAGGCTGATTAACATTGAGACAGTAATCAGAAAGTATCCTCCTCCAACTAATACAATGGCCACATCCGTCTGCCCTAACCCTCCCATAGCCCCCGAAAAGTATAAGTCCGGTACTTGTAAGAACGGTGTCACTCAAATACAGCCTCCCTGTACACCTACTCCAACAGGCCCCAAAGTAATCTTAGAACCTGCATTAAAAACTCATACAGTGGCTAGACCCGCTCTGGTAAGAATGCCACGTATCAATCTGCCCCCTGAAGCTGCCCCATATGTGTCTGTCCTCTCTGGGTTCCCTGCCCTCACCCAGGGAACACGCGAATCCCAGCAGGACCTGCTAAATAAGGCCATTTTCTGGCTACAAAACAATAGACCTTTGCCACCTGAGTTAGATGGTGGTATATTGAGTGTCAGGAGGGTGGGATGGCTAGGCACGCTGCCCAAAGATATCGTTGGGGACCTGGTACTAATCAAATTCAAAAACAGGAATGTTGTCCCCTTTTTACGATTTTTCCCCCCCAAAGTAAGACATGGCACCATTCGCATTTGGGATCTGTACGATTTCTACCCGAGCTCCCCACATGTTACATAGAACCAATTTTTTAGCCTTTAATGGTTTCTGAACTTTTGTCCAAAAAATTGTATTATTAAGACTCCACTATTAAGAGGCCACTCATAAGTTTGAGCTAAACTGACAGGGTAGGATGTAACTGATAAGTATATTGTTTTATAGTTGTTTCATTGATAACGAAACCTTTACATATTGATTAGCTGATTCGTTATATTTATTTAATCTTGTTTTAATGATCCTGTAATGATCTTTTACTGTGCCTATGAAATGTTACGGTTTTTATTTATGTATTGCTGATGCTTTTATGATTTTTAAAATCGAATAGAGCTTATCTGATCTGATCTGATCTGATCTGAGTATCATATTCCGCACTTGGAATTATCGAGAGGTGGGGCCCCAAAGAGCATCAACACCACTCTGAGGATTCTGGAAGGAGGAGCCCGACCCATTCAGCAATACAAAAACAGACTTTTCAATAATATTGAGAATTTCAAGATGTTAGAATAGTTAAAAACATATCCTGACTTTCACTACTGAATACCCATAAGCTATTGGCTTTGTCATACTTTTATTAGTAACATTTATATATCAAACAATGTTTGCTTAAAAGGCTATATTCCTACTGCAGGAAGCTGGCTCTCTATATAATGTGATAAAATGAAGTACGGTGTGTAAGAGAATCCAGTGAGACCCATATTGGTATACAGAGGCAAAAGCAGATAATACTAATGCTCTATTTGTGATAGTGTGGGCCAGGCTTATCAATGGGTAGTATTAAGCATTTATTGTACTCACAGAGGCCAAAAATGAGACCCACACTCAAAAATGAATCCGAGACCAATTTCCAAAAAGAACGCTTTTATTAAATATTTAAGACCAAGAACTTTGTTCACAGGTAAGTACTTTTTTAGTTATGAATTTTCAAAGTTCGGATAATAACTTACGCACAATGGAAAGGTCAATGGAGAAAAATACATAAATGTATATGAAACCGTACAGTTAGTTCTCAGGGTTCACCTTCAAGGTTTAGGGTACGAGCAGGCATCACCAGCGGATCATTAGGAGCCTCCTGAGTTCAACCTGGGGCAGGGTGCTGAGGACGTTGGAAGCTGGTGCGCTACAAAGAAGGGGGCCACATCAAAACAGGTTGCATAAGGAGACTTACAGTAAGTTCAGGGCACCACAAATGAGGGATCAGGTCACAAGGGTTTTAGGTGCACGGGAGCACAGCTGGTTCATTGGTACCCAGGCAGAGCAGGCTGTTTGGAGAGCAGATAGGGCAGCCGGGCTCTATGTGTCAAGATGGTCTTCCCTGTCAGGAGCAGGCAGGTTGCAGGGAAGATTCCAGGACAGCTGGGCCACTCACTGAGTAAGCCCCTGGGGGTCTTGATGTCCCTTGTTGGGTGCTGGCTCCCTAAGCAGTTGGAGTCCAGATTGAACTCTTTGTCACAGTGTCAGTTGCAGGTGGTTCGGTACCCCGGATATTGCTTTGGCACAGATCCAGAAGGCACTGGTGTTCTCTCACTTGGTGGTGGGGAACGGATCTGACTCTAAGGGAGCTGGTGTACCTGTTCTGGTTTGGTTGCTACTTTGGCATGGCTCGGGAGCGGCAAGTTGGTGAGTCAGAATCTGCGGGCTCGGTGACTGCGGCTGCGGAGCAGTAGTGTCTCTACTCCAAGGGAGTTCTCTGGTGATTTGTGAAGGGCTGGAGCTGCTCCGGGGTTCTTGGAGGCCTCACAGCACCAGGACAAGGCAGCACACCTTGATGGCCGAGTCCCTGATGCAGCAGTCAGGTTTTTGTTTCCAAAAGTCTGCAGCTGGTACTCCATTCTCGGGTCAGCCTTTCTTCTTAGATCCGTCAAATCTGAAGTTCAGGACCAGGGGTGCACTACATTTAGGGATGTTAAAGGGGTGACTGGTAATAGCCAAAGTGCTACCTACCTTTAGGGTGTCTATACCCTCTATAAAAAATAATAAAATTAAATTATTTTAATTACATTTTTAATAAATTCTTTGTATAATAACATTTCTCTTGTTTGTTAGTACACTAAGGCTTATGTGTATCAACTCTTCGTGCCAAACCTGATTTTCGACAGGGATTTTGTTGCCTAGGAACTATAGTATTTAAAATACACCCTTTATATGACCATGTCCTTTGGGAAGGAGTTTGGGGTCCTGGGATGCATTAGGTTTAGGGGTGTTAAAGCAGGTGCCTGGTAGTAACCAATGGGCTTCCTACCTTTAGGGTGTCTACACCCTCTCTATGATCACTTCCTGTGGGAAGGGACATATCCTTGACACTGGTAGACTCATTTGTTCCATCTTAAAATGGAGTAATTGGAAAAGTGGTGTCCATATTACCCATCCCACCTTAGGGCCAGAAACATGTCTGTGGTGGCAGGCAGGCTAAGACTAATCAGAGACCACACCAGTGTTTGGTAAGTTTTCAGGGGGTGCTTCTATGGTGCCCTCTGTGTACTAAACATTCCTGGGTCCAGCCCACGCACTCTATGTAGCTTCCAAGTGCACTTATAATATCCAAGAATGGACTTAGATATTGTAGGGTCATATCTCCTCAGGCAGAAGTGGATGGGTGCACCCTGCCTTCAGGCAGTAATGACTGCAGTAGTGGTTACCTATACATCTGGCAGTGTCTGCGGGCATGGCACACAGATATGTGTGCCATGTGGACTCTTCAGTTTTCTCTCCATCAAGACACTCAGTATGCCATGGCAATTTGCATGTTCTTGGTGAGGGACCCTAGAGTGCCACAATTTGTGCTGAAGCCCAGGTGGACCCGCTTCAGTCCCAGTGCCCTTGGTACCGGGGGTACCATTTACTAGAGACTTACAGGGGTTGCTGAAGTTGTGCCAATCATAATATTGTTTTAGTAAAGAGCTCTGGCACTAGGAACCTGTTCAGCAGGGACCCAGTGCACTTTTGTTTGAAAACACATCATTTTCCAGGCACAAAGTAGGGACTTTTCATGTCAAAAGAGGCACTTTCCCACACCTATCATTGAACCAGCCTACTTACAACCAGAAAATCTATATGTTTGTATCTGCCCTTAACATTTATGCAGGTGTTCCTCTTTTCAGAGAGCTTTCCATTCTGCCCCTTTTTTTCTTCTTTTTTTTTATTATTGAGCAGAGCATTTGGTACAAGACATATTTTCCACAATCAAAAATCAAAAACACAATTATTCAAACCTTTTAAAAACATTAAATAGCTTCTTCCTGCTATGACAAGATGAAAAAGATAAACGATAAAACTGTAGCAGCCTATATCATCATCAATGATTTCTAAAAAGACAATGTGCAAAATCCTGCGATAGAGTGCAGCAGCAAAAAGAGATGCAATAAAGTGCAGCAGCAAAAAAAGTGCAATATTACAAAGTGCAATAACCACAAAAGTGCGAGTGCTTCTAAAGTGCAACCATGACTGAAAAAGTGCTAATTCTCTTAATCGCAATGACTGCTACTGTTCCAATATCAGTATCAAGTATAAATCACCCCCCCTTAATTCTTCTAAATTCTCAAAATACTTCCAATTTTTTCAAATCTATTAATGGCACCCCCCAGCTTGCATATGCCTTTTCAAAATTGCAAGTCCTTTTCATTTTATTGAGCCACTTCAATTGGGAGGGAATCTCACTGGATTTCCTGTTCTGAAGGATTAAGGATCGGGCTACGGTACAAGATATGAATACAAACACTTCCTCAGCGTAATTTAGCATCATCCAATCTTTACATATACTGAATAGGGCCAGCTCTGCCTCAGGCTGGATTATCTTCCCGATTGCCAACTCTATATCTGTAAAAATTGCCTCCCAAAAGGGTTCTAAACATGGACAAGTAAAAAAAAGTATGGTGCCACCCGCCCTGACCGTTGGCTTGGCATCTGAAACATTCATTTTCAACTTCCGGATACCTTTTCCCCAGGGCCTCCGGAGTCAAATACGTGAGCCAGCATGATAGGAATGCCATCCTTTTAAAACTGCCGTAACCAAAACTGGGTCTGGGCTCACGGGCAATAAGGACAAGCCTCACTAATAACCAAAAAACCAAAACGAGCACCAATATTGCCAACAACTTCTTACTGAGGCATCAGGTCACCACTAGACCTACCGAACTGAACAGTGAGTCTCAGGACGCTTTTTAGTCCAGAATAAATCAATTATTTTTAATCTCAAATTTTCATCAGTACATATTTTGAAAAAGATTGCACAAACTTACAATAACATTACTTATATCACTCCACATTTACTCGAAACCACAATTCTCTCATACAAAAAACAATCATTCTCTCATTCATACCATCGATATAACACATAAATAAACTTTACATCAGTTAATACAAAGATACTTTACAGTTCAGATTTAGTACAACGACACAGCATAGGAAACAAGCTCAATTTTTTAACCACATTTTGTTTTTACAACAATCCTAATGCTGTATGAGGAAGGCCGCGCGCAGGGATTTACTTCCCATATGACATGAGGTCTTCCAATCCTTTCGTGAAAAAGCGCTTTGTGTCTCATGACCTATTTTACCTAGATGGATTTCTAGCAATAAAGTTTGTCCCTGGCGGTGAAGCAACCTATACCAATTCCCTATGCCGTTAATTTTGACCCCATTGAGGGCTACTACCAATTCATTTGGAGATTCAAAAAGGCCGCTAATGTTTTTTAAAAAGTGAATGATTTGCAGATATTCAAAAAAATGGGTCTCCTAGGGTTATTTGCCGTTGTCATCACCTCTTGCCAAGCGATCACCCTATTTTGGATAACAAAGTGTCTTAGCTCTGGTAGCCCACAAGTTTCCCAGTTTGTTATATGGCTTGACTTTAATTGAAGACCTAAGCTGGTACACCCCTCAAACTCAAATATTGCACGCCTGTGTAACCAGACCATTTAATAAAGGACTGCAGTCTAAAAGAGTATTCCCTTAAGATCTTGTATCTCGTCTTTTTTGGAAGCTTGGAGGTTTTTAAAAACACCTGAGTTTGAGAACCAATTTCTTGTAACATTTTATCAAAGAAGAATGCATTTTGATCCCATCAATCCCGCCACTATATCTAAAAAGGTGGCCTCGTAATATGTTTTTAAATGGGGTAAAGCGAGGCCCCCCTGGTCGGTGGATAGTTGTACTACTGGCAGTTTGACCCTGGATATATTTTCCCCCAAATAAAGCCTCTGAGCATCGTTTCCATCTCTTAAAAAAAGGACGAATTAATCTTTATAGGGACATTGCTAAACAAAAATATAAGCAGCGTTAATATCAACATTTTAATTAGTGATTCCCTGCCCACTAGTGAAAGCGGGAGCAAAAGCCACTGATCTAAAAGTCTCTTAATTTTATGTTTCATTCTTGTATACTTCAAATGATATAGCTGTTGGTACTGGCTGTTTACAAATATCCCAAGATATCTAACTGGGTCTTGATTAGTGGCTTGAACCCGTAAACAAGATGGAAAAAGATTTAGATCAGTGTTTAGGGCAAGGACCTCTGTTTTATTAGAATTTGTTTTGTAGCTCCCAACTTGTTCAAAATCTCTAAATTCCCTCAGTATACTTTCCATATTTTCATTATTGGGCAACAGATATAAAATGATGTTGTCGGCAAAAAGTTTGAGCTTAGCAATTAGGGGAATAGGGGATTGGATAGCAGCATTATTTCTGATTTTAATTACTAAAGGCTCAATAAAAAAAGTAAAAAACAATGGTAAAAGTGGACCACCCTGTCTAGTCCCTCGGTTTATTTTTATCGATCCTTCCTGTTTTGAATTAGTTAGTACCTGAGCCGAGGCTCCCTGATAAATATTACGTAGCACATCTATTACTTGAGCTGGAAATCGGAACTGACCGAGGGAATAAAACAGGGTCGTCCAATTAACCAGGTCAAATGCTTTTTCGGCATCGACCATTAAAATACATGCCGGGGTTAAATTGTTGTTAAAATCATCCAAATCCTGTATTTAAAACTCGGTATTAGCTGCCATAGATCTTCCTGCTTTAAAACCTGATCACTATGAATTACCTCCTGGGCAGCAATTAAAAAACGGTCGGCCCATACTTTCATTAAAATCTTATAGTCCGAATTTAAAAGACGGATGGGCCTATTAGAGTTTACATCCTCTGGATTTTTGTCTTTTTTTACAAATGATACTATTATTGCTTCTTTAAAATTTGCGGGCAGCAGTCCTTCTTGCTTGATATAATTAAATAGTTCTTTCAAAGGTGTTAGTAATTCATAAGAAAAGGTTTTATAAAATTCGATGAGGAAGCCATCCTGGCCACATGCTTTTGCACCAGCTGTTACTTTAAGAGAAGCCAATATTTATGCGGAATTTATATCTGATCCTAATTGATTAATCCGGTTGTCTGGGATTTTGGGCATATCTATATTAGAAAAGTAATCCTGAATCAATTCTTCCCCCACTAAATACTCTGTCGAATAAATACGGTCAAAATGCTCTAAAAAGTTCTTTGGAATCTTATCACCATTAGCCTCTTCCTGGCCGGTATGGTAATCCCGTATCTTCACTAATATTGCCGATTCCTGTCTCTTTTTTGTTGAATTTGCCACAAGTTTCCCTACCAACTGAATGTCTTCATACAACTTTAGCTGGTATGTTTTTGAACTGCAAATTTCTTCTAATATAAAAAAGTCTCTCAGAGCCGCATTCGCCTGCTCAAGTTGATTAGGGTACTGCTGGAGCTGCAGGGCATATTCTTTCTCAACTACAGTTTGTAACTTAGCTATTTTTTGCCTCCTGTCATTTGCCTGGGCAGCTGTATAGGCGATGATCTGGTCACGAGCTGCCGCTTTAAATCCACCCCACACAGAGAAAGGTTCCGAAGTACTTTCATTAACCTTGAAATATTCGGTAATCCCTTTTCTGAAGCCCACCACCCAATCTTGATTTTGGAGCAGGGTGCGGTCCAGCTGCCACCTGGGTCGCTCTCTGTTTTCCACACCGAATACAATTTCAATCTCTATCTTTCCATGAACTGAAAAGGGATTACACCCTCTATCTGTCTAAGAGACCTGGAGAGATCTAGATATAAGAAAAAATCGATTCAGGATGCCGTCCGGAAACAATGCGAATAGCAAGTGAATTTTTTTATATCTGGGTTGCTACTGCGTCAGGGGTCTGTTAGTTGGTATTCAAGTTTAAGGGCTTCTATAATTCTTTTGGTGTTTGGATTCAGTTGTTTCTTGTTTTTGTTTGAAGTGTCTTTTTTCAGATCTTGTATGAAATTAAAATCCCCTCCTACGATAAGATGCCCCGGGGCTCCCCTCAAAAACTAATTAATTTTTACCAATCTAGAAGCATCGTCTGAAACCGGACCATAATAATTTTCAAAATTCAACATTTTTCCCTGTAGCCTAGCCACAACCCACAGCCATCTCCCTTGTGGATCTCTTTGAACCTGTAAAAATTCCGAGGATAATTTTCATGAAAAATAAATAGCGACTCCCCTCTGGGCTAACCCTGCTGATGCAAAAAATACGTTGGAAAAAACGTGGGTAAAAATAATTCAGGAGCATTCAACTTTAAATATGTCTCCTGAAGGAATACCACTTGGGAATTTAACAGATATCAGCCATTTTACAAGGGCCCCATATTTTTGTTTGTTTAAAATTCCATTAGTGTTAGTCGATGGGATATTAATTTTTTTTGTTTCCATCAAGGTTTCTACTCGCTAAATAACTTAAACTTTTAATTGAGTAATATCTGTCCCTTTTGCTCTTACTCTTTTTTACTGCTATTAACCTTAACCCAACCCTCCTACCCCTTGCAATGGAAAGATGGAGAAACCCTTGCAATCCACGCTATCCAGATTTCTCCCAACCCATCTAACTTTTTGGGTGTCATGAACTAACAACCTGGGTGCCCCTTATGCCCTCAGACCCCCCAGCAAAAAAAAGAAATAAAAGGAATCGATCGGCGTGCATGATGGCAAGAAATACTCATTATATCTATAGATTGTTGCCTATTAAATACCTATCAATAGGTGCTTTCCCTAATCCTCCTGCTATACATCTCCAGGGAGGGCACCGCTAATATAACCAGTACCACTAGCAATTATTTTTTTCCTATAACACAATTTGCCTATCTGTAGTACATTTCCTAGCCACCCATGGATTTCTTAATAGGGTGCCCTAGATATTCCCGTTACTACTGATAGCTCTATTAAATACCGGTATTCAAAGGCTGGACCCTGATGGATTCTCCTTTAACAAAGCCTGGGCCTCGTCGAGGTCTGAAAACATAAATAACTTTCCTTTGACCAAAACCCTCAGCTTAGACTGCTGGGCAATTGATGCCTGTGCACCTGGGCTTTAAACAGATGTAAAATTTTAACAAATTATTTCCTCCTGCGTGCAGCCACAGCAGTCATGTCAGAGAATATGCGGCATTTTTTCTCATTCGCAAAGAACTGTCTCTGCTGGATAGCCTTGGTCAAAATCCTTTCCTTTATTTGGAAATCAGCAAAGTTCAGCAAGATAGTTCTTGGCATCGTTGAACTTGGGAAGGGTTGCGCTGGGACTCGATAGGCTCTAGTAATAGTGAGGTTGCCCTCAAATTCAGGCAGAACCTGCTGTTTGATGAATGTGTTTACCCAAGCGAGGGGCTGGGAGCCTTCTATCCCTTCCGGGACCCCAAGGTTAGACCTCCGGGAGTGGTTTTCTAGCTCCCCCAGCTTATTCTCAAGGTAGTTCTTCCTTTTAACCTCCTCTTTTGCCTCCCCCATTGACAAGTTCATTTGATCTTCCAGGACAGAAATTCTGGCTTCTGCCTCCTGCAGCCTAATAGGAAATCTGGTCATCACTTCCTCGATCTTTCCCAGCCTCTAATGCAAAGCGCGATTGCAATTTGCTGTTTTTTTTCATTTCGCAGACTTCCTCCAGAATAAAATTCAACATATCTCTGATATCCAACTGAAAGACCCCCCTGGTCTCCATATTCTGTCCGGAACCACTTATTGAACCGTCAGCTTCAGTAATCAAATTTCCTATTTCAGGATCCCCCTGTGCAAGTGCAGCTTCTGACGGTACTTGCCCTTTGGATCTCAATTGCGGATGAGGCTGAGACTGCGACAGAGGCTGTAACAGAGGCTGAGACGACATCGAGCTCACCAAGGTATCTATGGGAAGCCTTCTGCCTTCATTTCCAAGATCTTGGGTCTGAATAAAATTAGAGGTCAGTTCTTCAGAACACCCTGCTAAAGTCAATTCAGGCCTCGGCGGTGGAGTATTCGTAGGTTTGGAGGTTACAGTTAAATTTGGAGTTGGTGAAGAGGACTGTGAAATTTGTGAAATAGTTTTTTTAACAAACAACGGAAAGTCCTTCACTCCTTTTCCACCATTTCTTGAGCCATCCAGAACAGGGCTACCTCTAAGAGCTGTTTTCAACACAGGGCTGTCTTGTGGAGACCTTACAGACAAGACAGGGACTTCAGCTGGCTCCGGTATAGCACCTGCTTGATCCATCATTAATTCCGGCAGTCCTACCTGTTGGGGGAATCTGTGACGGACGGGGACTCATCCCCCGAAACCTCCGGAGTGCTATTAAGATCTGGATAGCTGGAATCATATCCCTTATTAGCTCGAAGTGTGTCCTTTTTTGCCCGGGCCTGGCGTGCTTTCGCTTTAAGGCGGGCAGCAGCCTCTGCCTTACTCAATTTAGCGGCGGTAGCGACATACTTCTGGGGTTTGCCCATTATTTTGCCTGGATTATTTTGCAGTTGTTTTCACTACATTACCACCTGAAAATTGCTGTAGAGAAATTTCTTTTTCTGGAAATCTGCGTTTTTATAAGGTCTCCTTCGACCGCTCTTTCTTTTGCCCAGCAGTTAAAACACCCAGAGGCGCTGTTAATTATTACACCAGCTCTCGATGCCAAGTGAAGTTTTTGTTAAAAGAATTTTCTTTCCAGCTCTTAAATACCGAATGCTGCCCCCTCGGAGACTAGCCTGCAAGCAGCACAGGGCGGAAACTGTCAGGGCAGAGGCAGAGACAGAGGCAAGCTATTCACAAGCCCCTCAATATACTGCTGAGTGTGTTGTCGTACCTTTTTCTCGAGGCCCAGCTCCCCTCACGCTGCCTCTCCACAACATTTCGATGCTTCTGTCTCCGGAGCTTTTGTAAATCAAAGCAGACACCTCCGCTGCAGCAAAAAAAAAAAATTTGTTTGAGGAGATGCCGTTCTCTTTAAAGTTTAGCCGCATTTACAGAAATTTTTTGTCTGTGAAGCTTCCAGGTGCTTTTAGGGAGCTGAAGCAAAGCCTAAAAGGTTTTAGGTGTCAGATGAGCAAAGGGCGCGTGGCCATCAGTAGGCGCATAGATAAAGTAGCTTGCTGTGTGGAGGTGGTGCAACTGGGTGAGTGGACAACCCTTAGAACAACTCCGCAGTTAGTAAACAAGTCTACCAACTAATTGAATAAAGGAAGTACCCTATGCACACACAAGCAATTAACAATACATTGTATAAGAGTCAATATACAATGTACAGAGCAACAAAGCAACAGAATATTTGGGGATCTCCTGTAGAAAGTGATCCGAAGAAATTCTTTATTTTGTAAGACAGCCAGCCGACACATGTTTCATCGCTTATGCGAATCCTCAGGGCTGAGTATGGCAGTGTCAAGCATGGAGGTTGCTCTGCCGGTGATACTTCGGACCCAGCAGGGCCCGTGACCTTAGTTGAGTGTATCAGGGATGTGGAGTCCACATCCTGTGTCAAGGAGTAGGCGTTTCCTGTAAGGAATCCCAATAGTAAACGTAATTGATGGGCAGAAGAACCGTGTAAATCTTGCGATTCCCCAGACTGTGGTCAAGTCGTGTAGAGCCCGGGAGTTGTGTGTTCACTCGATAGAGTGCGAAGTTCTGCAGTGAATATCCGATAAACGCGAACGTAGTGATGCCGCATACTCCCGGGTCGCCGTGTTCCTGTCCACACAGGAACACGGCGACCCCGTAGTAAGGGTGAAAACTACAATCACAAGTAAAAACATTGAACTTCAAAAAACAAATCCGGCTTTCTCTCTGCCCTTTACCCCGACCCCATCGGCAAGGTGGAAAAAGCACAGCAATCCCATTTACTGTGGCTTCACTCTGCCACACAACACTAACAAATTCCAGAACCACCCTCATGTAAGGTAATAAAAAGTAAAAATGGAACCAATATCCAAACCGTCCCTCATGTACGGAAGTGTAATGCGACCACCAACAAAACAACGTACTATGTTATATTGTCATAATATCATTGTCATACATATTTTACAATGGACTTGTGTTCTGATATATTTTTAAATCAGTATTATTTAATTGTATTTATTAAAGGTAAATAACTAACTATTCACTTCATTCCCTTTATATTGGGTTAAGTCCTCATAAAAGTAGGGTTCATGGTTTCTAAATTTTAGTATAACTTTTAGTCAATACAAGTCCCTCACAGGAAATTCATATTTTGAAAGTTATTTTTTTTATTTAGACCTGAAATGTATAATGTATAATTCTAATGATTCACGTTAATGAAACGCTTTCACTGGATGTGGAACTCGGTGTTCTGTTCATAAAGATATTCTTAGCTCATCACCAGGCACTCTAGATGTAATTCATCAACATTATTTTGACCATTTCCTTATGTATGTCATATTATCTAACTAGAGAAAGAACAAAATGTAATTTCATGTGCAAAGAGTGTGTTCACATGAGTCATTAATCCTATTTCCTAGTTGAGAAATTGAGCTCTTCAATTATAGGTTGGGTACCTGAGGATTGTACAAGGCCAATTATTCTATGGGTCAAGGTAAAAAAGTAATTCATCTATCCTGTGTGAAAAAGAAATATGCGCTTTTTTTGTAAATGATGGTGCCTAAATAATTGCGTTCCACATCGTTTAGCATAATTAGATGTGTTACTTTTATTTTCCTATATTCCAATTTGCAATGTAAATTCTGAAGGTCAAAAACGGTGTTATGAAATCATAATATTGTAACCCTGAGTAACAGTAAACACTTAAAGGCATCATTATGAGTGGTCCAATAATACCGATGGGGGAGAGAAGAGGCTCTCTCAATATCAAATGTTGTTGAAATGCTGCAGTTCCGGGGTGTATCATTCAGGGTTTTCACTTGCTGAAAGCAAGTGAAATGTCAGGTTAAAATGCTAGGGAAAACAGTCAAGACTCAGCAAGGTAAATTCAATTTCCGCTTTTATTCCGCAAAAACTTGCTATGATTCCCCTCTCTCTAATGGTTATTCTGTGAGATGGGAGCACTGGGGGGTTAGTCAGGTGCACATCTAAGGAGATCCTAATAGTCCACAGATGCTCTCACATTGCTCCACAGAGAAATCATGACATGGGTAAATAAATTCCCCATTAAGATAAATGGGTCAATAAGGGATTCTGTAATTTCGAAGAGATGTCCCCTTTTTACCTAATTGTTTTACCAATTTGGAACTAACTCTGCTTCTTGGTGACAGCAGGTACATCACCGGAAATGGAAGAAAGGAGAAAGCTTTTCAGAAAACGAGCTATGGATATAGTTAAACTATGTTGTACTTAAGAAGAAAATATAGGCATTTTCCTTGCTTCAAGGCCTGGAGGAGGAGGAGACTCTCTTTCATGCTGGAGAAACACCCACAAGTGGATCCGAAGTTTTCCCTGAATAACAGGCAACATTTTTAGTCAAATGATAAAGGGAAACAGTGAAAAGATAAACCTCGTGTCACAAGGTGCGACTTTGACGATAACACGTTATATGCATTTCAACTTTCCTAAGAGAAGCTGAAATACAATTGCTCGAAGCACGTTTTGCATATCGAGAGATCCACAAACTCCAAATATCTATCTAGTGATCTGGGAACCCAAAGAAGTGCGGTTTGTGTATACTTTTCAAGATTTACAACCAATAACACATTGAAAATGTCACTTACTGGGAAAAGGCGCGTCTCACATTTACCGATTTAATGTGGAGAACAAACCAAAATCACTGCCAATGACAAATAAGTTATCATCTTGTAGTGACTTTCATTCTTTCATCATATGTAACCGTGAGGTATTTTTTGTTTTTGTTTTAGACATTATTGAAGTTTGCAGGGCCTTCTGCATAAGAATAGGTGGAATTCACAAAAGCTGCACCAGACTCGATTCACTTGGGTCTCTACAATTCCAAAATGTCTCGGCTGCTAAGGTTCTGATGGTGCTGGCTGACCATGTGACCTGATACTGTATGCATTTTATAGGGCATATTTCTAAATGCTCCACTTTTGCCAACGTATGTTGCGTTACAACATGGCCACCCACGCAAGTTCAGTAAAAAAGTTTTTATAAACCATTAGACATTTGAATGTGGAGCACTCCATTGAAGAAAATGGAGTGCTCCGTGTTTATACGGGCAGGTAAAGGTCATCAAAGCAACATTTCAGTGTTGTTTTCACAAAGGCCCCTAGTGGCAGAATGTTCTAACAGCCTTATAGCCCTTCGTAGCTAGGCTATACCGGCTATTAAGGTCCTGCTCCCTTCTTAAAGTCCCTCGCCTTCATCATTAATGCTGGAGCGGACCTTTAATAGTCGGCATAGCCCGCTACGGCGGGCTATGAGGCTATATTAGGAAAGCAAGATGGTGGGACTCTTGCAGATGTCATGGAATTAAATTATTTCATAGTAGAAAAAAGGGGGAATATGTTTAACTTAAGATTCAGCTTTACAGAGTATACCGGGTATGATTATGGGTGAGTGAAGATATGTGACCTGATTCCGTAAAGCATTTACTTTTCCAAAATTACTGGGATTCCTATGCTTTCATGGGTGTCAGCTGACAACATGCCAAATACTGCAGCTGTCCCTCCAAGGTTTATACATGTCTAATTTCCTCTAATAAAACTCACCTGATATGATTAAGATTTTGAATCACTCCACTCCCCCACAATATTCTCCTTCACACCTTTGGGGTATAATTTTTTATTACAAGAATTGTGAAATTGCCATTTGCAACATATTCTGAACATGCGTAAGAAACAGTGTTGATGATGAGAATGTGTAAGAAAAATCTATTGAAAACTTTAGATGTTTCTTGTGTATTTAGGGCCATATTAATGACCAAGTCACACTGTGTGTTACAGCAAATAAATATTGGATAGAATGCTGACAATGCAAGCATTCTCCCCCAGTCAAAAGATCTGGGTTAAATCCATTGTTCTTTAGCCCATTACGCCACCCCAGTTTGGACCCAGCCATATGCAAATCAGTCTTGACCCTGTGCCTCATGGGAACAGTCCAGACCGAACTGCCAGGCCAGGTCCTGCCTGGACCGGAAACAAGCATACTAGGACCGGTTTCTGGGTATGACACCCTTCTTCAGCCAGGCTAGCTTGAATCCAGTGGCAAAGTGAGCAAGGGACCCACGTCTGGGCATACCCATCCCACGTAGGGTGAAAAGTATTACAGCAAAAAAATGATGGACGGAATGCTGACAATGCAAACATTCTCCCCAGTCAAAAGATCTGAGTTAAATCCATTGTTCTTTTGCCCACTACGCCACCCCAGTTTGGACCCAGTCATATGCAAATCAGTCTTGACCCTGTGCCTCATGGAAAGACTCCAGACCAAACTGCCAGACGGCTCCTCCCTGGACTGGAAACAAGCATCCTGGGACCAGTTTCAGGGTATGACACCCTTCTTCAGCCAGGCTAGCTTGAATCCAGTGGCACAGTGATCAAGGGACCCACGTCTGGGCATATTCATCATACTTAGGGCAAAAAGTGTTACAGCAAACAAATGATGGACAAAATGCTGACAATGCAAACATTCTCCCCCGGTCAAAACATCTGGGTTAAATCCGTCTTTCTTTTGCCCACTACGCCACCCCAGTTTGGACCCAGTCATATGCAAATCAGTCTTGACCCTCTGCCTCATGGAAACAGTCCAGACTGAACTGCCAGGCCAGGTCCTCCCTGGACCAGAAACAAGCATCCTGGGACCGGTTTCAGGGTATATCACCCTTCTTCAGCCAGGCTAGCTTGAATCCAGTGGCACTGTGAGCAAGCGACCAACATCTGGGCATACCCATCTGTGGTATCTCCCGCCATGGTTTCCCCCCCCCCGACGTCACCGCATGTAATGGAGCTGCTCGCGGTGACATCACTTAGAATGTCACGGCGACCAGCGTTCCAAGGCGAGCGCCGGTGGGCAGAGTGAAAGCTGCCACCTGTTGTGGCGAGTGCTGTGGCTGAGGTCGCTGCACATGTTTTAGTTGGATTGGAAAAAACAACTGATCTGACTCACAACCTAACTGTGTCCGCCGAGTCGTTGATACCACACTGGTGACGAGGGTCAACTGGGGACAGCGACCTCAACACACCTGCGAGGTCAAATAGCACTTGGAGATTTGAGTAGAAGTCGTCCTTTGATATCCCCAGGGCAGACTGAAGCGCTGCGGTCGGATGCGGTAAGGAATGGAAGTGTATCGGCATCCGAGAGGAGAATAGAGAATCAACAGGTGACAAAGGTGATATAAAGCAACGTAAGTGTTGGAGTGTCAGCCGCGTGCACTGGCACAGTGCCGTAGATTATACTGCGATTGGGAGAGGAGCGCACCGTGTGTGTGATGTGGTCACAGCGTTCGTGACGGCGGATTTCAGAGAAGAGCTGAGGGGCGGCAGTGAAGTGAAGCGAAAGGGAGATTCCCTCTGTGAATGAGCACCAGCGGTGACTATTGGACTGAGGAAGGTGGCGTGCAGTGCAGGAAGTGTCTGTGAGGCGCTAGCGAGTAGCGTGTTTTGGCTGTTGAAGAAGGTTTTGGCGGCGCCTGAAAAGTGGACTTAAGCTGGCAGTGAAAGACTACTGGACCACACTGGCTACCCTCACGAGCTCGAGATCGAAAGCGCATAGAGACACAGTATCCCCTTTTCACCGCTAACGTCCCACAGGTTCTGTTAAAATTGTGGTGACGGGTGGCGTGAACAGAGCGCTGCCGAGTCGTGCGCTGTATCTTGAAAGCTGTGTGAGCCCAGATCTTGTACTTGCGGCACCGCAACGAAGAACCTCACTCGACGTGAAGCCTGAAATCTTACTTGTGATTTTCAAGCAGGTTGTTTTTTCTTTCTCGTCATCCGCTCACAGTAACATAGACTTGGTTGCCAGTTCCGCTGTGACTAACAGTGGGTTATCCTCCTCTGACCGGGGACGTCCTGGGGTTTAACAACGAGACAGTTACTCAAGTGTGCTTCCGCCCTGTGTGTATCGACGGGTGTACCACAGTGCCACCTTGTGGTCAAATAGGTTTTTGGATAACGTCATAATTGAAATTGCAGTGTTGGTCGAGTTAGACTTGGCATCACGTTGTGATCTGTGTTTGCACACCACCTCACTCCAGTAACAAGTCATTTGAATGTCAACATATTTTTTTTTCTCACACTCTGCATCACGTTCTCTACTGACTCTTAAGAAGGCTGTTTATTGTACTGTAACATTAATGGTGACATCCTGTGCATCAACAACAACAGGGCAGACTCCAAGTTAATTATTCGCCTATGTGAGAACGGTCTTGTACGCCACAGTGCCACCCTGTGGTGTAAAACGCCTTGTGAGTTGCATCTGTAAGGTTACTTTATTTGCTGGTTCTGAGCAGGCATCTCTTTGGTAAAGTTCATGTACACTGCTTTATAACCGATATCATAAGCATAACTGTTTTTCTTATACCCCATAGTACTCAATACTAGAATTTATATAGTACTTTTGGGACTTCATTGATATATCACCATGCATAATGTGACACCCCCACCCTTCTTCCTGACTAACCCTGGGGAACCTACTATTCAGTGGAAAAAGTGGAAGAAAGTGTTCTTAAATTATTCTACTGTATGTGGACCAAATCTTGGGTTAGAAAGGAAGGTAGCATTATTGGCGTATTACCTGGGAGCAGAGGGTGAAGAGGTTTTAGATCACCTCCCAGACCTAGGGACGCAGGAAGAAAGGGGTCTTAATGAGCTAGAAATAAGCTTGAAGAAGCTGGATTTGCACTATCTCCCAAAAACGAGCACCATAATGGAGAGGTACCATTTTGGGAAAAGAGTACAGAAGGAAGGGGAATCCATTGAGGACTTTGTCTCTGAGCTGAGAAGACTAGCTGCTACATGCAAATTTGGTGGCGCAAGTGAGGAGAGGATCAGGGACCAGTTCGTACTAGCTTGCAGGATGGAGCGTGTACACGAGGAGTTGTGGCTGAAGGATGACCCACCCCTGAGGGAGGTCTTAATAATAGCAAAGCAAGTTGAGCACATGTTGCAGTGCGTCAGTGAAATAAAGCAAGACACTGGTGAAAAAAGAAGCGAAGACAAACCCAAAGTAAGCGAAGTTATGACTGAATGTGAGGCGGTGTCTGTGATCAAGGGCCAGAAAATAGTGAGTAAAGAGCAGAAAGAATACAAATTGGGAGGGTCATTCAAGGGTACCTGCTATAGATGTGGCAAGCAAGGGCACCTGGCCAATGACAAAGAGTGTCCCGCACTCAAGTTCACATGCAACAAGTGCGGAAAGAAAGGTCATTTCAGGCAGTATTGCAAGAGTGGACAGGGATTCAGTAGACAGGGTAGAGACAGGACTTACACTGTATGTGACGAAATAGTTGTGCGAGTGAGCGAAGGTCAGATCTGCAGACTCAAAGACACTGCATGTGAAGAAATAGTGGTGCAAGTTGATGAAGGTCAGGTCTGCAGCCCTAAAGACACTATAAAAGTGGGGAGTACTGATTTGGAAGCATTGTTCGATTCCTGTTCTAGAATATCGATTATCTGTGCAAAGGAATTCTCCCGCGTGTCCAAGGGGAGGATAATCTTAAGGAAAATGGATGTGAGACCCGGGGGGTATGCTGGTCGCCCCATCTCAATGAAAGGTTACTTTTGGGAAAAAATTGAATACAAGGACAGGTCAACTGTGTCCAAGGTATATGTGTCTACAGTCGGGGATAACATTTTGGGGTGGCAGGCACAGAAGGAGTTGGGAGTCTATCTTAATCCTAATAGCAATCCCCAAATCTTAATACAGGAGATTCAAGAACAAAAGGAAGACTTAGTGACAGAGTTCAAAGAGGTATTCAGTGAAGAGCTTGGATGCTTGAAGAACTACTGCCACAAGATCAAGTTGAAAGAAAACACGAAGCCCGTTGTGGCCAAGGTCAGGAAGCTGCCCATTGCCATCCAAGAGGCGGTGAAAACGGAACTAGAAAAACTGTGCAAAGCAGGAGTTATCGAACCGGTGGAAGCGACGGAATGGTTGGCACCTATCGTGGCCGCACAGAAGAAGGATGGGTCGGTTCGGCTGTGCATTGACCTTAGGGCTCTGAACAAAGAGGTCGTGGTCGACCGATTCCCGCTGCCCAACATCACCCAGATGATGAGCATGCTGGAGGGTGCAAGAGTATTCTGCACACTTGACCTTACTTCAGCTTACTTTCAGATCAAGCTACACGAAGAGTCGCAAGAACTCACAGCGTTCGTGACGCCCATGGGTGCGTACAAGTTCAAGAGGATGCCCTTCGGGTTGGTTTCGGCGGCAGCCGTGTTTCAGAGGCTCATGGGGAACATCTTGAAAGAAATTCCTGGTGTTGTATGCTACCAGGACGATGTACTTATATTTGCCAAAAACCACGAGGAGCACAATGAGAGGCTGAGACGAGTGCTGGCCAGGTTTAGGTCGCAAGGACTAACAGTGAGAAGAGAGAAGTGCGTATTTGGCTGCGCAGAACTGGATTTCCTCGGACACAAGGTGACTGCAGAAGGAATTCGTCCCAAAGCGGAGCTCCAGAACACCATTGTAAATTTGGTGCCCCCGAAGACCAAGGATGAAATCAAGTCCTTTATGGGAATGCTGGAGTTCTACGGTAAATTCATACGGAACCTTGCAGGAAGGACATATGCCATCAGGCTGTTGCTGAAAAAGGAGACGGTGTTCAACTGGTGTCAGGAGTGTCAAAGAGAGTTTGAGGATGTGAGGAATGCACTCGCAGAAGCACCCAGCCTGAAGTCGTACATACCCAACCGTGCGACAGTAGTCACCACCGACGCAAGCGCAAAGGGGCTAGGAGCAGTCCTCACTCAAGTAGGCAAAGACGGAGAGGAAACGATAGCTTTCGCCTCAAGATCCCTTCAGAAGTCAGAAAACAACTACTCGGTGATCGAGAAGGAAGCCTTAGCAGTACTCTGGGCATTGAGAAAGTTCAGAGATTTCCTGTGGGGCACAAAGTTCATTCTTCGTACCGACCACAAGCCTTTGGTGGAGGTTTTCAGCAAAAAGGGCCTGGATGCGATCTCTAGCAGGATCAGGCGTTGGGTGGTCGGCCTCCAGGAATACACCTTCCGTGTTGAGTACGTCCCCAGAACGTGCAATTTTGCAGCAGACTGTTTGTCAAGGCTTATGAATGAAGATGAGGCGAATGAAGCGCATGACAAGGCGGACTATGAAATGGATGACCTTCAAATGGAAAATGTGTGCGCCATCCAGAGAGCGATAGGAGAAGAAACATGGAAAGGTGCACTGAAGGAAGACGAAGTCTTGGATGAGGTGTGCAAAAGAGTAAAAGACAGGTGGAAACATGAAGATAAACAAGAGGAGGCTTTGCGGCCATTCTGGATCGTCAAGGATGAACTGTCTGTAAACGATGAATGCATCTTCAGGGGAACGAGATTGGTACCTCCCGCGACTGTGAGAGAGAATCTTATAGACATGGCTCACGAGGGCCACCTGGGCATCACCAAGACCAAACAGAGGCTGAGAGAAGATTATTGGTGGCCGAGCATGGACCTCGCAATTGAAAGAAAAGTAAGAGACTGTATTCCGTGTTGCAACAGCGACAAAGTATTGAAACAACTGACGCCTCCAATGGTGTGCAGGCCGCCACCATCAGGACCCTGGGAAGAATTGGCCTTGGACATCATTGGTCCATTGTCTGGTGAAGTGCGCACGCCGTACATTCTAGTGCTCATGGATCTGTACTACAGGTGGCCGGAAGTGAAGTTGGTGAGCGAAGTCACAACTAGGGTCGTCATTGAGTTCCTTCGAGGGTCGTTTGTTAGGGAAGGATTGCCCAGCAGCCTGCTCACGGACAATGGGGTGCAATTGTGTTCTAAAGAGATTGAAGACTTCCTTGGGGAGAGAGGTATCACACACAAGCGTTGTGCCCTGTATCACCCTGAGACCAATGGCATGGTTGAGCGCTTTAACAAGACCCTCAAGGAGAGTATCCAGTTAGCCAAGGCCAGCGGCATGAACTGGAAGGAAGAAGTATGGAGGCGGATAGAAGCATACAGATTCACCCCGCACCAAATGACGGGAGTCACCCCGTTCGAGTTGCTCCGAGCAAGAATACCCAACACAAAACTATCCCCAGGGTGGATGGGGTGGCATAAGGGGTGGTCAGACCACTCCAAAGAAGCGAAAGGACTAGTGAGGCAGGAAGGAGCCATGGTGGGGAGGAAAGAAAGATTTGATAGGCTCAACTCTACACAGGAGGCCGGGTTCAAAGTAGGAGATGACATTAAGATCAGGTCACCCACGGGCAGAGCGAGTTGGTCAGGATACAGCAGGCCCACCAAGATCACTAAGTTGTTCAGGAATGCTGTCAAGACCCAAGAAGGGAAGATCTGGAACCTGGGAAGAGTAGTGAGATTTCACCCACCCGGGCAAGACTCCTGTAGAGAAAGGGAGAGTGAAGGCAATTCCGTGGGGAACATGGGTTAAACTCCAAAGAAACAGTGGCCGGTCCCTCACCCGGGTGGGAGGACTAGCCAGAGAATGACCAGACCCCCCAGACACTTAGAACAGTATGTGATGATGTAATTTTTGTGTGTACCATTGTTCTCAAGTTTATTCTGATGTTTCATTCCACAGGGAAGGGGGATGTGTGGTATCTCTCACCATGGTTTTCTCCCCCCGGCGTCTCCGCATGTAATGGAGCTGCTCGCGGTGACATCACTTAGAATGTCACCGCGACCAGCGTTCCAAGGCGAGCCCCGGTGGGCAGAGTGAAAGCTGCCACCTGTTGTGGCGAGTGCTGTGGCTGAGGTCGCTGTACATGTTTTAGTTGGATTGGAATAAACAACTGATCTGACTCACAACCTAAGTGTGTCCGCCGAGTCGTTGATACCACACCATCCCACTTAGGGCAAAATATGTCACAGCAAACAAATGATGGATAGAATGCTGATGTCCATCAATCGTTCTTTGGATTTAGGCCTGGGGTGAATGTATGACATTGTTCTGCATTCTGTCCATCGATTGTTCTTTTTGCATTTGTCACCCCGAGTGGGATGGGTATGAGTCCTGTGCTCTCCATGCCACTGGAGTCAAGCTATCCTGGCTGAGGAGGGCTGAAATCCCAAAACCGGTTCTCGGATGCTTGTTTCCATTCCAAAGAGGACCTGGCCTGTCAGTTCAGGCTGGACTGTTCCCATTAGGCGCAGGGTCCAGACAGATTTGCATACAGCTGGGTCCAAACTGGAATGGGATGGTGAGCAAAAAACGATGGATTTAGGCCTAGATCTCTGTACTGGGGTGAATGTATGACATTGTTCTGCATTCAGTCCATCAATTGTTCTTTTTGCACAAGTCACGCAGTGCAGCACAACAAATCCACTTGCTGCACTGTGAGACAGAGAAAGGGCAAGAATGTGCCGTATTTTAGTCAACACAGGCATTCTTTTTCTTTTTTTTTATTCCTCTTTATTGAAGTTTTAAAATGACATATGCAGCAACTCTGCCATGCAAGGCAGCTCAAACCATAAACAAAAAGAAACAAAACCTCCTGTGATTGATTGCTCAGTCTATCAATCCAGTCATACACTTCTGGTAATATACATTAACAAGATCTGCAGTGAGAAGGATATATATACAAATTAACATCACTCTACATCAGATTGTGATCCATTGTTTGACTGTGATTGAACATATTGACGCAATGGTGCTCAGATATCTTGAGGGTTAGACGACAAAGGAAGTTCTTCTGTGTGTAAATCAAGGTTCTCATTACAATATACCATCTCTTTAATCCAATGAGCAGCCCGGGGGGCCAAGGTTCTTTCCCAGGTAAGCGCTACACATTGCTTAGCCATGAACAGCTAAATTCTCAAAAACCAGCTGGGGTACATGGCATAACAGACATATTAACAGTGAGCACTGAAGTAGGGTCCCAGATATAGAATGTATGCACTTCACTACCTCTTCCCAGAATGCATTCAACAGCCTGCAGTCCCACGCCAGGAGCCAGAAGTCTGCATCCAGCTAGCCGCAATGCTTACATTTGCTTGTATCACGGAGGCCGCACCTGAGCAATATAAAAGGTGTGTGGTATATTTTACAGATATACTTAAAATGAATGGTTCGCAAATTGCGATTAGGTGTGAGGGAGCTGGTGAGGTTCCACATGTGCCCCCATTCTGATGGTAGCAAGGGAGGAGTGAGTCTAACGTTCCATCGGGCAAGGCTTCTGTCTGTACCAGCAGCCTTCTCATGTCGCCCAGCTCTATATAGTTTAGTGACTAGCTTACGCCGCGCAGGGCTACCAATAGCAGATGTAGAGATTGCAATGAAGGTGGATTAATAGGATATGTAGTGTAATGTGATTTATCAGCCAGCTTTAGCCTGTGCACAGTGAACTGAAATAGCAGTGAGGAGTTGGTGATGTATTAAGCCCCTCAGGCGTGATGAAGTTCCCATCAGGATAAATATCCGACATCTTATCAATACCAACCTCCCTCAATGAGTGCATCAGACCCTCCTCTTGCGTCACTGAGAGCGCAGCATGATGCACCATAGACAATGCTGGGCCGTAAATAGGAAGTTTGTCCACGAGTTTGCAGATAGACTGCCATCCAACAATGGTAGTGTCCAACATGTTGATTTCGTGTTTCGGTGTGTCACACCGTGCATCTGTGAGTATACCAGATAGTGGGGTCGGGTGTGCATCACCATCCTCCACTGCCACATGGGGAGTGAAGGCGTGTGGGTTGAACCAATAGTAGGCATAGTGCGCCTGGGTGCAGAGGTAGTATATGTATGGGTCTGGTATACAGAAGCCTCCCTTGGGGTAGTTCAACGTGAGCGTATTCCACCCCACCCTAGCCTGTATTCCACCTCAGATTAAGCAAAGCGGAGAGGTACACAGGGTGCTAAAAAATGCTTCGTAAGTTTGATAGGGATGTTGGAAAACAGGTATAAAAATCGTGGTAAAATGATAATTTTGATAACAGCAATGCGATCAGCCAGCGACCGAGGCAGCACCGTCCATCTGTCTACTTGTTGCTCCAGAGAGGCACATGCTGTCCCATAGTTCTCTCTCATGACAATCTCGGGGTCCTGATGCACCCAGTTGCCCAGGTACTTAACTGGTTATGTGGACCACAACAGAGGATACTCCGTGTTGGGAGGGGTCGTTATAGATGTCAAAGGTATAATCACCAATTTTTCCCAGTTAATAGTGAGACCTGAGAATAGCCCAAATCGGATGTATTCTCTCAGCACTGGTGACGCCGTGGCTCCCTAATAAGGAGCACCATATTGTCAGCATAAAGAGATATACTGACAGGGCGGTGCATGAATTCAGGGCCGTCTCCCTGTGCCTCTGGTAAATCACAAAAGTCAAAGGCTCGAGCATAAGAGAGAACAGCAGCGGTGAAAGCGGGCATCCCTGCTGGGTTCCCTTCTTGATCTTAAATGGCAGCGAAGTCAGGTCTCCCAGGCGCACCATTGCCAAAGGGTGATAGTATAATAATCGCATCCAGCCAATAAACAACTCAGGTCCCCATACGTTGTAGGATTTGAAACATATAACTCCACTCAATCGAGTTGAATGTTTTCGCTGCATGCAACATCACCGCTGCAAGCGTGGAGGTCATGGTTCAAAACATGAAACATTGCAAATATTGTGCGTAGGTTATGGGACGTATATCTCTCTGGTATAAAACCAGATTGGTCCGGTAAGACCAGACTAGGAATTAAAGGCTAGAGCCTGGTCCCCAGGATCGTAGCAAATATTTTTTCATCTAGATTATTCAAAGATAAGGGGTGAAATGACTCGCAGTGATCGGGTGATATAACTTTTTTGATCAAAGTGATAATCAGAGCTTGCCTAAGCAACGGTGGCAATATACCAGTGTCATGTACCTCATAATATACCTCTAGCAAATGGGGCATTAATAGTTCAGTGTATTCTTTATAGAATTCAGCCGTAAGGCCATCCAGCCCCAGCACCTTTCTATTTGGTAGTGCGCGTTTTGTGATTGGCTTAGGTAAGCACGGTGGCTGTTGGCCAACAATGCACAAGCAATGTCTGAAAGATATTTGGCAAGAGCCGGAGCTGGTGCTGTCCCCCGTAATGTATACATGGTGGCATAACAATCACGCAATTGGTCCACTATATCCTGGGGTGTGTAGTGTTCCCCACCTTGTGTATCCACTATTTTAACAATGTGGTGATGTTCAGCGCAAAATTTGAGTTTAGCTGCTAAATTGCAGCCCGGCTGACTGCCTTCTCCATAGGCCCGGGCTACATGCCTACGTGAGAGATATTGTACCTCGGTGTCTGGCATTTCATCATACTCTAAAATCAGCTCATGGATGCGGGAGAGTGCTCTCCACTGTGCCTGTGTTGATCTCAAAGTATTGCTCTATAACCTTCCTAATGGTATCAGCATATATGGGATCTAAGAGGGCCTCAGAGGGGAAGCCCCATGTAAACGGGTGATGAGTATTGAACGGTATGGTGAGTCCAAGCTTTATTGGGTTATGATCAGACAGCGTGCGTGGGAGAGCAGCAATGTCAGTTACCCAATCTTTGCTCCTTCGCTTACAAGCAAGTAGTCCAGGCAGGACCAGCTGTGATGCGCAGGTGTAGCATGTTTACCCTCCCTAGCAGAGCAATTGCAAAGCCTCCAAGCGTCAACCAGCCCAAACTCAAGCATAGCATTGTTAAAACATTGGGCAACCTTAGTCGTGCGTGCTCCTTGGGGGCTGAATTTATCCTTACAGGGATCCAGATGGGTGTTGAAATTGCGATTCTCCTATTAACATGACCAGAGAAGCTGGATTTCATTAAAGACACGGAGGCTAACATTATGCATTAATCCTTTAATGCAACTCACAAACAGCCGCTTACATCATAAAGATTAGAACTAGAATGTGGTGACAACATAGCAACAATATAAGGCATGAGCAAGAGCAGAGCTGCCTCTTTTAAATGCAATGAAGCAATTGGCATCAGGAGGGCGGAGGTCTTTCATTCTGGAATCGTATTCTTTCATACAATCAACAACACAGAGTTTTTTGCAGTAGTCGAAACAAGGTTAAAAGATAGTGTCTGACATGGTTTTAGTTCTCCTAAGGATTTCAAACTTAACACAAAACATGTCATAACATCTATTGGAAATATCTAGAGATTTCACATCCGAAACTCTACGACAAGAAATTAAACATAAAAGAGAGGCAAGTTTAATGGAAAGACACTTCCCGTTAAGAAGAGAATTATCAGGCCAAGAACAAAAAAGGTCAAGCATAAGTTTAACGTCCCACACATATTGGTATTTAGGCCTAGGAGGTCTTCTTAGTCTAATACTCTTTAAAACTCTACAGATAATAACATTCTTACCTACCGTATTACCGTTGACAAGAGAATGTCCGGCGGAAATGGCAGATCTATAAGAATTAATCCATCTATAGGAGAGGCCATTGTCGAATAGTTCAACAAGAAAATTAACTATATTGACGATAGGAGCCTCCACGGGATCCAAGTTCCTCTCCATGCACCAACAAAACCATTTTCTCCAGATGTTATTATATCTGTAGTGAGTTCCTGGTGCCCAAGATTCTCCGAGGAGAGTGAGAGCAGATGACGAAAGTCCAGACAACTCGTTAGATTGCCTGACACTTACCAAGCAAAAAGGTTCAAACTCCCTGAAAGAACTAGGTGGTGATCTTCTCCGTTTGCGTTTAGAACCAGACCTTTCGTTGCGGGAATCAGGAAGGGAATGTCGCACAAAAGTTCCAGAGTAGTGGGGAACCACGCCTGAGAGGGCCAGAAAGGAGTTATTAGGACTAGGGAGCACTGATCCTGTCTCACTTTCTGAAGAACCCTCTGAATCATGGCAAAGGGGGGAAAGGCGTAAGGGTGAAGAAGGGACCATGGTTGGAGAAAGGCGTTCACTGCAAGAGCGCCCGGGTCTGGCATCCAGCTGAAATATTGGGGAAGATGGAAAGTCAATCTGCTGGCAAAAAGGTCCACATTGAATGGGCCCCAAAAAAGAGACAGAGAATTGAAAACGTTCACGTTGAGTTTCCAATCGCTGAAATCTTGAAGGAATCTCGAGTTCCAATCCGCAGAGAAATTCGATTTCCCAGGGAGATATTCTGCCTTCAGAGAAATGTTGTGTTCCAAACAGAACATCCAGAGTTTCCTGGCCAAATCGGAGAGGTCTGCTGACCTTGTCCCTCCAAGGCAGTTGTTATAGGAGACTGCAGAGACGTTGTCCATCTTCAAAACAACGGATCTGCCCTGAAGAAAGTGTTTGAAACTCATTAGGGCATAAAGACCGGCAGTCAACTCTAAAAAATGTATATGGTGGGAGGACTCTGCCTGAGACCAGACGCCACCGGTGTCCTTGTCGAGGAGACGTGCACCCCAGCCATGAAGGCCGGCGTCTGACTCCAAGACAAAGTCCGGAGTCGGACCGAAGATAGCTCTTCCGTTCCACGCATCCAAATTGTCCAGCCACCAAGAGAGTTCCAATCTCGCTTGTTGATCCAAGGAAACAGGGTCCCCGTACCTCAAGTCTCTGAGGAGGTGGATGCCCTTCATCTTGAAATACCTGTACACAAGGTATTTGTTTACCTCCCGAAGGTTTATAACCAGTCTCCAACCTTTGTCCTTCTGGACTAAGAAAAGTGTGCTCACAAACCTTCTTTGAGACCAACGAACCTCGATAATAGCACCTTTTTGGAGCATAGAGGAAATTTCCTCTTTGACAATTTCTAGATGCTCTAAAGGAAGAACCACAGGGTTGGGTGCAATAGTTTGACATGGAATATCCACAAAATCTATTCTGAACCCCTGAACTGTCTTGAGAACCCACGCGTCTTGAGTCAAGGGGCAGAAAGAAACAAGAAATGAGAGCAATTTGGCAAAAAAGGAGGTGAGGGGGCAGGTAAAATGAAAAAACAGCTGATCAGTATTCAGCTAGCAACTGCCAAGCGCAACCGACGAGGCAGCCGTTCTCATAAGATTAGAGGAATGGGCCTTAGGAGGCAGGGGGGCGTAACGTCGCCGCTGCCGAGGGCCATTCCTCTACAGCCGAAGATGGAGAGACGCGCCCACAAATGGAAAGCGAGCGAAGTGGGAGAGAGACGCGCCCGCAGCATGTCAGTCGTGCCGAGGCAGCGCACCCTCAAGGTTTTTTGTGTGAAGTCCGGGAGATACCCGCAGCCTCACGCGACATCCAAAAAGGTAGGAAAACTCATCCCCCAAGGAAAGGGGAAGGCCACAAAGGCAGGGGACTCCCACGCAACGGTGAGGAAGGGAGGGTGGAGGGCGGTGAGCTTCAACCATAGATTGGAAGTCGGGGGAGGGAGAAAGGTAATATGGAAATAACCAAAACCAAAGGGAAGGGTCAGGATGAAGCAAAGTTCAACAGATAAGTATAGTGGCAATAAGTAACATACTAGTTAATAAGCACAGTGGCAGCAAGTAACATACTAGCATACAACAGGCAATATCAAAAATAACAATATCTTGTGCTTAAATAGTGTTAAAGTAAGGAGAGAAAGGAAAGAAACGTATCTGTTTGCGAGCCGCATTTAAAAGAGGCAGCTCTGCTCTTGCTCATGCCTTATATTGTTGCTATGTTGTCACCACATTCTAGTTCTTATCTTTATGATGTAAGCGGCTGTTTGTGAGTTGCATTAAAGGATTAATGCATAATGTAGCCTCCTGTCTTGTAATGAAATCCCCACCCCTCAGAATAGCAGCCTCTGGCCATTTGTGCAACATGCTTAAAATGTGAGCCAATACTTCAGGTTCATCCACTATAGGCCCATACACATTTATAATCGTGATAAGCAAGATTCCTAACTTATCATGTACCATGGCGCACCGCCCTTCGTCATCAACGTATGTTTTGATTGGTGTGAAGAGAATTCCCACTTTAGCATAATAATAAAAACCCCTCTGTCATAGGATGAGTAATACGAGGCCAGTTCATACCCTGCCCATTCAAGAGCGATTTTGGCTTCCGTCAGTTTGGTCAGGTGCGTCTCCTGTAGGAGAGAGATCTGAAGCCCATCCCGGTCCAGATAAGCAAAAACATGCCTAATTTTTGGGGAGGAATATAGCCCTCTGATGTTCCATGTTAAGCAATTGATTTTATCACCCATTGTCACAGTTTAAAGTGATATCTATTAGCGGAGTGCACAATCTGCGATAGTAGTACAGTGCAGACCGTATATACCAGAGCCAAAACATTGAAGTAATCACATTGAACACACCACTCATTAAAACAAGTGAACTCCCGCACCCCCACCAACTTTAGCAGACCCCAAATGCCAAAGCCATCCCTGAAACTGAAAACAAAACCAACAGAGTTAAACAAGTCCGAAGACTGAAATGGAGTACACCTAATGGGGAATGCTGCGGCACATCCTACTCCCTGGTGGACAAGAGAGGTGTCTGACGATTAGTGCTGTTGCTCCCTAAACTATTAGTGCATAGCAGAAAGGCATTGCATAAAATGAATCATGAAGGCAGTTAAGCAACATGATACCCGCATTGTCATGGGAAAACATTAGCTGTACCTAAAAAGGGAACACATGTGTATATGTGTAATCAACATTACAGATGTACACCAAGAGAACAACTGACTGTGCAATGCCGCAAAGGCAACACGTCATCGTGTTCAATTCAAGGGCGCCAGCAGTGTACTGTGGCATACAGAGACCACACTACAGTCAACGAGACAATGTGCAAATTCTCAGCTAGTATGCAGTAGTCCTCGTTGTCTGAGCCATCAGGAGAAGCATGTGTCCTGCGCTTTAGAGATATGGCGTAGTCCATGGCTTGCTTGGGGTTAGTGAAAATCGTGGCTTTATCGTCAGTCCTAATGCGAAGCCGAGCCGGATACAGCATGGCATATGGAACATTCTTGGTAATAATGATCTTTTTCACTTGCTGGAATTCTTTTCTTGTCACCTGAACCGTCGCTGTGAATTCAGGATAAAATGCCACTCGGCTACCCTATACCATAACATATGTGCTAGTGCCCTTTTGACGGGAGATGCGGAGCAACGCATCCCGGTCCCTGAAGTTCAACAGGCATGCGATGATTGGCCTGGGCGGTGCACACGGAGGAGGGCGCGCCAACAGCGATCGATGAGAAGGTCTGAGAAATTTTCTGCACCACTGATGTCCCGCAGCATGTTCTCCACATAAGTCTCCAGCATGCCGAAATTTGTGGTCTCCGGCAGTCCCTGTATGCGTAGGTTAATGCATCAGGACCGGGCTTCAAGATCTTCAAGGTCTTCATTTTTGGCCTGTATGACCACCAGAATTTTTTCAATGTCCGATGTTTTAGTGGTGACCTGTTGTAGCCCATCCTCAGCATCTGAAATGCGCTGCTCTGCCTCGCTTAGCCTGGTGGCTTGCTTATCCAATTTAGATGACATGTAGCCACTGAGAGCCTCAACTTTACCGCCGGTAGACTGTAAGGTAGCTTGAATAGCAGCTAGTATCTTTTCCAAGGTGGATGGCGACTCTGTTGTGGTGTCCAGATCTGAATCAAAGGTGGCTCTTTGTTGGGATTTGCCAGTTTTACGTACATCAAAGTCGAGGCGTGGCTGGTTCTTGTACGGTTTACCCATGATGGCAGTTCTGTGACAATACAGTAACTCTGCCCTGGTGTAGAACCCCTTGGGAATCACTAGACTGTATATGTGCGGTGCAGCATGTGCACCAGGCTCCCAACACGCTCAGAGATGGGGGGCCAGTTGACCAGTTCTGGGTCTGTTCACGTTACGCACCCCTAACACACTCGCAATCTCCAGCAAGAAATGGTGAGAAGGCTAATCACCTTAAAGAAGAAATATGCAGAGGGGCGACTGGTGGGGTGACGGCAATCACACCGGGCCACAAAACGTCATACGTGACCGACTGCACTTATGCCTGCTGCTTAAGGCTGCTGTATCTTGATGGCCACGGACCCCGCCCTGCTAGTGGCAAGAGAGGACACAGTCGTAGAGGTACATTGGAGCGACCAAGTACCAGTAGCAGTGTTGAGTTTATCAGGCTTAGTGCCTTATTTCATGATGCTCAGTACTGAAGTCAATTGTCTTGGGGGAGTTGCGCTGTGAGCCAGAAGAGACACTGCAGAATTGCCACGGGTCCCCAATCTGATCTCCAGGCCAAGGAACACAGAAAGGGAAGACACTGGTACAGTCAATGCCACTCACAGTGGGCACCGCTTAGCTGCACGCTACGATTCCAATAAAAACTACACTATGCCTCCCGCAGGTGTTCCAGGCAGCCCATGGCTAGGACTGAAGGCCTATTGCTGCCGGTAACAAACAGGGGGCCTCTCTGGAAATATTAGATGTCACCAGGTCTGGTGGGCCGCTGAATTCTGCCAGTAGGGATAGCGCCACAGCATGCGTCGCAACCAGTCCCGGCCTCAACATGGGCCCAATTGCCCAGCATCGAAGTCGATCATCAGCACAGCGGCGTCAGGCACCCCTGCTCAGTGGCCCCAGAGCCAGACAGTATTCCGTCCCCAAAAAAAGGCGGCTAAGTCGAGAGTGTTGTCTGCAGCTGGTGGCCCAGCAGGCCGTCTTCACCCCCAGGCATGTATTTCAGCCTCTAGCGGGCTCAGATCACAGTCACTCACTCCGAAGTGCATATGGGACTCCGGGCTGCCAGGCTCTTGCGGGCATCGGTAAAACCTGTAGCTGTGCTCACTGCCGATACCTCCGAACCCACCACAGATGCCTATTTTGTGACCAGGAACGAAGATGTTGCAGCCGCTATACACACAGCCGCCATGTTGCCTCAGCAGCCGTTTCTCCTCCGTCTACTCTCAGTGCCCAGCAGGGGATCGCAACTGCAGCCAGAAGCCTTGGGGGACTGCCAGCCGGGACATGTCAGTCGCCTCTCATTCACAGGTGTGGATGGCATTCAGGGAGCAGGATAGGTGAAGGATAGTGTAGCCGGCCGGCGGAGCTGCACTACGGTGCAGCCATCTTGCCATGCGCCCTCTAGCCCCCAGAACACAGGCATCCTTGCATCATGGTGCAAGGGTGCCTGCGTTGTAAGGAGAATTGTTTTTGTGCATGAAGGGGCGCTTCCCTGCACAAAAACAATCCCCTGAGGCATTTCTTCTTACTATGTGTGCTGCAGAATACAGCACACATAATACGAGATAAAAACAAGGAGAAATAAACATATTTCTCATCGTTATGGCTCACCTGGAGAGGCATATGTTTTTGGTGCATTCTCAGGTTTACTACATCTGGTAAGTCTGGGCATGAATCAAAATCCATGGGTGTTATATGGGAAGGCCCACACAATAGAAGTGCTTCCCTGGTGCGTAATTTATGTTGCATTTTAATTCTCGAGATTTATGAACTGATTCTAGACCATGAAAGGTGACCTTTCATGGCTTAATAAATCTCATTTGTAAGTTACATCAGTCTTGCACCAAAGTGAGTGGTACAGGAGCAACGCAAAGTATGCCTCCAAGTTTTCAGAAAAATGTGGGGATAATAGGACTTTCTTGTTTCGAGATGGGGCCAAGTCCAAATCTAAAATATATTGTAGGAAAGCGTGACTTTTTACAAGGTTACCCCCTAACTTTTTGCCAGATACCTGATGCCAACTTGACTGATGGGACCCTGCTGACCGGGCCCCAGCAGCAATGTTCTTTCCCAAAACTGTACCTTTTTCTCCACATTTGGCACACCTCTGGGCCATCTGTAAGTCCCTTGTAAAAGGCATCCCTGGTACAGAGGGCACTGTGACAATAAAGGGTTGCAGCATAAGTTATGCCACTCTCAAAGATCCCTCACCTTAAAACCACACACTGCCGTTGAAGGCAGCTTGTTTTGGTGCAGACCAAACTGAAGATTTGCCATGACCCACGTCCCTGTGCGCTATGCCCACAAACACTGCCTGTGGAATGGGTAGTTACTCTTCTAGCAGGCCTTTCAGCCCTAAGGCAGGGTGCATCGTATTATAGGTGAGGACATAGATGCATGAGTAATATGCCCCACAGTGTCTGTGTCAGCCACAGACATTGTAAGTGCAGTGAAGCCCTTTTGAGTACATGGGCTGGGAGTTTGTCATTATGGACTCCACAGCTCCATGATGTTTTTTTTTAAAACTGGTACCAAATTTCTCAGCATAATAAGGCCACACTGATGCCGGCATTTAATTTATTATATAATGCACGCAAAGTACATCTTAGAGATGCCCCCTGAAAATCTATCAACTTCTAATGTATTTGCTGACAGGTTCCACCCTGCCAGCCGCCACCGGACATGTTGCTGACCTCATGGGGATAGAGCCTTTGTGCTCTTGGAGGTCAAGAACAAAGCCTGCTCTGGATGGAGGTACTTCACACCTCCGCCTGGCAGGAAAAGCAACACATGTTGGTGAGCCCCAAAGGCTCTCACTTTCTGATGTGCTGATTTGGACAGCTCCAATTAGTAGAGAATCCCACCCCCTGTGCAGGCCCCACTTTTGCCGGCTAGATGGCCGGGAACATTTGGAAGCAGTTTTGCAGTGTCCACCTCAGTCTGGCACACCCCTAGGGTCGCCAAGAGCTAAAGTGAACCTTACTCTTAGAATTTCTCCATCTTGAATTGGAGAATTAGGCCCAATAAGGGAAGGGATATGCCCCTCTCCCCGAAGGGAAGGGACACCCAAATGGAGTAGTCAACCTACGGGACAGAAGCCATTGGGTACTGCCCCCTGACCTTAGTAACGTCCTTAAATTTAGTATTTAAGAGCTACTCTGAATCTTGTTCTTCAAATTCCATTGACCAAAGAAGAAGACGGAAGAAGGCCACTGCTAAACCAGGATCTGAACTTCCACGGACAGAACCCAGCAAGGACCTCGCCACCTATAGCAACCTTTAGAAACTGGCCCTGCTGTCCTTACAGACACCTTGTCTCAGCCTCCAAGAAACCCCAGAGACCTTCCAGCCTTAACCTAATCTCCAAGAACCTCCCTTCGGCTAGAGGCTCTGGTCCCCAGCATCTAAGTGTACAAGAACCACAGTAGTTGAGGACCGACACTTGTGTCAATGCCACTCACTATTGCAAAAAGTAGCCCAAGACCGCAGCAGTTGAGGACCAGCACATGTGTCCTGCCTGAAGACTGAACTGCAGCTGTACAGCCTCCATGACCTAGAAGGATCCTCTCAGCCCAGCGACCTAAGCTGATCACAGCTCAATTCCTGGGAGCCTGTACCTTTCCCCAAGAGGCCCTGTTGGCCTCCTCCTGCCCTGCCTGCTGGACCTTGACCTCTCCGAGATGGCTCAACCTCTCCTCCATCCCCTACGCATCTCTATTCCTACAACTGCTGGGCTGGTGGTGCCTCCCTTTGACATACAGAGACTCGCTGACTATGAATGTGACAGTCCTGGCGTTGGTGGCCTACTGATTTCCATTCACCCCTATTGCTCTCCGCTGAGAAGAGTGGAACTCCATTGCCGGTATCGACCACAGCAGTGTAGATACTGAGCTCTGCACCCAGCCACCCTAGTGACACTGGTGGTGCAGTGCCTAGCCCAATCTGACCCTTGCCCAGGGTCGGACTAACACCAGAAGACTGCCAACATCAGTCGTGTGCTTATTCTCTGATGTATAACACTGTTTCCCTTCCTTAGGAGTGTACTGCACTCTGTTGATTACCTGCAACTGTCTATCATGTACCAGTACTAAAAGTTACTCTTTTTAATTGACAATACCAACGTACTTTAAAGTCCATAAAGTATTCCTATTGCCTTTTTGAAAGTATTACATGCTTGTAACTGAGTTCAACTTGGTTCCTAAAATAAAACTAACTGAAATAATATTTTTGCAAAAAATTGGTCTGGAGTTAGTCATTGAGTGTCTGTTCCTGTCTGGCATGAGTGTGTACAGCAAATGCATTCACTCTACCCTCTGATAGGCCTAACTGCTCAGTCCAGCTACCACTAAATTGAGAGTAAGTTATTATCTACCTTTGCCATACATTTATGGACTCCCTCAACTCTGTGCACACTATACCTCTTTTTGGTATAGTATATAACAAGCCAGCTTCCTACAAATATAGACACCCCATTTTCAGAATTTCTGTAAAGCTGAGTGTCATATAAATATGCCTTACCTTCACACTGTGTTAAGTTAGCATGAGCTTATTAGGAGTTTAAACGCCATTTTACCTTTCTGCTGCTTCTGCACACGGCACATATTGTTATTAGAGCTTTTAGCACAGTAGGATATTTTTCTTCACACGTGAATAATACGTTTTGCTATTAGTATCAGCTTTACTTGGTAAGCTATGTCTCTACAATGAGTGCCGAGGCTTTCAAGGTTAGTTCAACACAGTGGTACATACATGCAGCTGCGGCCAATTTTGGCTTTAGGCGCGTTTTATATTGTACTGCACAGAGCATACACACACACTTGATGAAGCTTCGCATGCAGAGAGCTGGTGGAAGATGATGTGATCCCTTTCCACTAGGATCAGAGGTATGGAGCCGCCCAGCTTAAACCAAAAGAGACCTTCTTAGATATAATATAATATACTAGCAAGGGAGGGTGAGATTTAGGTATCTTTTAGCCTTCTTCCCCCTAGCATTTTAATATGCGTTCTCCCCTTTTATTTTATTGACTAGTAACTATGTTGATTACTTTGTTTCTTATAATATGTTTGCTTGTATTAGCTAAGATACAGCGCTTGAGAACACTGCTTTAGAAAATAAACATTTCAAATGTGCACTCGTCCTCATTTACTCCTCATTCTGGACTGATATGATTGTATAACGAAAGAGTGTTCATGTGTTCCACGTTACCTGAGGTGTTCTAAGTCCATGTTCTGGATTGTCTAAACATTGGGAGTTTGTAAGAACCAATGAGACACTGATTGCTAGTCTGGTAGGGGATTTTGGGTACTAAGGTGAGTTTTGGCACACCATAATTCACTGAGGTTCCAAGTCTCTATGCACAGTTCTGTGTAGGAGCAGAATCCCTGCGACATGAGCCTTATAACGCAGTTAACATTCATATCATGGAGGACAGGAAAACTGTAAACATATTAAGTGAGTGTTTTACTCTTTCAAAGGGGCTGAGGATGCTAAGGTTCACGGAGTACCAGCAGACCGCAGGACCAACTGAGAAAACAACTCTTCCTCTCCACTTCATATCATTGTTGAGTGGGTTTTAAGTATTACGCCTTTTTCGAATCGAAATTCATCTGATGCTTCACATTTGTATCTGCTGTGCTGCCGTGCTGAATACATGTGATTTGAAACTCTACAGGAGTGCTGTTCTGTTTTCAACCTAACAAAGTATCTTCAATGCAAATAGGCCAGTGTGCGGGTGTTCGATGAACACCCCCGATGCTTTGGCCACATGCCATCCATATATGCATACTGAAAACACACATATATATATAAATACATATATATATATATTATCTATCGCCCGCCCGGGCCTATTGGCCAATTTTGTAAATCATTATTGGAAACAGCCGCAAATTTTGCTAGCACGGCTGCTAATCTCATTCTCTGAGGGGATTTTAACCTGCATTTTGACGATCGTACATCCTTGGCTGCAACAGTATTGTCTCATGATCTTGCGGCCTATCAGCTTACACAGAAGGTTCTGCTCACGGCCCATGCTAAAGGACACCTCCTTGACCCCATATTTTCCAACTTGGAAATAATTGGAAAAGAACCCATTCCCTTACCCTGGTCTGATCATTTTTTGATACCTCTTTCATGGAACCCTACAAGTGGTGCCCCTCTACCTTGGCCAATGCAAGCCGTGTCCCGTCTCTTGCCTAAACTCCCCATATATAAGTGGTTCCTGGAACTGGAAAGGTTGAAGCCAACCCCTGACATCAATCCAGTTGCTGCTAATGAAAGATTCAACAACTGGATAGAGGGCATGCTTGACCAGGTCCTTCCGAAAAAAAACTGATCCAGATGAAAGGAGGGTCTAATAAGACAGCTTGGAATTCCTCCAAACTTCGGGAACTAAAACAGATGTATAATAAAATCGAAAGAGTCTGGAGAAAAGATTTTTCCCCCATCAAGAAATTGGATTGCAGGGAGACCATTAGAACAGAAAAGGCGGAAATCAAAAGGGCCCAGGCCTTTTATTAGGAGGAAAGGATTTCCCTGGTCGCCAATTTCCCACAGGAAACCTTTCTCATCGTGAAAAAATTACTTAAAGCCCCCCCTCCTCCTGACGTAGCTGATGAATCAGGTCGTCGCTGTAATGAACATGCAAAGTATTTCTATAATAAAATTCAAAACATCTATCCATCCTTTCCTTCGGTTGACAGCTACATCAATCCCCACAATGAGGACATTGGCCCGCTTGACATGGAATATTCCTTGGAGGCCTTTCCCCCGATGAACCGCGAATCGTTCCAGGCCATTTCAGCACTTGTTAAGAGTGGGTCGCCAAAAGACCAAGCTCCACCCAAAATTCTGAAGCAGGCAACCAATACAGTTGCCCCAATCATCGTTGATATGATCAATGCGTCGCTCTCCATGGGCATGGTTCCTCACTTGTGGAAAAGAGCAATGGTGAAATCTCTTTCGAAAAAACCTTACTTGGACCTGGATTCTCTGGGCAACTATTGCCCCCTCTTGCCCCTCCTTGGGATCAGCAAGATAGCGGAGAAACCTGTCAACTTCACACTCTTTACATTCCAGGAATCCCATAACCTTCTCCATTCCTCTCATACTGGCTTTTGCCCATGCCAAGTCCCTGAAACGGCTTTGTTAGCAGTTGTTGAAGCATCCAGAAAGTTTCTTGATGCAGGAGCATCTTCAGCTGTGATTCTTTTAGACCTCAGCACAGCCTTTGATACGGTCAACCACCAAATTCTGGTCCACCGAGGTTTGGAGGGGACCAGGACAGCCTTAACATGGCTTTCCTGGAAGAAAGATACTTCAAGGTGTTTGAGGGTGAGGTCATCTCAAAATCCCTGCCCCTTCTTTGTGGAGTTCCCCAGGGATTGTCCCTGAGCCCCACTCTTTTTTATGTTATATGGCTCCGCTGGCGGATATTGTGCTTCCTTTTGGGGTTCACATAGTGAAATATGCTGATGACATCTAACAGGTCGTAGCACTGAATTACTCCGACCAGGTTTCTACTGGCCTCCATCCCTGCCTTGAGGAAGTTGCCAAGTGGATGAATCTGTTGCATTTAAAATTAAATGGTGACAAGACTGAGCTTATGGTTCTTGGTATTCCTCTCTCCTTTAAAGCAGACACAATGTGGCTAGATTGTATGGGCCCTGCTCCTGCTACTAAGCCTTAAAGCCCAGGCCAGGAAGGTTGTAGCCTCCTGTTACGGCATCCTCAGGATGCTTCGCAAAGTGCTCCCCATTCTTCCCTTCCTGGTCAAAAAGCTGATAATCCAGGCACTCATTTTATCTCGGACAGATTATGGCAATGCCTTATATCTAGGTGCGCCGATATATACACATACATGTATATATATACATACATCTGTGAGCAAGGACGATTGGGTCCGAAACGCATCAGATCTGAAGCCCAAATAAAATAACGTTAGTGCCAATTTCTGTGGGGTTTGTGTCTTCTCTGTTTGCCACACGAGGTGCAGAAGTGCAGAGATTTCCTGAAGTTGTCGATATTACCTACTGGCGGTCGTTATAGTTAGGACCTATTATCCATAGGAAAATTGTAACATTCTTTTCCCAATAACTTTGGCGTCGGTTGACGAATCTTCGCGAAATGTGCAAAACTCGTAGTGCGCTCCGGTCAGCTCCTATCTTAAACGTTTGGGGGTGGTTCGGCAAGCAGGGGCTGAAAAAAGGGGGGTACCAAAACGTGTTTTCTCCATTTTAATTCCCATTGGAAATTTTAGACACCGCTGCAGCCTGAACTGTTGAATGGAATTACACCAAATTTGGCGAAAAGTTAGCCCTTGGTTCAGAAAGTTCCCTTTGTGTTAAATGGTGTAAATCCGTTCAGTAGTTCATGAGAAATTAGAAAAAGAAAAAGTTTCAATATCTGGGCGGAGCCTAACAACACATCTCATCGTGAGATCTGATTGGCTGTCAGCACTTCATCCTGGAATTGCTGGCAGCCATCTTGGGACCAATATACATAATAGTACCCCATTGAAATGCATTGTAGTGAATCTAAGATTTTGAGGGTTACCAAAAGGAGAACTATAAAGGGTGATAACAAACTTTAGTTACATTAGAATTCATTTGTTGATGGTACCATACTAATTTCAGGAATTGTGGTGTGTTCTAAGGTGATTTTACCCTGTGAAAAACCTTCTGCTGGGATATCATGAATCATGTTTGAGAGGAAACTGAAGCTAAAATGAGAGCATATTATCTGTAAATTCACATTATCTTTCTCAGTCATGTGAGAATAAAATCTGTCATTCTCAGTAAATCATGTACATCCAACAAAGGTAGAGAATGTCAGTTGATTCCTTTGTGTTCTACTGCAGATTCCCAGAACAACTAGAGGGCTAACAGCCTTTCTTATGACAAAAGAATGGCCCACCTGAAGCCATCTTGATTGGAATAAACTGTTAACTATTAAAACATTTAATTTAAAAAGGAACAAAATGAGGAGGTTCATTTTGTCATAGAAATTATAGTTAGCGCTGTAGAAAGAAAAATTAGGACATGTTTAAAGTGAGATCTCAAATATCTTCCTGTTATATTTCAACAGGAGCAGCCTGTCAGTTGATGCCTTTGTGTTCTACTGCAGCCTCCCAGAGTGTTCTAAAGAACAACTAGAGCGCTAACAGCCTTACTTATGACAAAAGTATGGAACCCCTGAAGCCATGTTGATTGGAATAAACTGGTAACACTTAAAACATTTAATTAGAAAAGGAACAAAATTAGGTGGTTAATTTTGCCATAGAAATTATGGCAAGTGTTAGATTTAGGGGGCTCTAGTTGGCACAGGTAGGTACTTGTGACAAATAGGGACCCTGGCCTCTAGTCAGGATAAGGAGATTACACTCCTGAAATAACCCCTGCTTACCCCCTTGGTAGCTTGGCAGGACAAGACAGGCTTATCTCAGAGGCAGTGTGTAAAGCATTTGTGGCCACATACAGTAACCCAGTGACAACTCTACAGATGGACACCACACAAGGTTTTATATCAGAAATAAGTATACTTTATATATATATTCCACAAGACTAGAAACAACAAAAATACACAATACTGTTACTTTAAGAGGTAGATTTAGCTTAGTTAAGTTCAGTTATTAAGATGTGACACTTTGCGTCGTTGTACCTTATGATGCGTTGCGCTTCCAAAACAAGCAATGTTGCATTGAGGGAAATGCGGCAAAGTTCAGGTGCAAACAAATAAAGACGTGAAGATCTTCCAAATGCGGCACGCTTCCCCGGGGATGCGAGAAGTTCTCGGTTTGATGCATGGACTACAGAGGTGACACCCTTGTTCAGAAGTGCGACGGCAACAGCTCCAACTGCAATATTCTTCTCCCATGATGTGTGAAGCTACCGCGCAATGCGACAACTACAGTGGCAACATCCTTGTTCAGAATTGCAATGGCAGCATCTCCTACTGTGGAGCGCTTCTCGGGGATGCGAGGCGCTTTCCTCGATGCGGTGCAATGTGACAGTTCCAGCGGCAACACCCTTGTTCAGAAGTGCGACGGCAGGCCCAGTGACTGTGACACGCTTCTAGCTTGTTGCGAGACTCTTCTCTCAATGCGGTGCATTGTGATAACTGCATCAGCGACACCCTTGTCCAGAAGTGTGACGGCGACATGCTTCCTCTTCCTTGTGGCACGCTTCTCTCGATGTGTTGCAGTGTGACAACTCCAGCGGCAACACCCTTGTTCAGAAGTGCAACGCCAGCAGCAGCGACACGCTTCGATTTCATTGCGTCGTGCTTCCAGCTCCTTGCGACACGCAGTTCCTCAGAAGGCCCAAAACAGCAGCAGGCACTTCCACAAGAACTCTGGGGAGCTGGGGGTTGAAGTCTGTTGTCCCTGAGACTTCAGCAGGAGGCAAGCTCTTTTCCAAGCACTTGGAGACCCTTGACAAATTGAAAGCAAAGTACACAAAGTTCCTTTCTCCTTCCTTTGGCAGTAAGGCGACCACTGCAGGCCAATCCCCCAAGCAGCACTTCAGCTTGGGAACAGTCTCTCCTCAGGTTCTTCAGGTTCCTCTCCTCTTTAAAGGTTTCTTCTTGTAGTCCAAAGTGATCTAATCTCATGGGATCAGGGTCCCAATATTTATACCCCATAATCCTTTGTTCTCTGAGGGGAAAGGGGCCTGGGGCCTGGGATCAGTCCAAACCAGTTCTGAAGCACTCTGTTTTCCAGACTTCTTTTTCCCTTTCACAGTGCAGGGCAGAAACATCAGAGGTGGAGCCAGCATTGTGGAATGCAAGTACAGTCTTGGAGCACTTTGTTGACAGGACTCCTTCTCTTCTTTCAGTGTGCAGGGCAGAGACATCAGCCACTCCCCAGGAGGTGGAGCCAGCATTGTGGAAGGCGGGCACAGCCCTATTCAAGGTTCAGGTGCAACTCCTCCCTCCCATCTAGATGCAGATCTCTCTATTCACCACTGGGCTGACTCATCCTGTCTCTTGGAATCCCCCAGCCCTGTCACTCACAAAACCAGACAAAGGAATACACAACCTAGCAGAGGCAGGTTTGAAAGGTTAGGAAAGCAAACCCCTACTTTCTAAAAGTGGTATTTGCAAACCCAGAATGTTAAAACCAACTTCACTAAAAGATGTATTTTATCATTCTGAGTTCAAGCATACTAAACTCGAGTTTCTACAATGTTCTCTGAGTCTGTTAGGATTATAAAATGTAATAATTATAACAGCACATTCTCGCCTATGGAGAACAGGTAGTCTTGCAATACTGAAAAACATAAATGGCTGTAATTCACTATTAGGACATACCACACACATCAGGGCTTGTCCTACCTTATACTTACAATTCACCCTGCCCTTGGGCCTACTATAGGGGTGACTGATATGAAGAAAAGGGAAGGTTTAGGGACTGGTAAATGGGTTCACTTGCCCAGTCAGTGTGACAGTACCAGACTGCACACAGGTTCTGCAATGGCAGATCTTAGGCACATTTTACAAGGCTGCTTCTGTGGGTGGCACAACCGGTGTTGCAAGCTGTAGTACAGGGGTCTCCAAACCGGTCCTGGAGGGCCGGATCCATGCCAGATTTTTTTGATATCCCCATTGAGATACATGTAGTAATTTTAAAAATCTGGTATGGATCCGGCCCTCCAGGACCGGTTTGGAGACCCCTGCTGTAGTACATAAATGATGATCTGTAGTCCAGGTGTAGTAGTAGATCTCTTTTTATTAGCAGGTAGATAGGTGGCAAGTTATAAGGTAAGAATATACAAAGGAGAAACCCCACCAGGAGCGAGCTACCAGCTCCTCAGCCTAAGATGACCAACTGACAATCTAGACACAGTAAGGCACTCAAACATTCCATGATGTCACAGGACATTCTGATGCAGTGGTAGAGAGGGAAAAGATATAGAAATCATTTACCACACAAGCCCACCAGCAGCATTTGGATTTACATGCCCTGGGCACACTCAGTGCACTGTACTAGGGTCTGACAAGTAAACCAAATAGCCACACATGGAACCACTGATTAATACATCAATTTACAATAGGGAGCACTTGCACTGTGGCGCTGGGCAGCAGTGGCAAAGTGCCCAAAGCATCTAACACCAGCAAAAATACATGAGGCAACAGCAAAAAATGGAAGGGAGACCCACGCCAATGGTGCCAGGTCTAACGCATGTCCCCTCCAGCTGAAATGTGAGGAGAACTACCCTAAGTCCTGGGAGTTCTCATCACTAAGGCGGAAAAATCTAGACAGACCATCAGCTTTGCGGTGTTCGGTACCAGGGCGATGTTCCACCGTAAATTCCATACCCTGTAGGGAAATGGACCGCCTTAAGAGCTTAGGATTATCACCCTTCATCTGCATTAACCATCTGAGGGGCCTGTGATCTGTCTGAACCCGGAAGTGAGTCCCAAACAGGTATGGTCTCAGCTGCTTCAGTGCCCAGACCACAGCAAATGCCTCACGCTCAATAGCACTCCACCTCTGTTCCCGTGGAAGTGACCTCCTACTGATGAAGACTACAGGTTGATCTAGGCCCTCCTCATTCATCTGTTACAGAACAGCCCCCACACCATGTTCTGAAGCGTCTGTCTGAACGATAAGCTCACTTGAGAATTTGGGTGCCAGGAGCATGGGCGCCGTGCACATGGCAGCTTTCAGGGCTTCAAAAGCTTTCTGACAGGTGTCTGTCCAAAACACTTTCTTGGGCTGCTTCCTGGAAGTCAGCTCTGTCAAGGGATAGCAATGTTGCCATAGCCCTTGACAAACCTTCTGTTATAGCCTATGAGTCCTAAAAAGGCCCTCACCTCTGTCTGGGTTGTGGGTGGCTCCCAAAAGAGGATGGTTTCAATCTTGGGTTATAGGGGCGCCACCTGGCCGCTCCCAATTTGGTGTCCCAAGTACACCATGATACCCTGCCCGATCTGACACTTACTCGCCTTGATCGTGAGGCCTGCCTTCAGCAGTGCCAACAACACTTACTAGAGGTGAGAGGTGGCACAGATGTTCCTCCCAACTGGCACTGAACTCTGCGATGTCATTCAGTTAGGTTGCACTGAACTCATCCAGTCCAACCAACACCTGGTTGACCAACCTCTGGAAGGTGGCTGGGGCATTCTTCATCCCAGAGGGCATAACATGGAACTGGAAATGCCCATCTGGTGTGGAGAATGCTGACCTCTCCTTTGCCCCATCAGTCAAGGCGATCTGCCAGTACCCAGACGTTAAGTCAAACATCGTGAGGTACTGTGCAGTCCCTAGCCGATCTATGAGCTCATCAGCTCTGGGGATGGGGTGCGCATCAGTCTTCGTGACTGAATTGAGCCCTCTGTATTCCACACAGAACGGAAGTTCTGGTTTGGCACCCGGCGCTGCAGCCTTCGGGACCAAGACCACTGGGCTGGCCCAAGGACTGCTGGAGGACTCAATCACCCCTAGCACAAGCATCTTTGAGACCTCCTCTTTGATGCAAACCCTCACCCTGTCAGTTAACCTGTAAGTTTTATGCTTCACAGATAAGCAGTCTCCTGTGTCCACATCATGGACGCACCAGTCTGTGACACCAGAAACCAGGGAGAATAGATCAGAAAACTGTCCTCGCAACTGGCGGCAGTCATTCTGTTGCTCATGGGTCAGGGTGGAAGAGAGGTTAATACCATCCACTGACCCATCTTGCTCTGAGACTGACAGGAGGTCAGGAAGAGGTTCAGTCTCCTCCTCCATCCCAGTATCTGTTTCCAAGAGCAGGCCCCCTTCAGACCTCTCTAAGTGGGGCTTAAGGCAGTTGACATGTAGGGCCACCAAGTAGGTAACTGGACTCTTGTGCTCCACAATCTCAAACGGTCCAGTCCACTTATCCTGGAGCACGCAAGGCTCCACGGGGCCATGACCCACACTTTCTGGCCAGGTTGAAGCTCTACCAGAGTGGCATTCTGGTCATATCATTGCTTCTTGTCCTCCTGGCTGGCTTACAGATTCGCCTCGGCAAGTTGCCTGAAATGCCTAGTCTGGTTCCTGAAGGCCAGCATGTAGCTATATACATCCTGGGGAGGCTTCCTGGGAGATTGCTCCCAGCCATCTTTGACCAGACTCAGAGGTCCTCTGACCGGGTGTCCATAGAGAAGCTCAAAGGGACTGAACCCTAGAGATTTCTGTGGCACCTCCGGTGTGCAGAGAACATGCTAAGAGGACATCCCACTTATGCCTCATGGGTGTTTCATGGGTTCCTCAAGACCCATTATCGTGCCCTTCAGGGTTCGGTTAAACCTTTCAACCAACCCATTTCCTCTGGGCGGTAAGGAGTGGTGAACTTGTAAGTTACACCGCACTCCTGCCACAGGGACTTCATATACTTGGAAATTAAGTTGGTTTCCCAGGTCAGACACTACCTTGTGAGGGAATCCCACTCGGGAGAAAATTCCCATCAGTGCTCGTCCCACCATGGGGGCCATCACTGTCCTTAGAGGTATGGCTTCTGGGTACCGGGTGGCATGGTACACCAAGACCAGGATGAAACTGTTGCCCATGGCTGTCTTAGGGGACATCTGTCACACTGGCTTCTGTATCTCTAAGAGCCTCCACCTTTTGGCCATTGGTGGTCACCCACTGCCCATATTTGTTAGTGCTCCTGGGCGGTAGGCAGACAAAATATCGATATTTTAATATCGACCTACAATGATATTGATGTTTTAATATCAAAGGGACAGAATATAGAAGGTAAGGAATATCAATTTTTTTGATATGGAAGGGACAGAATTTCTAAGGTAAGTAATATCGATTTTGTTAATATCGATGTAAGTAATATTGATGTTACTAATATCGATGTTAGTAATATCGATGTTACTAATATCGCTTTTTATATTATTGTTATGTATATTATTATGTATTTAATATGTATTTTATTTGATTTTTAATGTAATTTAAGTACATTTTGTATTTTAGTACCATAGTGGGTTGTGGGTTTATAGGGGAATAGGGTGGGAAGTAATTTAATTATACTGAATTAATTATTAATTTTTTGGAATTATAAAATAATTTGAATGAATTGGTAATTAATTTTTATTAATTGGTAATTAATTGATTAATTGATAATTATGTTCTGTAGCGGGTTATGGGTTTATAGAGGAATAGGGTGGGAAGTAATTTAAATGTAATTAAGTAATAATTTATTTTCATTAATTGTTTTTGCGAATTATATTATTGTTAATTAATCATTAATTGGTAATTAATTTTAATTAATTGGTAATTAATTTTAATTATTTGATAATTATGTTAAGTGTATTATTTTTTTTTTGAAGTTCGTTGTGTGTTTATAGGGGAATAGTGTGTAAAGTAATTGATATGTAATTAAATATCTTCCTGTTTATTTCAACAGGAGCAGCCTGTCAGTTGATGCCTTTGTGTTCTACTGCAGCTTCCCAGAGTGTTCTTAAGAACAAGTAGAGAGCTAACAGTCTTGCCTATGACAAAATTATGGCACACCTGAAGCCATCTTGATTGGAATAGACTGGTAACACTTAAAACATTTATTTAAAAAGGAACAAAATGAGGGGGTTCATTTTGCCATAGTAATTATGGTTAGTGCTGCATAAAGAAAATGTAGGGCATGTTTTAAGTGAGATCTCAAATCCTCTTCTATTTCATTAGAAAATTCTGACATGCAGACTGAAACAATCACTTTCAATACCAGCACTAGACTTCCAGTTAACTCCATGGTGAGCAGTAGAGTTACTACTGTGATCTAATGAACAACTAGAGTGCTAATATTCTGAATTTATGGCAAATGTGTGACACATCTGAATGCCTTCTTGATTGAATCAAAGAAAAAAACTGAAAGCATTTCCTTGTGAGGATCCTGCAGTAAATGAGGAAATTTGGAAACTTCACAACAAATAAGTCTCCCAAGATGCCCATCGGAGAAAAAAGAGCCCAAATGTAGGGCAAACATCACCCAGATGTAGCCCACATATAGCCCAATGACAGAAGTGAGCAAAACACTTTTTATTTTTAGTTTTTCTGCAGTTTTATATAGTGCAGACTGGTCAGGTATTGGAGCGTTACATCTTACTTGGACCCCTTATTGCGTATTTTGCACGAAGTACATGAGATTGATCTTGCGAAACATTGAACTTTACGATTCTGTTAACTTGAAGTTGCTCTGAACCGGGCTTTGTAACACCCATTTTTACCTACTGGTTTTAATTAATTTTCACTGTATTGTATTAAGAAAGAGGATTTACTGTTTTTATGTACACTTTTATGATCTATGTTTCTAAATCAGATCGTATAAAGTATAATGAATTCTACGGCAGGATGGGGGGCCAGGATTATGCATATCTTTCCTCACTTTATTTGCATAGCACTCCAAGGAAAACTTAACACAACAATCATTAAACAAAAGACTACACAACCCATGAACCAGTAGGGGGTAGTCTCCAAGGCAACTATAGTCCAATCATATCACAGTCCATCGTATATAATATTATGACGTTCCTTCCGCTTCCTCTTTCTTCACTGCTCGTCAGTTAAGTGCATTCCTTACATTCTTGGCTTAATCTGACGTTGTTGCAGTTTGTATAGCGGTTTCTTGTGCACGTTATTAGCATTATTGCCTTGGTATTGTTTCATATTCCCTGCGCAGCAGGCTCTTGCCCGAGAGCGTTCTCCCCCTCACAGTTTCTCCTGCTGTGCGCTCTGCACGTGCTGAATCCTGTCAGGCGTGTCTGGTCCGAGTGAGGCAGCTCCGTCCAGCACTCCCGCTGGTCTTTACTCGTGTTTGGGACCAACCCTCGCCTAATTTTACACCGCTACGCAGTGATTTCCCCACACGGCCATTTTAGTGATTGGTATTGCGCCTCAGTCTATTCTTATAACAGCTTCAGGGAAAGCCCAGCTGTTGGATAACCGGTGAGGGGGCTGCCTTAAGGATTTTAAGGGCATTTGTTCTGTGCTAACACCCTCTACTATCATGTCTTCTCCAGAAGACCATTTTAATTCCTCCTACCAGGAAGTGGAGGAGAAATGACCTCCCAACTTCTCCCTTCAACAGTGGACCAAGCTCTCTCTCTGGCTATTTCTAGGGCTCTGGCTCCTCTTAGGGATCAGGTTGATAAGCTGGCTAAAAGCATCCCTGGGGTGTTCAGTGACCCAGATCTGGTGAAGGCGGATCCCAGTAGCTCCCAGATGGGGAACAAAGGGGCCGTTAAGCATAACGCGGGGCACTTGGAAGGATTTGATAGACTTACGGAGACCTTCCTCAAGAGTGCGTGAACGCTAAAACATGCACCCTGCCCGGAGGAGAAGGAGTCCGGAAAAAATTGCGATGCTGTCACCACTATTGTAGACCCCGATGGTGGGTTTCCCTTAGAGGGAGAGGGTGTATCGGAGGATGATTTCTCCTCTGATTCGGGGCGTCCCTAGCATCCAGAGTCCCACTCCTCTCAATCCCGGGTTGGGGACAGGGTCCACTCAGACATGTTCGAGCCTACCCAAATTTACCATCCTAGGTCGGCGGAGTAGACCACTGACACCAAAGCGGCAGGGTATGTGGTGGGGAAAATCCATCAACCCCTTGAAAGGGAGGTCAGGAGTAGTATGAGGAGAGAATGCCCCAGGCCCTCACTGAAGGGGAAGGTGGCACACACGCCTAAAATTGATGAAAAACTATGTACGTTTTTCTCCAAGTATATGAGGGATCCCAATAAAGGAATTGATAGGTCTTGGACGTGGTAAGGCCCTTGACACAAATTATTCAATTGGCGGAGCATTAAAAAGAGTCAGGATCCCCTTTGTCCACGGATATTGTGGCTGGTTGGGGGCACTACCCTAAACCCTAAAACACTACCCCCTATACTACACAAATACCACTGGACTACCATAAACCCTAAAACACTACCCCTGCACTACCCCTACACTACCCAAACACCACTGTACTGCCATAAACCCTAAAACACTACCCCAGCACAACCTCCTACACTACACAAACACCACTGCACTACCCTAAACCCTAAAATACTACCCCAGCACATCTCCCTACACTACCCAAACACCACTGCACTACCCTAAACCCTAAATATACCCCTACACTACACAAACACCACTGTACTTCCCTATACACTAAATCTACCTCCAACATGACCTCCTACAACACACAAACACCACTTCACTACCCTAAAACACTACCCCCAGCACGACCCCCTTCACTACCTAAACACAACTGCACTACAGTAAACCCTAAAACACTACCCCAGCGCAACCCCTTCACTACTCAAATACCACTGCACGACCCTAAACCCTAAAACACGACCACCTATACTACACAAACACCACTGCACTACCCTAAACCCTAAAACACTACCCCTACACTACACAAACACCACTGCACAACCCTAAAACACTACCCCCAGCACATCTCCCTACACTACCCAAACACCACTGCACTACCCTAAACCCTAAATCTACCCCCAGCACGACCTCTACACTACCCAAACAACACTGCTCTACCCTAAACCATAAAACACTACCCCAATCATGACCCCCTACACTACACAAACACCACTGCACTACCCTAAACCCTAAAACACTACCACCTGCAGACCCCCTACACTACTCAAACACCACTGCACTACCCTAAACCCTCAAACACTACCCCAGCATGACCCCATACACTACCCATACACCACTGCACTACCCTAGACCCTAAAAACAGTACCCACAGCATGACCCCCTAAACTACCCAAACACTACTGAACTACCCTAATCCCTAGGAGAAAAAAACACCCCATGCCCAATCCCCCTTACCTCTCAATCTTTGTGGTTCCTCTCTCCTCGTGGTTCCTGCTTCAAGTCGTCTCTGAGGGGAGGTGCACGTCTTTGTGAGGAAATGGAACAGCCTCTGTTTCCTTACAACATCGATCATCTAAATTTTTTTTAGAACGCATTGTCATTTACCATACATACCTTTACAACAAAATTTGTTGAAAAAGCCAGGGTTGGTAAATGACCATGCGTTCAAAAAAATGTGTAGTAATGACTTTGCGATGTACAACGCATGCATGGTAATGCATGCGTTGTAGTGTTATCGCGAAATATAAAAGTCGTTGTAAAGGTTGTTTACCGATGGAAGCTGGCCCCTGTTCTTCAGTGAGACGTTTATTTGATTAATTAGGAGGAATGAATGTGTTTTTTTTACTGTTGTATTGTGAAAGTGTCCGCGTGGCCTGGTTTCACTTCCAGTGAGAAAGTGGAAGAGTCGGTTTGGATCTAAAGGAGTTCTGTTGTTGGACGGGGCCATCGCGACACATCATCAGAAAACATAGCTAATTGAAAGTGTCCTCCCTGAAGTGTGGAGCAGTGCTATGAGAGGTCAATGAGTGTGCGTCCCACTGCAGTATGACCATACCGGCAGTATGACCGTACCGCGTGACCCGACAGGCAGGAGCAGCATCGCAGAACCTCTTGCAGACAGTTGTATCACCAATTCTACATTTTGGTACTAGGGCATTTTAACTTTGTTGTTCCTGCCAGATACAAAGAGAAGATCCTGTGTTATTCAGTGCCCTTGTTACCTTTTTTGTAGGTTGTGGTACTTCTCTGCCCTGCCGGTGCACATGACGAGGCACACCACCTCATGTAACATCTGCTGGGCCTCTGCCCTCAGATTATTGGTTTCGGTTTCTGGAGTTGCAACATAAACAGTTGCTCCCAAAGGACTAGCCTGAAGACTTAGTATAATATCCCCTGCACCAGCATTCCACCAAAATTCTTTCCTAGCTCTACCACGTCAATGAGGGCGTCATAATGGCACGGCTCCGCTCGTGACACTGTATGATGAGAAGACCTTGTCGGCATGCTGACATCAATTCCAACAATTTGTTCTGTGCCACGAGGCAAACAGGCGGACCGAGATATTTTCATATGTATACATGGTATAATAAATATATGTGTATTCACTGAGAAAAACCATAGGTTTCAGGCACGTTATAGTTAGAAATTAGCATTTAAAAAACCTTAGAGATTCACTGAAAAAACCATAGGTTTCAGGGGCGTTATAATTAGTTGGACATTTCACTCGTACAAAACCATAGAAATTCCCCCGTTATAGTTAGTTCAGCTAACTATAACTTGCGCGCCCGCAATGCACTGCTGCTGACGTCCCATATTACATCACTCATGACATGGTCAGTGACATCACTCATGACATCTCAAATGACATCACTGATAACATTATCCATTGAATGTGTGTTTTTCTGAAAATTAAATATGATTTATATATGTATATCTCAAGGTCGATGGAAGAATAAATGGGTATATACGTGTCTAAATGGATGATTTTTTTGTAAAATTGATTGTACAACTGACTGATTAAGTGTATCTTAGTGAATACATGGGTTAGTGAGTAATTTTTAAATATGTACATATCTGAATCAGTCTCTCACTTTGTGAATAAATGGCTGCATGGGTTGGTAAGTAGCTACATGAGTGACTATATGGGTTATTAGTTGTTTTTTTGAGTATCATTATGAGTGTGTGAGTGTCTGTATGGTTCGGTGGGGGTATTACTTAGTGCATAGATGCATGAATGAGTGACTCACTGTGTGTATGTGTTGAAGACCGCAGATGTGCATGACTGTATAGATTGATGAGTGTGTGTATGGGTGGGTTAGTGAGTGAATGACTGTCTCAATAGTGTCTTTATGAGTAACTACATATGTTTTAAACTAGTATATGTGAGTATTGGTGTATATAAGTGTGTATATAAGTGAGTATATGTTCGAGTGAGAGATTGGAAAAGGTCCTTTACAAATCAGTAGGTGTTTCTATAAGTGATTGTTTAAGAGAGTAAGTATGTGTAAGTTTCTGTAGAAGAAAGTGTGGTAGTATGTGTATAACTGTATATGCAAGTGAATGGATGTTTGATACTTTGTTTGCATGTGTGACTATGTGTGTGAGTAACTTTATGGATGAGTGGCGGTGTGTAACATGATGTATAGGTGTATGAGTACATATGGTGAGTAAGTACATGTATGAGTGACTGTATAGGGACTGTTGGTGAATGAGTGGATGTGTGTGTAGATCTTGGAATTACTGAATAGGTGTATTGTAACTGGTTTTGGAATGTCCATTGTTTTGAAAATGTCAGTTTGTAATTTTGAGTGTGTGTATTAAAGATTATATGAGGGTAAGAGGATGTCTGCCTCTCTATCACAATGATGATGTCATCAGTGATGTCATTTGAGATGTCATCAGTGATGTCATGAGTGATATCACTGACCATGTCATGAGTGATGTAATATGTGACATCATCATCAGTGCATTGTGGGCGCGCACGTTATAGTTAGCTGAACTAACTATAACAGGGGAATTTCTATGGTTTTGTACGAGTGAAATTTCCAATTAACTATAAACCCCCTGAAACCTACGTTTTTTTCAGTGAAGAAAAAAATAAAAATTAATAAATAAATACATTTAAATATATATATATATATTCAAGGAACTCTCTACAAATATTGGTTAAATATGCTGCAACTGATAGAGAAATTTTTTTGGCGCGCTTGGAAGTTGTCAGCAAAGAACTTGAGAGTCATGCGAACCAAGTGGAAATCAACAAGGCTATGGCGGATATAAAATCAAGAGTGGAGAAATATGAGCAGACCATTAAAGAACGTAAGGCAGTCAAATTCCAAAGGGACCGCAATGATTATTTAAAAGGAAGGATCTATACTTTTGCCCGCAAGTTCGACAGCATTAGAAGGCAAAAATTACCTACTACCATGGGTAGTTCGCAAGACGGATCTATCCCCACCGAATCTGAGGCGAGCTCTGGAGCAAAATCTGACCCAGGCACCGAAGGCATGCAAGGTCCGTTACAAAACGTGCCAACTCCCGTGGATGAATTTGCTTTTTTACGGGAGGACCGCCTGAAAAGTCTCAGGTCATGGCAATCACGCCCGGATTACAGCAAGAAAAACAGAAATCAAGGTGCAGACGGCGCAAGAACAGAAGATGGGGGAAATCGAAATCAACAAAATACAAAAAACAGACATACAGGGCGAACAGGAGATAACCAGTATAGACAATGAATTCAACAACACAGTGATAAATCTAACTGACATGGCGCTCTCTAATCAAGAAAAGGTAATTTTGACAAGAGGTTTGTCGTGTTGCAAAAGGACTAATTTTGATTATATACAAACCCGCATAGACTTGCATCAGTTCATAAGGAAACTGAAATTACGGAAACATTACATCAACACCAAAGCTAAAAATGTGAATCGAGAAAAGGATTCATCATCTGATATTGAACAAACTAGTTGGACAGTGGCGGACATGGATTTTATCCAGGAGATGGCGGAATTGGATAATGACGGAGGAGGTCAAGAATATCTGTGGAATACTGAACTGGCAGCACAACATGCCGTTATTAACATCTCTGAACCAGCCAAGACACCCTTTAGACCGAAATCAACTTTCTGTCCACTAATGCCAAAAGACAATTTAGATATCTTTTCAGATAAAGTCATCAAAGATTTGAAACAGTTGTCCCTAGAAAGCAGCAATGACTTTCTAAAATCAAGGAGAAATGAAAGAACCGAATACGAAAGTGTGATGAACAAAATCAAGGCAAGAAAGGACATTATGGTACGCATGTCAGATAAGGGTGGGAATGTGGTCCTGTGGCCCCAGGAAATGTACAATAGAGAAGCTTCTCTACAGTTATCTGACAAGGAGTGTTATGTCAGAATCAGTGCTACCAATGTAACAAATATACAAGAAAGATACCATCATTGTTTGTACACTTGGAAATCCTCAGGACTAATCTCAAAGCAAGAATTTGAGTTTTTGAGAAATAACTATCCGGTGACACCGCACCTATATCTCATTCCCAAAATTCATAAAGATGAACTGTGCCCTCCAGGAAGGCCCATAATATCGGCAATTGGGGGGCTTTTTGAGAATACCAGCAAGTTCATCGATTTTTTCTTACAGCCCTTTGTACGCAACTTGCCCTCGTACATAAAAGACAGTGGGGATTTTCTAGCAAAAATCTATGATACTGACTGGCATTCGGACCTTGTTCTGGTAACTTTGGATGTACAAAGTTTGTACACAAGTATTCGACATCATGATGGACTGCAAGCAATAAAACATTATCTTGACACTAGGGACATAACGTTACATCAGCACACAGCCATGTTATTACAAATGGTAGAATGGTGTCTCGAAAATAACACTTTTATGTTCAACAGGCTTTTCTATCGTCAAATCCAGGGGACTGCCATGGGAACTTGCTTTGCCCCCAGCTATGCTAATTTGCATATGGGCTGGTGGGAGGAGCAAGTACTCATGGCAGAACACAGCATAGAAATGACTCATAACGTGTTGAAATATAGTCGTTACATTGATGAAATTTTTCTGCTGTGGAAGGGCAGTGAGGAAAGTTCAAAATCATTTGCTGAGAAACTGAATGTGAATTCCTTGAATCTAAAGTTTACGTGCAACACCAGCAGATCTTCTATTGTTTTCTTAGATTTGGAACTATTCGTTTCTGAGAACAAAATTCAGACCAGAACTTATAGAAAGCCAACTTCCGGCAATACCATCTTGCATGCCGGAAGTTTTCACCCACACAGCCTGATTGCAAGCATCCCCTATGCTGAGTGTCTCAGAATGAAACGTAACTGTAGTACTCAAGAAGGGTTTGAAACATCTAAAAATCAGTTATTCAAGAGACTACGTACCAGAGGCTACTCAGAGAAAGTGTTAAAAACAGCAGAAGATAAAAGCTCAACTAGGAGCAGAGAGACTCTGCTGTTTCAGAACAAATCTATTGTACCATCTTTAGAGAAAAAAGAGACACCAAGAATCATCACAGGATATAATGCTTACCACACTCATGTACGTAAAATTCTGTACAGACATTGGCCTATAGTGCGAAGTGATCCCGCATTAGGAACAGTATGTACTAAGCTGCCGCAGATTACATACAGAAGGGCAAAATCGATGAAACAGGAATTGGTATCTAATATCCCGAGCCAACCAAAAAATCCTAATTGGCTAGCCAATAAGAAAGGATTTATTAAGTGCACAAAGAGCAAAGCTTGTCAGTATGGTGTTAATGTCAAAAAGGTACACCTTCCTTTACGAAAAACACCGTTGGAAGTGAAAGGAGCATAAAATTGCAAAACAGATTACGCAATTTATGTTCTCCAGTGCACTTGTGGGAAGCGTTATGTGGGGAGCACATGACATCCGGTCCATGTAAGAATATTACAGCATTTGAGAGCAGTGACCAATGAGGACCAAAGCTATCCGGTGGCTCGCCACATTAACGCTTTTCACAAAGGAAGAACAGAAGATCTGCAATACTTTGTAATTGATAGTATTAGCAAAAACATCAGAGGAGGGAATAGACTCCTAGCACTAAGGAGGTTGGAGTCGAGGTACATCCTTCTTCTCGACACCAAAGCACCCAACGGGTTAAATTCTGACGAAGCTTTGAGTGTTCACCTGTAGTATTACATCTTATAGGAAGAATAGCCTGTTACTGTTAGCCCATAAGTAAAAAAGTACCCATTTAGCTCCATGCAATTTTCACGTATCCCACTCTTCTGAACTTCATAGTGTGGATACTAACTTAATTTTGGAGTATCGACACACTAAATGTAATAATTATTTTGTACTGGTAATTTTTAGGAGCACATAATGTAGGCGGAATAGGATAAATCATCTATAATGAATTCACATATTGTGGTACTGAACTGTTTGGAATTGTTTTAAACTATGTTGCATTCATGAAAGCATATAATACGCTAATTAACAACTCTGCCCCCTTGGGCCAAATTGCTTTCCAAACAAATTCATTGGTATCTTAAATTAATTACCAGGAGTGAATGCAATTGACATAGTAACAATGTGTAAATATTGTGTAAGTACCAAGATATATTCAGATTTGTTGGTAGAATATTCCGCATGTATATAATAGTCACAGTTGGTGTTTTGATTTTAATTCCAGCACTTCACATTAAATTGTTTTTGGCTGTAGGTCGCGCAAATGCTGGTATATACAGAAGCACATGTATTGGATAGATAAAGTTTAATATCTTTTGTCAGGGCATGGTTTATTTAAAAATATGTGATTTGCGTTATATTTATGCAATGTGCACCAATTAATAATCATGAACAACAAACGCAAACTGCACTGGCAGAAAATTTCATTTTGCAATCAATGCCCAAACACCACACAGTATTTCATGTTATTTAATCATGTGCAGCAATGTTTCTTTTATGTTTACTAGTTCAGCCGAGGTAAACATTGGACGTCATCAGACTGCACCAACCAACGAGTTGTGCATATGTATATAAACTGTCTTTTGTAAATAGGAAGTTGTTGTGACCAAGGCGGTTTTATCAGTCGAAACGCGTTAAGCCATTCGCATAGGGTAATAAATCTCCCTTTTGTGAAGCCCACGGTGTCAGCGCCTTTTCTACTATCGTACTGGCAAAGGTCTGGATGTTATATATATATATATATATATATATATATATATATATATATATATATATATATATATATATATATATATACCTACTGGCGGTCGCCAGTAGGTAGTTATAGTTTCCATAGGAAATCCGCAACATTCTATTGGGAATAGCTTTGGCGCCGAATGAGGGATCTGCCTGTAATTTTCCTTAACTTTGCCTCGCTGCGCTCCGCTCCTCCCCTGAAGGTTTCGGGGGGATCCGTCCAGCGGGGGCCGAGATAAAAGGGGGGTCCCAAAACGTGTTTTCCCCATGTTAATTTTCATAGGGCGGTTGGACTCACTTTTAGCTCGAACGGCTGGATGGATTTCCACCAAACTTGGCAAAATTGTAGGGACTGGTACCCCGATGTGCCATTGCTATGTCTCAAGATATATGCTCCAGTGGTTTTTACGAAAATTAACTTTGAACAAATATATATTGGGCTACATTGGGCTATATATATGTTAGAGCCCAAATGTAGCCCACTGTAGCCCAATGTAGCCCAAAGATGGCCACCAGAGACAAAAAAAACAAATGTAGCCCAAATATCAGCCAGATGTAGCCCAACTATAGCCCAATGACAGAATGTCCCAGAGTGTTCTAAAGAACAACTAGAGCGCTAACAGTCTTACTTATGACAAAAGTATGGCACACCTGAAGTCATCTTGATTGGAATAAAGTGTTAACACTTAAAACATTTAATTTGCAAAGGAACAAAATGAGGGGGTTCATTTTGCCATAGAAATTATGATTAGTGCTGAAGAAAGAAAAATTAGGGCACATTTTGAGTGACTTCTCAAATCCTCTTATATTTCATTAAAAAAATTCTGATATGCAGTCTCCCAAGATGGCCACCAGAGACAAAAGAGCCCAAATGTAGCCCAAATATCAGCCAGATGTAGCCCAACTATAGCCCAATGACAGAATGTCCCAGAGTGTTCTAAAGAACAACTAGAACGCTAACAGTCTTACTTATGACAAAAGTATGGCACACCTGAAGTCATCTTGATTGGAATAAAGTGTAACACTTAATACATTTAATTTGCAAAGGAACAAAATGAGGGGGTTCATTTTGCCATAGAAATTATGATTAGTGCTGAAGAAAGAAAAATTAGGGCACATTTTGAGTGACTTCTCAAATCCTCTTATATTTCATTAAAAAAATTCTGATATGCAGTCTCCCAAGATGGCCACCAGAGACAAAAGAGCCCAAATGTAGCCCAAATATCAGCCAGATGTAGCCCAACTATAGCCCAATGACAGAATGTCCCAGAGTGTTCTAAAGAACAACTAGAACGCTAACAGTCTTACTTATGACAAAAGTATGGCACACCTGAAGTCATCTTGATTGGAATAAAGTGTAACACTTAATACATTTAATTTGAAAAGGAACAAAATGAGGGGTTTCATTTTGCCATAGAAACTTTATTTTTATATATATATATATATATATATATATATATATATATATATATATATATATATATATATATATATATATATATATATATATATATATATATATATATATATGTATATATATATATACACACCCCTTGCCTCTCGAAATCCCATACTTTCGTACTCCAGTAAGACCTTGATGAGCCTCAGGCCTTTACACTGCCTGTGTCATCTGACTCTATCCTGCCATCTCGCTCCTCTAAGCTGCCCAGAGTGCAACTTATCCTTATCATCCCTTCCCTCTTCACTGGAAATCACCTCTTCCACTTTTCTGCAAAACCCATCACGGCACATTCCGCGTAATTGTCCCCCTGACCTCAATTTCATTAGTCTCAATTGTAGGTCTTTACCGAAACACAAGAATGACATCTTTGACCTTATCATCTCCGATCAACCAGCCGCTATGTTTCTCACGGAGACTTGGTTGAACAACAGCTCTGGCCCTGACATAGCCTCTGCCCTCCCAGATGACTACACTTATGTAGGTAAAAATAGAGTGGATAAGGAGGGAGGCGGTATAGCAATCATCTTTAGAAGAATTTATTTGTGCAAATGGGAAGACTTAGCCATACCTAATTGTGAAGCCGGTTTGTTTAAATTGCTGCTCTCCCCTAATTACACCCTTTCTGGCATTCTCATTTACCGCCCTCCCGGCACAGCCAGTACTTGGGCCTCTTCACTTCCGGATTACATTGCCCCACTACTCTTGCACTCAACTAATTTCCTGGTCCTTGGAGACCTGAACCTACATCTTAACGATGCATCCTGTCCCACCAGTATACATCTCATGCATGATTTAGCAGCACTTAATATTTCTCTTCATAACTCTGGCCCCACTCATAAGGCAGGAAATTTATTGGATCCCATTTTTTCCAACTTAGACACTATAATTTGTAATACTCCCAGGCCCATTCCCTGGTCAGATCACTATATAATTAGTTTTTTTATAAAATCTGACGGGGTATCAAACATCCCTGGTAATTCCACGCTCCCTAGGGCTAGCAGAAACTGGAAGAATTTAGATCCTAAAAAATTAAACTCCTGTCTCGAGAACACTAGACCTTCTACCAATATGGCCAACACTGAGGAGGCGGCTGCTCTGCATAATTGGCTAGCCTCCGCGGTAAACACCTGTCTCCCCCTACGCAAAATTAAACATAACCTTCATCACCCCCCTGCCCCATGGTTTACTGAACAACTAAAAACGGAGAAATCCACATGTAAAAAGTTGGAGCGCAAATGGCGTGCACACTATGATCCTGGGGCCAAACAAACTTACAAAGATGCTCTTACCAAATACCATTCTCTTTGTAAAGTAGCTAGGGCGGAGCATGTTAATCGTACTATTTTAACTGCTCAGAATCGACCTAAAGCCTTATTTAAAGCTGTGCAAGAACTAGCGGGCATGTCCTGCCTGCCCAAAGCCCCATGCCTGGACGAAACGCAATGCAACTCCCTGGCAGAATTCTTTACAACCAAAATCGAAACCATCTATGCTAATTTTGGAGTTCATACACACACCGCACCCTCCCCTGAGTTGGACATGTCTGAACCCTTGGATGAACCTGAAACCATTACGCACACGTGTCCGCTTTCTTCGCCCCAGTTGACGGCCTGGGACCCTCTCACTATCACTTCTTTACAGAAAATCCTGGGTTGCATTAAATCTGGTTCCCCCTTGGATCCTATGCCTCCCCAAATCCTTCTTACCCTTGACCTCTCTACACTGACTCTAATTTTAGAACTCCTTAATGCCTCACTCAGAGAAGCTAAGGTCCCTAGTACGTGGAAACACGCAATGATTGTGCCTCTACTTAAGAAAGCCAATGCCGATCCTAACAATCCAGTTAATTTTCGTCCCATTTCCCTCCTTCCGGTTTGGTCAAAAATCCTGGAAAAACTCATTAATAAACAGCTCACCACCTACATTGAAGCTGGCAACTTCCTTCATCCGTCCCAGTCTGGTTTTAGGGCTGGCTTCTCGACCGAGTCGACTCTTCTCGGGGTTTCTGAGACCATTCGATGCCAGGTAGACAAAGGGGAAACAGTGGCACTCATCCTACTGGATTTGAGTGCCGCATTCGACACTGTTTCTCATTCCATCCTTCTTACTGCCATTAAATCCATCGGCATCAGTGGCTCAGCGCTCGGTTGGGTGGCCAGCTATCTCTCTGACCGTTCGTTCCAAGTTTTCTCCCCCTCCTCAGCCTCTAAAATTCATCACTCCCCCCGCGGTGTCCCTCAGGGCTCCATCTTGAGCCCTCTATTCTTTAACTTATATGCTAGACCCATTGCCACTATTGCAGAGAAAGCCGGACTCGTTATTTATTCCTACGCTGATGATACTCAAATCATCTTTTCATTATCCACAGGTCAAAATTCCTCTACTTCATCTCTTCACTCTGGTCTTAAAAATATAGCGAGTTGGATGCATGACAACAAATTAAAACTAAACGGGGACAAGACCGAGCTTCTTTTGTTTGGCCCCAATACCACACTTTGGGGTCCCCACCATTGGCCACAGCAACTGGGCTCCCCACCTGTTCCCTCCAAGACAGCTCGCAACCTAGGCATCGTTTTTGACGATCAGCTGTCGATGAGGCAACATGTGATTAAGGTCTCGGCAACCTGCATTACCATCATCAGGTGGCTGAGAAAAATCATATGGATGCTTCCCCATGACACCCAGAGAACCGTGGTCCAGGCGTTAATTACTTCTCGGCTGGACTATGGGAATATCCTTTTTCTGGGTGCATGCAAGGAGGTAACGCGCAAACTCCAGACAGTTCAAAATATGTCAGTTCGTTTACTATGTAACCTTCCTAGAACCTCTTCTACCTCGGCTTCGCTGTGCAGCCTTCATTGGCTCCGCATTGAAAACCGTTCTAAATTTAAGGCTCTTTGTTTCATGCATCGTATTAGGTCAGGCACTGCCCCTTCCTACTTAAGTACTCTGGTTCATCAATACTGTCCCCCTCGTACTCTCCGTTCGTCAACCCAAGAAAGATATCATGTCCCGTGCATCAGGAGAGCCAGAATGGGCGGTCGCTCATTCGCTTATTTGGCTCCCTCCCTGTGGAACGCATTACCTTTCTCCCTACGTTCTGAACGCTGCTATCTTAGGTTCCGTAGAGACCTCAAGACCTGGTTATTCAACCTTTAGACCATCTAGTTTCTTTAAAGACCTTTTTCCGCAATTAACTGTCCCCCTCTTGTTTGGTTAGCGCCGGGAAACCTCCGGGTAGCTGCGCGCTGTATAAAATTAAATATAATAATAATAATAATAATAATAATATATATGTATATATATATATATCGAAGTCAGAGTCTCTGCGTGATCAAGGCTTGTGAGAAGCCGAAACATGTAGCGAGTGATTAAACACCCTTGGACTTTCTTTGTTTGGCGTATCTTTGGCTGCTCCTGAGAGTGTGTTTACGCAGTGACTCTGACTTCGATTGGATTTCCGGCTTGCTCGACCGGAGTACACACCACCTCCCTAGGGGCCTCCAGCAACCCGCGGAGCACCTTTTTGGAATATATATATATATATATATATATATGTGAAAGCAAATGTCCCAATATGAGAGGAGCAAGCAAAGGCTGGTGCTGGCGGCGAGGTTCAGGACACCCTCGCAAAACAATGTTTTCAGCAATGATTCTTCAAAGAAAGACGCCGCACACTACCACGATTATATGACTTATAGATTTGTTTTCTGTAGGTTCCCCACCTACGCAATTCAGACAGACAAACTGTCCTTGATCACGGTTACAAACACGTGTCCATTGTTTATGTTTATCATTTATACTTACAAACTCCACTTAGCTAGTAGTTTTTTGTTACATTTATTTAACTTGCACTGCGCTATTGCCAGCCGGATCGCGGCATTATGGCGGCCAAATTGAACGTTATTGTTAATTATTAATGATTTGCGCTGTAGCATATGGCAGACCGCCATAGCTTTTGATATGTTTGTTTTACAGATCGCGCAAATTGTTGGGGAAATGTTTATGGACTGAGTGTCCATTGGTTACACTTTGTGGCTGAGTGCCTGAGCCCCTGGTTGAATCATTTTAAAAATAAAAATTATTCAACCAGGGGCTCAGGCACTCAGCCACAAAGTGTAACCAATGGACAATAACGTTCAATTTGGCAGCCATAATGCCGCGATCCGGCCGGCAATAGCGCAGTGCAAGTTAAATAAATGTAACAAAAAACTACTGAACCCACAATGCATCCTAACAGCTAAGTGGAGTTTGTAAGTATAAATGATAAACATAAACGATGGACACGTGTTTGTAACCGTGATCAAGGACAGTTTGTCTGTCTGAAACGCGTAGGTGGGGAACCTACAGAAAATAAATGTATAAGTCATATAATCGTGGTAGTGTGCGGCGTCTTCCTTTGAAGAATCATTGCTGAAAACATATATATATATATATACACAAACTTCTCCCGAAGAAAGAAGGCAGAGACCCAAGGGGAACCATCAGGAAGCTTTATTGATGTAGCATTGGCGAATGCATTTCGGCATCGTGTAGCCTTCTTCAGCGCCCAAAGCATCCAGGAAGTGAGGGAACAAGCTAACAGTAAGTCCTGCCTCCTTTTACCTTGTTAATACAAGCCCGCTCCACCCCCTGCCGATTGATTGCACACCTGTGTAGAGTCCAATGCATGCTAGAAAACTACAAGTCCCAGAATCCTCCTTGATGGATTCTCGACGGTGGTGCAAGAGGGAAACGAAAGAAATGTCAAGCCCAATGGTAGTGCGGGGGTGCAGGAATCAGCATGTGCCCAAAAAGAATGTAAAATTCCAGCTTTGAAGTCCACAACAACAGCGCTTCCTCCAGTCCCCTGTACCGCTCCAGCCCACAGAGTCCAGGCATCGTAATGGCAGGGGCTAAAGTGACAGTGCACACTGCCCAGCGTGAGGTAGCATACCCCTACAACTGCCAACACTTTGTCCTGGAATCTGCGGCGGGCAACAGACCATCCAACTACATTGGAGAAACAGAAGAGAACTGCAGCAGTTCCGAACCAGTAATGTCTGTGCCCAATGCGAAGCAGGGGTTCTCTGAAAGTGCGTCTCTGACTGACGCGACAAATTGTACACACAAACTTCTCCCGAAGAAAGAAGGCAGAGACCCAAGGGGAACCATCAGTAAGCTTTATTGATGTAGCATTGGCGAGTGCATTTCGGCATTGTGTAGCCTTCTTCAGCGCCCAAAGCATCCAGGAAGTGAGGGAACAAGCTAACAGTAAGTCCTGCCTCCTTTTACCTTGTTAATACAAGCCCTCTCCACCCCCTGCCGATTGATTGCACACCTGTGTAGAGTCCAATGCATGCTAGAAAACTACAAGTCCCAGAATCCTCCTTGATGGATTCTCGACGGTGGTGCAAGGGGGAAACGAAAGAAATGTCAAGCCCAATGGTAGTGCGGGGGTGCAGGAATCAGCATGTGCCCAAAAAGAATGTAAAATTCCAGCTTTGAAGTCCACAACAACAGCGCTTCCTCTAGTCCCCTGTACCGCTCCAGCCCACAGAGTCCAGGCATCGTAACGGCAGGGGCTAAAGTGACAGTGCACACTGCCCAGCGTGAGGTAGCATACCCCTACAACTGCCAACACTTTGTCCTGGAATCCGCGGCGGGCAACAGACCATCCAACTACGTTGGAGAAACAGAAGAGAACTGCAGCAGTTCCGAACCAGTAATGTCTGTGCCCAATGCGAAGCAGGAGTTGTCTGAAAGTGCGTATATATATTCACTGAAAAAAACATAGGTTTCACACCAGTTATAGTTAGGAATTAGCATTTAAAAAACCTATTGAATTCACTGAAAAAACCATAGGTTTCACACCAGTTATAGTTAGGTGGAAATTTTACTCGCATAAAACCATTGAAATTCCCAGGTTATAGTTAGTTGGACTCACTATAACTTGCGCGTGCAATGCACTGCTGATGACGTCACATATTACATCACTCATGACATGGTCAGTGACATCACTCATGACATCACTCATGACATCTCTGTGTCACTGGGAGAACATGAAACAAAATCTGCAGGGAGTCAGTCGATATTCTCTAACCCAAAACTGTCGGACCTACCCTACTGACTTTGCCTAGAAACCGAATGAGGCTCGAGTAAAGAGCAAATCTTCCTCAGCTGGATGTGTGAATGTGCAGGCGGGCTAGCTCTGAGTTGAAGGGCAAACAAATTTTCCTCCAAAACTAGAATCGTATTGCTCAGAGGGAAAACTTAACCTTCTCGCTTTGGTAATATCTTCCCAAATTACCGAACAACATCCTCTGACGTATCGCAGCCAATAAATAGCTTTGTTAGTCAGAGAATCGGCACTCTTGTTATTATTACCACCCAGAGCTAACTTAGGAACATTGGTCATATAAATGTTGTTTGCAATATATACTCTACTCATGTGTAGGTTCTACCTTCTAATATAGGTTTTATCTTTTAATGCCATCCTATCTTTAATGCCCCCCCCCTAGTGTCAACAGGCAAATGTTCCTGGTCCAATATCGACTTATGGTGCATTGGCCTATTGGTTGATGTTAATAATGGCTTATTTTGGACTTTCAGTTGTGGCGTGGGTCTACTTACCCTAGCTACCTTAGTGGGCCTAGAGGTAGTTTTTCACTCACCTGCCATTACCTTTTCCGTAGCTGTCAGATTTGCTGGTTCAGGTTTCAGAGGGAAAGGTTTAGCATTAGTTGTATTAGTGCTAAATAAAATATGTGACCCCCCTCAAGTGCAGGTCCAACCATGGCAGTTAAATTTACAATCACAGTTTACATGGACTCAACCTCATCTCTTAAAAGTGAAACTAAATTCATCAAATCACAAATGTCTTGTGAATCACTTCTATCCTTGCGACTATATGGAATTTGAGGATCTAAGACAGGGCTTAGTGAAGAGTTTGGAACTGGGGCTACTCCTGATCTAATGGATTGTGATACTTGTGAAACAGGACTCTCATCATGTACGTTCGCCAAAAAAGAAAATCTATTAATACCCGGTATTAATGTTTCACACACAGAGGGATGTATACTACTACCCAAGACAGACTTGTCGGTGACCTTAGGAACCGTGGTCTTTCTCACTGGGGATTGAGCCCCCCTTACATCAGAATCGCTTCCATTTGACCCTTTTTGTTTTGATAGGAACATAGCGGGGATAACAGGTGATGCATTGTCTTCACCTTCTTCTCCCAACCCACCCTTATTTTGCTTGATAGTAGACCCACCCATGTGTACACTATTTCCAGTGGTTAGGATCGCCTCACATTCTTCAACAAGGTCATCGATACTGTCAAGGATACAGTTAGGAGCGGCATGTCTAATCATCTTTTTAGCCTTCTTCCCCTTTCGCTGTTTAGAGGGGTTTGCGGTCTCAGGTCCCCCCCCTTCCATTGTCTTGCCCTTTCCCATTCCAATAAACTCCTCACTATTAAAGCTACGGCACTTCAAACAATAGCAATTGACACAGTTAGTCCTCAAATAGTCCACGATAGATGACTAAAATACTTTCAACTGAAGAAACAATAGATACGCCAAACAAACAGTACCTTCCATAGTTCACAGGTTCAGTCCGAACTCTAATTAAAAGTCCCTGGAGCTAGTATACAGGAAGTTTTAGGGGGGTGGCCCTGCCCTGGCTCTTTCTGGCACTGACAGGCGAGGACGGGCCCGCCCGGGCAACCGCCGGGCACGCGAGGGCGCGTCTGCGCTGCAGGAGGGCCACGCCGGCTTTGAGGGCCTCCAGCGCCCTCCGCTGGTGCATGACGTGTGCGCCGCGGACTGCCCCCTGGGAGTAGTAGGCAGTAGTAGTGCTGGTGCGGGTAGTCAATATCCGTTCCACTCACGGCGGCGCTGGCAAGAATGAGCGGAATGAATTACTGGGCAGGCAGCAGGCAGGCAATGAACGTTGGCCGTTCCCCTCATGGCAGGCTCGCAATAGTTCAGCGCGTCCTGCGCTGAGGAAGGGCCGCGCCGGCTTTGAGGGCCTCTGGCGCCCTCCGCTGACGAGTGACGTGTGCGCCTCGCACAGCCCCCTGGGAGTATTAAGCATAGGGAGACTGCTGGTGCGGATAGTCAATAGCCATTCCCCTCACGGCGGCGCTGGAAAGAATGAGCGGGATGAATTACGGGGCAGGCAGCAGGTAGGCAATGAACATTGGTCGTTCCCCTCACGGCAGGCTCGCAATAGTTCAGAGTGTTTGCAACATCCATGCAAATTGCATCACAGATCGTAATTAAATTTGACCATGATATAACACACATACATCACTTTGAATAATATCAATAACAGATGAAACAATGTTATCTGAAGTATAAATGCGGGAAGACAGTGTATTTATGCTATTGTTGACTACTGCAAGAACGTTTTCCAAATTTGCTGTGTCTATTTGGCGCAGACGGAACGCTGCTTCCATCTGCAAAAGTTTCCAAAGTTCATTATAAGCCGCATAAATGAATCTTTTTGATCTGGGAGCTTTTGGACCAAAGATAAAATCAGTCACTCAACAAGAGAGGCAGGTGTAGTTTTACCGACGACAGAGGGGAGTGTTCCAACCATTGTTGGCACAATTTTCCCACCGACTATGTGGTGACAGAGTGGGACTGCGGGTAACGGGGATCAGGTCTAGTTTGTGTGCAACCGTTTGTTGTGTTATAAAAACGCAGTTGACATGCATTAGAATTGGTTTGCCACAACATCCTTCCTGAGGGGTCAACACCAGAGATATTGAAACCGTCATTTCGAAACAGAGCTTGTAGTACATTGATGGTATATTTTGTGTGTTTATGCCAATTATCATACTCAGACAATGACGGAATGGATGGAATATTCAAATTTTTGGCAGTAGCAAGGCCAAAACAAGATGTTTGGTGCAGAGTGACATTCAAAAATAGAATTTGAGACAGAATTAAGCATGCACGATGCAAAGCCTTGGCTCCCTGGACCTGCCAAGCTTTAGTACCCTAAATCGATTTCAAATCAATCGTATCAGTCCACTGATCATAACCCTGTAAGGCCACTTCAGTCCTAAATGAATTTGAATATATCAACTTTGTGTGTCAGATTAAATTTAGATTGGCATGGGGATTTCAATTGAAAGAAATAGTAATCAGGATTGGACGATTTGTAATCAGTGAACTACGTAAACTTATTTCTAAGCATTTTAGAACTCCATTGGAAGGGAATTTGACAGTGTTCTCACTGCGTGTAATTAAAACAGGTCTTATCGTATTTGTTGTGTGCAAGAAATGATGGCCATAATGGTGATAACAGAATAAATCAGGATAATTAGTAGAATTCAAATACAAAACCTCAGCATCGAACGCAGCATAATACTTTAAATCATAAAATAATGAATTAACTGCTGGTACATTCCAATCATCAGAATGTATGACCTGTGTTACCACGTCTGCTAATGAAGCACAAAATACGTATGGTATCTTGAAGACTTCCGTCGGACCATGGATTTTGATTGCAACTTTATCCCAAATGATGCCATCTGCAACAGAGAAAGCCAAAATGTTCACAAGGGCTTGATCACATTTCATAAAATGGGATGATGTATGGGGGCTAGAATTCCATCAACCAATTTTACAGCAGAGCGTTCTGGCAAATAATGACCATTGATGAGCAAGAAAAATACTATCACAAACCCAATAAGCATGAAGAGGAAGGCACCAACCAGATGTAGGTCCAGGGTGGGGTCAGGTAAGTCTTTTTGAATCAACATGAAAATACTTGCTTTTGTCGGTGGAGGTGGCACAGAGGAGGACGAGGAGGAGGAGTCATAAGAGAGGCTAGTACGGTCCCAAAAATAACCACTTGCTCCCATGTTCATTAATCGTGGCAGCAAAGCATCAACATGATGTTTAAAGGACTGTCCTATACTCCAATGTGGGACTCCCCCTTGCACTTGAACCTGGCAGAAGGGATTCTACGGGGCGTGTGGCACCCAGCTTTTTTCTTTCAAGGTCATGACGGATTAATTCTGATGTCCATGTTACAATTAATTCACGGTTTTAAATACTGGTGAGGACTTCACAAGATGGGCCCTCACAAGTGGATTTCAGCTCACTACTATTGGAAAACCCTGACAGAGCTATTAAGTACACAACCTCCAGTGTTATACCTGAGATGCCAGTGTGGCACCAGGATTAATTTGCCCCCGCCCCCCTTCATCCTGAAGAAGACTCGCAGCAGAGGTATAAGTCACCCTCTATGTACAAGCTGAGTCGAAACATAGACGCACCCCACCCACCAACGGCCTGTATCACATCCCATCCCCTTCACTTGATGTTGCATTTCTGCATTTACAAAAAACTATAATCTTGTTTTTTTTAATAAATAATCTGTTTGGGACAGGCCTTTCTGTACTGGTCTCCTTTCCAGTCCATTGCCAAAGCATTAAAAATGTATAAACTCTGAATATTTGTGACTATTCACTTTTCCCTACCCATCACGAGCACACCAATTCTTCTCCCCTCCCTTGAGCAACCTTTGTACGTTCCTTTTGTCAAATTAATTTTGATCTGTTTCAAGTATATGAAATTAAATATACTGAACTTAAACAATTCTTTAGCGCTTTTGTGTTTTACATTGACTGTACATTTTGAACAATGCTATCTTAGAAAGCAGGGTATGTTGTTGCGTTCATTTTTGGTATTTCTTACCAGTGTTTGACTTACCTAAGCTACGCACATGATAAACTATAATTTATTCTTCTCAAAAAGCAGTCATGGACCACTGGTTTCATTACCTTGTCCTGTGGCGATTATTGGGTTACCCCATTATTTTGTAATGGTCCTCCGCAGGATAAGCATACTCGACGTCTGTGTTGGAAGAAGATGAAGGCATAATAGGCAAAAGGTCAATTGTCGTTTCCATCCTACACTCAACGACACAGGCATTAGTCGAAGAGTCTGAAGCCATTGGATTAAAAGAAATAGTGTTGCATGAAACACTAGGAGTCACAATATACAGAATTGACCAGATGGTGTAGTTTGACATCGTCAACTGAAATGTATCTGTTGTCTTTGCGACCAGGCAAAGGTGGAAGTATTACTGTACGAGTACCCTTCAATCCAAGAACTGGGACTGGTGCATGATAGGAGGGACCAAATTATTTTTTGTTCTCCAGCTTTTCTTGTACCAGATCTTCAACCTAAAGAAAGCCAGCCGGAGACCGGAATCAGCATTGCTGTGTCATTGGAAGAGGGTATAAATTCAGGCGCCTTGATGCCCATTGGGCTGAGTTCAGCGCGTTATAAATTTATTTTCATTTCATTTCATTTCATAGTGTAGCTATGATGGGTCTGTTGTAGGTCCTGTAATATAGTGGAATGGTTATCTACATCAAATGTTGCAGCCGCAGCCACACCGTCTATACCATCAAGGTCTGGTACAAACATTTTAATGCCAAAGAGCATTTCGTATGGGGTCCACCCACCTAGAGATCCTCTTGGGAGACTATTAAGTGCACGTTGAACTCCACACAAATGGTCCAAAAGAATACATTGTCATTAAAAGATTGGACACAGTAGTAAGCACCGCACACAATAAGAGTATTCACATTGGGATCTGCAAACTCGAGAGCTAGAATGAGAGCACCCAACTCCGCCAATTGTGCCGTACAGTCCCCAAGTGCCTATGTATGCACAATGAAGGACTTAAATTCACCATTTACAATTGAACCAGCCACAGTAGCGCAAGCTGCAGAATAAGCATGTTTGGACCCAATGGCCGGTTGAGCCGAGCCGTCAGTTTAAAGATACCTTGTACTCTTCCAAAGGAAGCAACAACAATGGAGGAGGATGAACATATTCATACTGTAAAATCTTGTGTTTTGGAAGAGCAGGACCAAAAAACATGACATCGGTCGATGTCAATTGAGTAGCCCATTGTATCCAATGGGGATTTAAAGCTTTAGAGTTCGGTACACTTGCCTAAGTCACTGCTTCTAAATCAGGGTTAGGCGAAACCATAAGAATGCGATTTCCCTGCGCCGGCGAGCATTCTTTCAGAATCGCCATTTGGACCGCAGTCAAAATCTTTTCAACATTCGAAAATCGCATTTCCACTGCAGTGTACAAATGTGATTTGTATGCAAATGATATTGTTTCGCCTTTGTTGAATGTCAAGTAAGTGAAACTCACCTTCCCCGGTACGATATGCATGACCAGGTTTGTGAAATTATCACAGGTTAGATGTCGGCAATCTGACTGCAAAGATTGTAGAATAGAGAGATGTACCAGAAGCCAGCCGGCAGAAGAATATGTAGTTTGTATCAATGCATAAAGCGGTTTGATACCCTGTGCATAATCAGGGATGTATGTCCTCCCGAAATTTAAAAATCCCAGCAAAGACTGAATCTTCTTCAGTGTAGACGGAGGTTGCAATTCTGCACATTTCTCCAGAAAGTGGGAGGCTAACCCCCTACCTTCAATATTGAGCTTGTAGCCAATAAAGAGCACCGCAAAGTAAGCGATGTGTGATTTAGCAAAATTTAATTCGGATCCGTAGTTGGCAAACAACAAAATAATTAGATCAACTCGGACAAGATGCAGTATCAGTTTGTTGTCCGTCAGAAAAATATAATCTACGTACGAGTACGCATCTGGGTCTATAGTGTGTAACAAAGACATAGCACATGCAGCAAAAGCCCCAGGCTGTTCTTATACTCCATAGGAAATGCGTAAATCTGTTTTGATTTCCGACAGCGCTAAATGCTGTCAAGGCATGGCTCTCAGGAGCCAAGTTGTGACTGTAGAAACCATTGGCTATATCCAGAGTTGTTTTGTATGTTTTGCAAACAATGCTGTTCACTAGCGCAGTGCTGTTAGTGTTCTGTACTGACTATTCAAAGGGGCTGTAAGGAATATGTGCCCCTCGTCTCATTGGTGATTGAAGGGCTGCTAACAATGCTTGAGGGTTTGATCTTAGAGGGAGCCTGTACCAGACTGGGGGAAACCGTCTCCACCTAGGTTGTCTGGCCTGGTGGTCTCCCTAGCCTGGATCTGGTGGCCTGCTCCTCAGTGAGGGGTTCCATGGGCCCCCTCAACCGGTGCGTTGTTGTAATGCAGCACAGGGGTAGCTGGGATGGCAGGCATCAGAGAGAGCACTTCCCCGCCGGTTTATAATGGGAAGGTGCATATGCCTTGTTTTTTTGTTGTTGTTTTTTTTATTTTCAAAAACCTTTATTGTATTTTACAAGTCAAGTACAATAGGTCAACAAATGCAAATATGGTTTCCAAGTTACATACATAATGCGAATATTGAAATGTGCTTCGACTTGTACCATAGTCATCCATTTCAGTAATGCAGATTCGAAGAAACCCCCCGATTTCCACCCATCACGAAATCAAAACTTCCAACCCTAATAACCGAAAGTCCAAAGTAAGTGTCTTAAACCAATCCCACTCTCACCGACCCGAAGGAAATTACCTCATGCCTCACAGATGCCTCTGCAGCCGACTCAGGTCGTTGGGTGCATCCGAGACGCAAAACCGGCCATTAGGAAAGTTCAGTACAGCTGGAAAGGCCTAGCCCATCCACCCCATGGCTTCCAGATCAAACATCAGTCACACATAGAATAAAACACAAATACTGCACACATGTTGCATGCCCATCAAAAGGTACAATATCTATTCTCCAGGCAGGTCCCTCCCCTCCTCTGCATCCAAGTCATCCGACTGCTGACCAAGACGGTATGTCCTGAACGGTGTCCAAATGTATTTTGGCCTCGAGTGTGAGGGCAGTCCTGCAGCCTCTCCTGCCAGGTCGTCATGGAATCCAACCATCCCTTAAATTTAGGAGCCCTCCCACGCCCCCATCGACAAGCAAGTAGGCGCTTAACCAGTAAGAGACTGAGGGCTAAAAACTTTTTGTGAACAGTGTCTATTGTTTGTGTAAGGCCCAAAAGCGCCTGAAGTGGGCACGGGGTCAACTGTAAGCCCAGCATGTCACCTAGTCCAGCAAAAACCCCCAATAGATGGCCACCTGGGGGCAAGACCAAGCAAGGTGATAGAAGTCGGCCCCTGCAGCTACGCATCGGGCACAGGAGTCTGTATCGCGCAAATGAAGCTTGTGCAATCTAGCGGGGGTGTGGTATGTGCGGTGAAGAAATTTGTAATGTATAAGCCGTAGCCTGTTGTTACTCGTAATCGCCTGTGTGTTGATGCAACTATTGTCCCACTCTTCATCTGTTAGGGGCTCACCCAGGTCTCCATCCCAGTCCGCCCTGGCCTTGAGAGTAGTGAGGCAGGGAGTGGCCTGCAGCTGTTTGTATAACAAGGACACAACATGTCTGGGGGCAACTGACTGCGCTTTAGCGAGGAGAGGAGCAAAGACCTCAGGTTCGGCAGGGAAAGACGGGGTGAGGGTACGAACATTTTGTCGCAGCCTGGCAAAGAGGAAGGTATCCATAGTAGATGGAGCTATGTCCCGGAAAAATTGTTCCGCAGTGCGAATAGAACCCTGTATGTACAGGTCACCCCACAATCGAAGTCCCAGTTTCCTGAGCAGTTTGTGGCATATTACTTCGCATGTGACTAATACCCGTGGGTCAGTCGCGAGGGGCAAGTTGGGAGAGTAATAGAATGTGCAGTTAAGAGTGCGCGCCATCCGTTTCCGGGCCAGCACCGTACAGTCTACCGTGGACGGGTCACGTTCCCTCCATGCAACAGGGGCATGAATGTATCCAGTGGGGGCCATAGGTGCCATATAGCCATCTTCGACAGCAAGATGCGCCATGTATGGCGGCGGATGGAACCAGTAGACAGCAAAATGGGCTTGCGCGCAGTAGTAATATTTCTCGAAGTTAGGCACTTAAAAACCGCCCTGCTGGAAGGGGAGCATGAGTGTAGCGAGACTAATCCTTGCCTGCTTTCCACCCCAGATTAGTCTGATGACTTGGGAGTCGAGGGGGCAAAAAAAAAACCCGCCCGGGTTATATGGAAATTGATAAACAAATACAGCAATTTGGGCAAAAGAACCATTTTTAGAAGTGAAATGAGGTCGGCCATAGAGAGGGGGAGTCGCAACCATCTAGTGATATTATCAGTTAGTTTGTCCAATACAGTGCCATAGTTGGCCCTCATCAATGCATCCCTGTCCCTGGTGACTCGTATGCCCAGATATTTCAGCTCATCTTGTTCCCAAACCAGTGGGTAATCAAGTTGAAATGAGGGAGTGTTATCGGTTAAAGGAAAGATTGCAGATTTGGCCCAGTTAATTTGCACCCCTGCGATCACCCCAAACTTTGTGATCTCCCGCAGCACTGGATTTAAGTTGTCCCGGGGCTTATCTATATAGAGTGTAATGTCGTCTGCGTAGAGTGAGATGAGAAGTTGCCTGGACTGGTAAATGAGGGAACGGGGATTGTGTTTTTGGCGCAGTATCGCAGCAAGCGGCTCAATTGCGATGGCAAAAAGAATTGGAGAGAGGGGGCAGCCCTGACGTGTGCCTCTCTAAACCTCGAACGGGTCGGACCTAGCCCCATTAGGCAATACAGTAGCCGTGGGTTTGTGGTAGAGCAATTTTATCCAATCAAGTAAGCTGAAGGGCAGACCCATAGATTGCAGCGTGCCAAACAGGTAGTCCCATTCTAACGAATCGAAGGCCTTGGTGGCATCCAGGAATACCGCCACTGCATCACATTTGGGGTTTAAATCCTGCATTACAGTATGGAGGGTACAGAGGTTATGCGAGGTCGCCCGGTTAGGGACGAACCTGGCCTGATCGAGTAATACCAATTTCTCCATGAGGAGGTTTAATCGGGTGGCCAGCACTTTAGCGAGAATTTTGGTATCGCAGTTGAGGAGGGAAAGGGGGCGATAGGAGTCGCAGTTAGTAGGGTCCTTATCAGGTTTGTGTAGGGAGGTAATGAGGGCTTCACGCATTATGTGGGGTAGACTACCTTCTTCCAGTGCAGCGTAATATACTTGCTTTAATATAGGGGCTAGTATGGGGGCCAAGAATTTATAAAAAATCAATGGGGAGGCCATCAGACCCGGGAGCCTTGCCCGACCGCATGCTCATAGCGGCGTCCTTTATTTCATCTATCTCCAATTCGTGGTGTAGAAATTTCTGTTGACCGGTACCTAGCCATGCCAGTGCCACATCCGCGAAGTAAGTGGAAAGGTCAAGGGTTTCCGTCCTATGAGAGGAGTACAGCTTATGGTAATAGTCCCGGAATACCCTGAGCTGGTCAGGGAGATCTCTATGCACCTCACCAGCGTTGTCATGTATTGTGGTGACATAGAAAGCGAACCAAGGGGGCTTAACGGAGTTAGCAAGTGCCTTCCCCGGTCTATCCCCCTCGCCGTATATTCGGGCCATATGCGGACGGCCTAGGAATTTACATTCCCTTTCCGCTATTTGCGTGTATTCTGTGATTTTATCGCGAATATGGGCATTAATAGTCAAGTCTTCTGGGGCGCTTTTTAGTGAGTTCTCTAGGTCTCGCAACTCGGTCTCCAGTTTACGCAGGTCAGCACGTAGCGACTTCAAGATACCTCCGCCCTTGGCTATGCACCAGCCTCGGACCGTGACCTTGAAGGCCTCCCACACGGTAGTGATGTTGTCCACCGAGGAGATATTGCGGTCAAAAAACTCTTTTACATCTTGTTCTAATTCAGCCTGAAAGGCAGCGTCTCGAAGATGAACGGGGTTAAGCCGCCAGGACAAATAGGGGGAGCAGGCCAGGGAGATATGCAGTTCCAGAAGGACAGGGGAGTGATCAGAGAACGTACGCGGCAAGTGCGTTGCGTGGGATATCCAAGGGGGGACACCTGCAGAGACAAAGATAATATCCAGGCGTGCCCAAGTGGAATGCAAAGTCGAGAAGTGGGTACCCTCCCGCAGAGTAGGGTGGAGGTGTCTCCAGGCATCAGTCAGGATTCCAGATTCGACAATGCCAGAAAGAGTGCGCTGGGTATTAGTGTAGTGTGCGTGGAGTGGCCGAGATCTATCCATACCGGGCTGAAGTACAGTGTTAGAATCGCCCCCCAAATGATGTGTGCGATGCCCAACGTTTGGATCTTGCCCCATAGTGTGAAGAGGGCGGAAGGGTCATCGACATTGGGCCCATAATAGTTGGCAAATAGAACAGCATGAGAGTGAAGACGTCCCCAAATAAGGCAGAACCTACCCTCGCTATCACTATCAACCCCCCCTAGCATGAACGTCACACCACGTTTAACAAGGATTGTGACGCCTCTGGAGTAAGAGGAGTAAGATGGAAAGGAGCGGCAGGCTGCCCATATTGTAGCAAATTGCATCTTGGTGCTGGGAACAAGGTGTGTCTCCTGCAATAGTGCAATGTTTACACAGTGTCTATCTAGGTACCCCAAGATGTGCCTACGTTTTCTAGGGTTATTGAGACCTCAGACATTCCATGTGACCAATTTGAGATTCTGGCGCGTGTCAGTACTACCCATAAATGGCATCAGTTATGTAACGGCAAGTCTGTCGGCTGCAGAGCACTAAGAGGTCAGTGTGTGTAGGTAGCAGTAATACAGTTCTAGTCTTAGAGCAAGAAGGAAATACTACCAGCACTTTGGACAACAGCGAAATGAACATTTTGGATTCCCACCCCCCACTCCCACACTGGCAACCCCAACTTGCCAGGAAAGACATCCCTCCCAAAGACAGACTATTCATAACAGTTCCCATCCCCCCTACCCAGGCCATCATGCCCAACTGAGGCAGAGGCAACTCAAAATGTCCCATCAGTGACAAGTAGAACTAGGGGAGTGCCCTCAATTGGGGGCCGCTAGGTGCTCCCGCCCTGAACACACAACCCCACTTTTCACCCATCTGCGATCCCCCAGCTAAGAGGAATTTTGGGACGGGACGGGGGCGCGTGGCCGGGCTACACTCTCGTGCCTCCATATCATGCAATGTCAAAAATACATCACCAATCAGCGGAGCGTCCATCAGCAGCTCACAGGCTATATGCAGCAGTAGCCAAGCAGCATAATGATTCAGTTCAGCCTGGCTCAGATAGTGGTGAGTGGGACCTCGAGCGCCTGCGTGTAGCTTCCTCCCGAGCAGCCGATTTTCGATCCTGTTTAAAATATTCCTCAGCCTGTTGCGGTGTGGTGAAGATGTGTGCCGCTCCCTTGTGATGGACACGGAGTTTCGCAGGGTAGAGCATGGAGTACTGTATGCCTTGAGTTTGCAGTTTCTTCTTTATCGAAGCGAATGTGCGACCTGTTGGGTGAAGTCCGGGTAGAACGATAATGTAGTGTTTTCAAAACGCACTTCTCCTTTTTCTCGCGCTAGTCGTAGCACAGTGTCTCAAAAAGTTCAAAAATCTCATTATCACAGGGCGAGGAGACAGGCCTGGGGCTGGGCGCTTTGCGAGGGAGCGGTGCGCCCTCTCTATGACCATGTGGGCCGAGAAGGATTTTGATCCGAACAGGTCCACCAGAAATTTCTCCATGAATGTTTCTAGTTTCCTCTTGTTAGTACTCTCTGCCAGGCCTAGGACACGAACGTTATTTCTTCTAGAGTGTGCTTCTAACTCCTCATTCTTGTCAGCTATGACCTTAAGGAGTTTGTCCATCTTAAGCTCATGTCTTCTGGCCGCACCTGCCCCATCCTCCAGATCAGACACCCTCTGTTCTGCAGCTGTCAGCCTCTCTTCGTGATTGTCCAGTTTTGCGACTACCCCATCCATCCTGGCATTCATGGAGTCTATCTTGGCATCGATAGATGTAAGGCTGGACTGGACCCATGCCAGTATGGCTTTCCACTCGGCATCTCTAGTGTCCTGGGGGGCAACAGTACCGTGTGCCGTGGTAGAGTTGCTGCGCGTCTGCCGGGTATCAAAGGGCAGTATAGACTGACGGGGTCATTCTTGCCCATTTTAAGGCTGGAAACCTAGCCCACGGGGGGTGGGGTGATCGGGCGCCACGTAGCCTCCTTACCGGTGCAGATTACTTACTTAGTGGAGTTGCGGGGATCCGGTGTGTGCGCCCGTCCTCTAGGTTATGCCGGGAAAGAGCCGGCAAGATGGCTTCCCAAGTCTGAGGTGGTGGGGGGTGTCAACAGGGTCACAATCCTCTTAGGCCATCATGCATTGTACAGATCCAAGGAGTTATGCGGGGGGGGCAGCAAACGTCGCTATAGCGCCATGGGCCGTGCACAGTAATAATGCAGCCACAGTCCAGAATGACGATGGGGCGCACGGAGCCAGAGGGATCTAAAATGGTGGCAACCTCCACACCAGTGATATCGTTCATAGGGTCAAGGGGAGGCACAGTCCATCAGCCCGCTCCCAACAGTCGGCGGTCACTCCTTACTAATTGTCCTAGCGTGGGAGGGTGTATGTAGTTGGCCCCACCGGTAGAAGTAGCGAGGCTGGCCGCGTAGCTCTTTTCACGGCCCTCTCCCCAGCTAGCCGGCAGCTTTTTCGATATCCCGGGGATACTGGGTTGGTGCAGCGCGGCTCATCCGGTTGCCCCAGAACATATCCCGTGTCAAGCCCACAGGGACCGCACACATCAAGCCCCAGTCCGGCTCTGCTGAAGCGAGGCGTGCGGCGACCTCGTCAGGGCCAATGGAGCCGCAGCGTTTCCTGACGAACTCTGCCCCGATCCGCCTCCGGTGTTCGCAGGTCTTGATCCGCCCACGCTTCGAACAGCGCGTTGCTGGTGAAGGCGTTGGCCTAACACTCTGGTTTTCCGCCTGGGCCAGCTGTGGTCACTCCGCAATCGATCGGCAGGGTAATTGGGCCAGTTTATTGAGGCAGGATATCGCTAAAGTTGTTTAATTCACCCAGCACGGCGGGAGCTTCACATGGAGGCGGCCATTACGGTCTGGCGCCACCTAGCGCCCTCCCGCATATGCCTTGGTTGTCGGGTTCAGGTATAGTCTTGTAGGAAGGGCCCACTTCAAAGATGTCCCATAGTTCAAGTATCAGCTTTTGTTTAGCCTTTTTCTGCCCTGCATACCAGGTCTGTATATGTGTTTTCTATGATGTTGGTATCGAATGTTCCCCCCTCAGGCCAGGGGAATGCATATGCCTTGGTATGGGTGTCACTTACAGCAGTACTTCGCAAGTTTCCGAGCCTGTGTGGGAAACCCAGCTCGCATATGGTCTAGTGGAGTCTCGAAGATGGATTAGGGAACTTGTTTTATGGAATTTACAAGCTTGCGATAGTCATGAGATTTTTCAATTATTACATTTCCGCTCTGATGGAGGGAAATTATGTGCACAGGATTGTACCAAAAACAATCTACTGGTTATGAGCTCTATAAAAACTGATGCATCAAAAATGTAACAATTTGACGAAGACAAATGTAATGAAACAATACCAACCTGTAACAAAGTAAAAAGGTTGGTTCATAACAGTATGTGTTGATTTGTGGTAGTGAAATGCCAAATATGCAAATGCAAATATGGAATTTTGATTTGTGGAATAACAATTATTATGTCATGGACACAAAAACTCACTAACATATTGTAACATTTAAACATGGTGGGGCAGAAGCAGATCTGGTATTCTGTTGAACCCCTTTTCGAATCATTTGGTCCCCTTTTTAGACATGTCAGTGAATGATCATTGAACGAAACAAGCTGAACGTCCTTGATGGCTGCCCAACAATTCTTTGCAGATGGAGAAAACCTTGCTCATGATTATGTGGTCAGACAAATGCTAATTTATCCTTAGAAACAGAGGTACACCTTCTACCTGTGCAGTATGGTAGGCCTTAAAAGTCTTTATTCAAAGGGAGGTGATCTCATTTAAGGCTCACATCAATAAGTTAAGAAGGGAAAAGGCTTTAGCCCTACAACACGAACCCAATCGAGCCACACTCGAACATTCCACGCTTGATTCTTTGGCTTCTAGATCCAAGGTCTTGCAAGCAAGCCAGAACCTGAAAGATAATATCCTGTCTCAATCAGAATACATGCTTTCAGAAATATTACAGTTCCTGCACCCAATCAAGCTACCTTCGATAAATGGGAAACTTCAAGATTTAGCCATAGCTCCAATTACACTAGCCACAGTGAAAGATGCCATCAAAACATGTGGGAGTGATGTCCTGCCTGCCAAAATCTACATACTATTTGAGGCTCAGGTTGCTCAATTCTTAGACACTCTTTTTAACAAAATTATGGAAATATGTGAGATGCCTAGATCTTTCACAGAGGTTCCTATTGTTAGCTTTTTTTTAAAAAGAACATACCTCCTGAGAAGCCTGACTCCTATTGTCCTATTAGTCTACTAAATAGTGACTACAAGCTTTTAATTAAAATGATTCCATCTAGGCTAGTCCATTTCATGCAAACTGGGGTTCACAGGGATCAGAGTTGATTTTTACATGCAAGATCGAGTGATTCAAATACTAATTATCTGTTGGAGGCAATCGACTATTAGTCAAATAATAATATTTATGGCATCCATTGTTACACTTGACGCCAAAAAGGCATTTGATCTCATGCTTTGGGAGGTTCTGTTTGTCATAATACCTTGCTTTGGTTTCCCCTGGAAACTGGCCCGTTTATTGGAAAATCTTCATGGAGAGGCAGAGGCACACGTTGTCGTAAACTCACAAATAGTGGGATAGGTTTCCATCAAAAGAGGTACAAGGCAAGGCTGCCCTATGCCCCCAGTTCAATTTGCCCCCTTTATATATATTGGGGGCTATACAATAAACCATGCTAAATGTGAGGTCCTCTTGTTTAATAGCACCTCCTCAATCCTATTCGCCGAAATGAGGCCGCACTATTCAGCTTCTCGCCCAATTATTTACCTGAGGATTTATGTCTCGCATAACTTTGCAGATTTATTACAACTACGCTACATTACCATCCTTAATGAGGTTCATGGTCAAATACTTTAACGGCAAACCCTGCCCATAACGACTATAGAATGTATTGCCCTAATAAAATTGCCGTTCTTTCGTTATTCATTTTCATTTTTTTAACGTTTTGATCAAGGTTCATCAATTTATTTTTTTATGAAATAGGCCTAGCACTATGCCGTTTTCTGTGGCTAGGGAAGATGAATGGGCACAATCAAGTTTTGTGAAGTGTAGCAATCAACTTATGAATTTGGGATCATGCGTCAGTACGTATCAGCGGCGTCCCCCCCTTCGTGCAACAGCTTTAGTCTGGGCTTTTTTTCTGTTATGCTGGTTTTATATCTGCTGTGCAATTATTTGGGGTATTTTAATGCAAAAAGGTGTGTGTTATGAATTTGAATAGATGAACTTATGTAGTGTGAATTATGGCAACTGTTTTGTAAATAACCTTTATTTACAAAATAAAATATAACATTTTTTAAAAAGAGTTTGCGGGCTGGTTAGGTTACCACTGCTACCCCAGGGCTTTACCATACTGTTTGACAAAAATTGAGGACCAAGAACAACCCATTAACACTTGAGTCTCGATGAAGAGTGGGTGATGAGTTAAAGTCTTATTCTGGGAATTGATTGGTCGGTTGATACTCAAGATCTGATTCACAAATGTAAATGTATATTTTTGTGTGAGTTTGCAATTTTTTTGCTAGTCATAATTTACAAATTATTAGTAAGTTTACGAATGTTGAGACTCCACAGTCAGGATGGAGAACTCTGCACATAAAAAGATAGGCCTATCCCATCAAACATGTAGAGTTCTTCGCCCTGACTACAGAATCTCGGCAGTCGTACGCTTACTATTAACTCATAGTTTGTGAACAGCAAAAAAAATAGAGAACGTACTCAAAGGTGTAAGTTTACTTTTATGAATCTGGCAATCAGAACTTAAGAAACAGCAAATAATAGATAATAAATTGTTGTCGATATAGCACTTTGCGGTATCAAAAGAAACATATTGATTTTGCTACATACAACTAGAATTACGACATGCAAATGACAGAGATTTTTTTTTAGATATTAAATGGAGAGTACAATGACATATGGTAACTCTTTATAACTGTTTCCTGATTATACTAACCACTAAGCTGATGTAAATAAAAAGAATTTTCAAAAAATCCAGTAGTCATCCACAGTTTGTCATTTTCTTTCCTTGTTTATTTAGTTCCAAAAGAATCCTGACAGGTGCAAATAATGCACTAGAACACCCCCAGTGCGACGTGTGGGCCTGTAATCTCCTCTGCTTCATTCAACACACACGGTTTATTTTAATGTATCAATATTTTCAGTTATTACAGAAAGACATATACCTATCTGATTTTACTTACTCTCGATTACCGTCTATGATTTTTTTTTTTTAATGACTGTGGATGGATGCCCTGAGGAAGTCGGTGGAGAATGTTGCCACAGATGAAACACTGTTGGCTGCTTATGCTACTTTTATGATTATTTGCACCTGCCAAAATTGTTTTAGAACTAAATACAGAACGAAAGAAATCTGCATACTGTGGGTGACTTCAGGACAGGATATTTATTGAACTTTTTGGTGCTGAGAAAATTGTGTATTGTTCTCAGGGGTTTTTTCTCCTGACAAAAGAATGAGGTGATGGCCGTCTTTTTCCTTTGAATCAATGGATAGATATGTGGGGGAATTTGAGATATAAGGCACACACAAGATTTGTGCATATTTACAACCATGCCACCAGTTGATTGTATAGTGTTCAGAATTTTAATAGAGGCCCACAGCTGCTTGGTTACAGGGATGTGTTGTAACTGCAGCAACTAACTGCAGTTGTGAAGCACAGAATCCTGGTTTCCAGCGTATGCACTCCCAGAATGGAGCTGCACGGGGCATTTGAAAAGTGTGCACTAAATTGGAAGCTATATTCTTTAAAGCAGGATAGATATAAATCCTTATGGAGGTTAAATGTAATATTTACAACAGTGGCAGCCGTTTCTAGGGTAATATGGCTGTAGTAAGAACGTACCTATGTGTGGTGTACATAGTGCATAATACTAAAGCCAAATATTCGAAAGACACATGCCAATATGCATTGTATATAGAATTGGTGGTCCATATTTTATAATTAGTGTGAATCGTACAAATTAGCTTAGTCACACAATTGTGCGTTGTGCTAAGGGATCTTGACAAAGCATGTCATTTTAGAGAACTCAGGGGTATATTTACAAGAATTGCCGCTAAGCAAAGTTAGCGTTGCTTAGCGGCAATTTTTTTTACACCGTGTATCGCAAAAAACTATTGCCATGTTAGCAACGTATTTACAATACGTCAGTACATGGAGATAGGATCAGCCCATGGCAGCGAATGGTGCCACAAACACTAGCTTCACGGCGATAAAAATCTTGTCGCTAATTAAAAAAAAATGATGGCCAACCAGTTAGCAGCCAGAAAACTCATGTTTTGCGGAAAAAATAAACCATGATAAGCCAGCGAAATACAAAAAAATGTTTACTAGTTGTAATCAAAATGGAGCAGCCTGGACCCACTTCAGGAGGAGAAAACAACCCCCCTAATAGCCAGGATGACCAGCCAGAGTCCCAGAGAAAGAGGAAGAGAAATACAAGATCCAGTCAGGGGGAAAATGAGATCCTGATTGCGGAGGTGATGGAGAATCAACACCAGCTCTTTGTCAGCTCCCGGATGTCATTGGGGACCAAAAATGCCATTTGGCAGTCCATTCTGAACAAGGTGAAAGCAGTAGCAGAAGTCAAGAGGACGGTGACCGACTGCATGATGCCAAGTGCAAGATTAAGCAGAAACTGGCCAGCAATCGACAGTCAGCACTGCAGACTAAAGGTGGAAGTCCAGCTCCACAGGAGCAGCTCGATGCCTTAGAGGAACAGGTGTCCGCAGTCATCTGCGAGCAGTATGTGGTTGGAGTTGAGGGAATGGACAGTGCTTACTATGACCAGCTACATCAGTAACAGGTAGAGTAACAACCAGGGATATGTGGGTTGGGGGAATGGGTTGGAATATTGTTGCCTGAATCCATTCAGCTATGTCTAGGTGCCTACCCACACTGTGTGCAGATCAAACGCCAGATACATAGGTACTTGGGGGTACATTCCCATGGCATTTGAACTGTTAGCATAATCAACAAATGCATAGAAAGACACATAATGGTGCTGTGAGTGACTTTATTAACAAGCAAAGGGGTATATTCACTAGAGAAGTGGGGGAGCGTGGCATTAGCCTCCTTGGCTTAACACAACACTCCGCCACTTATAAAACTCAGGGCTGCACCATATTTACAACAACATGACGCAACCCTGCATTTCCCCTCGTGCTGCTGCAAGAGTTAGCAGCCTAGTGCCAGGGTGTCTGTGTTGAGAGGAAGAATTTTAATGTGCAGGAATGTCTACCTTCCTAGACATAAACAACCAATGACCTTTTGCTGTACCTATGTGTGCTGCACAATGCAGCACACATGGAAACAGCAAAAACAAGAAGAAATAAAGCATTTCTCCTTGATTAGCCTGTTTAATACCATGATTTCCCTAACCTTAATTTTGGCATTGACTCCCATTTATACTGCCCTTGTAAATAGGGGGCATTGTGAAAGAAAAAGGGTTTTGATGTGGAACGCCCCCTACAAAACCCATTGCCATCTCCTTCCACACAAGTACAGCGCGAAAGGGTGCCTCATATATAAGGTAGTGTCATTCCATGCCTCAATGTAATGTAGTAAATAAGTCTCAGCACCGCTTCACAGAAGTGGTTGAGCGCTGTGTCAATCCAAGAAGACTAACACTGCGTTATGTTACAGCTTTGTATATATGACCCTAGGCACATAATACAAGTGTGCCTCCTTTACAATGTTTTACCAATTCACATCAAGTGGGTTAACACTGCCTTGAAATATTGTGCTTTACCTCAGTAAACCAAATGTTGATGATGGTCCTGTTGCAATAGTGCCTTTATGTGTGCAGCTGAATGAAGCACACATAACCACATCTAAAACTGTTAGAGAGACCTTTTTAAAGCAGACTAACCAAGCTGCCCACATCAAAAGCTGCACTGCTCTTGCAAGCACCTTGTGTCAATGATGTGCAGAGTCCATGTTGTCAAAAATTAACATACTGTAGGGTCAAGATGCTGTTTGCCTTTGAGGAAAAGGGGTATGCATTTCAAAGTATAGTGTAAGGCCTCAGCATCGTAGGAATGTGTACACTAAAATCACAACATGCCTGTTCTGTTTGCAATACTCCTAGAACCAATCATTCCCTGTTGCATGCATAGTAAGTGAAGTTTGAGAACGGGCCTCATTCACAATGTAGCAAGAATGCATGTCATTTAGCTACACATTGCCCTGAAATTATTCCTCAAAATACAGTCCTCCACATTAAGGTATCTTCTTATGTTGTTCAGTTAGCAGTATGACATTGTCATCGTGGTCCTGGATTTGGAGGTCCTATACACATTGACTTGCATGGAAACTGGTCCATTGGTAAACTTAAGAGAGGTAGTAAAAAAATGCATAGCTATTGATGTCTGTAAACATCCTTCCAGTAACAAATGCATACAATTACCCAGAGCACAACAGTATGTATCATCTATGTGTTTATCCCTGTGAGGTCCAACAAATGTCTGCAGTGCAACAATGCACCAGTCTTAGAAGCCTTCCTCAAATTCCTACGTCCTACTGCTTTCAATATTTTACCGTTGCCACTGCACCAAAGTGTAAGGGCATCTGGATAGAGGGAATGATTGTCAACGAAGAAGAAGGTGTTCCTCCCTGCACATCAACATTCATTAATGGGATTGACCTGTGTCAATGCAAATTGCCCACCTTGAAACACAATTCGCAGAGTAGGGGAATTAAAGCACATCTACTTGTCATCTCAATGCGGACATCACTGTATCCCTGATGCCAACATCAATTTGGGGTGTAGTCTAATCTCCACTTCAAAACCTAGTGACTAACACCCATTCGCAAACTTTACTGAGTAAGTATGACTTATCCACAATGCATTGTCAATAATGTGAATCCACCAGCACCATAGTAAGGTTTGAACAGATGATGTAGCAGGTGCAGCAGGGGCCTATAAATATGCCCCTCACTGTTGGCATACAGGGAAACTGTCCAAATCTATGAACAACCTGAATATAACATTAAGGATGTTGTGCATTGTTTAACAAAACTGTGGTTAATAGGTGTACCATGTAAGAATAGAGAATGGAAAGTGTCATGCACTCCAATTGTCAACTGCTAAAATGCTTGCCTAAAGTAGACATACACATACAACCTGCACTTTACATTGCAAAGGAAGAAAAATCACCTCCAGGTCAGCAGCTTGTCCCACTCTTCAATGATGAAGATGAAGAAGAGCTCAAATGTATTTACCAGGACACTCTCCAAGAGCTGCTCCAATCCATAGGTAGCCCATCTCCAGAAGCAGGGCCATCCAGCAGTGTTGTGGCCTCTCCACCTGCCACGCGAAATATACAGCTGGCACCACCTTGCACCATAGCTGTCAACCTTAACCTGAAGATCCACTGTTACATTTTCAATATAGTGTGGTAGGAGTCCAGTGTGAGATGGCTGAGTAGGTGTGGGTGGGGTTGGAGAGCCTGGCTCCGACACTGGATGGGATTTGTGGGTACCTCAGTCCCATTAGGGACCACCCAAAAGCCATCACAGGAACCCATAGCCCGCTCCATGTCCTCCAGCATTCCATGGATTACATCGCTGGTGTCCTTACTCAGAGACAACAACAAGTGTCCTTTCGAAGTGGCACCAGCAATGTTGCCAAATGGACACACACACACTGGATGCCATATCTGCCTACCACTGAGACGTTGCTGGAGTCCTCCAAGCTCTGCAGCTCATCACTGCAGTGATGCCTCATTTGTTGGCAGAGATGTATGCTGCTGCATCTTCCGGATCCACCTCTGCAGCCCCTGATGTGCCTGGGCCTCCCAGTGCTGCCGCCAATCCACCATAACCCTCACGGGAGGCACATGACACATCAGAGGAGGAAGATGTGGATGATACAACATCCTGAAGGAGGAGGCAGCAATAGCATTCATCTGTGTCAAAATGGCTAGTTTCTGCTTGGCCTTGTGACAGGGCATGTGTGAATTAGCCAATGCCTCAGATCTCCAAGACAGCATTGTTGCTGCAACTTAACTTTTCCCTATGTTCAGGGTGGGGATAGGGACTTGGAACAAGACTCAAGTCAGCGTCAAGCCACATGAAGTGGCTCAACATTGCCTTGCAAACCAGGCATACTTTGAACCTATACTTGTTGTCAATAGGATGGACAATGGTTGTTGTGATGGGTGTCATGCCATGACACATGTAAAGATGGATACCTCAACATATTTACGAGGATGATGAAGCAATCTTGCTGTAAGAAGAGGAATGGCGTATGATTGAGAATGTTGAAATATGTGCCTGTGTTAAATTATTGCGCAGTTGGGGAGGAAGGCACATCACACACCCATTTCCCGACACTTGTATGCTAAGTGTAGCGTAATGTTGGCCCTCATGTACTAGACAGCGTTAATACACGTAAAGTGGCTTAACGCTGCCTTGTAAAAAGATTGAGCCCTTATCGCCAGCACAACTTCGTGTGAAGTGAAGCTGGGGTGGGGACAAGGGCTAGTAAATATACCAAACCAACATACCTACATCATGGAACAAATGCTGTGTGAGCCTAATGCCTCCATTTTATTATGTGTCTTTCTAATCACTAATTTTCTGTAAGATGAAAACTTATTCATGAGACCATCCCAATGCAAAGTCAAAACTTACTTTTTCTAGCCTACCAATCATGCATGTTTGTAAATTACATTCAAACATCAGCATGACAGTAGCCTGTCCCTTGAAGATGTCGTTATTCCATTCTTATATATTCACCAGAAATGTGTGCGTAATGAATCTGTTGTAACCAACTTACCAGTTCATTGAATCACATTAAACATCAGTTACACCACAAATCACTAACCACTAGAAATGTATTACATAAAAATATACTAACTAACCTAAACCTAATACTAATAACCTATCCTAACTTACACTAATCTAACTTATCCTAATTGATATGTACACTAAACTAACTACGTTACTGAATACTATACACATAACAGCATATATTAAACATCAACCCACCTCCCCCTTGAAGCACATCTGTAGATGGGACAAAGACAGCTTAACCTAGCTATGAACTAACTAAACATACTTACTAAATAAGTATATATTGTTTTTTTAATTGTTTTTATTGAACAGGTCAAAAAGACATCAACCCCCTCCACTCAAAGGAAAAGGAAACTTAACCCAAAACACTATGTAAAATGCATGAAAATCCTAAAACCTAATCTACACCTAACAACAACCTATAACTACTCTAAAACTACTCCTACAACTACCTAATAAACTACAGTACAATTAAATGTAAAATATGCTTAAGGGAAAAGGGGGACTTTACAGGGGGAAGGGGTGACATATTTAGGGACTCAGAAGGGGAGCCCCAGGGCAACCCTTAATGTCCTAGAGGTGTGACTTGATCTCATCAATGTCCTGTTCAATATGTGCCACACGCACATAGAGGTTTAAAAGTCACTCACAGTCCCTGTGAGTGAAGCTGGTATTCAGTCTCTGGTGCGCAGTTGTCAGGGATTATGTGCCTTGTTGAGTAGGGTGCACCTGAGTGCTGAGATGAGGTGGTTGCAGTAGGTTGAGCTGGTGTGGATATTGAAGGAGTAACAGATGACTGTGAATGTGGATTCAAGCTATCCAGGCTGATGAAGGGTGTTACCCAGAAACCGGTCCAAGGATGCTTGTTTCTGGTGAATTGATTGACTATTCTTTGCCTATGTATTGTATTAGTGTCTCCACGAAATGTATATTAATGTTTTTAACTTATTGGTTATCCCAAAAAGTTTTTAACAAAGAACTTTTACACCTTCTTATTTGCTTATTAATACTGTGGTTTATCGTTGTATACCTGTTCTTATGGATTTGTAAGTGCTTTGTAATTTCTGATTACTTGTATATTTAATCGTTTTTTAATATGTTTGTATGTCTTGCTTTTATGAGTAATTACTCGAATAAAGCACTTTTGAATTGAATTGTTTCTGGTTCAGGGAAGACCAGTATTTGCAGATTGAGATGGTGTGTTCCCATGAGGCACAGGGTCAAGACTGATTTGCATATAGCTGGGTACTGAACTGAGGTGGCGAAGTGAGCTAAAGGGGAGCCGCATCGCAGGACAAATGCTGCATCTGCCAGGGGACTGCAAGTCCCAGTAGACTTTGCCAGAAGCCTAACGCGCTACAGCTGAGTGCCCACGCCCACGGGGGAGACTACAAAGCAACTCGCGGCACCAGCTTTGCGGGAGCCGCATCGCAGGACAAACGCTGCATCTGCCAGGGGACTGCAAGCCCAGTTAAATAGATCTAACACAACATCATGGCAAAATCCAACTAACCTTGAAAGTTCGCTAAAGGAAATGCTTGAAAGAGTTCTAACTGACACCATTGAAACAACACTGATTAAGATTTCCAACGATATCGTGGAAACTCTAAAAGACTGTGTCTCTGGTATATTGAGTAGATGTGAAAGAATGAATTCATTGCTACTAAAAAAGGTAACTGAACACTTAGCCTTAGATCCACAGCAGCATCTGAACCAACAAGGCCAACCTATGGAAGAGATAAATAGTGCCCCAACTATGCCTGTTTTGACATCTTTACCACATACTCTCACTGTGGATTCTACAATCAAAACTATAACGACTGACAATGTGCCATCCATTTTTCAGAATATCCCTAAACCCAAGCCTAACAATAGATCTAATCCCTTTGTAGAGGGCCATCCCAATAGAAGCACCCAAGGTTCGACTATTGGACAACGCTTTAAACCAAAGGTTAACTTACCCCCAGAGGCAACCCCTTTTGTGGCAGTACTGGTCAACGTCCCGATACTCAAATCAGATGAGCTAGAAACCCAGTCAACCCTTATGGAAAATGTAAAGAACTGGTGTGATACAAACTGCTCGGGCCCAAGGGACATCTCAGCATCTATAAGCCTGGCAAGAAGAGTAACTTGGTTGGGACCCACAAGTAAATGTTTTTCTGATGACTGCGTTATAGTAAATTTTAACAAACCTTATGTTTGTTCTAGGCTATTTTGGGATGCAACAAACATCGCTCTGGGACAAATCCGTGCAGTACCACTGGTTTTTTTTTATCTTCGCCCAGTACAACAACCCTCCTTGTTGACTACAAACACCAGATCATATACCCCTCGACATAATGCCCGTTTAGCTAACTGGGCTACACAGCCACCTAGTTTTCAATCGAGCCACTATAACAAGTGCACAGTAGATACCACTCCTAACTTGGAATTGGGAAACAGATGTGCTGCCTTATCAGACCTTGATGATAACAACTGACTGTCCCTTCAAGAGGGGGAGGAGGATCAGCTCTGCGAAATCGCAGTAGCCAGGAATCTGAAATTAATGACCTGGAACATTTCTGGTCTCCGAACCAAAAGGGATGATTTACTATGGCTGGAATTTATAAAACAACATGACGTGGTTGCTTTGCAGGAAACTTGGGATACTGAATGTAACTTTTGGGTAGAGGGTTATGTATCCCATTTTTTACCAGCCCAAGAGTCACATAGAGGGAGAAACAAGGGAGGACTAGGGTTCCTAATTTCAGTGAGTCATACGGGGGTGATGAAAATTTTAAATGTAAATTCCCCAAATTGCTTAGTTTTAGAGGTTCTTATGAACACGGGGGAAAAAATTCTTTATGTTAATTTTTACAATGCTATAGAAGGCACACAAGGCAGTGATAATATTCATATGCTGACTGTTTTTTTAAATGAGTACAAAATGAGTCAAACTACTTTTGTTCACTACATACTCTTGGGTGATTTTAATACACACCTATGCGAATTGAATTGTCAATATGGAGTTTGTCTGGAAGATGACTATTTGACCCACTCGCACTTTGAACACTCAGATAAAGGGGGCGCTTTAGAAGAATTGCTGATTGATATAGATGTATCTGAACCTGAATTTGTAAACCCCAAAGATAGAGTTGCAACATATAGCGCTAGGGGTAGTAACACAATAATAGATTTTATATTTGTGTCTCCCAGCATGCTTAAAAATGTCATCTCCTACAATGCCTCTCAGTCGACATTTAGTGACCATAATCCAGTAATTATGGAATTAAACAACAGTAATCCAACCATCATAAATACTGGAACGCAACTCATGTACCCCACAAAAATTTGGGCGCATGACCAGGGTAGACGGGTTAAATGGCACAAGATTATCCCGGATGACTTTTTTAATGAATTGTGTGACAAAGTGGGAACAGAAATAAACATTTGTAGAAACCCATTGACCGTTACAGGGAATGTTATAAATGCCTTTGAATCAATTTGTAAAAATGTAGCACAGTCACTCATGTGTAAACCTAACCACAAGCCCCGCAAAGTGCACGGGTGGTTCAATGTTGAGTGCTCAAAGTACACCACGTGACCCTGTTGAAGTGATTAGACTGAGGAAGGAGTATAAAATAACGGTTGAGGCACGCAAGAAAGAAATCAAAGCTGAGGCCTGGGAATCATTATATGACAGATTAACCCTGAGGGACAGTGCCAAGTTTTGGTCCATAGTGAATACACCACTATTTAATGGAAGAGAAAATGAGGTGTTGGAGGTCAATATTACCGAGAAACAATGGCTGGACCATTATGAGACTATCTATGGCAGCAAGATCGTCACTAATCCCTTCACCCCTATAGAACTTACCACCAGAGAATCTCCGCTAAGAATCTCGGTGAAGGAAGTGCAAAAAGCCATAGAAAATACTGCGGGAGGCAAGGCACCCGGCCCGGACGGGGTACCCGCAGATATGTACAAGGCACACTCCCACGTTTGGTATATAGTCCTTGCAAATGTTTTTAATCTAGCATGTATGGACAAGTCTAACATACCCGCGTCCTGGGCACACTCCATCATAATTCCCATTTTCAAAAAAGGTCAAAGGGGGGACCCAAGGTGTTATAGACCGATATCTTTGATCGATTCATCGTTCAAGATATTAGGTAAAGTTATCCTAGATAAAATTAATAAGTGGGAAAAGGAAAACGATATTTTGTGTAACACCCAATATGGATTTAGAAGTGGGAGAGGTACGGAGGACCAGTGCCTAAATCTACATATGACTATCAGTAAATATACTGTTGCCACCAGGGGGTCAATCCATCTGGCTTTTATGGACTTGTCCACAGCCTTCGACTTAGTAAATAGGTCGAGGCTGTGGACAATGCTCCTGGAGCTGGGCATGGACCGGGCTATTGTAAATTTCTTAGCATACCTGCACAGGGATCTGACTGCATCAGTGCGTATAACAATGGATGGGAAATGCACTACAGGGTTTAGATCAGCCAGAGGTGTACGGCAGGGGTGCATCCTGGCCACCATGCTGTTCTCCTTGTATATCAATTCGCTGAATAAAATCTTATCTATTGCTACACCAGATATACCCAATATGGGAGGGACCCCATTGCCCGTACTGATGTATGCCGATGATACTGTCCTTATAGCTAGAACCCCAAATGGCCTTCAGCGGCTCCTCGATTCTTTTGGGGCTTTCCTGCAGAAACTAGACCTGGCTGTGAACATGGAAAAGTCACATGTTATGTCACTGGGGAAAGGAAAGAAAATGACAAAAACTCTGCGATGTAATGGTGTGGAGTTGTCGAAAGTTAAAATATTCACCTATTTAGGAGTAATATTCGATGACATGGGCACCTGGACTCCCCAGATCACAAATAAAGCGATGGCTGTGCGCAGATCGTCAGCGGCCATACTGAGTTTCGCAAAAAGACTGGGAGGTAAACCCATAGAAGCCATATTGACTTTGTATAGAGCCAAAACTTTGGCTCTAGCAAGATATGGCGCTGGGTTATGGGGTTATAAAGATCCTACCCCAATTCAGAAAGAAGAAAACAAATTCCTGCGTTCCCTAATGGGTTTACCACACTCTACCCCTTCTTTCGCAATACATACAGAATTGGGGATGGGCTATGCTGAGGATACTCTTAAAATGGCCCCATTACTTCTCTGGGTCAAAATATGGCTGAATCCTAGTTTGACATTAAACCACAAAATCATTACCGACTGCATGAGGCGAGATAGAGCCAAAGATATAAAATGGTTGACACATATTAAAACCATCGCTATAGAACTGGGTCGCCCAGAACTCTACTTTAATCCTGAAAGCCTGTGTAAAGATGATATTACTTGGTTAAAAGTACATTTCATGAACTACAGAATGATCCATCGCGAATCCCAGGAAATAGAGAAACCAACTGTAAGGGCACATTATTCACTAATTGCAACCATAACTATACAGCCTTATTTGACTATTGTGAACAGACCATATCATCGATGGCTTCTGACGAAGTTTCGTTTTAACCAAATGCATTTTTTATTGGGTGAATATATGAAATGGTGCACTCCAAATGAAAATGTCCCATGTAAATGTGATAACTTTACTGATCAAGACCTGATACATTTTGTTTTTTTCTGCCCTTTTTTTGTTGGGGGCAGAAAAAAATATATCATACCTCTTTTGAGGGACAAGGAATTCAAGCAGGTGAAGCCCGCATTGATGTTTTTACAACTTATGATGTCCCCTATTGTGATGTTTGGGGTTGCAAATTTCTTGGTAACAGCTATGAGAGCTAAACGGAACAGACTACTGAGAACCCCATTGCCAGAATGTATACAGGACTAGTCTAATTATATTGTGACAAGAGTCGCCCTTTCTAAGGGTGAATTTTTTATGGGATCAAGTAACCCGGTAAATGTAATCTTATATAAACCCTCATTAATATGTTAGATTCAGGGTATATGAAGTCTCTAAATGTTTTTCAACTGTTGTCCACTTTTTTCACCCAATTCCTTTTAATCTTTTCACCCAACTGTTTTTTATTGTTCTAATACGTGCTTATAATTTCTATTAATTATTCAAATCTTAAAATAGAATTGTATTATTGATTTATGTACAGATGTGTATATTTGTATATTTTTATGTAGTATACTTTTATGATTTTAAGTTAATCGAATAAAGTATTTTTGACTGACTGACTGACTGCAAGTCCCAGTAGACTTTGCCAGCAGCCTAACATGCTACAGCTGAGTGCCCACGCCCACGCCCACGGGGGAGACTACAAAGCCCCTTGCGGCTCCCTGACTGGGCTCGGCCCCCACTCTAAATACGCCATCACCTCAAGGTCAGTCTCCTAATAATTTATTGTCTGTTCCTGCTGAAAGATTGCTACTAATTAGGAAGCTTGCTCTGGCTTTATAATCCATCTGAAGATGAATAAGAGAGAGGGAAAGGGGAGAAACGTGCCATCCAGCGGGAGTGTGGCCGGGCCAATGGACCAATTTTTAATCAGAGCTAGTTCTGTCCTCGCACATGAGATAGCGTTGACTGAGCGCCGCTTATCTCTTGTTTCCCTCCAGTCTAAGCGATCATCTCTGGGTGGCCTGATCGCTGCCCGCACTCTGGACCGTAGTCCGGCTATAGCTACTGACTCTACTGACAAGGCAAGAGATAACGCACAGCCTCTAAACAGGCCACTGGATGCATCACCTTTATTGGAAGCTCGTATCACATCTTCACCCGTTGAGTCTGTGCAAGGATGTTTAGCAAGTAGCCCACTTCCACGCATCTCCACGAGGTCTGCGCCTCAATCTTGAAACAAAACCCCTGGTTTATTTCAAGACCCTCCATCCAAGAGGAAGTGGGAAGGGGGTCCTCAGAGTCAGAAATCCGCAAAAATTCAAAGGACAAATAAAAATGGAGGTGCTACATCTCTAATGCCAACAATTATAGTAGAACAACACCCCGCCACTGCCGGAGTCTTGAACATTTGCCCAGCAGGTGATTCTTCTTCTGAAGTCAATGAGGCCCTGTGGAACAAACTGGGAAATTTAATTTCAACATCTTTAACTCCTATTATACACAGACTGACTAAGATTGAGGAAAGATTAACTAGTTTTGAAAAGAAAGTTATGTCTAATTTCTAAAACTAAGCAGCCACATGCGCCCACATCTAATGAGTTGAGTCATACTTTTCCTTCTAATTCTAAACCCCCTAAACCTCCAGTAAACAGGCCATTACTACTACCTTCTAGGAAAAATGCTATGGCAGCTACCAATTCTGATGCTGGTATAGCTGCGTTGAGTGGAAATACAGCTGAGCCAGGGAATTTGTTCCACGAATTTGCTCAGTCAATCTTAAGCACTCCAGGGGAGGAAAGACAGTGAACAGCATCAGTAGGTGATAATATGCAACCAGCTATTACCCGTGCTACAGTAAATCAGGCCAGCCTTGTACCACGGTCATATGGCCAAGAACGTCCTTTGATGTATGGGAGCTTGGAACATAGTTTGACCTTAGAAGGATCCTGAGCTCTACACCTTACTCCAGCAGCCACCCCTTTGGTAGTGGTCCTGAGGAACGTCCCAGTTTTGTGGGATGGGCAGACCGAATCGACTGAACAACTATTGGCCAAAACCATGCACTGGCTAAATACTCAATTGAAGGGTGTTGGGGTTTGGGACGGGGATTTATGTAACCAGATGATTATGGCCAGACGTTCTGCATGGATAGGCCACTTCCAGCGAGGAAGGGAGGGGCGATTGTGTAGTTGCCAACTTCAACCACAAACACGTTGTCAGATTTCTGTTGGATCACCTGGGTAGTAGCAACCCATGGTATCATTCAGAGAAAATTTCTGTCCTGCCGCTAGGGTTTTTTTTATAGACCCCGCCACTCCTATTGGAATGGGATGGGGTATCTCTTGTGCAGTAAGATATCCATGGGCTCCTCCTAGAATCACACATAGATCCCCTGTTCCCTCTGTCTGATCTAGATGCTTGCAACTAACTACAATAAGTATCCCAGCTTCAGGTAGAGAACACCGTTACTCAGCTTGCTTTTTCTCCCGTGAATGAAACGAGATCACAGATACAATCAGTAGACCAACCTGAGGCAGAGAATTTCGTTACTCAACTTGCTTTTTCTCCTGTGATTGACACGAGACTACAGATAGCAAACCCAAGTCCCCCAGAGAGTATAGAGAAGCCAATACCTATAGCTATGGGAGGTACTATGGCTTCTTCCCTACTAAGTCTAATATCCTGGAATATTGCTGGTCTTCCATCGAGGACTAAGTCTTCTGATTGGTCATGCTTCATAGAAAACCATGACATTATTGCCTTTCAAGAGACTTGGTCACAGAGTACGATCTTTCGCCCTGGCTATTTGGCCTTTGGCAAACCAGCAAGCGCAGGACATAAAGGGAGACCCTGGGGGGGGACTGATTATTTGGGTTAGACAGCAGGCTGGTTATCAGGTGGAAGAACTAATGATTGATAAACCTGACATCTTGGCTATCAAAGTTCGTTTTGAATATGAGCTAAACCACATATTGATTAATGTCTATGCAAGAGGGTTAGTGGGAAGGAAAGCTTCACCAACCATTTCTAGATTGGATTATTTTATCGAACTAATTAAAGGGGCAAATCACCGGGTAATCGCCGGTGATTTCAATTGTACATTTGAGCCTCTAGGTCTTGAAGATGGCATTTTTACCAGTGATGAGGACGCGACCTGGGGTATACCACATCTAACGCTGCCCCCAATTAACACATGGACAGAGGCAGTGCTCCAGTTAAAAAGCTTATCTCTAGAGAGGGGCCGCAGGGCTGCCAATGGAAGGTCGAAATCGGATAGCGAAGGTACCCACATTTTTGACAATGGGACAAGAAGCAGTAGGATTGACTACTTCTTCATTATTCTAGAACTATGGTCAAGGTTTGGGGACATGAAGGTCCAACGCAGAACAAAGAGTGACCACGATCCATTAATATTTACTCTAGAGGTTATGGGCCAACTCATGGTGAGGGCAGGAACTGAAATAGTGATGGCAGATGTAGTTATGTCCCAAGACTGTCGTCGACTAAAATGGGCAGTTGTCTCAGAAGATGAGGGCACTTTGGATATGATAAAGTTAACTCTTGAAGACACGCTAATAGCTCACTCTCATCTAGACATGCATGAGGCCTCTTCTCCTGCCCTTACAAAGGCTCATGAGGACCTTTTTTGCTAAGCTGAAAACTTTTTTTATAAAATAAAAATAAAAGACACTCCAGGCAGGCTATCCAAAAATCAGCAAAATGGTATGACGGGGAATGCAAGTCTGCATTCAGGCACCTCTCTCAAGCTATCAGGTTGGGAGTGCCACAGGAGGTTAGGAAAGCAAGGTCAGAATATAAGAAAACTCAACTTAGGGCAAAGAAGTCCTTTGATGAAAATAGATGGAAGGACTTGCTACATGCAAGCAATGGTAACAATTGGTGGCAATTCTGGCAAACAGTTAAATGGGGTAGTGGAGACATATGGCCGGTACCAGTTAATAACGTTCCACTGGAAGAATGGGTCTTGCACTATCAGACCTAATTTGCATCCACTACAGGTAGCCCCAGACAATACCCACAACTAACTTCTGATACTGTCCTAATCTTTGATATAGGGGAGATCGGAAGAGCTTTGGATGGTGTTGCAGTAGGCAGGGCCCCGGGTCCGGATAGTATTCCGGCCGACATATTTAAATCGGATAGGCAGAATTGGCTTAAATAAATTCAAATTACAGCTAATGGCCTCACAAGAGGTGCCCCCTAACCAGAATCCTGGCGCGGGGAAGAGATTATTCCAATTTACAAAAAAGGGGACCGCGCCAGTCCAAGTAACTATAGGCCTATAAGCCTTATAGAGACTTTACAAAAGGTTCTGGCCAGACTCGTGCTAAGCAAGGTACACACATGGATAGATGACCAGAAAATTCTATCCACTTTCCAAGCGGGCTTCCGTCCTCATGTCAGCACTATGGATCAAGTTTTTAGATTCATGATGATACATTGGAATACTGTGATCTTAGCTGGGGGGACCTTGTATGCTGCATTCATAGATCTAAAATCAGCATTCGATCTTGTGCCCCTGTTATAAGCTGTGGGCCACACTTAAGGCTGAAGGGATGCCCCCTGAGATTTTATGTTTCATTATTAAACTTCATGAGTCTAATTATGCCTAGGTATGGTGGGGACAACCGGGGGAGGTAACAGGCCGGTTCCCCATGAACAGGGGAGTAAGTCAGGGGTGCGTTCTGGCCCCTACCCTTTTTTCATTGTTCATAAATAATGTTATCTCATATTATACTGGGTTCCCAACTGACGCCTTCACTCTTGCTGGTACGAGGGTGCCACTGCTAATGTTTGCAGACGACACCTTAATTTTGTCTAAAACACAATCTGGTCTGCAACGTGCCCTCGACAGATCCACTCTTTATTGCAACGACCATGAGCTTGTAGTAAATGTTGACAAGACCAAATTCATGGTGTTGCATAAACATAAAATAGTGAAAGGCAGAGTAGAAACGAATAATGCATCTTTGGAGCAAACTGATAGCTTTGCGTATCTGGGCTAGAGGAGGAACTGGAAGCCTCAGATAGATTTACTAGTCCTTATGTACAACCAATTAGCAGGGTCCCTTTTTTAAAGAGCACGGGCTATCTTACATTAAACCAGTAGGGCCGGCACTAACAATTTATAAAGGGAAAATCAGGGCTTCAATAATGTATGGTGCAAAACTCTGGGGTTTTGATAACCTAGGTCCCCTAGTCCTTGCCAGAACAAGTTTCTGAGTTCATTGACTGGTCTCCCTCAATCGTCCCCTCTCAAACCCCTGCTTTTAGATCTAGGGTGCCCATCATTTGAAGAGGCAGCGTGCTTTAGACCCTTGGCGTATTGGAGATGGTTATGGACAACCCTGAAGTTAGCACCTTATGCTAAAGCAGTAAAATATATCAGAGAAGCCGATTTGTCCTCTAAAATTGATTGGTTACAAAAGATTAAGAGCACACTATCTGACATGGGGCTCAGCCTCTTGTGGGAGGACCCAGAAGGGAATTTGTTTCGCGCAAAAATGATTTTTAAGCTCTATATAGGGATATGATCTCTCATAAGTCCATGTCATTGGTGAGTAATGCCTCCCTGACAGGCCTCTTTTTAGAACATAAGTATGAATATAGGCCGGAGGCCTACTGGGATTTTATCACTAGACCTGGCGACAGGAAATTGTATCACCAATTTAGAGTGGGTACCCTCCCTTTAAACTCTTTTACGGCAAAGTGGCACGCTGGCCAAGATACAAAATGCCCTATGTGCCTATCTAGGGAAGAGTCTATATCACATGTATTATTTGTATGCCCAGCCTACAAGGACCCTCAAGTAAATGGCTAATGCCGATCTGTTTAAATATTGACACAAGATCATGCCAAACAGCACTGCGCATCTTGAAAACAGATATATGGGAAGACATAGTTATAGCAGTGGCAAAATACTTGAGCTTGTCATGGGCGCTCAGAAGGAATAGGTTGGATGCTATTGCAGGCTCTGTTTAGCAATAACTAATTTGTATATTGGTGTGATGTGCTCCTTCCTTTTTATATCCATGTGTAAATTGTTTTTCATACATATGTATTGTTTTAAAAACCTAATAATCTGGTGCTATGGATATAAATGTATTCACTTTTTTTCCTTTTTAACTACAAACAAATGTTATCGCTCAGAATTGTTGTCATAGTGCAGAATCCTTATAAGGAATATTTATGAAACCTTTGTCACCATGACTACTGTTCTTTTAAAATTGTGTTGTGCCTTTTTTTTATGATACTGTATGTATTTTATATGTGTCTTTTATGATTGAAAAATTATCGAATAAAGACTAATTTGATGAGCTAAAAAATGATGATGGATTCAACCGAGATCTGCGACTGGGGGTGAGTGTCTGAAAAGATTCAGCACTATGTCCATCATCTCCTTGTATTTGCTTTGTTCGCCCTAAGTTGGCAGGGTATGCCCAGACGTGGGAACCTTGTTCTCCTTTCCACTGGATTCAAGCTAGCCTGGCTGATGAAGGGTGTTACCCAGAAACTGATCACAGGATGCTTGTTTCTGATTCAGGGAAGACCTGGCTTGGTAGTTTGGGCTGGTCTGTATCCATGAGGCACAGGGTCAAGACTGATTTGCATATAGTTGGGTCTGTACTAAGTGGCCAATTGAGCTAATGAATGATGATGGATTCAACCCAGATCTGTGACTGGGGGTAAGTGTCTAAAATGTTTCAGCACTCCATCCATCATCTCCACCATATTGCACACCTCAAGGGCCTGGCATGGGATCAGTGTGCCTCTGTTGATTTGATGAGGCAGGCAGGCCACCACACTTTTGCCCACTTTTCTGGATTCTGAAATGGACTTCCATCGTCCTGATGCCCTCTCCTCCCGGTACCTACTTGCCAATGCATTATATCCATGCCACCCAACTGATATGCATATAACATTCTTTCCGCAGAAGGAACTGCCTCACTTCATTAGGTAACCTGTTGTCTGTTAAAAACAAAAATATGACAAGGTGTAAGATTCAAGACAAATAACACCTTTCAGCATGTATCTCATAAACACAAATGTAGAAAAAATTGAAATATACACTCATCAAATGTTAGGTACATCTGACATGAGCTGACAAGTTTAATCTTAATGTAAATTCCTATCAGAACCTGATAGTGATACTGGCATGTCAATGTATGATCTGGAACATAGCAAGGGCAGAGTAGAGTAACAACAGAGGTAGATTAACAGAGTTCAATGAGACCGCGGGCAAAGACTTTGAATGAGTCTAAAAGGGGAAAGTCCACAAGGAGACAGCTTACAGGCCTATTGCAGATCCAGGCAATGACATTTACACAAAGACAGCAGAGTGCACTGTTTGTAGTAGTGGCAGACCCCTCAGCACAACATTGCTACTCATGTAGAACAGTATGACAAATCAAATTTCATCAATTCACCACCAAGTTGGATGTGTCAACACAGCTACACATCCATGAGTCATGATGTATACATCTACTAGAAACATCTGAGTAAACGTAGGTCACAAATCTGATAATTGGATTCAACAGGGCATATTTTCATGGAAGTGTAGAAGTGCGTTGTTAGCCTGCTCAGAATCACGCTGTGCTATGCCACTATGGAAATGCAGGGCTGCAGCATTTCAAAATCATATTGTTGCAGCACTGCATTTCCACTAGTACGGGTGAAAAACTCTTCATGCTAGCGCCAATGCAGGCACCCTTGCACAATACCGCAAGGGTGTCTGAACTGAGCAGAAGATAGTTTATGTGATGGAAGCCTCAACTTCATGCACATGAACAATCAATGGCCTTTAGCTGTTTCCATGGGTGTCACGAAATGCAGCGCAATTCGGAACTGGATATATAATGAGAAAATGATCACTTCTCATTCCTGCACATATTTGAGAAAATATTTTCCATGGTCTTATCTATTACGCACTCCCCCATTATTATGCTGCCCTTGCATAAATGGTCCTGCGTACACAATAATGGGCTTTGCGGTGTAACACTGCCCAGCCCTTTCACCCTAAGTGTAGTATGAAAGGGTGTCTAATGTATAAGTTGGCTTTAAGCAATGTTAAGTGGCTTAATGCTAACTTGTGATTAAGGCTAAGCCAGCCTCACCAATACAATGATGTGCAAGGTAAGGTTTCAGGGGCAACAGGGGCCTTGAAATTTGCATCAGCATGGCAAAGGTTCATTAGTTCTGTAACAAGATGATACATTCGTTCAGGAACATATTTTGGTGACCTAACTATGTCTTACGGTTGTATTGACTCATTCAAACAAGTTGTGATTGTGGCTCATGCCACTCATCTAATTTTATCATGTACCTCAGCTTTTAGCTTGGGTATGAGACTGCCTCTTTGGAGTGATACTTGTCAATGACAACTGTTACTCCAATGAACTGTCCATCAGTTGCAGCCACCACAGGGCAGGGTGTACATAGATTCCGTGTCTGGTCATACCCATCAAGATCATCCTTCGAATATTTACTCTTCAGTATATACACTGTGAACCCCACATGCATTGGCTAGAGAGATATACACATTTTGCATTAATGCACTCACTTACCGTAACTTTACAAGATTCATGATACAACACAAATTGATGGCCCATTGTGTGGCAATTTCATATAGCAATGATCTTGCCATGAGTACCCAGAGCCACAGCTTCGAAAGAAATATGAAAATTAGTGACACAGTAGATACGATAGGAGCAAACATCATATAAAAAGGATTCTACATAGATAGTGAGCACCCTTTGAAAACACAGGGTATTGTCTATCCAATTATTTTTCCAATCTGCTCCAACATGTTGCGAATGCATTTCATCAACAAATGTGCCATTATCATTTATAACAGTGTCTACTTGCAATGGCTAGCGCCAAAGCTGACCCCCTTTCACAATTCTGTCAGAGAGCATAAATGTTTGGGATGCTGCCTAATATGCTCTATGACAGGGCAATACTATTAAATATGCCGTATAATTGCTAGTAAAGTGCAGGGATGGATCGAAGGAACTGAGGATGTGAAACCTACAGTCAAGAAGGCTAATCCTGTTCTCCATCAGTAACTCATGAAGATGTGCTTCAATCTCAACTTGATGCTGACTCATCACACTAGAGGCGATGTCCATGTGATGCACAGCCAGCCTGTATTCAACAAACAGGTACCTTATTAATTTTCTGTCATCACAAACAACTAAAATGTAAGAGCAAGGCATTCACCAGTGGCGTGTGGGTCCATGAAGGCATCAACATCTACCTGAGTGACAAATAAATAAAAAAATAATATTTAGTATTAGACATTACTTTTCACATGTCATGTACATGATTGAAGTCATCTAAATGAAAATGTAAAAACTGTAATTGTTATGTTTCTGTTCAAGTTGCATACATGAAAGGATGTGCTGTGCCTGTCTGACACACAATACATGACCATTGCAGCCTTATGGACTACAAGACAATCCTGCTAGTATACGTGATCATATTGTGACTACAACTTAAATGACACATTCACAATTGACTTTTTACCTCCACTACGTCATTTCACTTGACGTTGTGCAGTCAATATGGGTCTAGGACACTTGACGGGTTAAGATCCCACATGTGTACAAGACAGCTTTTCACCCTGAACTTTGTGTGAAGGGATTCTATGGGAATGTGCGTTGCAATGGGCAGTACACCATGACACCCACATCATTTTGCAATGCAGCAGTTTTAAAAGTGTGGCACACATATCATCCTGCACCTGCAATGGGGACAGTTGATAAATACTCTGAAACATGCACTACTGGGATAGACAAGGTATTCCATCAGCTTGTGTGTTTTTGTTTATGTGTGCTGTGTTGTGCAGCTCACATAGGCCCTTCCTGCATAATTTGAGTCCTCACAGACAAATGTCTTTGGCCACTATCTATGTATGCTGCATTGCGCAGCCCACATAGAAACGTGATACAGCTCGTACTAATAGTTTATGTGCCGGAGGGTACACATTCATGCACATGGTCAGTCATTCACATCAGTGCTGGTACACTTGCACTATGGTGTAAGTGTGGCTGTGTTGGAGCTATGTATCTTAGGTTTACCAAAAGGGAATAGCATCATCCTGTTGTGTATATGACATTGTGTCACTGACTACTGTTGTTAAACAAGACTACACACTGTGATATCAAACAACTTTTGTCATTTACTTACCGCCTTGCCCGCCAACAATGATCCCCAGGTGATCCAGTAGGTCTCCCTCACGCCTGACACATTCCTGCCATCGGTGCTTCCACGGGTGGGCATTCCTATCCACCCTAAAGATTTGCATCATGTGTTCGCGGATGTGCTCCTAACTCACCTTCCTGATGTTCACATCATAGCCCTGGAGAAACCGTCTCACACTCTTCACAATCCGTTGCAAAAAAAGTTCACAAGCCAGAGGAGGCCCCCAAATGCCCCCTCTGACATCCAGCCATCCCTACCCTGAACCAACATCTGAAAAACCCTACTAACCACACTAATAGGAAATAAAATCCAAGTTAATGCCCAAAAAACAGTAAAAGCTACAAATATACTCTCTAAGACAAACACCCGACAAGATGATCACAAAGCTGCAAAAAAACATGTAAGGACAAAGATGCAGGACTCAACATGGACAATAGGGACAGTAGACTAGACACAGAACCAATCTCTTACACACTGTAACATCCAAGCATAGATAGCGGTTGGGGACACATTAGGCATGAGTGTGTGTGTAAGTGATTGCCTCTTCTGCTAGAACTACGTCTCCCTTAAACCGGTGGGACTCATCACATGGCTTGTGACCATGAAGCATACATAAGCACCACCCATAGAATGCCCGGTGCTTGTCAATCACGTCTTTCTTTGGAAGCCTGACCTGTATTCTTTCATGTCGCGATGGAGTTTCCTCTCTTGTCCTTCACATGGAAGGAAATCCGCCCGGAAAGAGCCCGCATGCATTGTATGAACTGCAGTATTTCTCTGAGAGCGATATCGAATTGAACACAGGATATAGCATGCCTAGCAACACCATATGGCTATGTGTTGTGATCTGTGTGTGTAGGTGATTCTAGTCAATCTGATATGTCTTGATATCAGTAATCCACTTGTTTCACACTTTGATGCCTATCCATATCTAGTCCTGTGTGATAGAAAATGCATGCCTCTGTGGTAGTCATTATGGTTACCATTGGTTGTATGCGTGACTACATATGAGACTGTCCCATTGCTCATTGCTGTGATGTCTGTACCAGTATAATGGGCTTGAAACACAAATGAACTTTAATAACAGGTATTCACTACTTGTATTGAAGATTTATGATGCAGCATACAATGCGAAGGCTTGACTACAGAATCACATTTGACTATATGCTTAGCTGGATGCAAAGATGTGCACATGACGGACTGTGAAAAGGCACTCATGGGCATGATTTCAAGAGGTGGTGCAACGCATTGACCAAATCCATTGTCATGTTAGCGATGTATGTACAATAAGCCATTACATGGCATAAGGATCAGCTTGTGCCCGACACAATTGCTCATCAGTCTAGCGTGACAGTGATACACATCTTCAAACTAAAAGAGAAAATTATATGACGGCTGGAGAGGTAGCGGTCAAAATATTGCAAGTAAGCCCTCCGTCACTTTTCAAGCTCCGGAGGCTACAAGAGCTTACAAAGACACCTCTCATGAGGTATTACGAAATGTATACACCAGAATATGAAATGGAGCAGCCATGACCAAATTATGCAGAGGTCAACAAGCCACACAAACCATGAACACACATGATGTAGTGCTAGAGTCCCAGGTGAACAGGATATTATTGACGGAAAACAGCATTGCAGCACTTTACATTGCGCAGTCCTTGCAAAAGCATGGCGTCCAATGCCTGTAAGCACTGACAGTCCCCATGGACTTGAAACCACGCTGTGTGTTTGTATGAGACCCAGAGTGGTAGACCCAGGTATTGCAGAGTTACTGCAGACTGATGTTGCAGCCGGTGCCTGCATCATGCACGAGCCTGTTGTCCCTTGACACATCAGCAATATCGGCTACCTGGTGACAATGTATGGCATGTCAAATGTAGACATATTGCTGACATGAGAAGCCCGCATGGTGCATCTTGTAGCGCTGATCAGTTGAGGTGCTCATGATCAAGTACAAAGGGTACTCTGCATTACAAGAGAGGCGCCAACACTACACTGGGGTGACAGGGGAGACATCCAGTGTTGTGTTGCGCCTTTCAAAATTATCATGCCAGAGGAGGTTGTGCTGCCTGTTCGCTGTGGAGGATGAGGCCCCTGACCTGCTTATATCTTGTGTGGCAGGAGACCTGTGACTAGGTAACTTAGAGGGGCCAGTTGCATCTCCTGCATCTGGAGGTTCCCCTGCATACTCGGAGTACACTGCTATACCCAGGCTTGTGAAATCCAGACTGACAGAAGATTCAACTGGCTGAGTCACTGATTTGGGGAGAGCAGGGTGGGTTAAGGGCTGGTGTCGATATCCAGGTTAGGAGATGGTTGGGGGAGCGGAGGAGACCCAGGGGTGGTATCTGGCTGAAAGCCGTAAGCACACTTCTTGTACCACCCAGATTTCCATGAGCACTGTGGAACATGTAATCTGCTTGCCAAGTTGCCATTCAGGAGGCAACCGGGTGGTGCAGGCTATCCTTGTCCTATGTTATTGAGCTCTTGGGTGTATGGTGGCTTTCCCTTGGTGCTATCCGGATGGAGATTTCTGTCTAGCATACACCTGACTGGAGGAGAGGGCTGGTTGGCCACACTGGCCTGCAACACATGCCATACATGGTGACTGTACATCTAGCACAACTATGTGTGTTCAAGACTATTTTGTTCATTCCTTGAGAGATACGACTGTATTTGACATGGTCATTTCATTTTAGGTGCATGGTCGTATTTGCGTTCAACTGTGCATGCAGATGTAGGGATATTTGTCATGGTGGAGTTGTGATTAATTCCTAGATTACAAACATCATGCAATTGGCATTTAGTGGCAAGCCAGAGAGAGGTGATGCAACTTCTTGGTGTTTTTTGCGGTCTGTCTTACCCAGTACAATGACCATTCCTAATGTAACTGGTTGTATGTTACTTGCATGCTTTGGCTGTACTTTTTGGTTACCCTGTTGAACTTCATTCATGTGTATGTCAGTTGGGTAACCAACACTTGCTGACACTGGCTTTCAGAGCCGGGGCAGGAGACTACAGATCCCAGGCTCCAATGCTCTACCGCCTGCATTCTTCACACCAGGAGGTGCATTAAAATAGATTAGGGCTGGGCAGTAAATTCCGTTCCGCTCACGGAATTTGGGGAATTTGGGTAATTTTGCATTCCGCGGAGAATGCAAAATTGCCCAAAATTCTGCGTTCCGCGATTTCGCGAATTGTTTTGCTTGTTCGCGTTCTCAAATGCGTGTTCACGAGATATTTCCCCCCGAGCATGCAAACAGCAATTGCATCGCGAACAAGCAATTCCGCGTGTTCGTGGAGATTTTTTACCGTTTCACGGAGGTTTGCGTGACGCTATTACGCAAATTCCACCCACCCCTAAGGCAGATGTGAGGCCCTGCTGCGCGGGACCCAACACTTGCTGACACTTACTTTCAGAGCCGGGGGAGGATACTATAGCCCCCAGGCTCCAACACTCTACCGCCCACATTCTTCGCACCAGGAGGCGCATTCAAGCAGAAGCGAGACACCGCTGTGCGGGACCCAACACTTGCTGACACTTGCTTTCAGAGCCGGGGCAGGAGACTACAGCCCCCAGGCTCCAACGCTCTACAGCCCGCATTCTTCACACTAGGAGTTCATTAAAGTAGACGTGAGGCCCTGCTGCGCGGGACCCAACACTTTCTGACACTTACTTTCAGAGCTGGGGGAGGAGATATAGCCCCCAAGCTCCAACACTTTACCCCCCACATTCTTCGCACCAGGAGGTGCATTAAAGCAGACGCAAGACTCCGCTGCGTGGGACACATGCAGTGCACGACCGGGCCAATGGCGGGCCCATCCGTGCCCATCATAGCCCGGAAGAGGCTGGGTTGGGCCACTGCCATTACATATTACTCTAACAGCTCCTGTCTTGACATTTACAGCAATGAAAGGTACTGTATTGAGATAATGTCCTTCTGGCAGAAGCCTTCGGTTTCCCCCTTTCAGGCCATTTGCAGGTCAGTTGCAGATTCCCCTGTACTGTGTGTACTGTTTGCTGCCTTTTTTTGTGTGCTGTGGCTCGAAGCCGTGATAAAAAAGCACAACATTGCTGAGGGAGGCTCAAAGGGAGCTGGCACAAAGAAGACACAGAAGAAAACTTTGGGCCTGATTCACAAAAGTAATCTGAGACAAAATCCTAACTTTACAACTTTTGGTATTCACAAAAGGCATTTAAGAGTAGTAAAGTTAGGATTCCTAACTTTACTGCTCCTAAACTAAGAAAAATCCTAACTTTACGACTTCCAGTATTCACAAAAGTTTACTACTCATAAATGCCTTTAATGAATATCAATAGTCACAAAGTTAGGGGGCCTCATTTATGAGAAATGATGCATCGCTGCGTGAAAGCAGCGATGCGTCTCTTCTCAGTGCGCACTCCTTGCGTCATGATTGATGCGTCATATTATAAATATGTCACAAGGAGTTACAGGTACGTCAGTATTTCTGACGTATCTGTAGGCGCAATAGTGACTCATTGCTAGAGTGTGTCACAAAAGTGACGCAACTCCAGGATTGTGTACTTTCACATGGGCAAATCCCCTAGTTGTTAGTGCCTGCGTCAGTGTTACGCCTGCCATGAAGCAGGTGTAAGTTTCTGACGCATTAGCGGCCAAGAAATGGCACAGTGAAATCTTATAGATTTCACTGCGTCACTTCCATGACCCTTTCTTGCGACAAAACTGCCCCCTTGCATACATTATACCTGGTGCAGGTATAATGTGGCGCAGGGGTTTGCAAAGTGATGCATCTACCTAGATGCGTCACTTTGTAAATGTTGGCGCAACAAAGCAGATTTTTTACGCCACTGGCGCATCACAAAAAGTGACGCCTCGGCGGCGTAAAATTGATGCACAGCCTCATAAATGAGGCGCAGGATATTGTGTCAGATTACTTTTGTGAATTGGGCCCTCAGACAGTAAGTGCAGTTGCAGGGGGAGGGGTACTTGATCGCATTGATAGCCTGTTATCTGAGTGTGAGGGCCTTTGTGACCCATTCCCCACCAACACTTCACCTAAATCTATTTATGTACAGCTTTCCACAAGCCCCATACATACTGGCCATATACCAGGTATGTTCAAAGTTAGAAAGGTAGCGAGTAGGAATCAGGCACTCAACCGTTCTGTCTCATATCCTTGTAGATCTGACAGTGGGGGTGTTGAAGCGCAACAGACTGCAGTAGACTTTTTTTTTATCCTCATAAGCTCTCTAAAACACCATTCTATTTGCATCCGTAAATGGAGGTACCATGCCCATCTGTGCATATGTTCTGGGAGCAGAGGAAGGGGGAGAGAGGAGACATCGGCTTCAAGACCATTCCACCCTAGATTACATGAAGCACCGAACACCAACCTCCGCCCCCTCGCTATCACTCCATTGCATTCCCCCATGAGCCACAGCCCAGATTTGGAAGCACAAAAGGACAAGAACCAGGATAGCTAGACGAGGCATAGCAGGCATAATCATTGGATATCAAGATTCGTTTGTTGCTCACACCACTCCAAAATGGGGGATAAAAAATTGTGGTTCTTAAAAGCCTTCATATCCAGACTGGCCACATATTTAATGGAGGACAACCAATCAAAAAACCTGGGAGAGGATGTAGATATCCACTGCTTGCAGATTTCTCTGCGTGCCAACAGCATTGAATAAAAAAACAACTTTGCTTTGTTCCCTATACTTCCTTCAGGGGAGTCGACACAACCAAAAAAGCTCTGACATTATCCTTACTTTGATGTTGATGCCCAAAATCTTGGACAATGCCCTACTCACATCATTCCAGACTGACTGGATCTCTGGACAATCGAAAAATATGTGCGCATCATCTTCTTTAGGACTGCCGCACTTGGGGCATACCACATCTCCCCTTCCTCTAAACTTAGATAACCTCTGGGGCGTCCAATAGGCTCTGTGAATGGAGAAGAGGTAATGTCTTCTTAGGTGCGCAGATTTAACTGTTTTAAAAAGCATCGACATTGATACTTGCCACTTATTCTCCAGCGAGGAACCCGGCAGCATCTTCCCCATAACTCTGTTGGCAAGGTAAAGGCTCCATCCTCCAACTCAATCATCAGCCAGTAGATCGTCACAAGCTCTTTTTTGGTGGTTATCTCTACCATAAGTCTGTCTTCCAGATCATTTGATCTTCCTATCACCACGGTCAGACCCTGGAACCAGCTTTGCATTTGGATATACTTAAATCTGGATATGTGTTGATTCGACTGCTGATAACAGATTTCCCAACTTAATAATTGGCCATCCAGTGAAATGTGATACCATTTAATGAGGCCCGCCTCTCTCAATGGTCTAGCTAATACATCTTTTGTCCAACACGGAGAACCTGGTGAGTCCCAGATAGGAGCCATAGAGCAGTAGTACGGTATCTTTAGAGCATTTCTGACCCTATACCAAGTCTCTGCCAGGCCTCTCAGAACCTTCAACCTGACTTTCTTAAAATATTTGGGGTCTACGTATTTAAACATAAAACCCTGACTTCCTCCATGCTCCTGTCTTGACATGACATATAGTAATTGCCCAGTTTCCGAAGATGTGGGAGTATTGAACAACATTTTTTCATTTTTTAATAAGAATGCCCAAGAATAAAATAACAGGTCTGGTAGGGCTAAGCCCCCTTTCTCCACCCTCCGTCTTAATTTCTTCCAGGCTATCCTTTGACCTCTGCTAGCCCAAATAAAGCTGCTTATTTGTCCTTGTAGTTTCTTAAGAGCTACCCTTTCAAAAGGAAGGGGGATGGTATCAAACAGAAAGGTTAGCTTCGGAAGAATCATCATTTTTATCAGGTTGACTCGACCTAAGAGAGTAATTTGGAGGTGTGCCCAGATTTTTAGGAGCCCAGTATTCTCTTTCTTTACTTTCTCAAAATTAATTTTTGTTAATTTAGAAATATCATGCGAAATCTGAACTCCCAAATATCTCATTACTTCCTTTTTAACACCTGCCCCTGCGTCTAGATTCCAAGACATGGTTTCGGTCTTACTTCAATTTATATCATGTCCCGACACTTTCCCAAAATCCGTTGTTAGTAGATTAATACGATCTATAGTATTATGCAAATTAGTTGTGTAGATGAGGATATCATCTGCATAAAGGTCCAATTTCTTGTTCCAATCCTAGAATTGGTAGTCACGATCTCAGAGTCTTCCCTAATCTTTCTAGCCAAAGGTTCTATGTACAAATCGAATAGTAGTGGCGACAAAGGACACCCCTGCCTCGTCCCTCTACTGATAAGAACGGGGTCCGTCAGGGAGCCATTAAGAAGTAGTCCAGCTTTTGGCGACCTGTATATGGCCTCCAGTATTCTACAAAAGTTACGACCAAGATTTACAGATCTTGCCACTGACTGTAGGAAGGTCCAATTAACTCGATCGAAGGCTTTAGTGGCATCTAGAGCTCATACCATCAAAGGAAGCTCATAAGTAGATGCCAAATCTATCGAGCCTATCAGTTAACTCGTTTAGGTGCCTTCCCCGGATAAAACCCTTTTGATCAGTATGGATCAATTCTGTCATAGGTCCATTCAGTTTATGGGCCAATATCTTTGCGGAGATCTTATATAAGCAGTTTAATAAAGATATTGGTCGATATGAATCACAGTTTGTTGGACTTTTACCTGGCTTCAAAATTAGGGAGATGTTTGCCTCATTCCTCGTGGCTGGTATTTCGGATCCATTCATAAAGAGATCATTAAAAATTTCTAAAATAATCGGTATTAGTGTATTTGCCAAAGCTTTATAAACCTCGAGGGCGAGACCATCAGGACCTGGGGCCTTAGCCTTCCTTCCATGTCTTAACACAAGCTCAACTTCCCCTTCCCTGATCTCCTGATTCAAAAGCCGGCTTTTATCAGCTGTAAGAACATTTGTTGTGGTGTGGCCTAGCCATACTTCGATCTCATCTTGAGTGGGTTCTAGATCTTCTTGATAAACCCTACAGTAATGATTGTAAAAAATGCGCTTGATCTCCTCATCCTCACTAATGAGAAGATCTGTACAGTCGCATTTGACCTGGTTGATCCTATTCCTCACCTGTTCCTTTTTTACTTTCCAGGCCAGCAGCTTGCTACAGCCTTCACTGTATTCAAAATGGGCTAATTTGCTGGCCTCCCACTTTTTTCTTACTCTATCATGTAGAATTGTGGACAATTTAGATTTTTCTCTTCGCATCTCTTGAAACAATTTCTCCCGGGCTTCTCCCTCCACCCCGGGGTCAATTAGGTCTTTCTCTAAAATCCGAACCTGTCCCTCAATTACTGACACCTCCTCATAATATCTACGTCTACTTTCAGCCGCTAATGACCCTAACCTGCCTCGTAAAAAAGCTTTGTAAGCATCTCAAATTACCCCCCGAGTGGCTGAACCCTGATTAAAAAGAAATAACTCTTCTGTATCTCTAGTCAGTGTAGTAATGACATCATCATCCTGCAGGATTGTCCGCTCTAGGGTCCATCTTGACTGGAGGACTTTCTCATATAGTTTTAGATGTAGAATGACAGCTGAGTGATCCGACAAATGCGCCACCACATGCTGGACCTTCTGAACCCACTTACTCAGATCACTGTCTGTAAGAAAATAATATATCCTGGACTGATGTCTATATTTATGGTTATAGAATGTAAACCCTTTTTTTTAATTTCCAACCTTCTGACTCCAGATGTGGCACAAATCAAGCTGGATCATTATTTGTTTAATGAGCATAGACATATTTGGGTTGACACGAGCTCTGCTGCTTGAAATCCTGTCTACAGTATGATCTAAAACTGCATGGAAATCGCCGGCAATGATGATTGGGTCAGAAGAGTCCACCAATTTGGCTAATAAATCCCCTAAAGGAGATACATCGTCCTGGTTGGAGCCGTAATATCCCATTAACCTGAAGGAGTAACCTAAAACCTTAGCCCTAGCCACTAGCCATCTCCCTCCTTTATCTGAGGTGTTGCCCCCAAGCACTACTTGCGACCCTCTAAAATCGCCACTCCTTTTGTTACCTCCGACTGAGATGTACAGGCTACCTGGGAGATCCAATTTTGACAATTGAAGAGATCCAAACCCTCCTTTTCTGATAAGTGGGTCTCCTGTAGAATTATAATCTGGACAGGGCAGTCTTTTAAATGTTGTAGAATTTTATTTCTCCTCCCTCGTACCCTAAGGCCATTTATATTCCATGAGAGAACTTTTATTATCTCCCCTCTCCTCTCCTCTCATCCATCTTTCTTAATGGCAAACCGGCACAGAAACGAAAAGAAAGTAATCAACGCTAAAGATACTTCAGAGGCTCTAGAGCAGAGTTATTCAAACTGTGGGGCGCACACCCATGGGGGGCGCAACGCCATCTCAGGGGGGACGCGCACTCCACCATAAAATTTCACCTTTCATTGTCTCCCACGGCGGAGAGGCAGCGTGGAGCTGCAGGGGCCCTAAGAAGGGGTGAAGACTATCAAAGCCTCATTAGCAAGCAAAAGGTCTTTAAAAGACCTGTGAAGTGCTCGGGTGCGGCTGTGTGTGTGCCTGCGAAGCTGCCATCCACAGACGCAGGAGGGTGGGGGTGTCGGGGGGGAGAAGCCCTTTAAGTCCAATGGGCGTTGTGCGCCTGTTCTTCAGCCATTGGGCTTTTGGAATAGAGAACAGCAGCCAAGTAGCACATAAGAATGTCATCACTGACGTGCCACCAATGAACTGGACAGCACCATAGATGGCAGGAAGTGCCACGAAATTTGCGTGCTCAAAGCTCCTGCATACTACCACCTTTTGGTAGTGTGGCACTTCTTCACTCCAGCTGTTTTCCCTGCGTGCTGCCTCGCTGTGAAGGATTATGCCTTTGAGCATTTTAAAATCACCAACAGGTAAGTCAGATCTGAAGAGAAAGCGAACAGACAGTCCTTCTTCATAGGGCATCTGCTTGCCTGAAAGTAGTATGTTCACTTTCGGTTTCACAGCATAGTGAACATCGCATACTCCCTGTATCCTATTTTTGACTGTATCACTTAATTTATTTGGGAGTTTTATAACCCCCTGCCAGTAAACGTTCGGTTACTTCACTGGGCAGTTTTGATTTAAGCCTGGCACCCTCAGGCATAAAACACCCTAATTAAAGCCCCCTACAACATCCATTGCACGATAGGTAGAGGCTTTGCATCTTCAGGTTTAGCACCATACTCTAACCTCAGCATCCTAGTCCCTCACCTAGATATGGTGCAGGGTTGTCCTTTTCAGAGAGGCACCTCCAAATACAGCCCCTTTCTCCAATCTTCACACTCCTGGGACAGACTTGGCATCTTGCGCCAGAGCACCCATAAATACAGCAACATACTAAAATGTACCCCCCAGGGCACCCTTCTACATGTGGTATACACCTGACATTTTTAGGCACAGCAGCTGGGACATTAACCTCCTAGGTCACACATCCCAGACACTGGGTATCCTTTGGCCTATTGTTATATTTTAAAACCTGCACCCTTCAGAAGCAAATCACTAGCATTATGATAAAAATGCAGGGTCTAGAGCAAAAAAGAAGTGTGTAATCAATATTGTAACACAGCAGAAGCTCACTAATATTACTGCAAATAATCTCTGTGACACCCTCCCATTTCTTGTGTGTGCAGTGCTGTTTTGTTCTAAAATAAACTTTTTTGTATGGGTGTTGCATGAAACTTAAACACATTTTTCTGCAAAATGTCTTTAGTAGACTCTCACCCATCACCACAGTAAAAATAAATTAAAGGAAAATGCTATGTAAAACAATCTGTTTGAGAATGATTCAAGATAGTCGGGGTAAGACTCTCTCAAGAACAGAGCTGACTCTATCAGGGGTCCCCCTTAAAAGCTGGGGCCCTGGCCCAGAGCCCACGTCGCCTATGTCTTAAAACGTCTCTGCCAGGGTGTGGTAAAGGGTTCAAATCAGGCCTACATACTCTGCTAAACTCTCGAACACCTTAGTATAGAAGTTGGCACGGACACTGGAAAAGGTAAAAGACAAGTTTATTAAGACCCCATGGGGTGGTGATACATTCCTACAGCACCCTTCGGCAATGTAAGAAGTAGCACACCGAACATCGATGCGCGACCTCTTTTATACAGTTTAATAGCAATGAAAAGATAGGCGGGTACAAGTTACACATTTTAGGTACATATAAGGTCATTTTTGGAACACAGCCAACATGTGGGAGGAGTTTCAACAGCACTGGTCAGTTAGTGTGAACATTCCTAAAGAGCGACCAATTGGTGCGTAGTGCGCATGTGCGCTTGACCAGTACTAAAAATAGCCTGTTGCCGAGCAGACTTGTGACCATGGGTATCGAGAAAGGACGAAAGGGCACACTGACCACGAGGCAGCGTTCATAGGAAACGGAAGTCAGAGGGATTCAAAATGGCCCCCGTTCGTTTTGGTCAAGTTAACAGAAAAAGACCGTGTAGCTGTGCTAAACGCTAACTCAGGAGCTGCCAAAACACGACAGACGGCCCTTTTAGCGTTTAGCAAAAGCTACCTCATAGTGAACGTAGTCGGAATGTTCATCCTCAATGTCAATAGCCATTATTTTCAATACTTCATCATTGATCATTTTCTCTTGCTTGACAATAGCTCGTTTGGACGGAATACAGGCTGTGATACATACAGAACATAATGTAGGGCCACATTGAATACATAAACAAAGGAAAAATAGTACTCCAATAAAAACACAGAGAATCGTTAATAATTTCCAACCCCAAGTACTAAGCAGGGTCCAGAACCAACCAGAAAAGGTCCATGTTCCATTTTCTGGGTGGATCTCAGCAGCTATCTTATGCAATTTTGTAATCGAATCATATACAGAAGGTGAGTTATCTGGTACGTAAACGCAACAACTACTTCCGATGACGCGGCATGCTCCACCCCTATCAGCTAGTATCACATCTAGAACCATTCGATTCTGGAGCGCCACAATTCTGGTAATTTGTAATTCTTCAGTAATATTCCCTAAAGCAGAGGCAGTTTCATTAGCGACGGCTTCCACCACACGTGTAAGCCGCCTTATCTTCCTGCTATTCAGTGCAGCTCCTACGAATGAAAATAACCCCAAATTGAAATCTACATATTGTTGTAATGTGGTATCAGTCTGGTCTATTTCATCAAGATCTATTGTTCGTTTTACTCTGTTCAGTATGAAATCATGGTACAGAACATAATCATTGTGGTACATGGGAGGAGCAATAAATACAGGTGGTAATACAAAAGCTATATAACACGTTCCTAACCATCCCAACGGTAGACGATGGTATCCCTTATTTCCACAAATGAAATATGTGTTACGTGAAGCTACAAATGTAATTCCAGTTGGTGTATCAAAGGTAAGCGTAATATTACATTCACTGCGGCCTACAGGGATTGTACCTTTATTTCTAATACACAAATCTGCTTTTGTATCGATAACGGTTATTATATGCATGCCCGTCACATTTATAAGTCTTTGATTCGTATATACACGAGGTGCAGAAACATTGTCCGGACGATATTCTTCCCATTCGAATTTAGTTCCTTCAGCGTGTGGATAGCCATCTTTATCGTTATAGCATATTTTATTCAACCGAAAAAGTAATCCACCTTTCGTTGGCCATCGCAGAGTAAAAAGAAGAGTGTACCAAGCATGACAAGAACCATTATGAGAAAACGGGAGAGGAATGAGTGGTGTTCCTCCCTTCTTCTGGTGTCCGGGCAACATTCCACATACCCAACAATTGGACGTGTTGGTCATATTATGAGTATGATGCAAAATCTTAATAAAGCTGTTGTTCAAATAAGTCTGCCTATGTCTTTCTTCGTGAAAAGGCAGAGTGAAATGAAAATGTTCAGATGGACTTGGAGTGGTGGGCAGCAAATGTTCTCGTACAGGAAACAATAGTTCTATAGTCCAGGCTAATACTGCGATCACCACTACGGTCAAGACAAACAAAACAGCACCAAGAATTCTCCCTTTTTGTGTCGAAGGAGATGCCATAGTTCACAAAACAATACTCTTCACAAGCAACACTAAGCGAGAAAAAATAAAACGATGGTTCTGAACCGAGGCTGCCGTTGATTTGTTCTCCGGGATTCAAGACGGGTGTCGCTACACTGGGCAGAACTGATCCCCCCCCCTTGATATTCTCGGCTTCCGTTTCACAAACCTCAGAGCGGTTACCAACCAGTTTCAAAAACACAAAAGGAATCTTATTTCCTGGGGCGTAGATTGTACTTCACTTTATCTGAAACAACGTGGTCCGGGAAGGCTCCCTCCAATTCATCAGGCGTGACAGCTGGGCTCTTTTCTGTATCCAAAATCTTTCTGTAGTCGGATAGCACCACAGGGCTCACCAGATCCGGAGAGACACGTCGGCAATGCGTTGAATGTATCCACCGCTTCTTGTTGGTGACTCTCACAGCAGTTCGCGTAGCCAGCAGCACTTGCTCAGGGCCATGCCATCTCGGTTCCAAACTGCTGGATCGCTCAAATACTTTGACCATCACGTGGTCTCCAGGGCGGAGATCGTGAGCCTCACCAGTGGAGTTATCAGGGAGCGCCTCTCGAACCTGTTGATGAATAGAAAGCAAATCATTTGTTAATCGTGCCAGATAATCGTTCATCATTATACAAGGCATATCATGTATCAAACGAGGCTTTGGAACCCCCCAAATATTCATAGGCCTTTCAAACACCACTTCGTAGGGTGTGAGGCCAGATCGAGAATGTGGCACTGACCGAATGGACAGCAATGCCAGAGGCAAAGCGTCCGGCCATTTCAGAGATGTCGATGCCACTATCTTTGCTAACTTCAGCTTCAGAGTTGCATTGTATCGTTCTACTAAACCTGCTGATTGCGGATGAAAGACAGCATGGAATCGTTGCTTGATTCCCAATCCCTTCAGGACATATTCCACTACTTTTCCAATGAAATGAGGGCCATTATCACTCCACATAAGTTTACAAACTCCGTAGCGCGGGAAGTATTCCTTGAGTAACACCTTAGCTGTTGTCAATGCTGTATTGTCTTTCGTAGGGTAAGCCTCAATCCATTTGCTGAAGGCACACACCACTACTAGGACATACTTGAGATTATTACAGCGCTCCAGCTGGATGTAATCCATTTGTAGTACTTCGAATGGTGCAGTAGGTGGAACAAACCCACCTTTAGGAGTATGAGTCCCTTGTCCAGGATTGTGCTGCAAACATATCAGACAGGTCTGCACTACTCTCTTAGCCGTGCTAGCAATGTCAGCATTTTCCCAAACTCGTGTAAGCAATTTAGTAATTGCGAGAGCTCCAATGTGTGCCAGCCCGTGTGTCATTTGCACCATTGTTTGTAAATAGGCCATGGGTAGTTTCCATCTCTCCATATCTTTACTACGCCAGCAACCCTCATCATCCAATACTCCTTCAGTGGCCCATTTCACAAGTTCTGCCTCTGATGCTGACTTCTGTATATCTAATATTTCTTCTCTAGCATCATGCCACCGTTCAGCTTGTGACTTCACCACATACATGGGGAAATTATTTTGCAGCATAGCGGTCTCTCTTGCAATACGGTCTGCAAAAGCATTGCCTTGTCCTATTTTGTCCGTCACCTTTTTGTGTGCACTGCACTTGACTATTGCAACTTTCTCTGGGCATAACAGTGCATTAAGGAGATCGCGTACCAATTCTCCATGCATGATGTGTACTCCGTGTGAAGTCAGGAATCCTCGTTCCTTCCAAAGTAGGCCAAAATCATGCACTACTCCAAAAGCGTAACGACTATCCGTGTAAATGTTCACACATAGTCCAGCACTTAACTCACATGCCTTCGTTAAGGCTATCAACTCAGCTGCTTGAGCCGATTTTTGGGGTATCCGTGCTGCTTCTACCACAGTCTTAAGTGTCGTGATCGCATAAGCTGCGGAAGTCGTACCATCTGGTAACCTCACGCACGATCCATCAACCCACAGTTCCCCATCTACATCTGGAAATGGCGTATCCTGTAAGTCGATACGACCCTTTGTCTGTTCCTCAGTCAGAAAAACACAATCATGTTGTTCTTCCTTCTGGGTCTCAGCAACAGGGTCCGGCAATAAAGTAGCAGGATTTAGTGTTGCACATCGTTTTAGTGTGATGTGAGGCGCCAACAATGTTAGCTCATATCCTGTCAGACGGGCACTGGTTAGATGCTGCGTTTTCGTTTGATTCAGTAACGCATCTACCGCATGGGGAACTAGCACCAACAATTTATGCGACAAAACTATTCCCTCACTTTGTCGTATCGCAACTGCTGTTGCTGCAACTGCTCGAAAACATCCAGGCAATCCTCGAGCCACAGGGTCGAGTACCGCCGAGAAGTATGCACAAGGCCTCTGTTTGTCTCCGTGTGTCTGCACTAAGACTGACAATGCGCACCCATCCTTCTCGTGTACATATAATGTGAAAACCTTCGTGTAATCAGGTGTACCTAACACTGGTGCAGAACAAAGAGCTTGTCTCAATTGTTCAAAAGCATTCTGACATTCATCCGTCCATTCAATGGGAATCGGTGTATCTTTAGACAACAATGCTAACAATGGTTTAACAATATGTGAAAAACCCAATATCCATTGCCTACAAAAAGACGTCAAACCTATAAAGGCGCGAACATCCTTCTGAGTGCGAGGGACTGGAGTATCTAGAATTGCTTGAATTCGATCTGGTGTCAATGCACGGCCCTCCTTAGACAAAAGATGACCGAGGTAGGTCACCTTTGGTCTACAATATTGCAGCTTTTTCTTCGAAACTTTATGATTATGTTTGGCCAGGAAGGAAAGCAAGGAAAAGGTACTCTTCTCACATTGTTCTGGCGTGTCTGCAGCAAGTAAGATATCATCTACATATTGAATGAGAACCACTCCCTCCTGTAAGTCAAAGGAATCAAGCTGTCTTTTTAATGCCTGACTATAAATGCTAGGACTTTCAGTATAGCCTTGAGGAACTCGACAGAATCTGTACGATTTATTATTTAATGTAAAGCCGAATAGATATCGACTGTCAGGATGTACAGGGATCGAAAAGAAGGCATTCTTCAAATCGATGACTGTAAAAGTAGTTGCCGTCGGTGGAACCAACGTAAGCAATGTGGTGATGTCAGACACCACCGGATACTGAGGCACTACTATCTTGTTTATTTCCCTCAAATCAATAATGAAACGGTAAACCTTAGCATCTGTATCTCTTTTAAGGATTGGTAAAATCGGGCTATTACAAACATTGTAGGGGACTTCCTCAACTACTCCTGCCGAAATTAAATCATCTACAATGTGTATCAAAGCAAGTTCACCTTCTCTAGAAATCTTATATTGTGGGACACGTGGCAGAGATACTCCCTCCTTTACAGTAATACGCACTGGAGGAATTATCATCTGCCCTACATCCGTATCGGAAGTGGCCCACAACGTTTCCGGTAAGGAGGCCAGAACTTCAGATTCATGGAGAAAACATACTCGCTCTAATTCCGGGTAATTCTCATTCAACACAACTCGCACTCCTTCTGGGGCACAGCGAATAGTAGCTCGAAAGTGTTTTAACATATCGAGTCCAATAATATTATCTGGTGTATTTGGAGACAACAAAAAGGGACAAGGGGCAGCAAATTTATCAACATGAAATGTAACTGGTTGAGACAGTGGGCTAGAAGTAGGTGTTCCATCGAACCCTATTGCTGTAATTACCTCGCCAGACAGGGGAGCCCTTGGAACCAAGTATTTGGACAAAGCGCTACGAGTAGCTCCTGTATCGACCAGAAATTGATCAGTGGAACCCAGAACATGTGCTTCTATGTATGGACCCCTTTGATCAACTGGTACCTCAACCGATTCCACACCCCATCCTACGCAATCCTATGCGTAATGCTCATCCCGTAGTTCAGCAGGACCACCCTCATTTATCTGATATTGATTGCGATTATCAAACGTATTATAATCTGACTGACCACGACCCCTTGCTCCATATCCCCCACGATCATTCGTGCCATAACCTCCTCTTGACCCTCCATAATAACTTCTAGACCTTCCACTTCCTCGTCCCCTCAAATTACGCTGCTCTCGAAACACCGGACAGTCTGCAATCCAATGCCCAAACTGTTTGCAGTATGCACATTGATTCACAGAAATGTCAGAACGAGGGGGAGGAGCATTACTGTACGATCCTCGCCCCCCTCTATTGTTCCCTCTCGTAGCCTGAACCTGAGCTAACATTACCTTCGTTTTCAATTCCTTCGCCTTCTTTTCACTACTTTCTTTCGCCTCCAATTCCTGTCTTTCATAATATTGAGCCATAGTCAATAAAGAAGCAGGGGTTGCTGTGGTCCATGAACTTTCACTCGCTTTTAATCGTTTTGCAATCTCCGGTAGGAGATTAGCTACATACTTATCAACGAATAGATGCCTGCCAGTATCTTCTGTCAATAATTGACCACTGTAATCATGGAACGCTTCCTCGAAGCGAGAGAAAAAAATCGGAAACTGATTCATCCGCTTTCTGCTTACAAGAGGCTAATATAGTCCAATCAATCTTTTTAGCGGGGGCAAGAGTTTTTAGTTTTGTCAGTATGGCCCCAGGAAGGTCTAATATTAATTGACACGGCTTACATGCTGGTTCTCTATCTAAATCAGCCTGAACAAGATCTTTCCAAGTGGCCCCGAGAGTCGTGAGGTCATCAAACCTACGAATCGCTCTCCACATATCAGGGGGCAATATCAACCCGAAAAATAGATCAATATCAACTAACGTCATGATACACGAAGAAATTGCACTTTCAACATTTTCATAAAAAGCCGCAGGGTTTTTACGGGGATCAGGTAAAGCATTCTTAAGCGCCATGACATCTGCTCTATTCCAAGGCGTATAAACCCAATTATATACAAAATACCCTTTCGCGTCTTTGGATCTTTTATCATCATCTGTGCCATCCCCTTTATGAGGGACATATAAAGGCGCAGCTTCTCGCATAGGTCTAACATTAATCGCAGCGATCTTATCTGTTTCAAAGATAGGGCATTCTTTGGATATCCCCGTCGCTCCGGACGCAGACGAATTCTTCGACTTTGCCACCTCCCGTAGTCGTGTCGCTTCATTACGTAGTTCAATCAAACACTTGAAGAAGTCGTCCGCATCTGAAAGAACAAAAAGACCTTTACGAAAATTCTCACGACTCTTGGATATCTCCTTTGGTTCTAACTCGAGAGAATATTTTCTATACCGCTCAACAACTTCATCTCCAAAATGATCTAAAAAATACAGTCGTTCCTTATCAGGCCACTGTTCCATTTGTTTAGTAACATCAGAAACAGTAACAGTATTAATATTTAGCTTTCGTGCAAATGAGCGTAATTCCGCAGCTCGTTCCGCATGTAACCTGGTACGCTGTGTTCGATCACTATCCGAGTCCGAGTCCTCGTTCGGAGCCGTAGGTACGACGTACGGAAGCGGACAACGATCTAGTAAGGAAAAATCATCTATTTCATTAGTAAGGACCGGATAAAGAGGACGCCTGATAGGGAATTGACCATTAACCTGTAAATTTCGTTCTCGTCTCTCCCTCTCTTTCTTTTCCTGTAATTCCTTCTCCTGCAGCTGTAAAGCTTTGTCATGTGCAGCCTTCTGCTGCACTTTCTCCGCCAAGGCTACCTCACGCTTCGCTCGTTCACGCACCTCTTTCTCCCACATACGCACACAATCAAACATATCTTGCCTAGACCTTCGCTGAAACAAACACTGTTCTACATACTGTACCTTTCGAAGGTCAAACGACCCATATAGTGGCCACTGTAATTCACGATCAGTTTTAGTATACTTATGCCATAATGTACTATACATTATTGGTGGAATACCGAATTTGACATACATTTCACGATTTGGAGTCCCCTCTGGGGGAGCCGGCTGTTTTGCACTTAATCGATAATTGGTACCATTTTCAGAACAGCACATCCTACGGAGTGTGCTAAAAACAGGCATGTTTCAAAAAGTACCACGAAAACGCGATACTACAAAAATGCCACCTAACACGGTGCACTATTCAAATCAAATAAATCAGAGAAATATCCCTACATGCCTGCCTATGTGAGGTGCACTTCACATATTCAAATTCAAATTCAAAGATTCAAAACGTTAGCTAACAAATTCAAATTCAAAGTTTCAAAAAGCCACAGTAAGTGTCAGTAGACTACCTCACCAATCAAAAGCTTACCAATTTTCTTTTCAAACGTCCAAAGTCCAACTGCCAAGTTCTGTGGTCAAATCAGCCAAAACGGCACATCACGACAATCCAAGATCAGAATCTCAGTCGAAGACCGGCGCCACCTGGAAGGTCAGATCGGAAGGACGGGAAAACACACCGTGGGTGCCGAGACTCGGGTCACTCAGTGGCAGCGTACGCGTCCATGGCGAGTTTCCTGACCTTCGTCACGACCTCTCCTTCGGGCATCCGAGTCGCCGATGAGTCCCTTCTGGGTCGCCAATTGTGGTAAAGGGTTCAAATCAGGCCTACATACTCTGCTAAACTCTCGAACACCTTAGTATAGAAGTTGGCACGGACACTGGAAAAGGTAAAAGACAAGTTTATTAAGACCCCATGGGGTGGTGATACATTCCTACAGCACCCTTCGGCAATGTAAGAAGTAGCACACCGAACATCGATGCGCGACCTCTTTTATACAGTTTAATAGCAATAAAAAGATAGGCGGGTACAAGTTACACATTTTAGGTACATATAAGGTCATTTTTGGAACACAGCCAACATGTGGGAGGAGTTTCAACAGCACTGGTCAGTTAGTGTGAACATTCCTAAAGAGCGACCAATTGGTGCGTAGTGCGCATGTGCGCTTGACCAGTACTAAAAATAGCCTGTTGCCGAGCAGACTAGTGACCATGGGTATCGAGAAAGGACGAAAGGGCACACTGACCACGAGGCAGCGTTCATAGGAAACGGAAGTCAGAGGGATTCAAAATGGCCCCCATTCGTTTTGGTCAAGTTAACAGAAAAAGACCGTGTAGCTGTGCTAAACGCTAACTCAGGAGCTGCCAAAACACGACAAGGGAAGACACCTGCTACAACCTGTGTATCAAATAAACTGCTTACCTCAATGCCTGGCAGAGGGAGTCAACCGCTTTTTTTCATGGAAAGAGAAGCTGTGATAGGATGGGCAGTGCAGGAATGGGGAGTTTTTTTTGGGAGGTGAGGATGGGGCAGTGCTGCTTAACCCCTTCCGTGCGGCCGCGATTCCCCCCGTGTGCGGCAGCCATACGAACAGAGCGGGGCCGTGACGAACCCCAGCCGTCATCAGCACACGAGCACCGTGGAGCGTGACGGCTGGGGTTCGTCACCAGCATCGAAGGGGTTAAGATGGCCAGAGTTGAAATTGTTTTTTTTAATGCCATTGGACAGTGCTTCTCAGTGGAGAGCATGGTCTTTGAAAGGTACTCATTTTATTGACCACAGAAGTTTCTTTGAGGAGGCTTTGCAAGAATTAAGTGGAAAATCAGTAACAATTTGCACACATTTTATCTTGAAAAATGTAGTTTTAGACTGTGTAGTAATCTCTGCCATTTCACCGCACCAACTCGCAAACCTGCAGTTTTCTAAACACTCTTACTGTGTTTAAAATTATTAGCCAGATATGGACTGGAAAATGCGGAGGATGGTCGATTATGTAGATTTCCAGGTTCCAGAATTTTTTGTTAAGTTGTGGGGGGGCCCGACATCCAAATAAATTCAGCTGGGGGGCTCAACCTAAAACAGTTTGAAGACCTCTGCTCTAGAGGATCTTTTTCTTCCTTTTTTCACACTCCTCCCCACCCAGTGCTCCCCCACCCTGTGGAACCCCCCCAACTTCTTCCTGGCTCGGAGCCATATGAGTGACCCTCCTCAGAAACGTGTGTGGTGCGAATAATTATAATATAGTGGATAAATTCAGACCTAAGTGAGTTTCCCTAAAAACTTTAATTATGTATAACATAGATTGTTTTTTTTTTCTTTCTTGATTTTCCCTTGATTCATTCATTGTTATTTAACACTTTAGAGAGTATTGCACCTTGAATAACTAGATTCACAGAGGAAAGAAAAATATATATTTTTTTCTTTTCTTTTCTTTTCATCATTTCCTACACACTATGGTACCTTTGCATCATTCCAAACTAAAAGACCTAACAGCCTGTTTGAAGGCTTTTAATGAAGTCATCTAGCTTATAAAACAGAGTAAAAGTTATGCATCTTATTGTTCAGCATGACCTTCAAATAAGCAGGGAACCTTAACTGAACAGTGGCACCCAGGCGTTTTAAGCTATCAATCCTTTGCCCCATCTCCCACTGCCTATTAGAAGTAATGACAGAGACGTCCGATCTTATCTCGTATCTTACACCATCTGCCTCAATTGACTTCATCCCCAGGGCTTTGGAGAGGATTTTTTCTTTCAACGAGTAGGTTAAAAAATGTATTAGGATTTTTCTAGGCTTAGACCTGTATGTGTTAATTCTGAAAGGATCTTTATTGACACGTTGTATATCTTTCGCTAATTCGTCTTCTGACTCATCCAGCCGGAGCATGTCTTTCATAAGCTTAACAACATACGATTTGATGTTGTCCCCTTCTTTACCTTCAGGTTCCCTCAGAATTTTAAGATTGTTACGTCTCTGGAAATTTTCTAACCTTTCAACTCTATCCAAACTCTCTTTTTCTACAATCCTTAGTTTAGCAATTTCAGCACAATTATCCTGCACTGTCTCCTTAAGTTCTCTGACCTCCTCCTCTAGTGTTGTTGTCCTACTACTGAGGTCATCTATTTTCCTTTCCATAACTTCGCTAGGCTTTTTTATCTCCAGCTGGTTAGATTTGGATATCTCAAATCTGTTCTTAATTGCAGCTGACAAGACAGCTAAAAGTGCTCGAACTGAAGGATCATCTTTATCTGAAAGCTTAGGGGCTAGGTCAGGATGACTTCCAGAATTAAGTCCTGTACTTTCTGGTTTATTGCCGGAGTTTGCTTCTAACACCCCTGACCCATGTTCCGCCTCAACTGAGTTTTCTGGGGAGGCTGGGAAGATTTCTGGGGATTCATAGGAGGCAAGTTGTCTCGCGGCATCCATCTCTAGGTGCTTTTTTGGGCCTGCCATCGGTTTTCACCCAAAATCAATACCTTTGGCAAGACTCTAAAATAGGTTTTGAGAGAAGGTGTAGTTTTTACTTTTGGAGCCTACGAGCTTTTCTTTTTTGGAGGAGCTTTGTAGGGATTTCCTATGTCTAGGTTTTAGAACAGAGAGTTTATCAATTATGGTATGTGGGACTTCAGGGACCCCAACTCTTGTTTCTTTCTCTGTTCTCTCCTCCATCCTCTCTTTTTCCCTGCTTTGCCCCTCTTGCTCCCATCGTTCTGATTTATTCCATTGTCCCCTATCTCCTTCCTCTTGCCCTTGACACCCTCTGCCTCCTCTCTTGCCCGGCACAGGACTCTCTGCAGTTCACAGGCTCAACATCGCACTCTCCCCGCTTCCCCCAACTTGCTCATTTACCACATTTTTCTGCTAAACTCCGGAGAGCATATATGGGTACCCTCTCTGCTGGTGCCCCACCCAAAGGTGCCTTCCTCCCACCTCCCTTGAGCTCTGTGTTCAAAGATTTTATTTGCAAAGTCACAGAGTCTTCCTCCTCACTGGCGCAAAGTTTCAGGAGGCTGCCTCCCTTCCGAGCATCAACCCCCTGTGAGGCAGTACCACTGGCACCCCTTTGAAAACAACCCCCTTTACCTCCTCCCCCTCGAAAGGAGATCCTTGCTGCTACTCCTCTCCCTTTTCGGACCTCCAGGGCCGCTTTATGCCACACCCGTTCTGACGCCGTGATTTGCTTCGCAGAGTGCCTTCACCCCTCATCGCGCCAGCAGTAATTCTCCACCGGGCTGCCTCCCATCACCTCCTCCTGTGCACAGCACCTCCGCTGCACGTCACCAAACCGCGAGCAGCACTTCCCGCTGCATGCCGATCCCAGCACGGCACGGGTCAACAGCCGAGAGTCAGAGAGTCAGCTGAAAGTCAGGGGCCCAAGCAAGGTAACGGGGTAATCCGCACAGTTTATTTACAGGTTACTAAACGTCCAAGAAGATGAATCCAATAGAAACACATGTTTGTTCTATACGGGCAAACTCAACATATTTTATAGTCTCATATTACCGTCAGTTTTTAGAAACAAAACTGATGATTGAGGAGCTCACTTGCGACCCACTACACACCAGCCGCCATGTTTTCCCTCCAGAGTTTCCTATCAATGTAAACGAGAATGCCGTGGACTTGTCAGCCTTCCATTGCACTAACAGTGCAATGGAATGGATCTTATATTATGTAGAGTCACAGGAATTGCCCTCTAGTTTGGGTAGTGTAGCACAAAAAGAGGGCATAGAGGCAAGCATACGCCCAAACAGGACGATAATGCAGTAGTAAGCTCATCCTTGAATATAAATAGTCTAGAAGCCAGTAGTAAAGATAGCCTACCAAATAACACAAACAACACAACAAACAAGGCACCCACACAAAGATCGCTGGCACTGCAGATAATGGACGTAGTGCAGTAAATTAGAGTGCTTAAAGCAATTGTTGGTAGCCTTTCTGATTCCCTAAGCAAGGTACAAACTGGTGTTCAATGCGTTCAGAAACAACTTGGATCCTAAGTAATTTGCCTAGTTAACATCTAAGGGGGATCCAACTGTGTGAGTCAGGTATCAGGTGGCCCCTCAAGTCAAAATCTAGGACGATTAGGCAGAGAAACATAACCTGGAGTACTAAAGTCGATTCCGTAGACCTTAGACATCTTAGAGGGTTGGCCAACATGGGTCTGGCTCATGACAATCTACTAATTCAAGTAAGGCACAAAGCTCCTTTCCTGGCCCCGTCTACCATCAGGTAAACCTGACCCAAGCTTCATATAGCGCTGACAAGATCCCAGACAAGAGACGAAAAGTAAACCTGGTTAATGTACCAAAGTTCCCCCCCCAGCTTAGACCAGGAGGACGAGGGTTCCCTAATAAATAAGTGCATTCAGTGGATCTGGCGAGTGAGAGGATGCCGGTCTTTAATAAGGTAAGACACCATTGGGTCTAAAACACACTCTTACCTGGGGGGTGCCCCAGATGCCCATAATGCCATTGCACTTACCTTTTTGCAACATGCCTTTGTTGAAAACCTGGTGGCTTTTGATATACGTACTCAACGTATTACCAAAACCAATATCTATTTTAAATTTAACCTTCCGAAGGTGGTTCTAGTTCATCATGTATCACCCCGAATTGGCATGTCACCACTACGAGAGAGAGATTGAAGGTCCCTTTCACCCTCCACTGTTAGTATCCAGGCCACTAAATCAGCATTTATTAGGGAGCTCTCTGCATCTCATCTAGAAGTAAAGCTTCCTGTAGAGATGAGCTTCCCCATTAGCACAGTGAATGACATAGATTACACACCAGGGACTATAGTTCCTAAGGTTTGGCCAGCTTTAGATTCATATCTAACACCACGTAGACTAGTGCTTTTATCCTGGAATGTTGCTGAGCTTAAGTCCAATGGAGTGTCCCCTGACTAGAATATCTTTGTTGGATACTTCAATATATGGTCTTTCCAAGAAACTTGGCCAGTAGAACTACTTCAACACCTGGGGTACTGAAACAATTATATCCCTGCTATCCAAGGTAGCAAAAGTCATCCCTCGGGGAGTGTCACAATATGGGTTAGACAGGACATTGGTTTCCAGCTACAGGGACCAGCGATATCCTTGCAATCCAGTTAGTGTGTGGCCCTTAAGACAACATCAACATTTATAATGTATATGCTAAAGGACTCAATGGGGGGCGTAGGTTGGAAACCATTTGCGGCTTAGGCGAGCTCTTAGACAATCTCTCCAGGGCTGCCTCTGTTGTTATAGCGGGGGACTTAAATACAACCTTCGAGCCCCTTGACAGCGGGGAATATGATCTAACAGAGGAGGAAGATGAGCAATGGGGTGACCCACCCCTGGAAATACTCCCAATCAAAAGATGGACAGAGGCAGCAATTCAGCTGCAGGCTATAAGTCTAGATTATGGCCTAAGGGCGGCCAATGGAAAATGACTTCTGTTAGGCAAGGAGCTAACATGTTTAATAACGGCCACCACTCTTACTGATTGTCTTTTAATCAGGTTACAAATATGGCATACTCTTGAGGATTTGGTCATGATGGACAGAGTGAAGAGTGATCACAATACATTATGCTCCACGTTTCTATCTAGGGAACTACAAGAACAAACCCATATCCATATTCCACTCATCACAGGAAATTTGCTATCAACATACGGCGCTTAAACTGCTATCGGCTATCTCCAGTTTTTTTTTTTTTTAAAGTAATTTTTATTGTAAACACACTTTACACAGGCCAATAGTTACGCACATTCAGTATCAATCACAGTGCCACAGTCTGGTATGTCAACATCACGTGTACACAGCCTGCAGGCCCACATCCCGGGGGCCGGGCGGCAGCAATGGTTCCGCGCCCACATGCCTGGTGTTTCTTCTGCAGGAGTATTGTCTCGGATTTGTGTGTGTGCCTACTTTTCCGTCCTCAACTAAGGAAACCCTGAACTCCCCCCCCAACTCCCCTCCAGTTCAAAGATTCTAACCCCCCCCCTGTTCCCCCCCCCAACCCACCTTCCGCACAGGAGCCTCTTGAGGTGTACCTCTAACCTTGGACTTCAGGATTTCCCTTCTACCGGTCCTCATAACTCCAGTTTATTGTAATGTGCTGTTCCCGGCCACGTCTAGGTCCTCCCCATCATCCACCATTCCACTATCCCTGAGGCCTTGAACCATTACCTCCCAGGCCGTTGCTTGTTCTAGCGCCCTTTCATTAGCAGTTCTGCGCGCCATCTGATATCTATGTGTGCTGTCGCAGGCCGCCCACTTCAGAAATTCGTTGTACCACCTCTTATGCGTCGGGCCCGTCCTTGCCTTCCAGTTTCTAGTTATCTCGCGCTTGGCTACCATCAATCCCATATCTATGAATTTGCTTGAAAGCTTGTTTTTGGGGGTATGTGGGAACCAATGCAGGAGGCACGCCGCTGCATCATAGTCAACAGTCCGGCCCGTCACCTCGTTCATGGACCCACCCACGGACCGCCAATAGTCCGATAGGGCCGGGCACGACCAGAGCATATGCACCAGCTCTGCTCCTCCTGCCGCGCAGCGGGGGCATTTCGCATCAGTCGCGCCAAAGTATCTCAGGATTCTCCCAGGGGTCATGTATGCCCTGTGCAGTATATAATAATGAATAATTTGAAACCGAGCGTTCCTTGTGCTATTACGCGCCCTTCGCACCAGTTGTGCCCACGTCGTGTCCGGGATGGGCTTGCCCAGGTCAGCCTCCCACTTGAGTTTCAGCGCATCGAGGGGCGGCAAGTGCTCGTGGAGCATTCTGTTATATAAACAAGACACCGCTTTCACCGTTCCCGCCGCCATCATGGTGTATTGGCACGCCATGGCCGTCTCCGGCTCCGCCAATCCCAGTCCCCAGTGTTTCTGCATAGCTCTTATCACAGCTGCGTGAAGGAGATAACCCCCGCGTGGGAGATCAAATCGCTCCTGGAGGGCCAGGTACGGGAGGAGCTCCCCGTTGTCGAAAAGATCCCCTATCACCTGTATTCCCGCCTCCTCCCACTGCTGCAGGCGGGACCAATCGCCTCCATGGGGCAGGGCAGTCAACATGCCCAGTGGCATCTCCGGGGCGTAGGGGTGCGTAATCCCTGCCCGCTTCTGTGCTCGGTTCCAGCAGCGCCGAAATGTATCCTGTTCAAGGGATAAATCCCGGGCGGCGAGTTTCTGTCCCAGAGCGATGTAGGCTAGTATGTGCCGTGGCGTGCCCCGCAGTCGCCCATCTTCTGGGCCCCGGTAAACACGAGCTACCTCTTGCGTAAAGACCTGCAACTGGGCAGCGAGGTAATAGAGCTCATAATCAGGGAACGCCAAGCCTCCCTCATCTTTCGGGCGGGTGAGTGTCGCCAGCGCCACTCTACATCTGCCCGTCCCCCACAGGAAGGTAGTCAGCTGGGATCTAAGTCGACGGAAGAAGGAGCTGGGGATCCAGATCGGGAGCGTTCGAAAGTAATACAGCAGCCGCGGGAGGGCCACCATTTTTAACAGAGCTATCCTACCAGCTATGGACAGGGGAAGCGTGGCCCAGAATGCCATGCTGCCCTTCAGGCCTCTGACGCATCTCTCCACATTACCCTCGAACAAGGCCGTCGCTGTGTGATAAACGTAAACTCCAAGGTAATGGAGACAAGTCGGCTCCCAATGGAGTAGCGGTCTGTGTTCTGGGCGGGCCGCGTCCTCCTTCAATGGAAAGAGGCACGTTTTTTTCCAATTAACCCTCAGTCCCGACAGGTCGCCAAAACGTCCCAGCAATTCCTCCGCACCATCGAGCTCTATTGCGTCATTAGCGAGGAACAACAGGAGATCATCGGCGTACAGCGATATAAACTGTCGCCCGTCGCTAGCGAGCACGCCTGCGAAGTATCGCCCCCTGCGGGCTTCCACCGCCAGCGGTTCGATCGCTAATGCGAACAGTAATGGGGATAGGGAGCACCCCTGCCGGGTGCCCCTCTCTACTGGGTACTGTCGGGACACCAGGGACCCAACTCGCACTCTCGCCACTGCCGCTGTATAGAGCACTTTCGTCCAACGGATATAGCCTACGCCCAGCCCGAAGCGCTCCATGACTGCATATAAATAATCCCACTCTAGACTATCGAACGCTTTTTCTATATCGACCGAGAGGGCAAGCGGGGTTCCACTCCTCTCTCGCAGATCTTCCATAAGTCGGATAAGCCTTCTAATGTTTAACGTCGTGTTCCGGGTAGGGATAAAGCCGTTCTGGTCCACGTGGATCAGAGTGGTCATGTGCGGCAGGAGTCTCGATGCTAGAATAGAGCTTAAGATTTTATAGTCAGCTGTGAGCATCGAGAGCGGCCTATAGGAGGCCGGACTGCTGCCTTCTCTGCCAGGTTTCAGCAGCGGGATGACTATCGCTTCCCGCATCGATTGGGGGAGTCGACCCGTGGTTCCCGCTTCCTTGTACACAGCTAACAGCCGCGGCGCTAAGGCGTCCACAAATTTGCCGTAAAATTCAACGGGCAAACCATCTATACCTGGCGTCTTATTGCGGGCCATGGACTTAATAGCTCTTCTAATCTCCCCTAAGTCGATGTCTCTCCCCAAATCCTCCGCCTGCTCGTCCTCTAAGCACGGCAGGGTGAGGTCGTCCAGGAAAGCCTCTGCCTCCTTCCCTCGGTCGCCCGGGGTGCTACTATAAAGTTTCTCGTAGTATCTCTGAAAGCCGTCCACTATGGCCGACTGGGTGTAGGACAGACTTCCCTCCTCCTCGGCAATTTGCAAGATAGGGGAGCAGCGTTTCGCGGGGTTAGCAAGCCACGCCAACAAAGTGCCCGATCGATCGCCTTCTACATGAGATCGCAGCGCGTATGCCCGATGATCGTAAGCCCGTAGCCTCTCTACTTCAACCGCCACCGCTTCCCGGGCCGAGCAAACCGTTCCCTGCAGCTCCGGCCGGCCTGGTCGGTCTCTCTCCACTGCCCTCAGTTTGGCGTCTGCCCTCTCTAGGTCGGTCAACAGTACCCGTCTCGTGCCCACGACCTGCGCAATGCACTGTCCCCTCACTACCACTTTGAAGGCGTCCCATTCCACTGCTCTAGAGGTCGCTGAACCCTTGTTATTGGCAAAGTATTGTGCCAACCCCTCCTCCAGTGCCGCCCCGAGTATCGGGTCTTCTAAAGTCTCCGGCCGGAGCCTCCAGGTTGGCACCCTAGGCTTTTCCGTCATCCAGTCTAAGTGAATTAAAAGCGGATTGTGGTCTGAGATCGTTCTCGTCAGGTATTCCGACCAGGCAACCTGCGACAGCACTTCTCGTGTGCACAATATCGCGTCCAGTCTAACGTGGAGTTCATGCATCCCGGAGTAGAACGAGTAATCCCGGTCTGTTGAGTGCCGCGCCCTCCATGCATCAGTTAACCCCCAGCTCTCTTGCCAGTCCTGTCTACCCTTGGCTACACGGTGTACCGGGGAGTCTCTCAGGGGTGGGTGGGACCTATCTAATTGCACGTCCGCCACGGAGTTAAAGTCCCCTCCCATGAGTATCGGACCCACCAGGAAGTGCGCCAGCGTCCCCGATAGGTTTGCATAGAAGGTCAATTGGTCTATATTCGGGGCATATACACTGCATAGAATGATACCTTTACCCCGCAATCTGCCCTCCACTACTACAAATCTCCCCTCTGGATCTATCAGCTGTCTACTCATGTGAAAAGGCGTCCCCGCCCTCACCCAGATCAGAGCGCCCCTTGCGTAGGCCGAGTAAGAGGTGTGAAAAACCTGCCCCCGCCATCTCCTCTGTAACGCCACCCCTTCCTGCTTCGTAATGTGTGTCTCCTGTAAGAGCGCTATGTGGATCCCTCTCCGCTGTAGGTAGGCGTGCACTTTATGCCTGCGTTGCATCGTGTGTAGGCCCCTCACGTTCCAGGTCATGCATTTCAAAACATTCGAGTTAGCCATTGTCCCATAAGTCATGGTTCTCCTCCCCCTCCCTATATCCATTCCTGCGGAAGATGGTCCCTCCCCGTCCCCAAGCAGAACCCCCCAATTGCTCAGCCCCTAAGGAATTCAAGGTCTGTGTCTGCAAATCTCCCCCATCACCAAACCCCAACTGTGGTGTTCCCCCTCCCCCCAGAACAGGCCCCAATACCGAGATATCAGACCCCATCCAAACTCCCTTAACTCAGAACTCCCAAGTGTTTAGTTCACGGCCGTAGCCGCAAGTGCCTTAAGGGCGTGCGGAGCGAGGCCTCGCCCAAAAGGGGGCTACATGACCCAGGTCCGCTGCCATCCCCCCACTACTGAGAACAGCGCATAGCCAGTCACCCAGCGCTCATGCCTGGAATTAATTCCCCCGTTAACCGGGTGAACCCCCTCAAGGCCCTCTCCCCCTACCCATCAGTCGCAAGTCAGATGTTCAGGATTTCTTCCGCTGTTTGCGGTGTCACCACCGGGTCCTTGGCACCGTGGACCCCCGACAGGTCCGACTCCGAGCCCGAGGCAGACACATGCGTCTCTGTGTCCGTGCCTCGTTTGGATTGAGAGCCCCCTTCTGTTCCAATTTCGATCACTGCTTGCAGCGCAGCCTTGCGCTCAGCCTCCGTTTGTGAAGCGGTTGGTCTCCCGGCTCCGCGACGACGCCTGCGCAGTCTTTGCGATTTGCGCGGACCCTCCGGCGCTCTTTCCCGCTCCTTTTCTCGCTCCTCTCGAACCTTGGCGCCATCCGTGCCCCCTTTGTAGGTTTCCCACCAGTCCCAAGCGTCTGCAGCCAGGTTGAAAAACATCGTTTTGTCGTCCACCACAATTCGAAGTCTGGCAGGGAATAGCAAGGAGTATTGGATGCCCTCTGCGCGTAGCTCCTTCTTGATCGTCAGAAAGGAAGCCCGCTGCTTCTGCGTCTCGAACGTGAAGTCCGGGAACAGCGTGACTTTACTGTTCGCGATTTGGAACGGGCCATCGTCCCGGGCTCTTTGCAGGAGCAGGTCCCTATCCCTGTAGTGCAGCAGTTTAGCCACGATGGGTCTCGGTGGTAGGCCAAGTTTGGGTGGGCCGGATGGGACCCGATGCGCTCTCTCCAGGGCAAAGAAGGGCGACAGGCCCTCAGGTGCCACTACAGTTCTTAGCCAATTGTCACAGTAGGCCACCAAGTCCGTCCCCCCTTCGCTCTCCGGCAGGCCTACGATTCGCACGTTGCTGCGGCGGCTTCTATTTTCCGCGTCCTCTGCCCGTCGCTCCAATACCTGAATCCGGTCTAGAGCCTCCGTGAGTTTGCCCTCAAGAGTTTTGTGGGCAGGAGCCAGGACTTTCAGGGCCCCCTCAGTCTCTTTTACCCTGTCTTTCAATTTGTCGTGGTCGGCACGGAGCAGGCCGAGCCCTGACGCCACCTGCGCAATATCATTATGCAGCGCTTCCCTCGTTGCTGTGATGGCCTCCAGGATACGATCTTGTAGCCTCTTCAGGTCTGAGGGCTCCCCCATGTCTCCTTCCGCCGTCCCCGAGGCCGCCGCTTCCTCCTGCTTGCCTCTCGGCTTCCCCATCGTGGCCTGCGGGAGTTCTCGGGGCTCAGTCCAGCGCTCGCCCTTCACACTGCCTCTTCAGCGTCGTGCTAGCTCTCTCAAAGCAAGGTCAATCTCCCCTGTCCGAGCATCCAGCGTTTGCATTTAGCGTCGCTGGGTAGGGGTCAGACACGGGGGGATACGGGCGTGTCGCCCCGGGCCGTGGGTGGTAGGGCACCGATGTCCTAATGTCGCCGAGATCAGGTTCACTCCCAGCGGCCGCCCGCCGCTATCCGGGGGCGAGGCTCACTAGCCCTCGTGGCGGGAGTCAGCCAGGGCCCCCCAGCTGGCAAGTACAGTCACTCCCTGGCGTGCTCGCCTCCGCCGTTAACAATCCAGGTAGTCCCCAAATGTTCGCCGCTCTCCCCCCGCCTCACTTCACCCCCCCTGTGGACTGCTCGGTGTTACGGCTTACCGCGTAGTTCAGGGGGGGGAGCGTTCAGGATCCCTCCGGCTCGCCGGGTCTCAGCCGCGCCAGTCTGGGCACAGGGTGTCCGCAGCGCACAGCGCTCTCCACGCAGCCTCCCCGGGGCTTTCACCAGCAGCCGCTTCGCCGCTCCGCGGAGCTTCTAGGAGAGGTCTCTACAGGGCCTCCGGGGGGGAGGGGGCACTTCTCCACCGGTTCCGACCCTCAGCGGGTCTCAGCTTCACCCCCAGGCGTCAGCCCTCGGTTCAAGCAGCCGGACGTTACAAGTCCGTCACTGCGGCCGCCATTTTGGGTGTTCTCCCGGCCCGGCTCTGGCTTCTCCGTGGTCCGGCGGAGGCCGGTCCTCCCAACGGCCCCCTGTCCGCTCCGCTCTCGCCCCACCAATGCCGGTGCCCGGCTCGATGCTTTCCAGGCGCAGCGCTGGGCTCCCTGCAGCAGAAGACAGGATAATTGCGGGGAATAGGCGCGGAGCTCCGGGCTCACGCCGCCATCACCCTCGGCGTGCAAGCCACGCCCCCCATCGGCTATCTCCAGTGATGTTGAATATACCCTAGCAGAGATGGAGACTTCCCTCCTTAATCTCCAGCCACCCAAAGAAATAACATTGCTGCATAATACTCTATTTGCAAGAATACGCTCATATTTCCAATGACCCTTTAGGCCCAAGGAGAATGGTACCAAGCCACGGCGTCATTGGGCCTGTGGAGCCTTAAAGAAGGCAATTATAGCAGGATATTTGGCTAGAGTACAATATGCTAGGAAGCTCTATCAGAAGGCGATGATGAATGCAAAAAAATCCTGGGTCGAGAATAGATGGCTGACTCTAAAAGAAGCATGCAGTAGAAGTAATACCAAAGCTTTTGGAATTTGGTAAAATGGGGTGCAGGGGGAGTTACACCATCTCCTCAGAACCATGTTTATCCCAACACATGGGTTAATCACTTTGCAGAACAAAATGCTGTAGTTGATGCTGAGGAATGTGAGCCTCTCCTGATTCATTTTTATCTAACTGATAAAGTCTTTGACCTGGCAGACGTAAGTGCAGCTCTTAGCCCAATTGCCGGTAGCGGAGCACCAGGCATCGACAGTGTCCCAGCAGATATTTTTTTGCAGGACAAGGCTAAATGGAGTCGGTACATAATTACATTTTAAGCTCACTCCAGGCAGGCTTCCAGACTCATTTAAATACCATAGACCAGGTTTTTTTATTCATATTTATATACTGGTGGACGGTAGTTCTTGGCAAGGGCAGCATGTACACTGCTTTTGTTGACCATAAGTGAGCCTTTGACCTGGTCTCATGTAACAAACTCTGGGGGGTACTTCAGGAGCTCGGGATGCCTACTGACTTACTCTCCTTACTCGTTCACCTCCAAGAAGAAAACTTTGCCCAAATTAGCTGGGGGCACAAGGGAGTAAGATCGACCCCTTTCCGGTAGAGAAGAGAGTACGACAAGGCTGCGTCTGGCACCCACATTATTTTCACAAATGTTATCCTCTATCCCCACAGATGCACCAGTTTTACAGGTAAAAAAATTCTGTTCTTAATGTTAGCAGATGACACACTTATAATTTCCAAAACTCTGAGTGGGTTACCGCGTGCACTGCAAAGTTTTGAAGATGTTTACTTATTACGAGGTGTAAACAAACAGAGCTGCTAAAACTAAGTTCATGACCTTCAACCAGGATAGGTCGTTCAAGGGTAGCATGGTAATGGATGGGTCACTCCTTGAGCAGGTAGGAGCAATCATTTACCTAGGTATCACCTCGCAGAAGGGATTGAGATGGAGGCCACATGTTGATAGTATGATATTAACCCCTCCCCTGCTGATGACGGAACCGCTCCGTCATCAGCCGCGGTCGTGCTGTGTTGATGGTTGATGACGGAGCGGTTCCGTCATGGCCCGCCCGGCAGGCCTGCGCGGCGCGGTTTCCGCACCTACGCTGAGCGTTCTATTGAGCGGGGCGGGCCATGATGGAACCGCTCCGTCATAAGCACAGCGCAACCGACGCTGGTGACGGAGCGGTTCCGTCACCAGCATGCGCCCGCCGCTCTTCCGCCCGCCCCCTTAGCACTGCAGCGGAATAGCGTCCGCAGTGAAGGGGTTAAAGCACTTGCAATTAGCCGGTGTCCTAACCAAGGAATTCAAAACATTGTTGAATAAGCATCTTACCCCGGTGCTGCAGATTTACAATAGTAAGGTGGTGAGCTCAGTATTGTTTGGTGCTGAATTATGGGGCTTTGAGAAACTCACACAAGTAGCTGCATCAGAGAGCAGGTTCTTTTGAGTGACCACAAGTCTACCTCAAAGTACACCCATGTTGCCCCTGCGTAATTACCTGGGCAGAAAAGCACTGCTAGATCTAGCAAGACTCCATCCTATTCTTTACTGGTGTAGAATTTGGTGCACGCCGGAATTGGCTACTTTTGCAGAACCCCTTAAGGACATTATTGAGGCCGACCACATTCATAAAGTTAGCTGACTGTTGATATTAGAAGTCTTTTGGGTAGTATGGGTCTGTCGTCTTTGTGGGAAACTCCTAATAGCTCCCAGTTTTCATCAAGAGATTCAACTAAGCAAAGATATTGGGAACTGATCGAGCAAGACATGAAGAGAAGAACTGACGTCTTAACAACTGGCTGGGAACTTCTTACAAATAAAACCATGGCTTTACTAGGATGTAATCTCAAAGCCCCTAGATCGTAAATTGTATTTTCAATTTAAAGTGGGCTGTTTACCCCATAAAGCATGGCTGGCGCAGACATACAGGAACATGGGCACCAGCTTGTCCAGTGTCGCCCTGAGAATCCTTTGCACCAACTCAACCCTTCCGCAGTTCCAACAGCAACAGCAACGTTTCTAAGATGGATGTGGTCTATAAGATCCAAATTACCGCTTGTAAATAATTTAATTTAGAATGATGTCACCTATCGAAGTGAAATTAGTTTTTTAGTATTGTGCTCATATGCTTTTAAATGTATTTTAAGTTTTTGTAATCAACTGATAAGATTTTTGCACAGGCTCTCCATTTTAAGACTCTGCCGTATTACAATGTACTAGGATGTATTGATTTAACTTACTCATTTTTAACTCATTGTTTTTATTGTGATATTAGTGTTTTATGTACAATGATTTTATGACACGTATTGTCGAATAAAGTTTATGTTGATGATGATGATGTATGTCTGTGCTCTGTCTTGTGGGTGTCAATACAGAGTTAGTGTTATAGCCAATTCTCCGTCTTCATTGCCATGCCACACTCATGTTGTTGTGCATGTGACATCAACACTTTCTGGCCATTGCATTGCCATGTCTATAGTCCTACATGCACGTTGTTGATTGCTGATGGCTTGCCATTTGTCTCATGGCTGACTTATGTGTAATTGTTTGTGCATAGAAAAGTATAGCATTGTTAGATCGTGTAGTGCTGAAGGATGAATCATGCACAGTGTTAGTGATGCAAGACGTGTGCTTATTTGCCATTACAGTGTCACTTGCTAATGTCCAATAAATGGGTATGCTTGATGTTAAAAGCATTCCCTGTACTGTATTGATACATCAGTTAGTCTGGCTCTACTATTTTTTGAATCTTCATCCTCCTCACCCGAAAGTTGATCTAGTCAATCACTGTCAAGTATCTTTGTGACTTTCGTCAGTTACCTTTTTTCTTGAAGCACAGAATACACAGAGATGTTGTATTTCAAAGGTTATAATGGATCAGAGCTATGTGGCCCAAGCAACAATGATGCATCATACATACATTTTATGTTGTACTACGCTCTGTGAAAATGGACCTGATTGTGCTCAGGAGAGCACTTTTTATTTTTCAATGAGGAACCATACACAGTCAGACTTTCAGATGCCCAAAACATTGGCCCATTCCCGCCTTACTTTAGTTGGTGTCATATCCCTTGCTGGATGAGTGATCTGTGAGACACTGCTGTTTTGATAATGTAACTTTACTTGATTGCTCCCTTTTTGAAGTCACAAACTAAGCATACAAGACATAGGTGTAGTGGAATTATATTGGGCGAAATCACAAGGTGAAACCTCTGGTTCAAAGAAATGTTTGTAACATAACATTTTAATGGTGTCATTATGAAAAGTAGTTCTGGATTATGGCATCCCTCCTTATTGTTGCAGCTGCTAAAATTGTGGTGAAGCTTGCATCGAATTGTCAATCCTGGCCATTCTCTGGATTGTCTAGCTATTCCTTGTCTTCTGGCAGTGTTTTGTTAGTACGTATGCAGAGATTGTGCAAAATACAACACACCAGTATTATTTTGCTGACCAATTAAGGCCTCTACAGGAGTTTTGCCCCCAAAATGTCAAAGCAACAGAACTTGGATTTGAGGGCTCCGAAGGTCCATTCCACGATGGCCCTTGTGCATCCCAGTGCCACATTTTAGTCTCTCTGGGCCTGTGTGTGGGGCACTTTGATGATGGTCATCACCCATGGTGACAGTGCATAACCTTGATCCTCTGAAACAGAAAATGGAGAAAAGTGTCCATTAGTGTTTTGGCCTGATGTGTTTGCAGAGTGGCTTTTTTATTTTGTGTCCATTGTACAGCTTTCTACATTCCCCTTCCACATGTTGATGTACATACACTTGGCCTGCTTTCTGACATTGATTTGCCTTTACTTTACAGCCTATGCATCACTATGATGTCATTGGCCAGGTTCTGTGTCCTCCATGTTGTAACTTTCAGGATGTAAGGGTACCTCAAAAAACCCTGACTTTTTGCACATTACTATGTATGTTCATCTGCAATATCCAGACTTGTGAGATATTGTACTGAGGGTAGCTGGCACTGGTAGCACTTGAATGCTAAATGTTGTACTCATTCTGGCATAGATACATCCCCCTTTCACTCCATGTGGGTCACTGTTTGAGACGCAGCAGCATTGCTACCTTGTGCACTTTACTTACTGGTACATATCAAGCCAAAGCACATGTCTATTCATGTACTTGGGAATATGGTAACTGAAGTCGATTGAATGCGTGTTGGGGGCGGGCCATAGATATTGCCTTGTTTGTTCCCACACAACACACATTTCTTTAGCTACATTTCTGCATATGGTATTAATTTTACACCTGGAAATGCATCCAATTGATACACCTCGCCAATGGAGGTGTAGGGATGTGTAATATGGAGGAAGATTTACATTTCTCTTATTTGTATGCTCTTTCTATGCATGCTGCATTCTGACACAACCCATAGTTAGGGAAATTCCACTTTTGTGAGTGTTTGTGTGCAATTAGGTGACCCTTCATGCAGAAAAACATTCCTCACAATGACGCAGGCACCCTTGCACCATGGTTGCCTGTGCTAGTGCATGTCATCTATTTGTGAACCAGCACAGGGGATGGCAGACTGTTTTGTCATCCTGTTGTACATATAAAGCATGCCTTTGTAGCAGAATTAATGCAGCACATTGCAAGCATATGTCTTGTTGCATCTGCTACATTGATTCTTTGTGATTTTTGTCTGATGAGTTCTGCAAGATCTGTATTCCTTGAGTGAATTAGTGGTTTGTGAAAGTATTGTTAGCCTACTCCCTGTTTGGGGCTACTTACATATATGTTGTTCCTTGCCATTAGGTGTTTGTGTATAGTAGTTGGCCCAGTTACAATACATGCACAATTCAATTTGCTACATGTTTATTCTTCCATAGTTGAGCTACATGACTGGGTTTGTTGTGTCTTTAATTGGTACTTACCAACAAGCAGTCCATTTCCATAGATGCCATTCTGGAATTGCTGGTTAACCAGATCGATGCTATGCATTTTCCCCTCCTGTGCTGGGATTTGATCATTCCCATGTTTCATGACGAGCTGGGCTCGTCATGAGCGTGCGAGGAGGCTACCTCATGACGAGCCCAGCTCGTCATGAGCGTGGAAGGGGTTAAAGACTGATTGTTGGAAGATCGTGGACACTGCCTGGATACTTGGCAATGGCATTGATGAACACTCTAAGATGGTCAACAATTGCCTGCACATTCATCGAATATGTGTTTCCTGTTCCTCTACATGTGTGCTGTGTCCACAGGAAACACAAGCTGCACATGGGTGCAGTCCATTGCCCGAAAAACATCCGAAAAACCAGAAATGGCAGAGAATCCTTGCTTATTGGCGAGTAATTCTTGCGCAGTGTTGGGAAATAGTTGATGCTGTGGCACCAGTCTGATGATGGCATCCAAGACAGTGGGAAGAAACCTGGGGAAAGATGCCTGGGAGACTCTAGCCACTGTGGGGGTGGTGGGTCGGAAGGTGTCTGAGGCTAACATGTGCATCACAGCAATTATCTTCGTCTGCAGAGGGATAAGAGTGCTGCGCTGGGATGTGGCCTGCAGCCTTGGCGCTATCTGATTGTATAGGAGTAGAATGGAGGACCTTTTTAGCCTGTACTAAGCTATCCCCTCATCCAGACAGAGGGGTATATGGGTGATACTTTGGCGGCAGAGCTGCTCTCTTCTGCTGCGCTGCTTCGGTGTTGGTGGTGGTCTTATTGGGGCTCCAAGTTGCAATAGTAGGAGCTCCATGGCATCTTTGAGGTTGCCATTGAGGGTCTGGGATTGTCTTTCTTATATACAGGTGTGTTTGCACTATTTTTAAGACCAGATAAGTATTGCCATTAAAATACAGCTGCTAGTTTAAGTTAGCAGCAGTTTTGGGGGTTTATCGACATACTGGGAGTTCCTTGTATATGTCATCACGATGTGTGTTTAGCAGCAGTTCTTTAATGGGAACCCCTACCTTGTATCTCATTTTTGTTAAATCCTGCAAACAGAAGTGGCCATCTTGAAAATTCCCGTTTACACTAGAAAATTGCCACAGTTAGTGGCAACTTGTAAATAAGGCGATAAATAAAGCCACTGTAAAGTCAAAAAATTGTCGGTATGGTGGAGTTAAGTTGTTGTACAACAGAATAATAACATTGATATGATTGGTGCAGGTATTTACATAACACACAATTTGGTTATTTTTACTTACTCTTTCAGTTGTTGCAAGCGCAAAATACATAGGGATTTATGAAGGGCAACCACATAATAAACGAAAGTTATTATAAGAAAATGTTTTTGAGCATATGTAAAGGATTCAATGAAATTTAAATAAAATAACTATTTAGCAGACACTAAAGTGGAGCAAGACTCTTTCTACAGTAAGTACAGGGAGATATCCCCTGATACAATTCTGAGATGGAAATTACAAGAAGTTGAAAACAGATTGAGGCCATACAAAATGGGACGGCAGTAGGTATTCTAGAATCAATTGTCTTGACACAGGGTGGTTTAATGAGTGATGAGTTCTTCGCCACTGGACCTATGCCTTCATACATTCGCAAAAGGCTATGAAAAAGTTTAGTTATTACTGCAGAATGAAGCACAAAATGACACATAACAGAGGCACTATCTAGTTTCTGAATTTCTAGTCAGTACCACAACCTAGCAGTTCAAAGGATTCTTCCCTTCACCAGTGGTGTGGTCATCAGACTTCCATGTACACTGACTCAAAGTTTCCGACCTCTCAATAAATACAATCCTTGTCAGGGTGAACTATTAAAGGCCACTAAATTAACCTGATGTGTTACCCACTGATAGCTGTGTCACAGAGCATACAGGCTTAACTTAAATGTAAATGTAAATTGATACTTGTATAGCGCACTACTCACCCGCAAGGGTCTCAAGGCGCTTTTACGAATACCGCTGTGGAACCCATCCTGGCTTTCCCTGTGAGGTGTCCACTGCTGGGCACCCCCAAGGTAGAGGCCAGGCATCCGTAGCGTTGTGGGGGCCGTTGTGGAGATTAAGCAAGCTATTGCCCAGAGTTGCAGAGTGGGACTCCATTATTGGAATAGGCACCGAGGCGAGAATTATCAGGTCAGTGGAATTTTGAGCCCAAGACTCGCCGAGGCAGGAAATTGAACCCTGGTCCCGGGCTAGACCTCTGCATCAGGGTCTGCCGCTCTAACCATTGAGCCACACTTCTCCACTTAGAAGCAATGTGTGAAGTATTTATATGGTACCAAAACAGTGATAAATTCAAATTACAATAAAAGAAAATCCCCAAACTAATTTAGAAGTACATTGTAATAAATAAAATGACTCCAAAATGACAACATTCTATAAAGGCCACCAGAGATATGCATTTTGAATGTTTTCAATAAAAACAGTGCCAAAAAGCCTTTAGCACCAACCATGGTCAATTGGTTGTTGTAGACGAGGGTTTAGTCGTGTTTTGAGGCTGACCACGAGAGAGCTTGGGTCCGATAAAGGGACCAGGTTCAAAGATTTACCCATGAACTTAGGCCCAGATTTTATGAGTAGTCAATAAACGAAGCAGCCAAAAATGCTGTGCTGCGTTTTGTGCAGGGAGGGAGCAGGAGCGTGCCATATCTAGAGATATGGCTCGCTCCGCCCCTCTGCCTAGCACTGGTGCAGTTTTTAGCTGCTGTGCACCAGGCACACACATTCGCACCATAGTGATAGGGTGTGTGTGTGAGTCCACCATAGGTTTTGCACTGGAAGGCTACCTTTCCAGTACAAAATACTATGCTTAGCTACATGTTTAATATTTTTTTACCTTATGTGTGTGCTGCACTGTGCATCAGACATGTAGAGTTGGGAAAGAAAGGAGAAATAAAAACATTTATCCTTTTAATGCCTACGTTAAAATTGCATTTACTTTTGGTGCTAAACCATGTCTGTTATTGTTTGTAGATAAGGTTTTGTGTCAAAAAGGGTTGGATGGGAACACCAATATAATGTCCCCTTGGCACTAAGTAACTCAAAACAGTGCTTGGTGTTGCTTTGCATTACTTTTAAGGTGCATTCCAGTACAAAACAAGTTTTGTAATGGAAAGTAAATGAGGAAAAAATATTTTGTGCTGGTTAGCGTCACTTTTGAGGTGCTAACCCAGGGTAAAATGTTTGTAAATCTACCCCCAGACTCAAAAATTGACGTCCAAGGTTTTTAATTGGGCAAAACACTAGGCTGTAGATGAGGAGGGCTCTACGAGGTCAGATTGCTGTTATACAAAGTATTGGAAAAGCTGTTGGTTTTTGTAAGGAAGAAATTTGAATGTTGTGCCCGGGAAAGGACACTCAATGGTCAGAAAGTTTTGATGCTTTCGCCTGCTCAACATTTGTTCATTCATATTTAGGGCTTGATTTCGATCTGGGCTGGATTCCCGTTTGTCCTCCATGATGGCAGTTACTAGTACTCCATCGAGCCGATAAATTCCTGCCTGCCATATTTAGATGTGGGTTGGCTGATCCACCATCTGTGTTAACAGACTGTTTTCTGTCACATATTTAGATTTCAAAGTTGTGCTGGAGTTGTCCTAGCAGTGGACTTGTCATGGAGTGAGTCTGTCGTGGGACACATTCAACAATGTAACATTCCTGTGGCTTTAGGATGGATACTAGCATCATACACCTGGTTTGTTTGTGCTAATTGTTGTCACTTGCATACTTCCAAGCATCATCTAGAGGCCCAGAGAACTGGTGGTGGTTCTCCCAGCCCCCCTTACCACTACATCCCTGGGAGGAGAAGGTCTTACAGATACCACATCCTGAAGGCATGTCAGGAATTTGTGGTGGAGTGGAGACTGATAAGTAATACTTTTTAATGTGACCCTAAACGTACATGTTGTTTTTGCATTTAAATTAGCAGTTGCTAATGTGTTTTGCCCTTTTTTTAACATATAGCATAGCACCCTCCTTAGTCACCCCAGCTCCGAACCAGCCCAACATTCTGTCCCAGCTCAGGTCCCTTCCTCAACCCAATTCAAAACTCCCAGCCAAGTACATTCACCACTTTGCAGGCACCCACTCCAACAGACACAAGCAGCACAATCACACTCTCACATAAACACAAACACACAAAGAAACACAGACAAACACATAAACAACATACACTTACTATTGAAACTACAGCCACATGCACCACAACCACCACAACCACACAAAACAACACAGCCACATACTCCTCAAAACCAAAACACCTATACAAAAGCACACCTACTCACAAAACTACACCAACCAAAAGCAACACACACACTCAGTAGATTATCAAACACCAGCCAAAACCACATATCCAAACATTAAAAACATGCACCAGAACCACATGCAACTGCCGAACATACAGACACAAGGACATCACCCACTCCATCTCCCTTTACCTCCAAAAGCCACTCCTCAAACACCCATCATATCTTTACTTTTTTCATAATTTGTTTGCGTAAATGTAAAAAAGTAATGATAGAGGCTTCTCACTTATTTTCACGTCATTTTTTTTACAATTGGATTTTTTGTAAAATGTGAATACGGATGTGTTTATTTTACCTTAATAGGTTGAAAAGTAGAAACTAATGCATTTCACATAAGAAAGAAATTGCATGTAAGAGAAGTGTAAAAATGTATGAGTCCAGAGCAAATGTAAACAAACAAATCATAGGGAAAAAAAAGTAAAAATGAAGCTTACCTTCGATTCTGGAGATCACAGAGTTGATTTGCTGGTCAAGTAGCAGCAGCAAATGAAAAACTTGGACAATTGGGCTAAAGACCGAAATTGAAGTTGAAAATAAAAAAAAAAAGCTAGCGTTCAACCTCATATACCTTTGATTTCACCAACTCAGGTTTGGAGGTTTACCATACACAGTTTCCTCGATGGAAAGGATCATAATTGACCTAGTGGAAATATTAGCTAGACTCGCTTTGACCGCTGGTTTTGCCTAGGACCCCATTGACGTGGAAAGAAAATTCAGGCGGAGACTGAGGCATTCAGACAGACTATCTTCAATAGACTTGTCAGCATCGAAATTGAGTGGGTGGACCCTCTAGTAGGTGGACTTAGAAACCATTGGAAATGTTATGTCTGGAAAAGGTCTGCCAAGATCTAAATCATGCCCATAGTCTCCTTTTTGGAGCTCGGATTGTTGAATAGGGCAAAGTGCAGGCTGTAGCAAAAGAGGGCTCCACAATGACAGGATACCATCTCTGTAAGGACATGCTTAATTGGATATTCTGCAGTGGAAAAACTCAGAATGAGAGAACAGTGAACCTTCCACCCATCGGCAACACACCATGGGTGAATCAGCTTGGCAGGTTTGGAGCCAAGATTTTAGGGGGCATAGAAGTACATCCAGACCCAGCCATAGGCTGCCGAACTTCAGGAACAGAACAGGTGGACAGGAAGGCCCTGGACAGGTCCAGTTGGAACTGGACAGCTGTATATCTTCAGTTAGTGCCTCTTTTAGCGTATTGTAGCTTGAACAAGAGTTCAACCTTATTACCCACGGTGTCTCCTTCTTTGCCTTGGGTCAAAATAAAGAGCAGATCCAGCCCTTCAGAGTTCTTCTCCAGTCACAAGCAGCAGGCTCAGTCCTCTTTTGTCTCCCTCAGGTCCAGTAGTGTTCTGTGATGCCACACTTATGCCTGGCACCAGCTTGTGAATGGATGCGAGTCTTGGCTCTTCTCTAACCAATGGGGCTAGCAAACCTAGAGGTGACTCTATTAACTCTTTCAGCTTGTCCTGTGTACCCTATTGCCAACAGTCCCAGAGAGCTCCTCCAAAATCCAAAATAGAGAAACACTGCTTGGCCAGGAAAATGAGGAACCCCTCCTCTGCATTCACTTCAAATCAGGCCTATGGCAGCTTCCTCACCACTGAGTTTGGTGCCTGGCTGACTGAGGAAACCAAAGAGGGCTGTGCCCATGTGTCAGCTAACATTTGCTTGTGACTAGATAGGCCCCTTTGAAGTTAAAGTATTTCCTGAACACAATCCAGATGGTCATCTTGATAGGGGAGCACCACACCACCCTTTACCTAATGCCTAGATAACTTTCTAAACATGTTCCTTCACATTTATAAAACATCAACTTTACTAGTTAAGGGGAGGAGCTTCGCGCGCAACCAAGATGGCCGCGTGAGCTTAGGGCTCCCGAGCCCCTCGTACCCTCCCGTATTTATCCTGTCATTTATCCTGTTCCTCATTGACGTTTCCGTGAAGGCGAACTGCGAGTGAGGCGAAATTCGCTTTCATATCCTGAATCGGACCCCGGGAACCGGTGTTACGGAGCTTCGCAGATTGAGGCCTACGTCTACGTGAAGCCCGGCTGCGGAGTTGGCATGGTGCCCGAGCAGTAATTGAATAACATCGGCTTGCGGAGGCTGGGACATCCGGTCTGGTTACTTTCACTTTCGACCTTGTTCCAGGGAAGACCTGTGACTGGTGAAGGGCCCACCCCAGTCCCCGAGTATTGCCACCCTGTGTCGCGCACGAGTGTTACTCTTCATCACCGTGCTGATCTGTGGGACCATCCGGCCTGTGCCCTCCAGCTGCAATTCCTTCAGCCCGAGGTGGGACGAGGAGCGCCACCTTTCTACATTGTCTCATCGGCCCAGATCCGACTTTCGCCCGCAATGACTGGGAAACCGGAGGGTGCCACGCAGAAACTTAAGACCACTCGGCGAGGTGGCCATACCCAGACTAATAGCATGGATCGCTATGCCCAAGTTAAGGGTTCCCCCGGTGGATCGGGTAGGTCGCAGGAAGACTTGAAAGGCCCACCGACTCCGGCGGCTGAGCTGACCTTACAGGATGTAATGGCTGCGATCGAGGGGATCAAGTTCACATTGGGACAACAAATAGCGACTCTCGACCATAAACTGGATACTGTGGCGATCGACGCCAATTTGATCCGTACAGACTTGGCGAAGACTAATGAAAAAGTCAAGTCTCTGGATCTTAAGACTTCCAGTCTGACGGGTGATGTCGCTGATCTACAGACTGAAGTTGGGCGCTTGAGAACTGCCAGTGACACCCTTGCACGTCGTCTGGAGGATTATGAAGGAAGGGCCAGGCAGAACAATGTTCGTATTATTGGGTTTCCGGAGAAAGCCACAGAACCATCGGTGGACCTATTTGTGGAGGATCTCATTGTTAACCACCTTGCACCTAAGGGACTGGGAAAGTTTTTTATGGTTGAACGAGCCCACAGGGTTCCGGGCGGAAGGCCAAAACTGGGTGCGCCACCGAGGCCTATCATTGCGAGAATTTTCAATTTTCGTGATAGAGACGCTATCCTACAGGCCTCCCGGATGAATGGCCCCACAAAATTCACGAATACTACTATTAGTTTCTACCCGGACTTCACTCAATCGGTCCAGAAGCAAAGACTTGGATTTTTGGGGGTGAAGAGACGATTGCGCGGCATGGGTCTCAAATATGCCATGCTTTTCCCAGCCAAACTGCGAATCGAACATGCAGAGCGGACTTATTTTTTCGATAGTCCGGAAGTGGTATCTGACTGGTTGGACGCTCTGCCGAGGCAGCATCTACCGGAGGAGCAGTGGGGCGGCGCAGAGGGTGGACCTACGGAACAGGAATACACTCCGGTTGCTTGGTACTCAGGGGTTTGTTTTTGGCCTTGAACTGTGGTTCGATAATCCTGACAATTGATCAATGGGACATTGGGGGGGTTATGGGGCCATTGGTGGGTCCTTTTCCTCCTCTGAGTTTTCTTTTTGTAGCTTAGGTAGATGTGGGGGCGACAGGCACACTGCAAGTTGGGGTGGCTTTTTAGTCTTGAGCAGGGGTGCAGGGTGGGGGGTTCTGTAACAGGATGTTGGTGGGATGGGCCGGGGGTTCTGTTGGGGTGTGTATCTGTTTTTTTGCAAGGCTATGTATCCTTAGATGTTTGATCGAAGTGCCGGGTTCTGTTAGGGGTTGGATCCTCTTTCTCTTTATGGATGGGGGGTAGAGGGCTGAAATTGATAAGTTGGAAAGTGAAAGGGCTCGGGGATAGGATAAAACGTGGGGTGGTGTTGCAACTGTTGAAGCGTTTCTCCCCTGATGTAGTCCTTCTTCAAGAGACGCACTTGATTGGTAATACTTGTCATGCTCTTAACAGGAGGGGTTATCGTTTGGTCGCCCACTCTGGGTTTTACTCTGGTTCCAGGGGAGTCGGTGTCCTCATTAAAAACTCTCTCCCGTTTGAGATTAACTCCACAGTCATAGATGATCGGGGGCGCTATGTCGCTCTTACGGGTAGGTGGGATGGCCGGACTCTTTCCCTGGTTTCCGTATATGTCCCCCTTGGCTTGAAGTCCACCACCTTTGCAGACTTGGGGAGAGTTATTCTTGCTCTCCCTGAGGGGTCTTTAATTTTAGGAGGTGATTTCAACGCAGTAGTTTCCGGGCTGGAGGATCGTCACCCTCCCAGGGACCTGAGGGGAGCACAGAACTGGCTTCATGATGTCCTTGACACTCTGGGACTGGTGGATTGTTGGAGGTTGTTGCACCCCACTCAGAAGCAGTATACGTTCCTATTGGGCGCTCACGGTAGTCTCTCTAGGATTGACTATGTTTTGGTGCCGTCTGCACAGGCCCTCACTATCGCTGAGGCCAGGCATTTGGCTTGGGGAATTTGGGACCACTCCCCACTGTGGCTTAGGGTGGAGTTGGACTCGGGGACCGAGGGACGGGTCGCCCCGATTAACCCTCGGTATCTCCGTAACCGTAAAACTCGTGTTGCTCTTATAAAAGCTCTCGACCTGTATTTTTTGGAAAACGAGGGTTCAGTTTAATCTGCCGTATCGCTTTGGGAGGCTTTCAAGACCGTCCTCAGGGGTCAGGCCCTATCTTTGATAGCGGATGTTAAGAAACGACGTGATGAGGAGGTTGTTAGGATCGATACGGAGATAGCAGACTTGAAGCTTGACCTGGAGCGGGGGGTCACCCGTACTGCAATGCATGTTCTAAGGCTCAAACAACTTGAATACAGGGCATTGGTTACCGACGCGTCTAAGGTCATGAGTAGGGAGCAGCAGGGACGTTTGTATGATGTGGGTGATAAGGCTGGTAAATTGATTGCGTGGCTGGATAAGAAAGATAGAGCTAGTCGGGTGGTGCCTGTGGTCGAGCTGGCTAGTGGCACTCGGGTCTCAGATCCTAAGGAGATTGCTCAGTGTTTCGCGAATCACTTCCAAACAGTGTACTCCTCCGTGTCGGACAGGCCAGAGGAGGACTCACATCTATTGTTGCGAGATATCGCTTTACCTCGTCTCTCTGATATCGACAGGGAACATATGGACGCTGCAATAACGGCTGACGAGGTGGCTATTGCGATCCGTTCCCTGCGTTCGGGGAAAGCGATGGGTCCCAATGGCTTGCCTATTGAGCTATATAAGTTGCGGCCGGACAAGATGACGCCGTATCTACGAGACATGTTTTTGGAATCTCTGGAGTATGGTTCTCTCCCCGTGATCAGCGTCTAGCGACTATTGTGGTGATTCACAAGGAGGGGAATCCGCGAGATCGATGTGCGTCATACCGACCTATTTCTCTTCTCAACGCCGAACCTAAGATTCTTGCGAAAGTGTTGGCTAACCGATTGATCACTGTTATTAGTGAGTTGATACATCCGGATCAATCCAGTTTCATCCTGCACAGGAACACTGCCCTTAATCTTCGGCGTGTGAACGGGGTTCTCGCGAGAGCCGCGACGTTGCGTGAGCCGGCCATCTTGGCGTCGCTGGATGCCACGATGGCTTTCGAAACTGTGGAGTGGCCTTATTTATGGGCTGCTTTGGCTAAATTTGGGTTTATCGGTTGGGTGAGGCTCCTCTACGAGGACCCCCTAGCACAAATTGTCGTTAATGGCCGAGTCTCTGCTCCGTTTAGTCCTGGGAGAGGGACTCATCAGGGGCGTCCTTTATCGCCCCTCCTGTTTGCCCTGGCGCTTGAGCCCCTCCCGGCGTGGATTCGGTGGGAGCCCTCGATGAAGGGTATTCAGTGGTCCTCGGAGTTTGAAGATCGCATCTTGCTTTATGCGGATGATATCTTATTGTACTTGACGTCGCCCCGGAAATCACTGATGGTTTTGTGCGATGTCCTGACTTCACTTGGTAGGAATTCTGGCCTCATTATCAACTGGTCAAAATCCTATTTGTATGTCCTTTCCGGCAACATTCCTCTTCTTCCGAAAAACTGTCCCATCCAGATCCCACACACGGGGTTTAAATACCTTGGTATTTATATAACATTGGACCCCGCAATTTAATATGAGCATAATCTCCTCCCACCGCTGTCTAGATTGAAGCAGGATGTCGCGGGCTGGCGTAAGCTTCCGCTGTCCCGCTTGGCCATGCGGCCTGCTTCAAAATGATGTCGCTGCCTCGTTTTCTTTACGCTCTCCAAAATACTCTCGATGTAGTACCGGCTAGCTATTTCCGGGCAATTGAAGATCTTCAGAGGAAGTTGGTATGGGACGGGAGACCTCGTATTGCGCTAGCTAAATTAACACTCCCGTGGTACGACGGAGGTATCGCTCTCCCTGATATAAAACGTTACTATTGGGCGTCTCAATTGAGTGCTATAAACCATAGCATATATGGTCCCGAATTGAATCCCGCCTTCGCCATGGACAGATGGATGTTACCTGGGGGTAATTACTATACGGCGCTGTACTCTCACTCGGTGATTAAGGATTTGTCGGGACCCACCAGGACAGCTGTACGCTTGTGGCAGGACGCAAATAGTTCCATGGGGTGGAAGACCGCTTGACTCGAGCAACCCCAATTTTTGACTCTGATATACTCGGTAAACTGTGGAATACCAAAGGGTTCGATAAATGGGACCTTATTGGTATTAGTAAGGTGGGAGACCTCTGTGTTAAGGGTCAGGTTAAATCGTTCGAATCATTACAGAAAGAGTTCGAGATAGGTGCATCGGAATACTTCCGGTATCTTCAGGTTCGTCACGCGCTGCGATCTGTTTTCCCGGAGGGGGAGGTGGTGCCCGAATCGTCCCCGCTCGAAGATAGATTGCTGGACGGCCATGTGCCGGACAGCACAATCTCCCTAGTCCACAAGAAATTAATAAATTACAGATCAGGCCTACTATCACATCTTTGTGACTTGTGGACCCGTGATGGCCTAGAGCTGGATGACGAGGACTGGCAGTCAGCAATCTCCTCTCCGAAGGAGGTCGCAATCCCAGCTCGACTCCGACTTGTTCAACTAAAGATCCTCCATAGGATATACGTCACGGGCCCACGTTTGGTTCGCATGGGCTTTTTCGAGGAGGGGTTGTGTAAGCGAGGATGTGGGCAGGTAGGGACATTTCTCCATATAATTTGGGAGTGTCGAGTGGTGGCTACCTTCTGGAGTGGGGTACATGATATAATGAAGGATGTTACGGGGATTGCCCTTTTGCCGGAGGCCAGACGATGTTTATTGAACGTCTGGGAGCCCACAGATTACAATGCAGCCCAGACTCAGTGGGCGGCTCAGGGGAACATGATTGCCAAGTGAGACATTGCTCAATTGTGGGGCTCCCAAAGGCCACCTACAGTAGCATTGTGGAAAGAGAACATGGACTGGTGCATGTTTAGAGAGAAAACAGTATATTTGGCCCAGGGTCGTCCCCGGAAGTGGTGTAGAGTGTCGGGTCCTTGGAATAGCTACCATGGAGATATATGTACACCGCCTATAGTAGACAATCTTGACCCATCGCTTTCCCCTGAGCCCGCATTCTGATTATTCTACTGTATGAACATCTCCTTTACCCTTGCCCTCCCCCCCTTCCCTTCCCTAACATCACTGTTGATTTCATTGTATTGTTTTTCTTTTCCTTCCCCGTCTGGAACTGGTGCTTCGTGTACTGTAATCCTCGCCTTGCTGTTTGTATATTTTTTCCAATAAAATTTAATTAAAAAACGGAAAAAAACTTTACTAGTTAATTTGGTTTCTAATACATATTACAGACTGTACTAAAATACTAGCCACAGAGAACATTATTAAATGTAATAATGCATTGCATTGATTCTCTGTGGAACAGCCAGCCATGCTACAGTAAAAATTGTTTTAAGGTTCTTCTCACATTTAGAACTTTACATTTCTACATGTCCTACTTTCAAATACCATGCACTCTGCCTTATGGGCTGCAGGGTATATTCAGGGGTAACATAATAATATTTAAGTAGAAGGTTTAGACCTGTCAACAGGGTTTATTTTGACAGACTGAATAACAGTTTAAAAAAGACTTCAGTCACGCTAAAATGGTAGACCTGAATCCTTGCTGGCATAGCCATTTCAGTGGATGGCACAATATGTGCCTCAGTCCACTGTTGATATTTAACCTATAGGACCTGGCTACACCTTGTAACATATACTCAGGACTCATAGGTAAGATAAATGTGGTGATTAGTTTTGTGCCTATTCAATCATGTTTAGAGGTGAGAGCACAGTCACTTTACTTCTGGTTAACGGTTAGGAACGATAAAGTGCACAGAGTTCTACAGCCAACAAAACTGACAGGACAAAAATCTGGGGGCACACAATGAAAAAGAAGGCAGTTTCCTAGAATTATCTTTGTGATTCCCCAGCCAGACTGCTCCTGACATAGTCTTTGTCAAATGTGTGAGGGTGACTCCTCCCTGAAAAACCCCAAAACAAGGGCACTAAAGTAAGCAGGCTTTCCACCATGCTACCTGTTTCCCTCGCAGAGAACGATGGGCTAGGAAAAGGTAGGGGGAACACTACTGCTTCGAAAGAATGCTTTTTCTCCTCTCCTAAAAACTCTCCATTCTGACCCATTACAAAAAATCCAGTGAACCAATGCCACATGCATCCCACACACCAATCACACATGTATACATGCACACACATGCTATTTGTGAAGCAAATAGATCTGCAAAGCACCTGGCTGTAGGGATTCGAAGACAATTGAAAAAGGTAAGAGATACAGGATAAAAACACATGATTTTATTTCCTCAAACGTTACGAAAATGTATCATAAATTTACTAAGTTAACCTTTAGGGTGAAATGTGGTTTGATGTTATCTAAAAAGAGTTTTTCCAGGTGTGTGAAATTTTAGGTAAAATATGTCCTGCAATAAACCAGCAGGAGATTGATATGAGCAAAACATGCCTTTTGTATACAACTATTACTTACTGTTATATAATGCAAAATTTTAAATATTTCCAGGAATTTCATAAAGCAAAAATGCGGAAGTTATGAAAATATTAGCAGCACCATTACAATTTCTCACAGTGCCAATACATGGCCTGTAACCCACAAGACCTGGTTTCCTTAAACAGCAAATAAATGTTGCAATAACATTGATGTGATGTGTGGATGCATTCCTTCTGTGTGGGCTTCTTTCCCACAATAAGGTAAATGTGGGTACATAGGTTGCAAAACACCACAGTTCAAGATAGCAAGTTTGCCTGTTGCGCTCTTTCTTATTTTCTTTCTATTTTTCCCCCTCCAAGACATGTACCACATCTTTTCACCTAATTGTGTACCTGTGCCACCACTCTTGTATTTCTTATTCCATTTGTGTAATGTGGTAATTGCTTGAATTATACATAATATTTTTGTACTCACCATTATGTCTCATTATGACGTTACTGCTTATTCTTTCTTCACAAGTGCAGTGTTACACATGTGTGATCCTCACATATTTCAACTATGATAAAATATTGAATGAGGATTCTAATTTTATTTGATATTAATGCATTGTTACAGTCTTGGAAAAGCCCCTGTCCTGCGCATCAGCAAGGAGTGAAATGTGTTGGATGTCCCGTATGGAGCATGTTGATACAGAATGCTACACAAACAAGAAATAAGAAAACACATTGACTATGCAAAGCCTCAATATAGTGCCTATTCAACCTTTGAACTCTTTATCTTTCTTTCCATATTATTGTGTTTTTTAATGTAGTAAAAGCCAAGATGGATGGACATCTCAACTAAGTCCTACAGTGATCGACGTATCTATGCTTGGTCACTCACATTAGGTCGCAGACTTCCAAGAAACAGCAGACCACAATCCCAGTGTTTGCATTTCCAAATGGAAAACTTGTTTCGAAGCAGCCCTTGTTCCTTCAACTAACTGGTGGGGACCCCTTCTCCTTTGAGAATCAGTTTTCACCTATCTGGGAGGTTTTAGAAACCGATCAGAGGAGTTGTGCAAACCGGTACAATTTGCCAACTCGTAAAATGGGTTTTGGACATTTGAAAAAGGCATTTCACCATCACAAACCCGGTGATTTTGTGAATCACAGATTGTGTGAATTCAAAATATTGTCATACATCTGGCAATATAGTGCAACATTGAAATCCACTTGAGTGCAAGGGCGAGTGATAGCCTCATCAGTTTTAAAGAGTCAGGAAGACATGATTGCACTTAAGGTCCCTCTTATTTGCTCTGTTTCAGGACCTTATAGTGAGCCAGATGCCACGTAATATACTTTAGTATGCAGCTCATTGCTTTGGGAAACTTTCTTCCTGTTTCAGTACTTTTACTTCTTTTGGTTACCAAAATTCTGTGATAGTACTTTAAGGTCCCGAAATCTGTGAGAGATGGCCCTCTTGGGCAGCTCTTCTTGTGCAAATTAGCCACACCTAAGTGCACATGCTCAGTATTGTGTTTCCAGGCAGTGTATTAGGAGTTCAAGCATACTGCAGTAAGAATCCCATTGTTGAGATCAGAAGGCATTTTCTGACAATACAGCAGTTTTAGGAACCAGATTCAGACTGCACATTTTTTCTGAAGAATGTGGTAGGAGCCCAAGTACACAATTTGGATTTCTTCGCAAAAAATCTTGTTGAGAGAGAAAAATACAAATGCGCATTGACAGTACTCTATTGTATTGTATTAGGTATTTATTAAGCGCGTATTTCACCCATAGGTCTCATAGCGCTGGAAAATATTCAGAGAACCAGAATGGCAGGGCAGAGTTCTAGAATAGCCAGGTTTTGAGGGCTTTGTAGATTTTTTTGTGATCGGTTTCCAGGCGAAGATGTACAGGCAGTGAGTTCTGGAAAAGGATTTGCAACCGTTCCTTACAGTGCAGACCTTGGTAACAGTTAGAACGTGTCTACTGGTGTAAAGGATGGTTCTAACTGGCCGGTGTTTAGTGAGTTTCTTTGCTAGATAAAGTGGTCCTTTATTGTTCAGTGTTTGTGTACTAAGCAGCAAAGTTTGAAGTTGACCCTCTTTCTGATAGGGAGCCAGTGGAGGGTTTTTAGACTGGGCACTGATGAAGAGCAGGGGGAAGGTTTAAGACCAGTATTCTGTAGAACCTGAAGCTTAGTCAGATGCTTATCGTTTATGGATGCAAATAGCGCATTACCATAGTCCAAGCAACAAATGATTAGTCCCTGTAACAGGGCCATACGAGAGAGAAAGGGAATCCATTTAAAGATTTTCCTACGATTGCGCATTAGACCATAGCTGGTGCACACCACAGACTTAACGTGGTCCGCCATTGAGAGTTTATTATCTATTACCATTGCAAGATTGCGGGCTGCTGTCTTGAGCGGGGGGCACGGTCCCAAAGAGGATGTCGACCAGTCAGAGGTCCATATGTTCTGTGCATCACCAAAGAGCATGATTTCTGTTTGGCTCGCGTTGAGCAGTAGGTGGTTATTTGACATCCAGTCGTTACCGGTTGTCATGCATTGTTTGAATCTGTGTTGAGTATCAGTGGGATCAGGTCCGAGGGTGATTAGTAATTGCATGTTGTCGGCGTAAGACACGGTTTCAAAGCTGTGGGCTCTGATTATCTTAGCCAAAAGTGACACATATAGGTTAAAGAGTGTGGGGCTTAAAGTTGATCCCTGAGGGACTCCCTTGTCGATTGTCTGGCTTTTGGAGGTGAAGTCTCCTATTTGCACCTTGGAAGACCATTCCAACAGGTAACTTTAAAGTCATTTTAGTGCAGGGCCCTCGACACCAAATTCCTGTAGGCGCTCCAAGAGGATGCCCTGAGAGAAGGTGTCAAAGGCAGCCGAAAGATCAAGTAGGACCAAGATGGCGGATGGTCTGGCATCAAGAGAGAGCCTGATGTTGTCGAATAGTACTACCATGCCAATTCGGTGCTATGAAAACTCCGGAATCCCGATTGAGATGGGTCCAACAGGTTGTTACTTTCCATGTATTTAGACAGTTGGTTGTTGACCAGTGATTCCATTACTTTGCCAAACAGGGGTAGGAGAGAAATTGGTTTATAGTTAGAAAGTTGTTCAGGGTCGGCTGATGGCTTTTTTTAAATTGGTCTGACTATGGCTTCTTTACAATGTAAGGGTACAGTGGATTGCGATAGGGAAAGATTAAGAATATTAGTCAGATTGGGGATAAGAGCCGGTCCAATTTTAGATAAAATATGGGAAGAGGCCGGGTCGTCGGTGAGGCGGATTTCATCCTACTTAGTGTGGTGGCTGCTTCTTCCTCTGTAATTGAATAAAATTCTCTAAGGGAGTTAGAGTGCAGGGGGAAGTTGCACCGAGTCTCTGTCCTGGCGGTGTATTTGTCGGCTGGGGGAAGGGTTTGTGGATGTTGTTTATTTTGTTTACAAAGAAATATGAGAGGGAGTCAATCCACTCCTGTGAAGCATTATGCGTCGGTTGGCAGGAGGGGGCGGTTGGTGAATTCCTTCACAAACTTGTACATCTCTTCATGAGAGTTGGAGGCCTGGTTAATTCTATTTCCTAGGTAGACTTTTTTGGCCGTGGCTATATTATCCATGTAACGTGAGTGTGTTGTTTTGTAGTGATGCCTATCTGTTGTATTTTTTGTGAGTCTCCATTTACGTTCTGTCTTCCTTGTTTATCGCTTTGTAAGTCGGGGGTGAACCAGGGGGACAGCTTTTTGGGGCATTTAGTTTTTTTCTTAGGTCGTGCTAATGGCTAGCTCGAAACATTTGACTGCCTTGTTAGCGACCGTCATTTCAGAGGGAGAGAGGGGCGCAAAGGTTGTAGAAAATGATTCTAGGTTTATAATGTTTCATGACCTACTTAATTTATGTTCTTTCGTCGGGTGTGGTTGAGTCGAACACAAAATGTAAGACATTCTGACTTGAAACCATACTAGAAGTTGAATATTCCATCACCTTTATTCATCTCCATTAATTGTAAAGAGATGATGGGGCTTACAACATGTATGAATAATAATTTTTAGGTACATTTCTGCAAGCAGCCCCTTGAAACTTGTGGAAAGGACGACATTCATAAATTCTAGGGTTATTTGTCATTGACAAGTGAAGATTGTAATTAGGAAAAGTCTTTCCTAGTATTTCTCAAAGCTTCAACTGTGCTTTTTGTGAACAGTATTGGGAGCATTGAGAATATAAACGTTGGCTCTGGGTGAAAGAATTCATTGGCGTTTTGGGCTGGGCGATCCTTGGGTGAATAAACGGATGCCGTTTTGATGAAGAAACAATAAGGAGATATTTTGTATTAACCCAATGATTAACTGGTGATCATAGAAAGTGAAATGAGAATCACGTGTCCCACAAAATGTTTATTGCACATGCGTGCATTCTGGAAAACCCCAAGTCAATCAATTATTACTGAAAAGAAGGGGTCAAAGAGAGCACATTCCTATTGAACATATGTACAATGAAAGACTGATGAGTCTCCTTGTCGTTTCACAATATATGAAAATTGTCCTATCACATCTACATTTGGACATAACAAACAAGCCGAAGAGTTCAGATTATCATTTTCTTTATTGGAAGATCCCTAGGAGTAAACTTGACAAGAAACAGCCGACACGTGTTTCGTCAGTACTGCAGATCAGTACTATGACTTTTTCAAGGCTGTAGGGTGAAACATAAAATAACATATAATATATATATATAACTTCCATGAATATACATGACAATACATAACAAAAGAGACAATAAAGTTGCCAGGCCTAAAACAAAAGATCACAAATAACGTGTCAATAGACAAGAGATATTTTTAAATAAAATCAGAACAATACATATAGAGGGTGATCAAGTGAGATAATATAAAGGGTAGAGATGGATCTTTGTTCCTTGTAGTTACATGATCGTCTTGAATTCATTCTGCTATGGTGAGCGCAGTGTGTTTCTCGGCGTAATCTTTACTATCTAATTATGCATATATTAGGAGGGTTTACTTAAATCCCGATTCAACGGGCTTTATTGGCATTGCTCAACAGCATTCTCATGGTTTACTACTACCCGCCGTGCAATATATTGAGCCTGTATTTTCTACGCAGATTGTGCCATTGCAGGTTTTTAAATGTTTTTATTTTCTCACGACCAGGTTCCTGATTTTTAAACACGGACACAATCTAATCTGGGATACGCCGTGACTAGTCCGATCCGCATAGGTTAGTTATCATCCTTACACTCTATATATTGATTGGGTTTTTGGTGCAGGTCAACTTTACCACTATTGTTGATATTCTACATCACTTGGGTTTCTTCTGTTTACCACTTCACTGGTGTTGGTACTCTTTTAATTTCTCTGATCACACTCTCTACCCTTTATATTATCTCACTTGATCACCCTGTATATTTATTGTTCTGATTTTATTTAAAAATATCTCTTGTCTATTGACAAGTTTTTTGTGATCTTTTGTTTTAGGCCTGGCAACTTTATTGTCTCTTTTGTTATGTATTGTCATGTATACTCTTCAATCAATGGGGGTGGGGAGAAGGAAATTCCTGATCCATCCAGTTTCCTTTGTTTCAAATCTTTCAATCAATTGGGGGGTGGATCACTTGTCCTGCCAACCTGGATTCCTCAGGTATTTAGTACATCCCTCGGTAAAAAAACCCTCATGCAGTCGAGTTGTTGTCGTAAATAGCGGTATATCTTGATTCTCCGCTATGGCACTCGGGTGTCTGCATAATCACAGGGTTAGTTTGTATGCAGCCTCCACCAGGAGGGAGTCATCCAAGGTTATGTGCAGTAGTGTCCAGTGATTTGTAATTATGGTGAAAATGGTCCTGGTATGCGTTCAGAGAGTTTTTAGGGTTTTCTAGGCTACCTATTTTCGTGGTCTAAAAGGTCGACATGTTTCAGCCCTTATCGTCAAAATGATCACTGGGCTTTCTTCAGGACCAGGGTGTGAAAGTGAGAAGGCGACGTATTAATCCCTTCTTCTTAGAGTCAATCTTTATGCCTATAAAATAAAGATATGTCACCTCGGAGGAGGGTAAAGGGACTCATTTTACATATTAAAATGAATATCCAGCTTAGTATTTTTGCTGGATGTGAGTTATCAACATTGCCATACATCCCTTAACACCTGTCCTGCCTTGAGTAACCACATACCCAAGCCCTACTAATTATAAAACTGGTGGTTTCCAGTCTTTAATTTTAATCACAATTCAATCGCATGTCTCTAGTATTTAGATCCATATCTATGTTCCTTAGTCATGAATTCAATCATCAAACTCTCAATCTTTATGTGATGTTTTTCAGCATTTAGTAAATCAGATACCACATTCTAATGAATATTCAAAATTATGCAAAATTATGCCCATGCTCAACACTGTTTGTTCGTAACCAAAGGGCATATTCTCATGTTGCCAGATGTGCTTCCAAAGAGTATGCATTCGTACTTGCCTTTGTTAGAAACTACTCATTTGTACTTTTACTTAAACGCGTTGTGTTATTATGCTAATGCTTGTCATTCGCGCTTTCGATGGAGTGTAAGTATCTGTATTTTTGCCATTTATCGCAAGCGCTTACTTCAAAAACGCGTGTTGATTAAGTCACTAATCTCTGTTTGTGCGCTCTATATTAACCTGTGCGTAATTCTCACATGAGCCCCGTTCATTTGCCCAAATTGTGTTTTTATTGTTCTCACAACTAGTTACTCCTTGTGCTCAGTATCGCATGCAGTTCACGTACCTCTGCACGTGTTAATACGTGCTTCCACGGGTACCCAGGGAGTCTGTGAGGAGGTCTTTTTCTATAATTCAAGAAGGGAGCAGGAGTTGGTAAAGATAAGAAGATTAAAACTACTTATCCGTTTGTCAGAAAGGTTACGTTTCCCTTGTGCTACCTGTTGATCCTCCTGTTGCAACTTGTGCTGACTCTGCCGTCCTGGACCCGGTAGGGTTGTCAGGTTCACGGAGTGTCTCTTAGCTTCCTGTTCTTTCGTATAGACAGTGAAAACAGACTCTTGCGGCCGCCTTTACTTTCATTAAAGTTCAATGATAAATATAAAAACGGCTTTATCACAATAAAGATAACCTAATTTCTCGGGTATCTGTTTTCATGTTCCTAAATATTATCGAATGTATTCTGTTTTTTATCTATGTGCATCAGACAGTTTATGGGGCATTAATTCACTCGGGGTTTTATTGGAAGATCTAAAATCATAATGTTGTTGAATTATTACTAATGCACTTCGTCCTGTATGTAATTAGGCCCCTGATTTTAATAATATGCATAGTTCTTGTGGTTTTATGCCCATTGGGTAGCTCATGAGTAGTTAAAGAGAGATAATCTTATCTCCCAGAGGGGCCTCTTAAGGAGTGCTAAGAGCTTCTTATTATGGTATCAGATTATGTAAGTGGGACTTGATCTCAGAAGATATGGGTTACTAGTGTACCTGTATCAGGCCTTTTTTGTGTGAATGTTCATGATATACTCATGCTTTCCCATGGAACATTATCGTTCAAGCCTCGTGCATCCGTACCCAATCGGTGCACCCACCTCTGTTCTTTTTCAAATAGGATGCGTTCTGCATTGTGGTCCTTGATCTGTAGAGTTTCAACTCGACTGCATGAGTGTTTTTTACCGAGGGACGTACTAAATACCTGCGGAATCCAGGTTGGCAGGACAAGTGATCCACCCCCCAATTGATTGAAAGATTTTTCATGTATATGTTCATGGAAGTTATATATATATTATATGTTATTTTATGTTTCACCTCACAGCCTTGAAAAAGTCATAGTACTGATCTGCAGTACTGACGAAACACGTGTCGGCTGTTTCTTGTCAAGTTTACTCCTATGGATCTTCCAATAAAGAAAATGATAATCTGAACTCTTCGGCTTGTTTGTTATGTCCAAATGTAGATGTGATAGGACAATTTTCATATATTGTGAAACGACAAGGAGACTCATCAATCTTTCATTGTACATATGTTCAATAGGAATGTGCTCTCTTTGACCCCTTCTTTTCACTTGTATTTTGCCAATCTTTGATTGTCATCAGTCTCTCTTGGTAGTAGGGGACAGTGGTCTATGTAGCACTCCGTCTTGTAAACTAAAAGATCTATGACTAATTCAGCACTGAGAATAATTTGACTGTTAATAGTGTATGTGCGGTCTTTTCCTTTTGGATACACCACTACCAATTCTTTTTCTGCAAATCAATCAATTATTAGCAGGCTGAAAAGGAATGTGGCTAGAATGTGCTACTTGAACGTAGAACAGTTGGTGAATCATCTGGTCGATCTGCATAAAGGTACAAATAAACTACAAATATAACGTCAATTAATAAATGCATTTGTAGATTTTTCCTCTGTCTGAGCAAGCATAGAATTGGCATAAATAAATTAATGTGTTAATTAAATGCATGATCTCTCCTCTATTTTTAGACAAAATGGAGTATTGAATAGTTGGCGGTGTGTGATGTTACCACCTTTGACGGTGATACATGGTTGAGTTATATTTAAACTCCAATGGGGCGCACTTCTAATTGAAGACATGGTCTCTTTCATAGCTCTAGGCTGAATGATGCCTCGATTAGAAGAAGAGATGGTGTGATACAATGGTATCAGCTTTGACATTGGTAAATAGCTGTGCTGTGCTGTTCCTCATTTTAATGGAATGTGCTGCTTTCAACCCGAAATCTAGCAGCATGTACTACAGTCTTTAATAGATGTACAAAGGACAACAATAAAACAACGAATGAACCACTAAACATGATAAGGCACAACACAATGCAAATACCCAATTACATTTATCACAACTTCACACAAATAACCCATTAACAACACAACCACGGTCCAGCACAGTAGCATACCATGCAATATATAAATTCAACACGAAAACAACATGCAAACCAACGTGACCCAAAAGAAAAAACAAACAAGGCCACACAACTAGAGCACAATAACACAAAATACCAGCAAATTGCAACACAAAAAATGCAACATAATAGTAAACGTGCCATAATATTAGCATATCACAACAGCTTACCAACTGAAAAAGAAAACCGAATGCAACACAATACAATGACTAAACAGCAATGCGTTATAACAACACATAAACACAACGTAAAACAAAACAACCTCACACAACTCAAAACAAACCACAGCATCATTATTTTCTAATATGTTGGGTTATAATATGTTTTAGTTTTGTGTGTTGATGCATAGCATGTGCATTATTGTTCTGCTGATGTGTTTTTCGGTGTTTGTAGTATTTTCCGTTTTTGTGATGGTATGTTGTATTGGTATAAAGGTATTATTTTGTGTTCTTGTGTGATTTTGTGGTCTGTTACGTTACTTCGTAATGTCTTGTGTTGTGTCCTGCTTTTCTCACACTAGTGTTTGCGGTGAGTTGTATTGCTTTTGAATTAGTGTGGGTTTATGTTATTGCAGTTTGGTATCTTGTATTGATGCTGTGGTGTAGCTGTCAGTTCTTGTATCTTATCTGCAGTCCCGATTAAGCATACAAGAACTATTCTTGTTTATTTTATCACCCTGCTTTGTCTTCTTTCATGATACATTGGTAAAAGTGTTAGCACCCATCATTCCTCTGTATAAGGACAAAGGACATGCATAAACGCCAACAACAATGCTTTGTGAACAACTCGCCTAAAAAGTGTGGCATGGGCAATATATTAAATTACAATCTCCAGTGTTCACTTTATGTATCCGTCCCGCTTTCTTCAAAACCTGTGCGCAGAATCCACCATCTGCATGTAAATTAGCATTCCGGCAAACAGTTTCAGCTGGCTGCTTGCAGAAATCTACTTAAAAATTAATATTCATACATGTTGTAAGCCCCATCATCTCTTTACAATTTATGGAGATGAATAAAGGTGATGGAATATTCAACTTCCAGCACGATTTCAAGTCAGAAAAATGTCCCTGAATTTTTTTAAATGTATTACATTTTGTGATTTACGGACTACTGAGAGAAGCTATCCTTGGCACCAAACATGTATCACGAAAGCAATTGCAGCCAAATATGATCTTTCATACATGGTAATGCTCTAGAATCAGAATTAGTCCTGCCATGGCAAGCAGGCAAGAAAGAAGTTATATTCCAATGATTTCTAATAGCAACATAATTGTATGTAACAAGGCAAGCTCAGTGCTACAGGCTAACGCTGTAATTTTTTTTGTTTTACCACACCATGAACCCTCTTTTTAATACCGTCCGAGTCAATGAAATATTAGAAATACATATTTAGAATTAAAAAAAAATATCTATGTGGCTGAACATCCCAAAAAATGGAAGTCTACTTTTTTTGGTAAGGAAAGAAAATGAGTACTACATCACTATATAACATTCATTATATAGGTTATGTTATCAGGGGTAGAAAGGTTCTTTTTTACATCATTATTTTTATTTATTTGAACAAGGAGGCAACCGCAGATGACTATACCGAACACGCTGGGAAAGTGAAATGATACATGGTGTATCACAGAAGACCCCCTAACAGAGGGAACGAGTAGAAGCAAAGCAGTTCAGTCAGACCATCCGCCACTATAAAACAAGGATACATTGAGGGGAAGAGGGGAGGAATAAGGGATTGGTTACGGAGGGAAGGGAGTGAGGGCAGGGCAGGGCCCCTGGTACGGTGAAGGGATAAGAAAGATAATGGCATAACAAGGAATCGGGTGTCTCATGTCATCAGACAATCCCTCACATGACAACCGAGAACAGCAACATATCAAGAGTATGGCAATCTTTCTGAACTTAAGAGTAAGGCAATCTAAGATTGCAATTATACGTAAATATCAGCCTCCATGGTTAGCTATCAAAGAGATAGTACAGACCAGAACATAACACATCTCAGCAGGGATAAGGCTGAAGAAATAGATAAACCAACAAAAAGTATCAGCATGGTCAGTGCAGGTGTGGGGGTGGCCGAGAAAAGAAAATGTCTGACAGCGCTAAAGTGGTAGAGGATGGTGCAAAAACGAGATGAGAGGGGCCCCGCAACCACCCTCCCCCATTTCGTGGGCATCCCATCACTGAGATGGGCATTCACATAATAGGGTAGGGACTTACCCACCCATGCCCACTTTGGGATCAAAGAAGTAGAACACCTACGCCAAGCGCAAAGGAAGGCATTTCAGCTGACCAGCTGAAGAGATGGGAAATCCACACTAGCACAGCCGGTCCATATTCATTGCAGGTTAGGAGAGCCAAGGGAAAACAAAACAAAGGGGTGAAACAGAGAGGCATCATGAGGCAGAGAAACAACTAGTCAAAGGAGGGTACAAATGCTCTCCAAACCCTCTCATAAACTTCAAGGTTACCATTTAGGGTAAAGGTAGTACAGTCACGAAGAGACACACTTTGCAGTTCTAACAACCACTCTTGGCCTATTGTAACCGTGTTGGTGCCAATTTAATAGAATACATATCTTGGTCACTAATAGCCATAGCCACCCAATGATAAGCATGAAAGTTGATATCGGGGACACCAGTAGCGCCATGCAGAAGTGCTTAGTGGGAAGTGAAAGTAATTGACAGGGAATTGGAGCATTGTAGATTGAGCAATACAGATGTCTAATAGACTGTAGAGGCACATAGGACCACAGGAAATGGTGAAGGTCACAACGAGGATGTCCACAAGCCCAACACTGTCATTGTGGTAACAGTTGTGGCCGGTGCACCTTATATGAAGATTAGTGTCGGTCAAGGACCTGAAAATTAATAAACTTAAGTTGAGAATTTCTTAGTACCCTATCATGATAGAGAAGCAAATTAGTACAGTTCTTGGACAAATATTCCTTGCTGAGAAACACCTCTTCCCACTCCAAATGTAGGAATCAATATCGTCTCTATCCCCAATAGGAGTGCAGGAGGTATCCCAAGGTGTAGCATTCCTTATACATAATTGCACCTTGGTGCCACAGTCCTCTCCAATGTTTGTAGCCTCCCCAGAGTAAGAGGTAAGATGTTCTATTTGAGGAAGTCACATTGAGACGTTTCCACCAAACGTCAGATTATCCTCGACCATACCATTTGGACCACTATTCATCCAAGTTTTCAAGTACCTGAGATCTTTAGGGACCCATCACATATCATACCCATTTATTACAAGTGCTGGTAGTCACCTTCAACAGAGGCATATGTTCCACACACATCCCATGCATATGGAAAATCAGAGCAAGCAGTTGAGCTTTCTTCGACATCACCCCAAAAGCGTGAACGACCTGCCACTACACATAAGGACCTCCTCCTCACTTCCTGAAACCCAAAGAAGCTTAAGATTTGGCTCTTTGATTAGTCCCACAAGGCCAAAGGTTTGACAAACACCTGGTCAGCTCCAGTACACCTTCCAGGGTGATAGTGTGCTCTACAAATCTGCATACCATAACATAACAAAGTCAATACCATTCCATCCAATTAAATTTCTTCTCAGTGTCTCACAAAAGGGCCAGTTTGGGGTCCTTATCATCCTTCTTGTGCCACAGCAAGTGCACCAATGTCTGGAGATGATTACATGACCATCTACCTGGCACAAAGCTCACCTGGGATTTATGAATGAGCTGTGGAATTACCTTTTGCAGGTGGTTGACAAGAATTTTAGACATGATTTTCACATTCAGATTATCAGTCAGATAGCTAGCACAGTCCAATGTGCCTTAAGTCTTTTAAAGAAGAAGGGCTATAGTGGCCTTATTAGATATCATCTCCAAAGAGCTGACAACAGATGCTTCCTGCGATGCCTTTGCCAGAGGAAGTACCAAAAGGGGTTTCCAGTATTGTAAAATTCAGCAGGAAAACCATTCTCACCCAGTGATTTGCAAGTTGGCAGAGTCAAAATGGCTGATGCTACTTATTCCTCCTTGGAATCTCCAGCCAGATATTCTTGCCCCTCATAGCTAACAGAAAGATGTAAAGGAGCAAGGAAGTCATCAATTTGTTCCAGCAAGGGCTGAAACTCAGTGGTGTGAAGCAGAGTACAAGATGGCAAACAGTTTGTCATATCAAGAAGTGGATCAGTGCCACTGCGGTAGCATACTAAATCACTGGAATGAACAACTGACACTCATGCTGATGTAGGTGAGCAGCTAACAAGCGACGTGTCTTTTCACCATGATCTTACAGCCGCCATTGCAGTTTAACCAGTGCCTTTTTGGTTGTGAAATGCATATTGAGTCAAGATTTGGCCAGTTCCATCAACCTCCATATACCAAGTAAAGGGATCAAGAGATACCTATGATAAAGATCAGCAACCTGCCCCTTCAGATATTGGATTTCAGCCAAAGCTTTATGATTGCCAACAGCAGAGTGTAGCTTCACAATTCCACACAGTGTCCCCTTTGTGGTGGCCACAGAACTGCCATATCCTCATTGTCAGTGAGATATGGACCATTATAAAGTCATAGCTGTTCTTTTTGCTTATGGCATCAATTTGCAAATGCTCTCATCCTCCAATGAATCGGCAAAGGGGGCACAAACCCCACATCTAGATCTGGTTGCCCAGGACCATGATCTGAAAGTCTGGTTTCCAGAATAGCACATCCCACTCCATCAGGGAGCACCCTTTCCTGTAGTCAAAGCAGTCTATGTGAGACTGCGTCAGTGCAGGAAAAAGGAAGAACCCAGAGTTGTGGGGGTGAAGTACGAGTCAAGCATCTATGAGGGTATAGTCTTTTATGAGATCACACAAGAGGGCCATAACAAAGCGGCCTGTGCGATCCTATACAGTGTCAGAAGGCAGAATATAATACTCCCAAAATAAAGTGAATATGCTCGAAGACCGCAAGGCCTCAGGTATAACGAGCTGAAAAGTGACCCTTACCCATTATTGGGGCATAAATGGATCCCACAATCACAGTCCTGGCCATCAGGGGAAGCTTAGTAAAAACCCGTCATCATTTGACCATGTCTTGATAACTTTACTGGGGAAATACCGGCTTTAAATGATGACAACTCCATATTTCTTGCAGGAACTACAGAATGGAGTCAAGTCTTTTGGACACACACCTGCTATTACTCACCACCATTCCCACCCAATCTCATGTGAGTTAAATAAACTCTGCAGGGGAATAAATGCATTTTCTTTAAGCAAGGAAATGTCTGCATGCTTTGTATAGGGATAATGTAGTATAATCTTACATTGCACATAGTGTGGCAAACCATTACCATTCCATGACAAGGACAATAATGTCTTGGACATATGTAGGTGTAGGCTGTGAACTACATAAAGCAGATATAACCAGACCATTAGGGCACTGAAAGGGAAAAGGAGGACACTCCGGGAGGGAGAACTAATGTCACCCAAGTGGGAGAGGAAGAGATCATCCTTTTCTGCCACTTATGTACCACAAAGTCAGGTATGTAATGCACTCAGGTGTGAAGAACCATAGGGGAGAGGGAAAACCAAAGAAAAAGAGGGAATTAGGAAAAAAATGTAAAACAAAAGATAACTTTGCGCTGCAAGTTAACTCCCACATTGCCGAAGAGCACCAACTAATGCCTCTACCCAATCACCAAAGGGGTTGCTAAACCTCAAAAACAAGAATGGTGCTGCACAGTCATCATTGTGCTTGTCTACATAACCGATATGGCGCACGCTAAATTAAGCGTGGGAGAATATTGGAGACGGAGCATTCCTTCGCCATAAGAGAACCAGGGAATAGGGGAGGCCCCAATGTACTGGAACAATGGCAATCTCACAGGTTACCCAAACCCCCACCTGCAATGTAAGCTGAAGTGAAGCTTAAAGGCTAAAAAAGAAAAAAAAACATGAAAATAGAAAGAGGCAGAGTACACTCAGCACCGTAGGCATGAGAAGAAAACACAGTTTTACCACATCCTTGGCATCTGCAGGAGCCATAAAACCTCTACCCATAAAGTCTCAGGCACAAAAGTACAGCTCAGGGATTCCCCTCAAGTCATTATTTAGGCACCACATCCATTGTAGCTGGCTTGATGAGTGATTGGGACTTATTCCTTTCACTGTCCTTATGAAGAGAGTCTGGAGTCGCTCGCATTCTGACTTCTTGTGGAGGCCTAGTGATGACCTCTGCAGGTGTGAAGGAGGATGATGGGAGAGCCAAGGTGCTTAGTGCCCATCACCCTAAAGACGATGAGGTGTGTGACGAGGCATATGAGCATCCATGGGAGATTCCTCCGAATTGTCCCAAAACTTTTCCAATTCTTCCGGGTTGGAGAATACTTTGATTTTGCTTTCCATTGTAACCATCATGTGTGCCAGGTCCAGAGGGCCATCTTGGAGAGCTCATTGCTGGAGTCGAGGTCAGAACACAAGAAACTTCCTATGCTTGTGGTTGAGGAATAAGCACCGAAGTCAAAGATATGACAGCCCTCAAACAACAGTGGACCCTAGGATTTCTGTGCCACTTGAAGAATGGCTGTGATGTGTAGGTGCAAGCAATAATATGGTTGTGGGAGTATTGGGACTTAGAGGTCGGAGTCCAGATGCAATGGACCCGTTGGATCTTCAGTGGTTCAGATAGATGAAAATTAAGGAGTTTAGAGGATATATCACCCTTCTCTGCCTCATCCAGCACACCATAGATGGGTCCTTCATTTTTTCTAAAAGGGGAGATGGCTCACGGTCCCCTTCTCAAAGCAACTATCTCCTTCAGGGGCAAAAAATATGTTATTAGGGGATGGGAGCAGACAGCCATTAACCGACCCCATATTGGCCCCAGGCCCCCCATCTCCTGGGATCTTCTTTATTTATAGGAGAGGGGCACATGCACTGCCTCCCTCATCCTTAGGAGCCCCCAGAGACCTCAACCAAGGGGCCAAACACATTGACATTAGGGGAGAGGGGTGCATGGCTCTCCTCCTAGGCCAAAAAAGGCCTTGTGGACCTCATCCCTAGGCCATAGATTATATGGGGGGTGTGCATGCCACATTACTAATAAGAGAGGGGGCGCATGTGCCTCCTCCGCAAGCCTAATTGGGCACCAACGACACCATCACACAGGGCCAACATAATGTTGGGGGGCCCAGGGGGAACCCAGGGCCGCACCGGCACCAACCGACTCCTGCACTCGAGCTACCATTGTTCGCACCCAGCAGGGCAGCTACCATATGCTTGTTTCAGCCAGGTGGGAGCAATCACAGTTTTCCTACCGGCAAGACCGCTGGATAGAGCCCACTTCTTTCCATGCCGGTGGCCCTGTAGAAAGGGAACATTACAATGTCCCAAGGATGGGCTCCATGGTGCACAGTTCAAGGCATTGTAAGGCTGATGGAGATTAGCTGCATGCCCCCCACCCCAGAAGTCATAGTTTGAGATTGGTTCAATGAGGAGCATTTGGGCTTATGAAGGAGGACATATTTAGATTTTTTTTGGCCCCAGTGGATGGGTCTTCAGGCCCTACCCAGGCTTGGGCACTTGGGGCGTGCCCCTACCTTTTCAATGGCAAAGTACCAGGGGGCGGGGTGCCTAGGACCCAAGTGTATCTCGGAGAGGGGATCTACATACCCCTTCCCCAAATAAGCATGATTAGAAAAAGTTGAAGTGCAAAGGTTATGGATCCCTTGACTTTGAAAAACTATATATATACATAGGGCATCCCTAACCATTTCCCTAATATGTATTTTGTAATAAAACTCAACACAGAGGACTAAATACCCAAGTCCTGTAATCGCTGCCAGCTAAATTTGTATTCATGTTGCTTGGTGGAGTGGAGTGGAGTAGTGTGGCTCACTGGTTAGAGGCGGCAGGCCTGAGAGCAGAAGTCAGCCTGGGACCAGGGTTCAATTGCCGACGCGGCAGGGTCGTGGACCTTGGTCAGCGGACTCGATAATTATCGCTTCGGTGCTTACTCTAATCAGGGGTTCCACTCGGCAACTCTGGGCATTAGCTTGCCTAATCTCCACAACGGCCCCACCAATTCCGGGGATGCCTGGCTCCACCTTGGGGACTCCCAGCAAGGGACCATCCCACAGGGAAAGCCAGGACGGGTTCCCCAGAGTTATACAGCGCCGGGACGCCCCGTTGCTGGGGCAGCTGTGCGCTTTACAAGTATACTACATTTACATTTACATTTGCAGCCAAACAAAGTTCTTGTTCCCACGAGAGCGTGTCTTCTGTTGGAGCAAATTCACTCAAAGGAAAAAAGCTCCAATAGGAATGCACTATTCTAACATTTTAGTTCAAACTCAACTGTCCACCTGTATAAATATTTTTGGAGCTTAATATCTCCAAAACGACTGAACTGATTTATGCCAAATTCCAAAAAGCAAGCTCACTGGACAAACAACTAGCTTCTTGCGATATCACTTCACAAAAAAGGCTGTGAAAAATACATGAGATTTTTGTATTTGGTTATCCTTCCTTTTTGTCAAACCCGCGGCACCCACTGTGGTTACATTATCAAAGGAACTGCAAGTACCAGCATGCCTGAAGGCAACGCCCACTGGGGCGGGACTTGTTCTTTACATTTAACTCTCCTTTGACACGCCGTATGCTGAGCTTCACTTTGCCCGTGAGCAAGAGCACAGGAGTGCTTGAAACGCGTTGGGCTTTCGAATATTTAAGAGAGACTGGCTTCCTGCTGAGCTGTTTTCCGCAATTAAAAGGTGCAATCTTCCTAGTTTTGTGGTGTCTCCTCTTTGAGCCAAACTTTGGTGTTTGAATATATATATATATATATAGATAGATATATATATATATATATATATATATATATATAACGCTCTAACTGCACCAAAAAGCCAAGGCAATTACAGGCAGGGGCTTTCCGTGGTGGTGCCCCACATGATAATACATGCTGCCACGACTTCCTTCGTTTTCAAAAAGTCAAGAACTCCACAGGGGTAGCGTAACAAATCTTTAATCAGCAAACTACTGCACCAGACAGACGCGTTTTAGAAATTCCTTTGTCAGTGTCAACTAAGATCACTGCGAGGAAGCCATTTAAACTCATTGTTGTCACCCGAGTAAAGAACTCGATGACGGTAAGGAACTTTCTCACAATGCATTAATGATGGCGACCATCCTAACATGGTGCTTTACCTTGAGTCACAGTACTTAATTTCATCAAAATATCATGCTACAATTGGCAAACAGTCCTTGGGAATGCAATAATCACAGTACTCTACCTCAACACACCATTACGTATGTCAGTTGTATTGAAGACCAAACATGATTATGATTTACTTTTATTCCTGGTATATAGTGCCGTGTATCAGTTTGTGCTAGGATTAACGTGGGACAGGCTCATAAGCATCAACACAAGCTGTATGGTGGTATTCTGGGTCAAGCCGTCTCGCGTTCCTGTGTGATTGGCAGCTGTGTATCGGCTCCTGCCAATTACCTATTGGTTAATGTGGGCTTGCCCCACAGATACCAGGAGATCACGCAGGGTGAATAGTCACAATAATCAAATTGAATATTCAAAAGTTCAGAGGAATCAATCACAAAAGTCATCAAAAAGTCATTAAAAAATCAAAATCAAAAGTATCAGTCAATAATCTGAAAATCCTGAGAATCATACAAATCCTCAGATCTAAAGGTAATTATCTAACTAGATGTACCGCAAGCTCCTCCCCACTGTTTAACCCACTGGGGGCCTTGGTCTGTAGGTCAACTATAATGCGCGACTCTAGCCTGCACAGTCTTGAAACCATGTCCCCACCTCTTGGGTTTATTAGTAGATGTCCACCCCGAAATACTGCAACAGATCCCTGTTTCTTTGATGTTTAAAGTGAAAGTGTCTGGCTATAGGAGAATGGATATACGTGTTGGCTATGGCCTGTTGGTGTTCAAAAATTCGCACCTTGACACTGTGTATAGTGCTCCCTATGTATCTTAACCCACAGGGATACACCAAACAGTAAACTACATGCAATGTTGTACATGTATTGAACTTGTCAATGGCTTTCTGCTTTTGCAGTCCAGGAATCTTATAGTTCAGGTCTTTTGCTGGTAGCACAGGCCCTGCATTTTCCACAGGGAAAGAATCCTTTAATCTCTCTGAGTGTTCCAGATTTTGGGGTAATGGGAGAGAGATGACTATGGACCAGGGTGTCCTTCAGTGATCTAGACTTCTGGAAGGTAATCAGTGGTGCAACAGGGATATATTTTCCTATCACTGAATCTGTTTGGAGTATGTGACCGTTCTTCTTTAGCATACTCCTTATAGTGTTAGCGTCATCGGTGTATGTGGTTATCATCCAAAATTGGTTTGTACCTTGATGACAGCTCTTACCAGTGGTACTATCCTGTTTGTCCTTCAAATGTTCTGCTCTGGGAATCTTCTGTACTATCTTCAGAGTGCTAGTCAACAGGCTTTGCTCGTAATCCCTTGCTCTGAACCTAGTTATACAGTTGGTGGCAGCTGTTTCAAAGTCAGAGTTGTTGGAGCAATTATGCCTTAGACGGAGGAGTTCTCCATAGGGAATACTCCTGATGAATTGGGGAGGGTGGTTACTGCCGGCGTGTAAGTTGGAATTGCGGGCAGTAGGTTTCCTGAATAGTTCTGTCTGTACTACACCCTCCCCAATATAGACACTTAGATCTAAATAGTTCACCGCCACTGTACTGATCTCATAGGTGATTCTGAGGTTTAGGTTGTTCTTATTGAGATCTTAAATGAACTCCCTGGCCTGATCTGTTGACCCCCTCCATATAAGGAAGAGGTTGTCAATGTATCATTGCCAGACAACCACATTTTCCGCCCATTTGGGCCGGTCACCAGCAAGGTCCACCTGCTCCTCCCACCAGCCAATTAACAAGTTTGCATAGCTGGGGGTGAAGCAGGTGCCCATCCCTGTGCCGGAGATTTGTCTGTATAGCTCTTCCTGAAACAAAAAGATGTTATATGACAGGCAAAACTCCACCAACATTGTGTTGTGTTCAATGAACTTCAATGGCCTCTTATTAACCCCTTGGCCGTGGTGGTAATTCCGCTGCGGCACTGAGGGGAAGGGGGGCCGCGTGGCGCCACCATGTTCCGGCACGAGTCACGGGCCCGCTATGCTTGTGACAGAGTGGATCCGTCATGGCCCCGCCCGCTCAATAGAACACGCCGCGCTGGTGCAAAATTGATGTCGCGCAGGCGCAGCGGCCGGGCCGTGACGGAACCACTCCGTCACCAGCACAGCGCGTCCGTGGCTGGTGACGGAGTGGTTCCGTCACCAGCACGCAAGGAGTTAAGAAAGTATCTCATAGCCTCAATGCCTTGTGTATGATCAATGGATGTATAAAGACTAGTTATGTCCAAATTTATTAGTACAAATGTAGGTTCCCATTGGATGCTCTTAGTTTTATGATAAAGTCTTTAGTGTCTTTGACATAAGATGTCAACTTCAGTACCTTCTGGAAGAGAAAATAATCGATGTATGTGGACATATTCTCAGTTAATCCTCCTTTTGAAGAAACAATTGGCCTCCCTGGTGGATCCTTTTGGTCTTTATGAATTTTGTGGAGTTGATAAAAAGTGGGTACGATTGGATTACTGGATGATGTAATCAGTGATGTCACTGACCATGTCCTGAATGATGTAATATGTGACAACATCAGCAGTGTGTTGCAGGCGCGCGAGTTATGGTTAGTACAACTTACTATAACAGAGGAATTTCAATGGTTTTGTACGAGTGAAATGTCCAGCTAACTATAAAACCCCTAAAACCTATGTTTTTTTCAGTGAATTTCTAAGGTTTTTTAAATGCTAATTCCTAACTATAACATGTCTGCAACCTATGTTTTTTTAGTGAATTTCAAAGGTTTTTTAAATGCTAATTCCTAACTATAACATGTCTGAAACCTATGGTTTTTTCAGTGAATTTCAAAGGTTTTGTAAATGACAATTTTTAAATGTATTAATTGTTATATTTATTTTCTTGATACTGATTTACAATTTTTTTTAAATTACATTACATATTTTTATTATAAATTGAAAAGAATTAAAAAAATATATATTGAAATTCTAATATTGTTTTTTTATTTTATGTTTTTTTAAATATATTTCTATATATTTTATATAGCAGGCAATGATATCCTATGGAAAGAAATTCAAGTTACTGGTAAGTACAGTTAGAATTACTTTTCAGGATCAGTACTGGGCTCAAAGATCCAGCACTGAGGTCTCTCCTGATAACTGGTGAGTAAATCGGGATTCGTAGTTTGGCTGATTTTTCGTCGGTCCAGTATATATAGAGCCACTTTCCTACACCATCCCCTCCCTTCACCACTGTCCAAACACGCCCCGGGCGCGTATTAAGTTGGGGATATAATTCCCCTTCAATCCTGAGGGTCCCTAGGGTCCAACTAGCCCATTAGGTACAGCCATTAAGTGCCACAGAACTGCATAGCAGATAGATGTAAAAAGGGGCACGGCCTAGACCACCTAACCGCAACATATCGCAGTGGCGCTTACTAGAAGCACCTGGTGGGCTAATTGGCCCAAGGGTCCCTCAGGATTGAAGGGGAATTATTTCCCCAACTTAAATTGAGCCACAGGGGGTGTTTGCACAACTCACCTCAGGCCCCGTTCCCACCCTTCACCACTGTGTAAACGCTCCCTGTGGCCTTTTTAAGTTGTCTGATTAAGTCCCCTTGAATCCTGTTGGTCCCTAGGGTCCAACTAGCCCACTAGGTACCTTCAGTAAGCGCCACATAGCTGCGTTGCAAAGATGTGTAAAAAGGGGCATGGCCTGGACCACCTCTCTGCAACGCAACACAGTGGTGCTTACTGGAAGCACCTGGTGGGCTAGTTGGCCCCCGGATGCCCTAATGATTGAAGGGAAATATTTTCTCTAACTTAAAACGAGCAACTGGGCGTGTTTGCACATGTTACCTCAGCCCCTTCCCCTCCCTTCACCACTGTGTAAACACGCCCTGTGGCCGTTTTAATTTGGGAGATTAAGTTAATTTGAATCCTGAGTGTCCCTAGGGTCCAACTAGCCCATTAGGTACTTCCAATAAGCGCTTGAGCTGCCTTGCAGAGAGGTGTAAAAAGTGGCACGGCTGTACCACCTCTCTGCAACGCAGCACAGTGTAGCTTACTGGAAGCAACTGGTGGGCTAGTTAGCCCCCAGGGGACCTAACGATTGAAGGGGAATGATTTCCCCAACTTAAAATGTACCATAGGGCGTGTTTTCACACGCCACCTCAGGCGCCGTCCCTTCCCTTCCCCAATGTGTAAACACGCCCTGTAGCAGCACTCTACAAACCTCAGGTTGATTGATTGATTCACATACTTATTCACATATCCATACAACTTGTCACACACTAACTCATTCATAAAATAAAGAATAATGCAAGGAAAACACAGATGATGCGTCCACAGGTGGAAATTCATATAGCCAATGCCTATTATAAAGCAAACCACAATCAGGAAAAATTCCCTTAACTAAACATGTAAACAAAGTATTGTAATGTAAAATATCATGCAAGAAAAATATAAGTGACATGGAGAGCCCCATAGCCAAAAGATAAATCATACCTCAAACAGTAAAGAATTCCCATACAGAACTTGTAAGTAGAGTAAGATTGCAGCAACTAAATAGGATGAGCATCTTCACGAAGGAAGTAAGAAAAGTGCTCCGACTAATACAGTTTACAAATGTAGTTCACAATTAACACATTCCAAACTTGTATGAAATTAGAAAAACTTTGATGATAAAAAGAAGAAAAACATTTTGTTAAAGATGCTTGTAAAATATGGCAAAACTAAACAGTAAAACATTGGAAAAATACACAAGACAATTTTAAAAAGCTGATAGTTGTCCCCTGTGAGCGACTCCTCACCCAAAAACAAGGCAAGCAAACTGAATCCTAATGACCACAGCAAAAAGTTCATCAAGTAACTGGTGAGTAAAGAGCTCAATGAAGAGTTGACTTCCAAAAATAAAAAAAAGGCAGACTAGTAAGTCCAACCGTAGAATACAGTACAGAAGCACAGCAGCAAAGAAACCATGACGCAAAGCCCTTCTTAGAAGAAACAAAGTACCTGCGATGTTTTGCTGGAGCATGGCAGTGATGAAATGTGGAGATCCACTGAACACAAGTCGAGAAAAAAATGCTGATTTTGACAGAACTCTATTAAACCGCCTCTGTGTGTGTCAACGAGTGTATAAACGCACAGTGCAAGAGAGTAAGGGATAGTTTAATAGGAGCACTCCTGGTCCCCCAATCAACGTAATACAAACAACAAAATGTTAATAGATTCTTCAGAAAGCCCTCACTCACCAACCTAGTTAGTGAAATGCTTCATCATTGGCCCCCACCAGGAGAGGCCGAGTGCCTCCCTGGTGTGCTGCAACGCCAGAATTACTGCGGAGCTGGATTTTGTGGTAACAAGTATAAGTGTAACTGAAGTGATTAAAAATGTCTAGATTGTGTCCAAAGAAGACAATTTTTATTAAATGGCCAATTAGACACACTAAAAACAGAGTATGGGAAGGTAGAGCTGGATAGATTGTTCAGCTATCTTCTGTAAAGTGTGGTCAACATGTTTGTGTCCTGGTGGTATAATTTACCGGGCATTCTTCAGGACCAGGAAGCTGTACCTCAGCGGTAGGAACGCGCTAAGGCCCACCCTGACCAGAGGACATGAAATGTGAAAAAGGTGTATGAAAAAATATAAAAGAAATGAAATCAGAAAATAGTAGGTGGTTGCTCTTAATCAGAGTAACCCGATTGCACCTATAAATGAGAAAGGAACAATGACAAACACATAGAGAGAAGACAATACATACAGTTATTCTCAGTCTTGTGCGTTTCTTTGTTTCACAAATACCATGGTCTGGTGTTCTATAGTGCACTTACACTCAGGATGTTGCTCTTTCCTGAGGTAAATAGTAGCATGCTCTTGGTTGCTGTTTCCAGAGGTGAATAGTAGCATGCTCTTGGTTTAATGAATTACAATTTAATCAGCTTGGTATGTGAATGGTACCGTCATAATAGCACTATTTCACCTACATGCCTACTCGGGTGTTTAGCGGTATCAATTGTTTGGTGGGAGGAGCTGCTATAGTTTTTTAGCAAGTGAACCTTTACGGCGCGGCAAATGTCCCAAACTACACATGCACCATTAAACCAATATTTACAAAATATACATAGAATATATCTCATGTAAAGTGTGAACATTTTTCACACCATGGGTCTCGGGAGGGGATGGTGGCGAGAATGGCACACCATAATGGAATTGATGATCAGTCGAGGAATAATTGGAAATCTAAGAATGACATTCCTGACTACCATTAAAGTTTCCAGAAAAAAGTTTTTTACCTATGGAATAAAGAACGGAATATTGAATTGAGTGCATCACGGATAGGGATTTTTCAAGTGCTGGGAAATTTGTGGCAGCCCGGTGATCGCACAACTTTCCCACACTAAATTTTGAGAAAAATATGATTTGTTTCAGCTAAATTTGAGGTTTGCAGGGGATTCTGGGTAGGAAAAATTGGGGGGTCTGGGCAAACCATACCTCCCTCGACTCCTCAGGGTATGTAGTTTTCAGAAACATGTGGGTTTGGTTGGTATCCCTTGATGGTCGCCGAGCCTGGGGCCAAAAACCATGCTGCTCCCCCTCCCCCTTGCAAAATCAAGTCATTTTGTGCTAGGTAATATTGTTGTCTCCACAATATGTTTTGGGCCCTTGCCTGTCACAGGTATTTGGCCCACGAGTGAGGTACCATTTTTATTGGGAGACCTGGGGAACGCTGGGTAGTAGGACATTTGTGTCAGCCAAGTGATCCCAGACAGAATTGATTTTTTTCAACTAAATTTGAGGTTTTCTGGGGATTATGGGTAGGAAATCATTGAGAGATCCAGACAAGCCATACTTCCCTGGAGTATGCTGATTGTCTAGATTTCAGAAATGTGTGGTTTTGGTACCATTTTTATCAGGAGACTTTGGAGAATGCAGGGTGAGTGGAAGTTTGTGGATCCATGCAGATTCCAGAAATTTCCATAACAGAAATGTGAGGAAAATGTTTTAAGATTTGCAAGGGATTTTGAGTAACAGAAACTGGTGAGGGATGCACAAGTCACCCCATTCTGGATTCCCTGGGTATCTAGTTCAAAAAAATCTATAGGTTTATTAGGTTTCCCTGGATGTTACCAGAGGTAGGGTTCAAAATCCACAGCTTGGGACTTTGCAAAGAAAGGGTCAGCTTACACTGTAAAAATGTGGGGGTGTCCACATTGTGTTTTGACCCATTTCCTGTCACAGGCACTAGGTCTACTCAGACAAGTGAGGTACCACTTTTTTCTGTAGACCTTTGGAAATGCGACGTAGGTGGAATTTTGTGGATCCATTCAGATTCCATAACTTTCCTTCACAGAAATGTGAGGAAAACTTATTTTTGTATAAAGTTTGAGGTTTGCAAAGGATTCTGGGTATCAGAACCTGGTGAGAGCCACACAAGTCACCCCATCCTATATTCCCCAGTGTGTATAGTTTAAAGAATGTATAGGTTTGCTAGGTTTCCCTAGGTGCCAGCAGAGCTAGGGTTTAAAATCCACAGCTAGGCAATTTGATAAAAAAGGACAGTTTTCACTGTAAAAATGTGGTGTGTCCACATTGCGTTTTGGCCTGTTTCCTGTCGTGGGCACTAGGCCTACCCACACAAGTGAGATACTATTTTTATTGGTAGACTTGTGGGAACACAGAACTGTAGAGCAACTTTTATTACCTATTGACTTTCCATGCATGTCTGCCTTCCCAATGTAAGAAAATGCGTAAAAAAAGTCACTTTGAAAAATGTCCTATAACTCACATGCTAGTATGGGTACACACAATGTTGTAGTTGTGTAAATAACTACTACTTTTGAACTCTATATTTTGTTTCTATTTCAGAAATACATAGGTGTCCTTGATCCCTATTTTTCACTCTTTATATTTTATCAAATGAATTGCTATATACCCGGAAAGCAATGAAAAATCGTTGCAAGACGCAGCTCAATTATTGGATTTGGGTTCCTCAGGTTCTTGGTGGACCTACAATTCCTATATATCCTCCGTGTTCCTGCTAGGTAGCGCCAGAGTGCTTTACGAGAGGAGTAGAGGTGTGGCGTGGAGCGTGGAGCAGCAGCCGCGGCGGCGTTTTTTCACCGGGAGCGGAGGCCGAGTTTGAAAAGCCGCTGAAGCCGTTTGAAAAAGCCGTTCCAAACCGAGGAGTAGAGGTGCGGCGTGGAGCTGCAGCGGCGGCGGCGGCGCTTCTCACTGGGAGCTGAAGCCGAGCCTGAAAACCGCCGATAGCTTTGAAAGACGTTCCCAAGCCGCCATCAAATCTCAAAGGTGAGCCGCTGTCACAGTGCTGTCACAGTGCGAGGCAGAGCCAGGCAGCAGCAGACAGGCAGCAGCCAGCAGTTTACCGCGGAGTACCGAGGGACCGCAGTGGGGGATTACAGTGCAACACACAGACACTGACACCGAAGCCAAATGCAAAGCAAAGCAAAAGGGGAAGGCTGTGATTCATATAAGCCGTAGGCTGAGGAGATCTGTAAGCCGGTCCGGCAAGTGTAGCAAGTGCTACAGTGCGGTACTTGGGCTGCAAGGGGGTGCAGGGGGTGGGAGTAGAAAAAAGAAAACCAAGAAGCACGTTCTGATACCAAGGGCATTGGACACTGGGAGCCCACTGTACCCTTTCAACCCTTTTTACCCCCTTGACCCTTCTTACTACCTGAGAACAAGAGGGGTACAGGGGGGGTTTTTGAAGGAGTTGGAGTCACGATTTGGGGGAATAAAAGGTAAATAACAAGCTAAACAGCATTAAGAAGACGAACGTCCAGTATAAACAGAACAGATCCTATATAAAAGCCTACATAAAAGTGTTCCCAAGAGGCTTACGGCGTTTAGGGCACAGGAGAAGCACTAAGCCGGGGGGCACCGTGAGGAGACTTCTAAAGGAACATTTGCAAAAACATTACAAAGACGCCACGGGAGGAGGCGGACCCCAGGACGTGCCACGCAGTCCGCGAAATAACCAACGCGCTTGAAGCCCGAAGCTCAAGGAGAGAAAGCGGAGCAGCGAATGATAATCTAGGGCTGCGGTTGGGGCTTTGTGAGCATCAAGGAGCAAAGGAGCAAAGGAGCCAAGTGGTCGAAGGAGTTGGAGGAGACACGAGGGGTCTTGAGATAGTAGAGTACCTACCAGGAGAAATCCGGAGAAACCTTAAGAAACCCTAAGAAATCTGGTGAGCTGAGACAAGCCAGAGCCGGTGTAACAGAGCCGGTGTAACAGGCAGAGGCAAAGGCTCAAGAAGGCGAGCGACGAACATCCGACCCGACCAAATCGACAAGCGCACTCTCTTGACGGCAGCTGTCGCTGTAGCGGCAGACGGGCTTAGGGAGTTTCTGGCCAAAGAAAAACAGCATACGAGCTAGAAGGGAAAACATTCCGGAAAACCGCAGCTGGAAGATGAGGTCAGGAAAAATTCGACAGCCTCGGATACAGAAAGTAAAAAGAAGGCTGGAAGTAAAGGGAAAAAAAGAAAAAGGGAATAAAAGTAACTTAGAAGAGCCAACCGGGAGTGAACAATCTGATCAGGTACATACACCCATGAAAGAGACTTTCAAGTTTGGGGGAGATAAATTGAAGTTCAATTTTCAGTTCACAAAATATCAAGGGGTGGCAACTCCAAGCAACCGCCAGAGTGCAAAACCGCAAAACAGTCCAAAAAAACTAATCTGTTTGACCTCACCACGTAAAAAACGCAAGATGAGAAATGACTCGGAAATAAGCATGAGTCCCAACCTCAAAGAAAAATCAACAATAAAAAACTGGCTGATCAAAACCACGGCACAAGTTCATGCAACTTGCAACCAAATAAAGCTAACCCCAAACTTAACTATAGGTGAGATCAACGAAAATAGCCCGGCAAACATTAACCAGAGCAATTTAGGATCTCAAATAAATTTGCAGAAAAGCGCACAAAAGACAGAGTGGTCCAAATCATTCTCGATCTTTGAAGAATCAGAACTACGGAGAATGCTCGAAGAAAACACACATAAGGAGGCCGACCTAATGCAACAGAGCCTCAAAAACCTGAGAAAACTGGAAGAACTCGAAATCTTTGGTAAAAGGAAGGCAAATGGAGAAAAAAGGAAGCCAACATCCTCACCAATAATCCTAACATCAAGCCCAATTAGACAACTGGCCGATAAGAGCCAGGCCTCTTACTCTGTAAAGAATGTAATAAAAGAAGAACACCCTATAACGATCTCTTCCTCAGAGAGTCCAAATAGGTCAACATGGGCACAGCAGCCACAAACCAAAGAAAAATCTACACTCTGGGGGGACGTGCTCCTAAAAAGCCTACAACAAGCAATAAATGCGCTGAACTTCCAATCAAACAAACTCGATGTGCAGGTAGATCTGATGAACCTAATAGCATCACATATATCGGGAATACATTTAAAACTGGAAAAAATTGCGCTATACCTTTCAAAAGAAAAGGAAGAAGAAAAACTATGGAAAGAGAAACTAACAGAACAAAATTGCGTATGCAAGGATATAATAGATAAATTAGTCTCACTACCAGACATCTTGAAAGAAATATTAGCAGTAACCTGCGGGAAAATCAATAAAGGTGATAATCCCAACACAGAGACCAATAAAACTGGAAATCAAAATAGAACTACTCCCAAATTAGAAGTGGAAAAAACTTTAAATGACTCAGATGATAATAACCCAATAAAGGGATGTCTGGAAGAAAACAAAACAATGGGTTCATCGGGTACGTCAGAACCCCTAACCAAAAGACAGCGGAAACGGGCAAGGAAGGCAAGAAAAAATGCCACAAAAAATAAGCAGTCAAAACAACTTTTTGCCATCTTCGAACAAAAGACAAAAACGGCCCCAATTAATCAAATTATAGACATTGCAATCAAAGAAGACATAAACAAAGGAATCAACAAATTAAATACCACAGACGAAGCAGAAGACCAAACACAACCTCCCGATCAGATCAAAATAATAGCAAGTAAACAAGGAAAGTCAGAAGACGAGGAAAAGTTTAGCACAAATAAGGCTAATGATAAAAGTGAAATACTAAAATCAAATCAAAGAGAGACCACAGAACTACAGAAAATACAGGAAAACAAGTCACAGAGGGAATGTGAAACTATGACTCATATAGGATTAAATGGGCAGACCGGAGGAAATCCACCTTCTATCAAGGAAAGAATGGTAAAAGATCAAAACCACAAAACTCAGGCAGACCAAGTGAGGGGATCAAATATGGGTCTGATAATTACAGCAGGAAATAAAGGAAGATTCTGCAGAGACTGTCACGAAACTGAGTCAAATGATAAGTTAAGACAAAACGCAAGTAATATACAAATAAGTCAAGGAGAAATGCACCCCCTAAAAGAAGTTCCCAAGGCAGATTACATTCGACCAGATTCAATAACTACGGTCAACCAGACTGATAACATACCTCACATTCGGCTAGATCTAGCAGAGGGAAAAAGGAGAGTCTATCAAACTCGATACCTCGAAACAGCTAGCATGGTAACAGAATGTAAATTACTATTTAAGCCGGAATTTCAAAGAAAAGGGAATTCAGATACGCTGAACAGGGGGAATATCCTGCGATTAATCGAAGAGATACCAATACTAAGAGGAATCACAACAAGCGACCTAAAGGCTGTAGAATTCATTCAAGGTAACAAAAACATGCACTCAGAAATAAGCAGTACCACCTGGGCATCTAAAGAAATAGCAGAGCTTATTTTTTCAACTAGGACACACTTTTCAGAATGGGGAATAACTTTAGAGCGTCACAACCCAATAAAATATCCATTCCCCTTATTAAAGAACAAGATCTCTCAACCCAACAAATCAAAGGAAACAATCCAAACAATCTTGATGGGAGCAAGAAGCAAATCAATTTCCGAACAAGATCTGAGTAGCTCTAAAACAAAGCAGCAAGACCAGGGTTTGAAGGAAAATAAAGACTGGTCATGGTTGGCTCAGGCACTAAACATCCATCGATCCTGATGTAGGCAAAGCAGCTGAAAGTACCCAAAGACAAGACATCAATCCAACCTTAAAACCAGAAATAAAAATAAACATCTGCTCATGGAATGTACACGGTTTTAAAGAAATGTCCCAAGACCAAGCGACAATAGAATACCTGAGCAAATTTGAAATAATATTACTCCAAGAAACATGGAATGTAACCCCGAGACAAATATTGGGATATGAGGAACATCACACAATGGCAGAAAAATTGGCAAAATATGGACACCCAAGGGGTGGCCTGTCCATTTTTATCACGAATAATTTAGATTGGAAAACCGAACTGCTTGAATCAGGGGAGAACTGGTTACAAGTGATCAAAGTAGAGTCCAAAGTAAGCAAAAAAAGACATGGATGGAATCTACTAATTATAAATCTTTACATTCACCCAGACAAGACCACAAAAGGGAAAAAAGCTCAAACTGTAATAAATTTGATAAAAACTTTACACAGAACTTACCAATCCCATGAGATATTTATCTCTGGTGACTTCAATTGTAACCTAATAAAAACCAACCGGCCTAAAGACAAAATTCAGAAAATTTGGAGTGATCTGGAACTCCTAGGTTTAACAATTCTAAATGGAAACACGGAGGGAGACATACCCGCCAAGACCACTTTCACCAGCGGTAAAAGGCACTCCATAATTGATTTCACCCTAATAAGCAAGGAACTAAGAAAGAACATAGTGCACTTTGGAATACAAATCCGACCAGAGAGTGATCACTCCCCACAAGAGACAACAATGAGGAAAAACATCGAGGAGAAAACACAATTAGAATATCTGACAGCATTTCCGGAAATACATAATCTAAAGAAAATTCAAAGCAAGGGCCCAGTAAAAAAGGAGATAATGAACGCAGTAGTAGAATACGAAAAATCTATGATGGCCTTTGAAAATCACTCACCCATAATTAAATGGGAGAATTTGCATAAATTTGTGCTGGGAAAATTTGCGACAAATACATCAGTAACCCATGGCCACAACGCAAATACTGAGCCATGGTACAACACAAACTTAAGAGACAGGAAAAGGGAAATTGCGAAAAAATTAAGAAAAAAGGCCGCAGAAAAAAGGTTAGGAAGAAAAGTAGACAACAACGACATACAAAAAATGAGGAAAGAATACAAAGAGGAGTGTAGAAAAGCTAAAAAATCCCACACAGAGGAAATCTGGGAAGAGCTCTTAAGGACTAGTAAATTACCAAACAGTGAAGAATTCTGGAATGTAATAAATAAACTTTCGAGAGGAGCAGGTGGTCAACTCAATATAGGAATAAGTGAAACAACCTGGGCCACGTATATTGATAATCTGTATAACATCCAGAGTCACCCAATCAACAGAGAAGAACTTAAAAATTCAAAAAAGGGTATAGAAGAAATAGAATCAGTTCTTGGACAAAGAAAAAATGACCGGCAAGACGACACTGACAAAGATGAACAAATGCCGATGACAACCACCAAACAGTTAACTGACCTAATAAAGAAAATGAAAGCGGAAGGAGCAGCAGGGCCGAATGGAATGCCAAACGCCTTATTCAAATACGATCCCGAATTCTGGGCAATATACTTAACGCCATTATTTAATTACATTCATAAAGAAAAAAAGATCCCACTCTCCTGGCAAGGAAACATCTTCCATCCTATATATAAAAATGGATGTAGAATGGAACCCGGGAACTATAGATTAATAGCTTTAATCGACGTGGAGGCAAAGCTCTTTTCATCTTGTATATTGTCTCCTCTACGAAAATGGGTAAAGGACAATAAAATAATACCTAAATTCCAAACCGGTTTCAGAGAAGGCATGGGCTGTTTAACCAATCTCTCTGCTCTGTCATTACTAATTGAAGGTGCAGTTAAAAGGAAGACTGGATTAATAGCCTGCTTCATAGACCTGAAATCCGCCTTCGACCGAGTGCCCAGAAGACGCCTATGGAAAAAACTGGACCAGTGGGGTCTTCTAAAAACTTTAATGGAAACATTAATGGCACTATATAGCGGAACATGGGCAAAAGTAAAACTGGGAGACGGAAGAAGAGTATCCGCAGAACAAAAAATAACCAATGGCCTCAAACAAGGCTGCGTGCTTTCACCAACCCTTTTTAACATATATCTGGCCGATTTGAAAGACCAACTCGAGAACGTGAACGGACACCCGCCTAAACTGGCAAATGAAAGCATCCAATTCCTCCAATACGCGGATGACATTGCAATCTTAAGTCAAACACCAATAGGCCTACAAAGAACAATAGACGAATTAACAGACTATTTTGAGAGAGAAGGCCTGGAACTAAACATCAAAAAAACAAAAGTGGTGAGATTGGCGGGCACCAGTAAAAGATCTTTTAAGTGGTTCACAAATGGCAGGCAGATTGAGGAAGTAACGGCTTACAAATACCTAGGGGTCTCAATAAGCAAAAACATGTCCCTTTCAACTCAAAAAAGAACAATCGCTGCAAATGCACAATCACTGAGCTTTGCGTACAAAGTTCTCCAAAAGAAACTGCAATGTCCATCACACGATCATCTGCTGAAAGTAATGGCAGCCCAAGTTCTACCCTCTCTCTCATACGGACTGGAAATATGGCATGGGAATGAAGCAGCCGTTTTAAATACTCTCCAGATAAAAATATACAAATCCGTGTTTCACCTACATAAAGGATCGGCCCCCGCCCAAATTAGGCTGGAATTTGGTCTACAAAATCAAATATACCAAAGGAAAGCTGCCCTAGCGAAATGGTGCTGGAAATTGAGAACGGCGGAAACAGGATCCTTAAACAATTTATGTTGGCAAGAAATTAAAAAACAATACGACCAACAGGAATCTAACTCATGGGGCAACGATCTGCGAGCATCCTTGGAAACCCTCAAATTGGAGGAGATTTGGAAGAATCCACCAGAAGAAGCTGCCTTTAAAAAGATTTGCAAGCTAAATGCAAAAGCCTTATCTCTGGTTGAAGATAAAAAGACTCTGGCCAAACGGTGACATGCATGGACAATATTAAACTCGTATAAATGTTTAAAACCTCAACCCTACCTCGTGGCACACTTCAGGCTATCCTTAAAAAGAAAATTTATGGCCCTCAGAATGGGTGACCATTTCTCTAAAGATCTGATCCCATCATGGAAGGACACACATCAGGGACCAAGATGTAGATTATGTGATTATCACAGTGAGACTCTGTGCCATCTCCTGTGTACATGTGTGCACTTAAAAGAAAAGAGGAACATATTATTGAAACCTATTTTTAACATGCTACAGATTCGTACCTGCAGGCAAGCTGTGATCAGCTGGATGGGATGAGGCTCAAACATCCTATCATGCCGCGGGGTAAAATTTATGAATTTTGTAGAGTCTCAGCTCCAAAAAGTAGAAATAGACCACAGATAAGACCTGAGACATAGTGTGTATTTTATGAATGAGAACACATTTTAACTAAATGAATTTTTATTCTTTATTTTTACCTTGCTGTTATTTTATATGGAATTCTTTTTTGTATATGCATGCTTTATGGTTATGACTAACCAAATAAAGTAAACTTTTGACTTGACTTGACTTGACTTGACTATATATCCTCAAAACCAGAAGGTTCCTGCAGATGTAAAGGTGTATTGCTTAAAAAAATCTGCCATACGTAGGAAAAGTTACAAGTGAACATTTTTTCAATATTTCTTGGATTCAACTGTTAGTTTCTATTAATAAAATAGGAGGATCTACACAAATGACCCCTTGCTGAATGTATAATTGTGTCTACTTTGCAGAAAATGTACAGCTGTCTGGAATCCATTATTGCTTTCTCACCAATTTCTAGGACTAACTGGAAGGTGGTTGAAAGCTCAAAAAGTTGCAAAAAATAGGCTATGTCCCAGTAAAATGCCAAAACTGTGTAAAAAATGTGATTTTCTGACAAAGGTCTTCCCGTCCCTAATAGCACCACCACCTGTTTGTTGATACCATTTGCTGTGGAAAAAACAGATGCTCTCTTCTGCAGCACTTTTTCCCCATTTCCCCCTCTAAAAACCAAAATGTAGCTGTCTTTCTGTAACTTTCTGGGTCCATTCTAAGAGAGCCATACATATATATATAATTTTTGGCTAACATTTCTCAGAAACTTCAATCTGCATAACAACATCTACCTTTTTGCCAAATTTGGTGGCATTCCATCCAGTGGTTTGGGCTGTAGGTTCAACAACACATTACTAAGGTAATTAACACTCTTTTTTTACACCCCTATTCCTCGGTCCCCACTGCACGGATCACTCCCAAACATTCCATGACACACAGAACCTACATTGACACTGTTTTTGAAAAAAATTGTGAAGATTAATCAAACAACGCCAAAGTTAAAATGCTTTTCCTATAGAAAAAAGGCCCTAACTATAACTACCGACTGGCAACCACCAGTAGGTAATATATATTCATATATAATCACCTCCCGTATTTTTTAATCCCAAAGGGACCAGGCAGAAACCGTAGATCTCTGAAACATTAATTTATTGACTACATCCACAATAACGCATTCTAGTCACCCTAGAGACCTTGCTCACATAACATGCTGCAAGTATATGCACATGTTTAAATAAGGCCAAAAGTCAATTACACAAACAAAAGACAAACAAAAGACTCTGCCTCTAGGATTCTATCACCGTGGGATTACAATATTACTTGAACCACCTTTAATTTTTTTCAACAATATTACGTTAGAAGAGAGAAATTTTTTATTGAAAGGGGTGCGCCTCGGCTCTCGGGGCAAGATGGCGGCCGCTTGAATCAAATGGGTGTCCCTCCCTGCCCAGCGCTCTAACAGTGTTGGTAGCAACGAGAGGGAAGGAACACTTCGGATGAGGGAATAGACACGCCTAACGGAGCTGCACATTTATCGCCCGAAATATTTTGACAGAAGGTGTTTATGCTCACGTACAGAGAAACGCAGAAGCTTCCAGCGGGAGTCGAAAATGAGTGGTGGCTCGCGAAACAGTATGCCGCCTCGGAAAAACGGATCGGTAATCGCGCCAAACATCAGAGGTGTGGGTGATGCGGCGGCCCTGGGAGTGAGGAAGACCCCTGCCACACAGGAGAAACCTGAAAAATCGGCAAAAACGGACAGAGTGTGAGAATAGCCCGGGCCAAAGCAATGACGGTGAGTCTAAAGAAAACGAGTCTGTTAAAAGGGAGAGTAACAGAAAAGGCTCAATCTATGTCTTTTTCGAGTGAAGAGAACACCAGCAAGAGCATGGAGGTGTCTTCCTCCCAGACTATGGAGGGCTCTGGGCGGGGGAAGATCATCACCGTCCCAGGGATGTTTGCGGGGAAGCCCTCGAAGTTACAGTCAAAAACACTGACACAATTTTATTTTCGTGGCACAGACCTAGCAGGCTCCCCTACTAACGTGAGCCTCCTCTAAAGGTTATTGATGGGGGAGTAAAGGACAATACAATTGAGAAGCCTGGGACAGATGGCGGGGTGTTATTCCGAAGAACCCAACGTTAGCCACGGGGGTCTTATTGGTGCTATGTACTGGCATAGGAGGGGCTGAAGAGGCTGAAGACATGGAAAGGGGCTATGTAAAATCCCGTCAGGGTTCTGAGGCCGATGTGAGTAATATCTCTACCTTTCAAACCCCTGTTGGAGGTGTGTTGGATAAGATATCTGGGGTCACTAGCCCTCCAGATGCCCAGGACGGAGACAGCTTTTTTTCTTTGGAAGAGGAATCGGATATAGATCCTACCTCAGATTCCGAAAACGAAGAATTTATTTCGGGGGAGGAGAGTGTGAGTCCTCCAAATACAGTTGACACTCTAAAAAAGCTCACGCCCCGTCACAGTAAAATTAGGAAGATACCCTCGCCCACTCTGAGAAAGTGCGAAGAGAGCGATGGCTCCGAGACAAACAGCAATTTGCAATGGGACTACTCAGTAGCTACAACTACCCTTGCAGGCTCAGGAGGGGTAAGAACCCAAGATTGAGATCAGGGTGAGCCGGGGGGTGAAACTAATCTTCCCCCCTCGAATACCCAGATCTTTGCCATGTTGAAATCTATTCAAAACGAAGCTCACCAAGAATATAAAAGGGCTCAGTTAGCCACGATGAAAATATAAGGGGCAATCGGGCAGAATACCAAGGCTTGCTCGGAGGTCATCGCCAGGACAGTTGCTCTGGAGGAAAGAATAGTTGGGCTCGAGGCTGGATTACAGAATATGGAAGCAATAACCCCGGCTAAAGACGAAAGACTTTCGGACATAATGCGGAAGTTAGAGGATTCCGAAAATCGGCTCCGTCGGAACAATTTACGACTCCTAGGGATTGAGGAAAAAGCGGAGGGTGAAGATATTAGGGGGTTCATTTTGAAACTATTTAAAACTGCGTCTCCGGAGCTCTCACACTGGTGTTGGGAAACTGAGATTCAGAGAGTGCACCGGTTTCCTCTCATGATGAAAAAGAGGATTGGCCCCAAAGCCAAACCCCGAGCGATACTGATCTTTTTTGGCAATTTTCTGCTTAGAGAGGCCATCTTCGGAAAAGCACGCCCGGATGCTAGAAGATCCGCAGAGGGCCACACTATTTTTGTGCGACCTGATTTTTGTCACACAACAGTGGAACGGAGGTGGCGGCTCCGTCAGCTGATCACTCCTTTCCAGAAAAAAAGGTGTGAAGTTTTTTTGATGAACCCTGCACGATTGAAAGTTATTCTGCGTGGCAAGATACAGGTATTCTCCTCTGAAGTACAAGCCAAAGATTATCTCAAAAAACTTGCTGAGGGTTAAGGTGTTGAAGTGTGTGGGACTAAATTGTATTGGTTGTCTCTGGCTTTTGTTCTCTTCCTCAAAGTTTTTTTTTTTTGGCTTTTTCAGTGTTCTTCTCTCTACCGATAAGTTTCTTTTCATATGGACAGGGAGTGACCGGGTGACACTCGGCAAGTGGGAGGCATCACAAGGGTCTGGGGGTGGTACTGCATGGCAAGGGAAGGTCTGGGGTGAGATATTTGTGGGAATGTGGTAGCTCATGTATGTTAGGTACAGTTTTTCATTTGGATATTTGCTAGGAATATTTTCATAACACCATGGCTAAAATTAGGATAGCATCTATAAACATCTGCGGACTAAATGATCTTGCTAAACAGCGTCGGTTCAGAGAAAATCTGCGCTTCTCGCGGGCAGATATTATCTGCCTCCAGGAAACCCACATCGAAGCAAGTAGATATAAGTTATTAGAGCTTGAAGGTTTCCAACTGATTTCATGGACTAAATTAGAGGCAAAGACCTAGGGAGTTGCTATTTTGGCGCGGCGGGGGATGGTGAATATTATTCGCACCTCTGCTGATATGTTTGGGAGATGGATTATTATTCAGGGTAAATTCCAGAAAAATACCTTTACACTCTGCTCGGTGTATGGTCCAGTACTTGATGACCCAGATTTATACAATTGGTTGAACCTAGAGTTGGTTGGGTGGCCAACCCTGTTTATACTATGTGGAGATTTTAATATAAATAATAATTGTGAACTTGGTTTGGCATATGTGGGTCGGAAACCAAAAGTCTATAGGGCCCTGCTACAGCTGAAGGAAATGCATGGTCTGATTGAAATATGGGCAGCTAGCAGAAGGGGTGATTCAGGGTTTACGTTCTTTTCTTTACCACATAAAATTCATTCTAGGCTGGATTACTTTTTTATTTCACCAATTCTGGCTCAAGGTTCTATTATCACCCGATATCCAAGAGTTATGTCGGACCATAACCCGCTTGTATTTGATGTTAATATACAACCCACAGTCAGGAAACCAGATGTATGGACTTTCAATTGCTGTTTGCTCAGAGACAGCAAGTATATTGATTGTATGGCACCTTGGATAACCAGATTCCTAAATGAAAACATAGGTAGTACTAGTATACAAAATGTATGGGACACACTCAAAGCTAGTATAAGGGGGGAGACTACCTGTTTTGGATGGGAGAGCCAGAAAAAGGAAAGGACTAAATTATCAGAGCTATACCGAGTTCTTGAAGAAGCTGAGCTTAATTTGGCCAGGGTCTTACTAGCGGGTGAGAATAGTGTTGCCGCTCAAACCTGGATTATAATTGCTAAATCAGGTATTACAGAAATTTCACAGGCCAAAGCTGCTAGTAAATTTCTAGCTTGGGGCTCGAGAATGTTTGAGAATAGCGATAGATCTGGACATATGTTAGCACTCAGAATCCCAGAAAAGGAATATTGGATGCACATTGAGAGTATTACAGACCCCGTTGTGGGACTAGTAACAGAGGAAGGTGCTGTAGCTTTAGCATTTCAGAAATTCTACCAAAAACTCTATAATGAGGATATTCCTGACAATGAGGGGGTCCAGGCCAAAATTCGCGGATACCTTCAGGAGATCGAGGTAGGGGATCTATCTTTGGAAGATTTGTATATGCTAGATGCAGAAATTAAAATAGATGAGTAATGGCTAGCTCTAGACTCCCTTCCTAGTGGCAAGGCTGTTGGACCTGATTTTATACCGGGTGAATTCTATAAAGCTTTTCGTTCTGTGCTGACTCCAGTTATAATTGAGATGTTCCGCGGGGTCCAAAATGGAGATACGCCTCCGGATTCATGGAGGAGAGCCAGGATTGTTACTTTTTTAAAGAAAGGTAAGATACACTGCGATACTGGGTCTTACCGATCAATTACGCTAATTAACAGCGATATTAAAATCTACTCCAAAATTTTTGCAAATCGATTAGCAGGGGTGATTAAGAAGCTCATCTCGCCCCAACAACATGGATTTGTGCCTGGGCATGAAACAATCAAACGCATACGCCGCACTATTGCGCTGTTCGATTACACTAAGTTTACAGGAGACCCTATGGCATTGATCCTGCTCGACGCAGAGAAAGCTTTTGATAGGGTCTCCTGGCCTTTTTTATGGGCCGTTCTGATGCACTATGGTTTTGGGGCAAGGCTTATCCGTGCGATTCAGAGTATGTATGTTCACCCAACCGCACAAATTTCGGTCATGGATATTCAGTCTGAATCTATAAATATACGGATAGGCACGAGACAGGGCTGTCCCTGTTCTCCTTTATTATTTGCAATTTACATCGACCCTTTGATTAAAAATATTTCCTCAAATGTATTAATTTGCCCGGTGCAGGCCAAAGGTGGGGACATGAACATTCTTGGTTACGCTGATGATCTTGCTATTTTGACTGACTCCCCGCGGGCAGCTATGCAAGAAATTCCATCAATAACATCGCAGTTTGGTGACACATCGGGGTATTATTTAAATGACACAAAAACTCAAATAATTTGCAATGATAACATCATCCTCGAAGACCCGTGGGTAGTTAGTAAATCCAAGTATCTTGGGATAGAGATCAGCTCTAAACCTGAGGAGATAGTTGAGATCAACCTGAATCCGTTGCTATCTAAATTAAAGGCTGATGCCCGTCGAATGAATAACTTATAGCTAACGTTGATGGGCAGAAGCAACGTGATAAAAATGATTTTGTTACCAAAAATGTTATACTTTCTTAGAGCTATTCCCTTGTTAATTGATCAAATTTGGTTTAGAAAGTTAGATCGGATTATTTCTTGGTTTTTATGGGCTGGTAAACGCCCAAGACGGGCTATGAAGTATATTACTCTTCCTAGGGAAAGGGGAGGTTGGACGGTACCCAATATCCAGGACTATTATTGGGCGATAACGTTGAGATAAATTACTGATTTACTAGATGTAGGAAATACAGATCGTCCAGAAACTTCAATTTATCATTTAATTTACGGGGGGGGGCTAGGGGATTATTGTTTAGACATATCGATTCTGCCTACTTTAAACGGGTGAGGTTTAAAGTTCTGCTTGGTGCATTTAAAGTCTGGACGTCGGTTCGGAAATTGTTCAACATTGGTAGAATTCATTTATATTCTCCCTTTGCAGAAAATTTGCTATTTCCAGAAATTTTGCGGGATGGATATTTCAAGGAATGGTCTGCACAAGGGGTTAGTACAATAGGGGATATTTTTTAAGAGTCCGGGTTCCTGACCTTTGAATCTATCAAGCAGAAATTTGGCATACGCAATAGGCAATTTTTAAAATTTCTACAGATTAGAGATTTTGTTTCTAAAAAGACGGTTAGCTGGGTCCGTATACCGTTGATAGAATTAATCAATGGGAATAAATCGACCATATCCTCTATTTATAAACTGGTGAATGAAATGAGGGAGGATGACTTAGCTAAACACTTCAGTCGCTGGCAGCCTGGACTTCATGCTGAACAAGACCTATGTGAGGATTCCTTAGTTTATAGTCAAACCACCACTATCTCTGTTAATCTTCAGTTTCAATGTTTTAGGACCTGGCTCATTCTGTATGTAACTCCTTCCCATATACACCAATGGGGTGGGGTGGTGGGGGTAACTTGTCTCCTCTGTGGGGAGCTTGCGTCCAACAGTATCCATATGCTTGCACTTGCCCTTCTTTGGTTCCCTTGGTTTGTAAAATAGAATAACATTTAGATCAAGTGTTTGGGTATCGGATATCAGTACTACCTCAGGTCATTATACTGGGTATTGCTAATCAAAATATGGTTGAATCAGATAGGAAATTACTTTTCATTACTATGGCTGTACTGCGATTATGTTTAGCTACTGTTTGGCTGGATCCTGCATCCCCGACTTCACATGAATGGGTTAGTAAATTTCTAAATGTCTGTAAATGGGAACTTTCTGTGTTAAGAAAAGAGGTTACAAGACACGGAGGCTTGGTGAACAAATTTGGGGTCCATTAATTAGGTGGTTTAATATCGATCATTAAGGTTTATGCTAGATTGATGCTTGTGAAAAATGAATTATTTCTATAAATTTCTTTCCTTGTTCCTCTCCCCCTTCTTGTCTGTCTTTTCTATTCCTTTTTTCTTTGCCCTGTATTGATCTACCGGGGGGTGGGTGGGTGGGATGGGTGATTTAAAGTGGGGGTAAAAATGGAAAAGGATTTATGACATGGATGTATGTTGAGTTGTGCTTTCCTGGTTTTTTTTGTTTTAATTCTCTGTACATGTCATCTTTCCTAAATAAAAATTTGAAATAAAAAAAAGAAGAGAGCCATTTTCATAATCTTTATTACAATTCATATCATTTAGAACCATTTAATGTTGAAATACTTTTTCAATCGTTCCCATTTAGAACCCTTTTTTAGTCTACTCATCACACTTCTTCCTGCTTAAATTCATGGCATTTGCTTCAATTTAACATATGCGCCCCACACAGTTGTTAATTGCTAACAAACTATGGGAAATCCTTCAAATGAATTTATAAATATTTGATTATCCCCTTCAAATTCCAAACTGCACATATTGTTACCCTTTAAAACCGCCCTGAGACTTATAATAACATTTTAATCAGGGAAAATCAGTCTTGCTGCTTAAATGCATTATTGTATTGACCTCATACCTATCATTATTGATACATGATTAACTTATTTAGACAATACATTTCTGCTGGGTATTCATTAATCCCCATCTCTGATGTGAATCATATTTGGACCATTCTTGCCCATTATATAATGGCTGTAAATTAATTAGAGCACTTCATAGGGAGACCCTATTTGCTTTTCTTCCATTATGGGAAAGTGTATAGTTCCTCTTCAATGTTGAGCCCATTGGGGAATCTGTAATTGAGATTAACTATGTATCTACATTCCATTTGTCTAAGCTGCCTTTCACTGTCCCCTCCTCTCACAGATCTTGTGACAGCTTCAAAATACGATAAATGGCCTGCATCCTTGTAATGTGCATCATGAATTAATTCGTACTTGTATAGCGCACTTATACCCTGAGGTGTCTTGGCGCTGTACGCATACCGCTGTGGAACCCTTCCTGGCTTTTCCCTGTGAAATGCCCACTCCTGGGCACCCCCAAGGTGAATCCAGGCATCCCAACGCTGTTGGGGCCGTTGTGGAGATTAAGCAACCTATTGCCCAGAGTTGCAGAGTGGGACCCATAATTAAAATAGGCACCGAGGCGAGAATGATCAGGTCGGAGGAAATCGAGCCCAAGACCCGCCGAGGTGGTAATTGAACCCTGGTCCTGGGCCAGACCTCTGCATCAGGGTCTGCCACTCTAACCATTGACCCACACTTCTCCACATGTCTGGCCGCTGGGTATTTGCAGTCCATGTTTCCCACTGCTCTTAAGTGTTGTAGGATCCTGCAATGAACTTGCAGGATAGTACTGCCAAAATAAAACAAACCATATTTGCAGGATAGTACTTATTTTGTGAATTCCTTCTTTCAATTGCATGAACCCTTGTTCTGAATGCCCGTGGGGCTGAATGGTGTCCTATACTCACTGATATTTATCCCATGCAATCATGCATTGCACAGATGACCTATGAGTTTTTTGCCTGTATAATCTCTAGACCTTTGCACTCCATTTCTACCTTCAATATGTTTTTTGACAACCAGACAGATATATAAATATGTAACTTTTTCAAATACACTAATTTGAAGTCGATTTTTATTAAAGAAACAACGTGTTTAACTACTTTTAATCGATATGCTTATAAATTATATTTTTGAAATAATATTTTTTATCATTGACGTTATTGTTAGAGGACCACAATTTAGGTAGACTGCCTGCTATATTGGCAAACTTGGGACCTCTGACATATGGCACTAAGCTATTTAGCCTTACATCAGTAATGAAGAGAGGAAAGAAAGAGTATGGGTATATTTATACGTATACAATTCTAAGAAAAGATCGGCCTAGAAGTTGCACAAGCAAGGAGGATATTGTTTTCTGCTAACTAACAGGAGACAGTTGGTATTTTATGGGGAATTTCACGTATAATTGAAATTTTAACAGGTTGGATTGCTTGCATATCCTTAGAAATTGAACTCTGTAAATGTTTTACGGGAAAGTGGCAGCTTTCCAATACTGTTGTTTGTTACGAATAGAGGAAATACGTTTAAGCTGATATATGCCAAGAAAACTGATCCCAAGAAAACTGAATTCCGTACGAGTTCCCTCTTACAAATTGATGTATGAGCCGGTCTCAATTAGGGATTAAGCAATGTTGGTGGACAGTAAAAAATGACTTTCAAACTCAAGTCCCGTGGGTGACATATCTCTCTTTGTTAATTATGTGAACACCAGGAGATATGAAATTAGCATAGTTAGATGGGCAGAAGGACACTGTGCTAATTGTTGTGTTAGAACATTAGCATGCAGAGATTTCCATTGTAAACCATGGAGTGGCTCACTGCCCTAATGGCTTGTAAAAGCCTTTGGCTCAAGCATTCCAGTGTTTGTATTTTAGGTTTTCCCTTTTTGATTGAACATTCTGCACCAAGTGGGCTGATAGAGCGCGCAGGTCACCCGACTATACATTTTCCATACTCACCTGGGCCCATAAACAATTACAGATTTCCTAAATCAGGTAACCTACACTCTAACTACCAGATATTTTACTTACTAGGTCCTATACCATTGACATACCAATCCTTACCACTGGTACCTGTGACCTATTGGATCAGGGAGTTAGTTTAAATTAGGGAGCAAATAACATATGCACTCACATAATACCCACAGACTCTGGTAAGTTTTAAACTCTTTATCTTAAACTTCATTAATGGTCATGATCCAAAGATTGAGCATGATAAGACTCTCACTAACGAAAATCAGAAATAATGTATAACTATGCAAAAGTTATATTACGCCAATCATTTAGCAATTTAAAGGGAAGGTAAGAACAAGGAACATGCTATTAAAATTTAAAACAAACTCACACAATTCGTCTAAGGGTGGGAAAAGAAGGAACATGCTAAATAACACAACTTTCAAGCAATTATCAAAGGGTGGGAATGAAGAGGGAACATAAAATGCAATTATGGAAACAATTTGAGCATATGACTATAGGGAAGGTATGAAAATGGAACACACACTTAAACCAACTGACGAATGTATCATTAAAAGAGAAAGGAAAAAAGGAACATATGCAATGAAAGCTTTTATCGATTTAGGGAAGGTAAAGAGAAGGACACACGGAAATACAATGACGATACCCACACAGATTTATATTCACCTAGAATGGTGTGAAGACCAACCTTGGCCATGGGTCAGATAAGGATAGATACCCCAAAAGTTGCAGTCGTCAGTAGGCCAGCAGGTGCAGATCAGAATCAGGACTGGATAAACCAGATTTGGATCAGGACCGGGCCACCAAAGGTTAAGACCAGCACCCGCAGTTCAGTTGCAATGCCTGCGCTACTCCCTCTCTGCAAGTAATCAGCCAAAACCCTGATTTGGTTATCGATTTCACCGACAAACTGCTCCGCCAGCACCTCAACTTCCCGGACCCCAATTGGGTCGCGAATCTTCTGACAGAGTGCACCGCTGCACCTCTGTTCTCGATCACCTATTGAGTGCATTGGGTCAGTGACAGGTCAGCTATTCGGACAAGTCGGACAATTTCTCCGGCAAAACCTACACTAGTTATACTATTTGCCAGGTCAGTGTACCACCCCCCAATGTTGCAAGTGTAAGGATCACACAATTTCCATTGGACAAAAGAGGAGAGGTCGTCACACCACACCACATCTGAGACTTTTACCATCTCTTATTTAAATGTATGTTACCGCCCATCAAATTCAGTTTCGCATGAGGTTTTATTCCACCCAACAATGGATGTTCTATTGGCAAATACATTGTTTAACATTGTACACATTTGGGTTCATTAGTCCATGTTCCCAGGAGCATCTTCTAGTCAGTCAGTTCCTAGGCCATAGTCCAAAGGTCATTGTTCCAGAGACTTGAGATTTTCGCACAGTCGCAGTTTCAACAAATATGGAGTACAGCATTACAAGCCAGGCCAATTTTCAAAGTGCGACACGAAATGGAAAAGAAACAGTTTTAGAACACAGAATAAATGAATACACTGTATACCATGTATTTCTACCCTATACCCATTATCTTAATTTTAACTATCGCATTAGGGTTAGGCAGAACAAACAGCTTGGCGAAAGCAGCAGTGCAAGCTTCTTGCTTGTGAGAACATAGAGGAGCCATATTAACACTAGTGCGCAGAAGCGGCAGATTCCCTCCAAAACAACGAATACGTCATGTCACGTGAGTATGACAGACGCATGCGCAATAGAAACCCTCGCGTAGCAGCAGCCCTCTTAGATGCAAGCGTATTATGATTAATAAATACATAAGCAAGCTTCACTCGGACACCCAATGTTGGTGTAAAATAGGCAAAATTAGTAAAACAAATATGTTGGTTATTTTATTAACGTTATTCGAGGTTCATGAATACAAGCAAGTCACTTGATGTGCGAATCCTTGCTCCATCAGGGCCCAATGTTCTAATGGTATCATTGCCTTCGCCTCGGATAAACAACGTATTCAAGCCTTCACACTTGTTATATGCCCTCAACAGAAGCCCGGATTCCGGGCCTTTAGCAACTGTTATGGCCCTTGGCAACGGGTTCTCTTTCCAAGTGGTTTCCTTGAAGATATCTTTTTTCTGCTGTCATTTGCAGGCATAACTTACTCAAGATCATGTCTCTGATGAAGATGCCAAAAACGTTGATGAACTTTGGGGCACTCTTGATCAAATGTTACTATAACCTATACTACAAATCCTGCTGCCTACTAGGAGGGGGAAACACATTGTAGAAACGTTGCACTGTTGCAAAAACACAGCAACAACGTGTTGCATTATTTTGCAGCTTGCATAAACAAAATGGAGCAAAGAAATATGTATTTCCTGCATTTTAGAGAAATGTTTGACACTGGAGCTAACATTGATACTAAATATATAGAAAGCACTCTTTTGCTTGTAAGCAAATGTTTGTCGTAGAGTGTTTTGAGTTTCTGTTGCATTGTTTGCTCCATATTTCATTTTCTGTAATATAGAGATTGTGTTTAAATTGAAGAGTAATAGAAGACATCCTTACTATACTGACAAGGTAATATTTGATTTTGACTCAATAATATATTTTCTCTTCCATAATCATTGCTTTGTATTATTTCACTTATTCAATCAACAGTGGTTGCTATACTTTTTCTTGCCATTTATTAGCCCATAATATATAATACATTATGAGGATATTACAAGTTGCTGAAATGCATGATCATATGAAGGAACAAGACTGATCCCTGCAATATGATTTTATTGTATGGCAAAGAACAAGTAATTCCCCATATTTCATGACCAGGCCATCACCATTCCCATGTCATGTCATATTGAAATAGAATATTTGTGGACATGAAAAAAAGTGAAACTAGTAGTGCAAAAAAGCATACACTTCAAAAGCAGATCGTTTTTTTTTGCAAAAAGACATTAGTGTCAGATTAAGTTAGTTCAGATTAAGAAAATGTTGTAGCTCAGAATTTGTGGAAACATGCAGAGATTCTACTGTTCCTTTAATGAATTTTAGCATGGAAAAAAACATGTTGCCATAAACATCTCCTTTTTGCTGCTCATTTTTGAAAAGCCGATAAGAACAACAAAAACCTAGGTCTCGATTTGTTTAATCTGCACTGTACTTAAGCTCTGTGACAGCATTTAACCCTGGTAACCTGCTCTGGCAAGAGGAATTGGGACCTCAAAACTGAGCTATAATATTCTTGAATTGAGTAGCTACGCCATTTTTTTTTATTACAAATGACTAGAGATGTCACAACTGGACTGTATTAAGAAAATTAAAAACAGGCTCTCATGCATTCTAGAAATATTTTATACAGTACAAGGTTTTCTTGCTAAAATGTTACATAAAGCATTGGACTAAATGTTCTCTGAAGGAAGATATATCTTTTGATGGTTGACCCGGGCAGAGATAAAAAAAATAGAATGATTGAAACGAACAATGGATGTATCTAGCTTCTGTAGAGCCCTGAATGAATAAATAAAATGTGTATTGTATGATTACATAACAATGTTGCACATAGTTAAAACAACATCCACGATTTAGCAAAAATGTCACAAAAAATATTTTAAAATTAGAAGTCCAGGACTCTGCTGATTTGTTCCATACCATATAATTATTATTCTTCAATGGTAAAGTTCTTTAAAACCTGAAATTTAAAAAGGAGTTGCCAGTGCTACAAGCAAGTGGGTCCTTGTATAAAATAGGAAAAAGGATATGTGAGGAGACACAAGTGCATTATAAGAGCAGAACGCAGCACACATAGAAAGAGCATTTTTTGTTAGTGTACTACTTTGACACTTGCTTTGCAATGGTGTTAGTTTTTGTCTTGGCCTCAGATTTACAGATCCTTGAAGAAAGTAATGCTCTGTTGGTGCAATGCCCTTGTAAATTGTTATTGGTATTGTTAAGTAATTTTATATAGCGCGCAGTGAAGGGGCATTCCGGCGCTTGCAGCAGTGCCAATAGAAAGCAAGGGCTAGATCCTATGGAATAGGTAGGTCTTGATAGCCTTGGGGAAGGACAGCCGGCAATCTAACCACCAAATCTGAACAGGAAGAACATTCTATAATCTAGCGGCAAGAAATCGAAATGACTTGCCCCCCGCTCTGAGGCGCTTCACACGGGGGACGGCTGCAAGGGATTGATCTGCCAAGCGTAGTTGGCGAGTAGGGACATAGGGGACTAGCAGATTAGACAGGATATCAGGGGAAGACAGCTTTAGAGTCTTGAAAGTAAGGCATAAAGCTTTAAATTGAATCCTTTGGAGCATGGGTAGCCAGTGAAGGCGCCGTAAAGCACCTGACGCAGAGCTGGTCCTGGGGAGCCTCAACAGGACTCGAGCGGCCGAGTTCTGTACTCACAGCAGGAGAGTGACTTCAGCCTTATTGGCGCCTAGCATCAGTGAGTTGGTATAATCTAATCTAGATTGGATGGTCGCCTGGATTATCAACTGTCGGGTAAAAGAATCAAAGAAGCCCAGCAAGGGCCTTATACCCCGCAGATGTCCAAAGCAAGTACCAGGGATCTTCTTTGTATGTTCCTGGAACCCAAGAGTGGAGTCAAACCAAATCCCTACAATTTTTTACTGCCGAAATGGGGGTGAGGGCAGACCCCAGAGAAGCCGGCTACCAATGCTTCCTCCACAGCCCTTAATCCTCCCCACCAACAGTACTTCAGATTTGTTGGCATTAAGTTGCAGGCAGTTTGCCGTCATCCAATGTGCAACTGCCGCTAGTCCATCTCGGAATTGTACAGCACCCAGAGTATGGTCATCGGAGAGGGCTACTACTAGTTACGTTTTATCGGCGTACGAGATCATGGTCAAGCCATGATCCCTCGCCACCGCCGCCAGGGGTTGGACATAAAGGTTGAACAACACGGGGCTTAATGCCAAGCCCTGGGGAACCCCTTGCTTAAATATACCCCTGTGTATCTGGGCCGGTCTTCAATCGGCCATGCCAATGGTCCCTCAGGGGGCATTCTGTATCTATAGCTCATCAGCTTCCTTTTTTAGGGTCGAGACTGGGAGTGCATGAGCTAGTGCATGCGTCTCTTTTGCAAGACTCTTTTGTTTACAAAAAGAGCTTGGAGCTTGGCCATAATTTACCATTTGGGCACCTCAGCATCACTCTTTAATACAGCATCCCAAACTGGAGACTTCAACCAAAGCGTCCTTTCAGATGCTTGCGGTGGAGCATGTACGAAGCATAGAATAATTCAACTTAATCAGTGCACGTCCACTTCTCCCAACTTCATTCAGTTATCATTTCACCCAACTCCCAATGCCTGCTGCACCTTCTGTAGACCTTGCTTTTTTGTTGGATTAAGCACTCTGCTGAGGCTATTGCTCACTCCTGTATTTTTCTTTATTCAGGGGGAATCCATGTGAGACACCCGAGGGAGAGGAGCAACAGCAAATTCCCCCGTGGCCGCGCGGAGTGTTGGTGGTGTCCAATGCACAGCTTAAGGAGTTAATAAAAGCCGAAGGGAATCAGGTGTGGCCAGTTTGAAGACCATCAATTACCTCAGGGTCTGTGTTTCTTGTCTTTGGTCTTTGTTGCACCATCAGGCTACTATACATCTGTAGCACTTTCTTTTTTCTTTTTTGCCTTTGCCATGTGATCTTACCTGATGCTGAATAATTTTAACTAACATGTCACATTTTATGCAGTATATTACTCTGCTGAAAGATGAACGAGCTCTGCCTCATCGCCTGTGGATGAAAAATTGGTTGACTTGCTAATGTGGCCCTATTTAACTGGCATAGCAAATGGGAATAAGGGGGTATACCCCGGACAGCACTGGTTTTGGGCGTGGCAGCCTCAACCCTCCAGATCTTACCTGTGGCCGTCGCCAGCACTCCCTGATCTTACCTTCAGCCACCACGGGCAGCAAATGCTAGGGCCACCAAGGCAGCATTAGACATAGCTACGCCACCACCCAAATTATTATGGTTTTACTTTAATGTCAACAAATATATATTTTATTTGGACTATAACGCAAATTCATTTTTTCATGTTCAGCTTGCTGTGCGTATCAGCTTTCCACAGCCGAGCACACTAATTTAACTTCAAAAACTGCTAATACTTGGACAAATGTGCAAAACAGACTTCTTACCCACACGCACTGTGTACGTTGGGAGTATAGCCATTCATTTATAATGTTGAATCGTTTGCTGATAAACCGCACAGCAGATTTTCAATATTTTCAGTTTCAGTGTATTTTTTTCCTGTAGCATTTAGTCCTGTTTGGTTCTTCTGAAGCTTAAAAAGCAGTAAAATTAAATTTTGCTTTGAACGAATTATTGGCATGTCCTGATGTTATTGTTTCAATACTTTGCCTTTATATAGGTCCAGTTAATATACCAGGGAAGAACATGCAGAGGCTTGTTATATAGCACTTCAACCACACCTCCTTAGCTCCTAAGCGCTGTAAATAATAATATAGATACATTGTGTTTATGTAGTCCTTTAAACGTCATTGCTGCAGTGCTTAACCACTGAAAACAGCCAATCCATCTCCTAACAATGTAGTCATCTCCTACTACCCAAATATTGCTGAGATTACCCAGTTAAAATGATGATAACTTGTTCTCTCAAATAGTGCTGTGTCTTAAAATAGCAACCACATAAATGACGCTACTGTAACCATACCAAGCCCAGCCAGAGCACTGGAGCTACCTATAAGCACACTGTGTGGTCCTCATCCCTCTGACATCTATTTTATTTAATTCAGAGAATTGAACAGAGTACTAAGATATCCCAACTGTGAAAACTTTGCAAGGAGGAAGTGTAAGGACATATTGTCAACAAGAAACAGCTTTGTGCTGTTTAATTACATTTCCACTGTGCTGATCACTCAGACGGATGCAATAGTTTTTTCTATCAAATAGTTTTTTTTAAAACAACAAATCAGGGTAACAACCGAATGTAGAATATTCTTATTTTCACTGGGGATGCCACTTGGTAGAGCGTAATCAGACTTCATGAATTTGATGTAACAGCAGTGGTCGAATTAGATTGGATCAGAGAGGCAGAACATGCTCATACTTTTATAATTTAAGGACAACAGTTTCCCCGACTTTCTGTGAAAAGATAACCGCCCTGGAACAGGTAATTCTGAGAGCTGAATAGCTTCAGCTGCAGTGTAAAGCAGGGAGTTTCCCGAGTTGTGAAACCCAGAGAGGGACAGACAGCTAGACAGGTCTTCTTGCAAAGGTGCCTGCTTCCCTGAAAGAAAATTAAATATGCACAACAGGTCAATCTACAAATGTAAGGGGAGCTTGGAAACAGGTTTTTGCTTTGATTAATGGAATCACTCAACACTTCCTGATGACACAGATTTATTCTTTTTGAGTGGTATTGTAAAGGAGCTACCATCAGAGCGGTGAAGTGTATACTTTTTGAATGGGGGTAACACAGGCCCCTGCGTAAACTATTCTCCACTGCTTCAACCAGGGTTAAATTCCGTGGCTATCTGGTTACAGGCACAGACCTCTGCAGTGCATTAAGTAAAAGAGTTTTCATAAAGTAATTTCCCACAGATTAGCATAATTTTCCTTTATTTCACATTTAGTCTGGGTAGTATTTTATGTGTGCATACCTGAAGATGTAAGACTGGAAAGTTACAGCATAGTTTGTTTTTTAGCCACGCCTTTGACCCCACTCCACGCATATTTGCCATGCCCCTATTGTGGACAGCATCTCTGTTCCATTACATTTTTTAAAGCACTTTATTTATTCTGTGCCCCTGGGTCGGTGTGATATTCTAGTCCTACCTCTATGTTAGTGACATGTCCCCATCTTGGTTTTCCAAATTGGGCCACCCTAACTTAGTACCTTAAGTGATTCTGAGTAATAATAAAGACTACTGAAGACCGTCCCTCTCTCAAGGATGCTCAGCAATCAGAGACCTGTATTGCTTTGTTTGGGGTCCAGCAGTGTGATGTAGTCAACAGGCATTGAGAGTTTGATATCATAAATGTCATCAAATCTCTATCCTGGCTCCCAATTCAGTACACTTGTGCATTTGGTATAAAAGTAGATATGAGGAGGACATACAATAGTTTACATGTGTTGCACTATATACATGTCCAGAGAAGTTTTCTTCAGTATTTTACCACTGTCATCATCCTGTTTATGAACACATACATACAATTTAAACAGCCAGCCAACAGCTCAGAGAAACTGCAAGTTCAGCAGGTGAAAAGTAAGTGCACATGGCCTTCTACCCTGAGGCATCCCAGGCTTGTAAAATCAAACCAACGAGCTATAAGAACTGCTTTCATAATTTCCGGGAAATTGTTGTTCCTTTGCATCAATGTACATGCAGTCCATAATTTGCACTCCCTCAGTGTTGACTGTGGTGTCAGACTACAGTCAACATTGCGGGGAGTGAAAATCATGGACTGCTCAACACAGAGGGGAGCGCAAATCATGGACTTCGGAACACTGAGGGGAGCACAAATCATGGACTGCATATGTGATGATGCAAAGGAGCAAATTATATTCCAGCCAATTGATTAAACTTCATCCAGCCCTAGCCGGGGAGTGCGTCTGGAGACGGAGAGTACGGCCTGGGGCAGACATTCCGGTCGGCATGCAAAGATTCCCAGCGAGTGTGGAGATTCTGGCCTGACTGCGGACGTAAAGATACGACTCATAAATTACCTCTGTGACTACCAATAGTCATAAAGTTATACTTTTGTCTCAGATTGCCTTTGTCAATCAGGCCCACTGTATCTAGGTGTCACATTGTTGCCCACCGGCCATGTGTTGAACGACCAACATCTACTCCAAACACTCTGGACTAACTTATCAAGATTCACTCCTTGCACTGTTGTGTTCACCACTAGGGGGCCTAGTATGCTGAAATGTCCACCACTAGTTCAAGCAGTTACTTTTGTGGTGGACCTACATCATGTAATAAATTGTAAGGAGGCCAAAAAACAATCTAACAGCCAAGTCCTGGCGAAGGTGTAATTTCACCAGCCTCAGAAGCAGATTCCATGTCAGGTACTGAGGCCATGGTAAGACTCCCAGCCTCCAAGCCAGGGACTCAGCTGCAGACATGTGTCTCTCACAGTGTGTCTGAAAATTACGAGTGGTGTATTTGACGGGGCATGAGTATCACACACGTTGGAGCAATGCCTTACCCATTGGGCACGTCTCATTTTCTGGAGCAAGGTTTCATTCACTGGGATCAATACACTACAGCACCGTGTTCATTACGTGGTAGTCTTATATACTTTTTGAGCTCCATCTCACTCACTGGGCATCTGTATCAAAGCTATTGATAGAGCAGAAGTTTGTAGCGTACATGGAGAACCTGGTAGTTGTGCAAAGTAATCGCTTGTAGCATGAACTCACATTCAGTGTTTTGGTGAACTAGATGTTAGAGAAAATGTGGAACAAGTAATGTGTTTTCGGGACACTAATTTATTTGAGTGTGCAGTTTAACAAAAGACTCAGAATGCTACTGAATACACATACCGATGTAACACACTCCTAAGGAGTTCATTAGTGATGTGACTTACTGACATATTAATGTGTTTGAATGTTTCTTAGGCCAATGATATAAATGAAATATATGTGTTAATATAGTTTAGTGAATATTTGTACTGAACATGCTTATGGTTTTAAGGAAATGTTGTTGTAAATATTGTGTTGCATTTATTATTTTAGCATAGGTTGCAGGCCAAAATCCACAGTATACTTTGAAATTGTTCTCACTTCTGAACTCAATGCTTAAGTTCTTTTGTGAATCCATGTTTTGCATTCCAAGTGGATGACGTTTGTTAGTGAAGAGTAGGGATACTGTTCTATTAGGTAGCTGAGGCATAAAGGCATTACAGTGCCCTCGGCCTCTCAAAGATAAGATGGAGAGAGGTGCTTTCACACGGGAGGAGAGAGGACCAAGGACGAATTGTTGCAGAGGGGCGCACATGGAGAAGTTCACGAAGAAATCGACATCATGGACATTTTTGTGGCTGAGTTTACTGTAGAGTACTTAAGAGAAAAGCATTATGGGACATTCACTGAATACCACTTTGAGTATATTAAGCATTGTAGAGAAGGACAGATAACCCATTCCCTTTTGCCGTATTGAACCAGAGCACCTTCGTGCTAGCTTGCGTCTTTCCCTGCTCGTGCCTTCATGCTGCTAGCGCCTTCATGCTGCTAGCCCGTCTTATGGTGGAGGGACTTCTTAGGAAGGCTCCAACCACTGACAAATGTTCTCTTTCGAGCTTCTTGACTAAAGTTCCAATTTAGGAATGCCACTTCTAGAGTAATTGTAAGGATAAATAAAATTACATGCTTTACTACCACAAGGTGCAGATGCAGGGGATCCTACATTCTTGCTTCCTGAGTGCTTGCATTATAGTTATTGAACTTATTGTTCTTTTCTTACTGCCCCGAAGGAATCTCTTTAGGAGATTCAGACTTCTTCTGTTTCCTCTGTACCTTTATACTCTCAGGTGTGTTACAACTTTAAGGAGTGTGAGCTTCACAAAATGTTGAGTACTGTGTAATTGACCGGGATTGTGTGACTCATACCTTGGAGCACACACTGTCATTAACTGGTTGAGAGTCTCAGACCCTGAGCAAAGCGTCATTCACCAGGTGTAATACTCACATCTTGTGGCCCACTGCCATTCTCTGGGCCCGATTCAGAGAACTAACTTAAGACAAAATCCTAAACTTACTACCATTTTCGTATTCACAGAAGGCACTTACTCATTTTGGTATTCACAGAAGACACTTACTCATTTCGGTATTCACAGAAGTTAGGAGTCCTAACTTTAGGACTTCTAAATGCCTTCTGTGAATACCGAAAGTCCTAAAGTTAGGATTTTTCTCAGTTTAGGAGTAGTAAAGTTAGGACTCCTAACTTTAGGACTCCTAAATGCCTTCTGTGAATACCAAAAGTCTTAAAATTGGGATTTTTCTCAGTTTAGTAGTAGTAAAGTTGAAAAAAATCCTAAGACTTTCGGTATTCACAGAAGGCATTTAGGAGTCCGAAAGTTAGAAGTCCTAACTTTACTACTACTGAATTGAGAAAAAAACGAATTTTAAGACTTTCAGTATTCACAGAAGGCATTTAGGAGTTCTAAAGTTAGGAGTCCTAAGTTTACTACTACTTAACTGAGAAAAATCCTAATTTAAAGACTGTTGGTATTCACAGAAGGCATTTAGGAGTCTGAAAGGTGGAAGTCCTAACTTTACTACTACTCAATTGAGAAAAAACCTTACTTTAAGACTTTCGGTATTCACAGAAGGCATTTAGGAGACCTAAAGTTAAGACTCCTAACTTCTGTGAATACCGAAATGAGTAAGTGCCTTCTGTGAATACTAAAATGAGTAAGTGCCTTCTGTGAATACCAAAATGGGAGTAAGTTTAGGATTTTGTCTTAAGTTAGTTCTGTGAATCGGGCCCTCTGAGTTTATGTTTTACTTTTGGAGCAGATTCGCTCTCCCTGAATGAGAGGACTTGGAGACAAAGTCATAGCTTTTATGCTGGAGATGCTGTGAAGTCGACAGGGAAAATCTAGAGAGACATTCAGCTGGTATGGAGGCATATGTGACTGAAGGCATCTGGAGTTGAAAACTACAAGTCCTGTTTCTTTACTTCAAATCATATCTTTAGAATAAAAACTTATTCTAAAGTATGTTTTAATAATGTGTACTGTTCAGCACCAATCAAATATCTCCAGTTGGTGGGTCATTTGGTAGGGCGACACTTAGACAGTCCTTTCTTCAAAAGAGAAATTTTGCTGTCAGGCAGATTTAAACATGGCATTGTGCTTTAAGTCTTTTCTGTTGGAATGTTGGGTATAGAACCCAGTGTGTGGAATTTGGGGAAATGACAGTTGGTGGAAGCTATTGCCTTGAAGAGTTTCTGGTGCCTCGTCGACTTTGTAACTGAAGAATAAACTACATATACATGGGCAATAAACTTCCTTCTTGTCTTTAGTTACAACATCTTTTTGACGATCATAGGGCAAGTCACCAACACGAATCCTACCATGGAGGCTTTTAATTATAATGTGCTCTCGTTGATAAGGATCGAGATTTATCATGAAGTCTAGTATGAGTTTCTATCAATGATAAATAACTTGCACAGAAGCGTAGACAGAGCTGGAGATTTAATATTGCCGGTTCTGACACTGGAAAGGGCCATAGGATATTGTGCAGTGGCTGGAACGTATGGGTGATGTTACGTTTCAGCAGTCGGGCATAATGTGGTTACACATCTGTATTTCCTTTGCCTATGTTGCACCAGTGTTCCGCTGTCTGATTGGTAGAGCACGTTCAGTAGGAAGTAGGATGAACGTGCATTACTAAGTTAGCGGTCAAGTTGTTCCCCTCATTCCTGTATTAATGTTGAAAGGAGAGGTTAAAGGTAGAGAGTTTAAGTTTCCTGTCCCTTGTTGGGGAGTTGAAGCAGGCAGGTTTCTCCTACGCTGATCTGCATAGCAGTAAGTTAATTCAGCGCTGATCTACACAGCATGAATCCAGATAGTCTCTACAGCACTGTGCTTCTTTCATTGTTCTCATGGCAGCTCAGCAGTATAAGCAAGTTCCTTCAACGATGATCTGCACAGCCTATATTTTATACTTTTGTTTTTTCTTTCTATGGATAGGGCATTGCAACACTGGTCTACACAGCTTACAGGTTATCTGAAGTGCAATATCACATCCATATTTCCTGGGAGACAAACTATAGTAATGTTTGTTATCTTAACTCAGTTATGTGCTGTGTTTCCAAGTCTAGTCGTGTTGCATCATACATTTTTTGGGTGAAATCAAAATCCAGGAGATGTTCACACATACATTGCACCATTATGAAGGTTGGTTGCTGAGTGCCAATTTGAAAATTTTGCAGCTTAATTAGTAAGAGATCAATGTGTTTGCCAATGCAATGATAACATAATTGAACACACATTGCTGTCAATGTCTATATTAGACAAAACGATTAAGGTTGCAAAGAGTTTGGACACTTAACAAATAGCAACCAAGGAACTAGAGGAGAAGAATAAAGAACCAGATGCCGTAGTTAAAATGAAGGATGGAAGAGATTTGAGAGACACAAGATAAGGAGGCAAATTACGGCCCATATTAACTGACAAATCTAATTCATTTTTCTCCCAGCAGAATATTTGCTCCTGTTGTGGATACCGTATGCATGTGAAAGGAGGTAGACAATATCCAGAAAAAATGTTCACCTGTAGATTGTGCAATAGGCAGGGACATTTTGCCAAAGTGTGTAAATTTTTTAAGACAAAACGACAGTCATCTGTCAAATGTGTGTGGATAATGACATTACAGGAGAGGATGACAAGTATGTAACTAAAGATCTAAGGTTGGGGGGGCGGAGCTAGCCACAGGGAGCGATGGCCGCACTTTGAGCAAGCTCCGCTCGATCGCCCAAACTATCATGCAATAATCCTACAACCTAAAGGTGCCAAACGACGGAATGAAGGGTGTCGGCACAGGCTAAAGTTGGACGCCTGAATTGTGGAAGAAATCTACCAAGGTGCATTGTTCAATCCTGATTGAAGATAGCCGGAGAGCTGAGGGCAGGGTCACTGAAAGTGAAACCACGACCACGGGCTGCTGTGGAGGTGGCGGCCATGACATACGTTACATGGTGCGGCTGAAGTTCACAGCCCGGATCAGACCGCAGACACGGATTGGAGGACCGTCCAGCGGAGGTTGCAGGTGTGCGTGTGGAGGGGGATCGGTGTTTGCCAGGTCGGTGCAGTCCAATAAATGCTTGTGCCTCGAGAACCTGTGGGGGCATGAGCCACTATTTTCAAAAAAGCAGACAGGCTGGAATTCTTCTCCACATGACTGACCTGTGTATTATGCCCGGGGACATGGCTACGGGTGGCTATGGGTGCTAAATCACGTGCTGCTGCGCAGACAAGACAAGTGCATATATTGCCTACCTGGCGCTACAGAGGATCTCAGTGGGTCAAGCTGCTGCACGGGAGTTCCTAAATCAACCTAGCTCTTGATGTGAGCATTGCAGATAGCCCAAGACACGCAAGAAAATACCCTTCAGCATCATGGGCAAGCCGGATCGGACCCAGTCTAAACTCACCTTCGATCAGACAAGAAAACATCCTGATCAAGGCACAGATGATCAACCTTCGTCACAGCCTGCGGCAGGTGCACCAGGAGGAGTGACAAATAATGATGTGCAGGCCATGTTCGCCAGAATCCAAACTGCCTGTCAAGCATAGATGGTAAAATAGTCTCTCTAACGTATCGCGTAGACAGGATGTCCGAACGTATTGACAAACATGCAGAAAGGATTGACATGGCAGAGCGCAGAATATCTGAAGTGGAAGACGGCCAAGTGCAAATGGACATGAAGCAGACCAAGATGGAGAAGCAACTGGTGGTGATAACTGTGAAGGCGGAGGACTTGGAAGAGAGGTCCCGTAGAAATAATATTTGCTTAATGCGAGTGTCGGAAATAACAAACACAGGCCTGATGGAACAATTTGTGGAGAAAACATTTTCTGAAATCTTCATTGTTGAAAGAGCCCATAGATCATTTGCACCAAAGCCACTGATCGGATCACGACCACAACCGATTATAGCATACTTCTAAACTACAGAGACAGAGATGCGGCGCTTCGAAAAGCTAGAGAAATTGGCAAATTAAAACATGAAGGAATGGAAATCTCTCTTTTTCCAGACTTTACGGCATCTGTACAGGAGGGTAGGAAGAGGTTTGGTACAGCGAAACAAAAACTAAGGGATCTAAACATACAACACGCCATGCTATACCCAGCCTGGCTTAGAGTCACGGAGGTCGGAAAATCGCGGATTTATACGGAACGCCAGGAGGTACTGACATTTTTTCAACAGAAGGGACAGACAGTTGCTCGGAGGAGATCGCCATGAGGAGAGCAGGGAGACCAGTCCACCACATCGGATGTAGAGTGACTGAGTGTTGTGAACGCAACCAACGATCTACCAAGAGTGCGATGGCTGAACCTGTGCTGCAGGGCGGATCTCCGGGAGCTGCTGATTGCTCAGGGTCACTGGCCTCTAGACCTATGGGAGACAGGTCGGGAGTGCCGGGGCTGATATCCCATGTATTGCTGTGCGTGCTCCTTTGCTGGCCTTACCACGGACGTTGCTGAACACTTGCAAAGGTGCATGGTGTGGAATTGTTACTCAGGCACAGATAAGTCGGATGACACAGTTTTTATATTTTTGACTTACATCCTAACAAGTAACTTAATGTTATGCTAAATACTTATGTGCATACTTCCTGGGTTAGCCTGGTTTATGGAGGGCAGGCTCGCTATAAGTCACTGACTCATTGGTTAATTTCAATGTATAGAGTAATGTTTGGCATCTGATGTGTTTGTTATTGGGCGTTCACCCATGTGGATACATTCCACAAGAAACGGGATGGCCGCTTCAACCCCTCAGTGTGAACCACAACAGTTTATTCATGGTTTTTTCTTTTAATTTGTTTTGTTATCTTTTTTGTTGCTGTTACTGGGGGGGAGTGGTGGGGTTGTCAGAATGGTGTTCTGGGATTGGCTCCGCTGTCCGGGACCATGCAGAGTAGGTGGAGGGTGGGGGATGGGAAAATATAAAAAAAACTAAAGATCTAAGGGTTATGGTCATGGTGGTACAAGAGGTAAAGATGGCTAACCCAGAGTTGTGTGTTGATCGGTATGCGGAAGTCATGGTGGGTGAAAAGAAATTTAATCTGTTGGTTGATCCCAGAGCACAGATCACCATGATCACAAAAAGTCAGTTTGAAAATGCGTGGCCCTCTAGGCAACTTTTACCATCAGATCTGAAAGCGGTATCTTATAGAGGGTTATGATATAAATCTATGTGGCTACAATAAAGATATACTGGAATCCAAGGGACAGAAAGGTATATGTGGACCACAAAGGATTGAATATTCTAGGGTGGTTCCATCAGTGGTTCCATCAGTGTTTTTTGGGATGATTCTCAGACCATGAGCAGTACAACAGGTCCTGGCCGTGAGAGATAGTTTATAATTGGAAGACCGTATGAATAAATATCTCAGGTGAATTAGGAAAACATAAACTAAAATATTTGCCTTTCATTATAGTAAAAGACCTAGAAAACAAATTGGACACTTTAGTGAAAACTGGGATAATTGAACACATTGATTTGCCAATTGGCTGTCACCCTTGGTAGTAGCTCGCAAGCAGAGCAGGGAACTGAGGATTTGTGTGGAATTGTGCTGCCTTAATAAAGAAATGTGGATAGATTTTCATCACACACCCAACATCAACGAACTGTTGGGTAACCTAAAGGAGGCTAAACTTTTCAGTAAGCTTGACCTAGCTTCAGCATAACACCAAATTGAACTGGAACCAGAATAAAGACATTTAACAGTGTTTGTCTCCCATTTTGGTACCTTTCAGTATTGCCGCATACCTTTTGGTCTTACATCTGCGGCCTCAGTTTTTCAAGCGAATCATAGCAAAAATACTGAAAGACATCAATGGTTTATCTGTTTTACAGGATGATGTGTTGATTTGTGCACCAGATCGGCAGATATATGATTGTATTCTTGAGGAAGTGGTGGAGAGATTCCAGAAAAAATGGTAATGATAAGGAGAGATAAGTGTGTTTTCCTAACTAATAATGTTGAGTATCTGAGTCATTTGGTGTCTAGCAATGGTTTTACCCCAAAATCTGTTCTGGTTGACAGTATAAACGTGACAAAGCCACCTGTGGGCAAATCTGGACTTAAATCCTTTCTGAGGTTGTGTGAATTTTATTCAAGATTTATTCAGAATTTTGCCACTAGGTTGAGACCATTGTCAAACATGCTCATGAAGGGAGTTAGCTTTGTATTTAAGTGGGTAAAGTGCCAGCATGTTTCACCTAAATTTTTGAAACATCATGATCCTGATTTACAGTGTGTCTTGACAGTTGATGCCAGCAATGTTGGTGTGGGGCATTGTTCAGTCAAGAGGAAGGAAGTGAAATGAGAGCAATTGGGTATGCCTCTCGTGTGTTAACAAGGGCGGAGAAGCAATATTCAGTGATTGATAAAGTATTGTTAGCCTGTTGGTGGTAGTTATAAAGTTCCGGAATTATGTGTGGCAAAGGAAGTTCAGAATTAAAACAGATCATAAGCATTTGATTTAATCTTGAGGGAAGTAATGATAGAGAGTTTACTCCACAAATTGCACGGTTGTCGTCTAAGCTGTTGCAATTTGATTCCGTACCAGCGTACATCCATGGTAGTAGTAATGGCTGTGTAGACTATTTGTTGCGTACTTCGGAGTTTGTTGAGGAAGACGGTGGTGCAGTGAACAAAGACAAAGTGGATTGTTTAGTGGCTGCTGTTGGTCTTCTGGGGATGTGTGCCATTTCTGAAAGTGAATAGTGGAAGGCGCTGAAAGACTAAACTTCCGTGAGGTTGGTCATGAAAAACGTGGCATCATGGTGGCCTTGTGAGAGAAATCTGGGTTTTTATTTTAGTTTTGGAAAAGTGGCATATGATCTATCAGTTGAGGATGGATTGATGCTGAGAGCAGATAAATTGTTTCTACTTGTTGTGTTAAGGAATGGGAGTATAATCGGTGCCCATGAAGGTCATCTTGGGGCTACAATAACAAAGAAACAGGTGAGGTTGTCTTTTTGGTGGCCTTCAATGGACAGGGAGATTGATGAGGTGGTCAAAGAATATGTAATATGTGCTGGTAGTGACAAAAGAATGAGGTTGTTTACCCCTCTTTTAAGTGCCATTGATTTGCCTGCCTCATCATGGAAAAGCTAGGTATTTGCATTATAGGACCTTTCCACATATTGGCGGCTTTATCAGAGTTTGCATTGGTCATGAGAGATTCACAAAATGGCCGAATTCTGAAAGATGTGTTTCTGATAATGGTACACAGTTTGTATATGGTGAGGTGAAATATTTTTCGCAATCTAGTGGTGTGAAGCTCATGTAGAGATCACTGTATCACCCTCTAACCAATTGCTTGGTGGAAAGGATGAAATGGGTGTTGTGAGATTGTATACAGTGGGCTGTGAGCAATAAGTATGTTGTGGCTACTGTGATGAGGACAATGTTCTGGTTTTACCATACGACTCAACATGCTTCTACTGGGGTGTCACCGTTTGAGTTGTTGCAAGGTCGCAGGGAAACTACAAGCTTTTGTCCCAGCTTGGATGAATACATTGTTCAAGCAAGGTAAATGGATGGATGGAAGTGTACAGAAGCATGTAGAGTTGCTGCAGAAAAAATAAAAGAATTATTTCAATGCAAGAAAGAAAGTCAAAAGTTTTTAAATTGAAGTTGTAGATACTGTACATGTTAAAAAAGCTGTGCATGTGAGGAAAAGTGGGTCCAAGTTTGGACCAGCCGTAAAGGTGTTGGAGGTGAAAGGGAATAGTGTGCATGTAGTGGGAGGTCAAATTTGGAATAGCTTTAGGTTGACTAGCGTGTTTGGTGGACAACAAGATGGTTGTGCTAATGGTATTGAGTGTGCTAAAGGTATAGAGGAACAAAGGGGAGGTGTAGGTGTAAGGTGCAGTACCAGGTCATGGAATGTTCCCATAAGGTTTCAAACAAAGATGTTTGCAGTGTCTTGTGTGTGTTATGATGTGCTTTGCAATTATTCAAATAGGTTGTGTATTATTATATATTCTTTGTTATTGTTATCTTCTATTATTATTCACTTTCTTTTTCCTTTCCTCTTTTCCATTTGTGTTGGAGCCATTCCTTTTATATCAAATAAGACTCTTGCACAAATTTTTAATTGCAAATTAAATTGTGTTTTTTCCTCTATGATTAGTTTCATTTTTTACCTTTGTGTATTGTTAAATTTTCATGCTGTGTTTTGCTTTCATAACGGGAAAACCGATGTAGTGGTTGAAGTCTTTTCTGTTGGAATGTTGAGCATAGAATCCAGTGTTGGATTCCAGGCTCAAGGGTGGAATCTGGGGCAATGACAGTTGCCTGGAAGAGTTTCTGGTGGCTGGTCGACTTTGTAACTGAAGACTAAACGATATACATGGGCACTTACCTTGCTTCTTGTCTTCAGTTATGACATATAGATAGGGCCATAACAAGTTCCCAGTACAACCCCAGCAGTATCATATATTTTACCACACTCATCCAGCTCACTCTACCAACTGTAATTTCTAGGACTCCATATGACCTCCATGATGTCTTGCAAACACTTAATATAAGGAGCAATATACACTTCATTCCTTATGGAAAGTAAAAGGAGACAACGACAATGATTACAGAGCAACAACATGAAAAACGAATCAAACGTCATGTAATACTCAAAGTAAAGAACAGAACAATAAACCATGACCAACCTTACAAAGTCAAGAACTCATAAATACCAACCAGGGGAAATCGAGTTAACCAAAACCAAACACCCTTCGCAAACAAATGATGGACGGAATGCTGAATAAATCATACATTCACCCCAGTCAGGAGACCTGGGTTAAATCCATTGTTCTCTTGCTCACCAAAAGCAATCACCCATCTGCTTCAACTCACCACACACACCTCTATGCAACAGCCATAACCAGTAAAGAGAAAGGACATACACAAAAAGTTGACTTGACTTCATCACCAGGCAGACTTAAATAGCCAAGCCAACACTCCTTAATGAAAGTGGTGGGTAAGACACAGGTTATAACACAGAATAAATGACAAAAAATACTAATCAAATAAAAAAAGATTGGAGTAAAGGAAGTAAACTCTTTCATTAAAGTTGTCATTCAACCCTTTTGACATAGAACAAGGTGCCCAAGTAAACGTTAGACATGGTCTCTTTCAATCCACGCAAAATAACATCAAAATGAGTATCTTTTAATCCATGCCAGCCGCTAAAAAACAGGGCATCTTTCAAACTATGGTCTATATTTATCATAGTTTTATGTCACACTTGTGCCACACAAGGGAGCATAAGAGCAGTACACCCCACCAAGGTAGATATTTCTCCAGGACCCCTCATCACTGAAGTATTTTATAATGTCATGCACTTCCTTAAAACACAAGACACCACATCTCTCATTCTGCAGGAACATATAGGGCCACTATAGTAAATGACTCACATAGTACCAGCAATGTCCCTCGTTAGTGTATTGAGGCATACCTGCATTGACAGACCAGTATTAGGACATTACTGAGACTTCATTTTGCATGTTAGCTATTTTGCAAGAAACATATAGGTTTTGACTTTCAAATGTTTTACCCCTTCCTCTTTTCATAGCCTGCATTCTTTCTCCCTTTTATTACAATATAGATTTTCAGGCATGTGGCTGACTGTCAGAAAAATGTGTGCAAATGAAACAATTGATGGATGGAATGCTGGACAATGCAAACGTTCACCCCTAGGAGCAAAGATCTGGGTTAAAACCATCATTATTTTTCTCACCACCCCACCCCAGTTTGGACCCAGCCATATGCAAATCAGTCTTGACCTTGTTCCTTGTGGGAAAAGTCTGTCCCGAACTGCCAAGCCAGGTCCCCCCTGGACCGAAAACAAGCATCCCGGGACGAGTTTCAGGGCGTAACCCTTCATCAGCCTGGGTAGCTTGAATCCAGTGGTCTAGTGAGCACAGGGCCCCTGTCTAGGAAGACAAAACCTGGTCCTAGGATGCTTGTTTCCAGTCCTGGGAGGACCTAGCCTGGCATTTCGGGTTGGACTGTTCCCATTGGGCGCAGGGTCAAGACTGATTTGCATAAGGCTGGGTCCTAACTGGAATGGCATGATGAGCAAAAACAATAGATTTAGGCCCGGATCTCTGTACAGGGGGGAATGTATGACATTGTTTTGCATTCTGTCCATCAATTGTTGTTTTTGTATTTGTCACCCCGAGTGGAACGGGTATGCCCAGACGTGGGTCCCGTTCTCTCTATGCCACTGGAGTCAAGCAATCCAGGTTGATGAGGGCAGAAAGCCCGACACTGTTCCTAGGATGCTTGTTTCCAGTCCAGGGAGGACCTGGCCAGGCAGTTTGGGCTGGTCTGTTCCCATAGGGAGCAGGGTCAAGACTGATTTGCTTATGGCTGGGTCGAAACAGGAATGGCATTATGAGCAAAAAAATATGGATTTAGGCCCAGATCTCTGTTTTGGGTGAATGTATGACATTGTTCTGCATACTGTCCATCAATTGTTGTTTTTGTATTTGTCACCACGAGTGGAACGGGTATGCCCAAACGTAGGTTCCTTGCTCTCCATGCCACTGGAGTCAAGCTATCCTGGCTGGTGATGGCTGGAAGACCGAACCGGTCCTGGGATGTTTGTTTCCAGTCCAGGAAGGACCTGGCTTGGCAGTTCCATCTGGACTTTTCCCATTGGGCGCAGGGTCAAGATTGATTTGCATATGGCTGGGTTCAAACGGGAATGGCATGGTGAGGAAAATAATGATGGATTTAGGCTCAGATCTCTGTACTGTGGTGAATGTATAACATTGTTCTGCATTCTGTCCATCAATTGTTGTTTTTGCATTTGTCAACAAAATGTATTCAGACTTTTACAATCGCTTTTGTGCCTGCTTTTAATGTTTGTGTTCATTACGTTTGTTACAATGCCATTTCGAGATGGTTAGTGCCTAGACATAGTCGGGGCTAGTCATTTGGTGCATCCTGTGTGGAAAACAAAAACCTTAGGACAAGATGTACTAAGCTTTTTAACTTTTAAAACGCTCCAATTCGTCATTTTCAACCCACAAATGCTTTAATTTACCTACTGCTTCCTTTTTAGGAGCTGGAAGTTTTTCTTCCAACCCCTAAAAAAGGATTGCAAATAGAGATCGATTTGGTATCTGATGGGGCATGTTGTAGGCATACCTTCCTAATACTGAATTACTATCAAATTCATGTATGTTTTGCGACTGAAATTTAGTAGAGAAACAATATTATTTTAATGTAAGAAAGTGACCCTTTTTCATGGTTTCCCCCATTTCTGGTAGTTTTTTTGTTTTCTACTCTGCACACTGGGGCACTCTTAGTGAGGTATCTTAGTGTTAAAATCATGCAAAATGTGATACCAACATGAAAACGTGCACAGGGCTTAATAATAAGGTAAACAATTGAGTTATGAATTAGACCCCAAAAATTTGCTCATATGATGTCCTAAAAGAAAATGGTGCCACTATTATTTGTATACTGATTATATATCTCATGTTTGGCATCCATCAAATCATTTCACACGTTTTTCCAGTAGGGAATGCCAAAAGTGGTACAAATTCTGCATTTTAGTTGACCCCTGATGAATGATAAGACAATGTTATGGGATCCAGTAAGTAAATGCCTACCATGTAAATAAAAACAGACTGCTGTACTGCCCTTGTAAACTAACAAATATTTTTTTTTCCCAGTAGGTTTCTGAAATTTTGAAAAGATTGTCCACTGTCAATGATTAAAAATATCTGCCACAGGAAGATGCAGATTTGTAAATATTATTGAAGAGTTTATGTCTAGTACACATAATGTTGGAACTGAGAGTGATTGGACGCTGTGTGTAGTGTGTCAAGAAGATTTACCAGAAGTTCTGATAAAGGAATTTGGTACAACGTTTGCTTGATGATCTGCTAACTTTTGAGGAAATAAAAGGACTTCCATCAATCATCTAGCAACATTTATTAAAAAATCATGATGAAGTTGAACAGCAGTTAAATGATGACTGTGTAAAATTCCACAAAATGTGTAGAAACAAATTTGACAAACACAAACTTGCAAGGTCCTCAAATAAAACTAAACTAGTTCAAGACAGTTTTCAAGAGAGTACTTCAAGGTGTACACGTGCTTCATTTATAGTTGGTGAATAGAAAGATATGTGTTTCTTCTGTGATGAAGAGTCAAGAGCAGAGCTTATAAATGTGCATACACTTTAATTAAGTAATCATGTTTGAGATGTTGCAGTTGAATTAAGTGACTCAAAAGTACTCACCAAGGTAAATGGTGGTGATATGGATTTTACCAAAGTGAAGTAACACAAAAAGGATCTTGTTAGTTTTTATATTGGGATTCGTGAAATGTAGAACAAAGAAAAAATCAAAGACAATAAATTGACATTACTCTATGCCATGGTATTAGGTTGATTGTAAACTATCTCAAAGATACACTACAAAATTCTGAAGTATTGCCAGTATTTACTTTATCTAACATGAAATCAATTATAGTTCTTGTAGAAAAATGCGGACAAATATGTACAGAGCACACAATTAAACAAAATATTCATACGTTCATACCAGAACTTACAGCTGAACCAAAAGGTACAGATATTCTTCTCATACACAAAAATGATATAGGCCAAAATATGTTCAGTATCTGTAATCAAAATGCTCTTCAGGATGGTGTCTACATGGCATATGCGGCTGCTATTATTCAAAAAGAAATGTTTCAACTTGAAGTAGATGGATTTAGTGGACAGTGTCAGCAAAATTGCCCAGAAAAGTCAGTAGGGGCTGGTATGCTAAATCCAATATGAATGATTATGGAAGGTAGTAGCATTTCAAATGACAGCACAGTAACTGACAAGAAAAGTGCAGCTTTGTCAGTCTCACAGCTTTGTTCAGTATCATACCAATAAGTGTAAGAATGCAAATCCTAAAGAAAACATCTGCCACAAAAAAGATAATGAAACTCCACTAAATCATTATATTGGATTGATGGTTCATGTTAAAACTAGAAAATGGGAATTAGTTGAGAAACTACACAAATTGGGTGTATGCGTGTCATAAGACAATGTTTGAGAAGCATCAGCAGCAATAACAAACAATGTAAGCAATTCTGCAATGACAGGGTTGTTTGTCCAACTGGCCTACAACTCTCCACTTTCACTTGTGCTGCAATATACAATATTGATCACAATACCTTGTCATCTTCATCCACTGAGTCCTTCCATGGAACAGCCATATCTCTGATACAGAGAAAATCAGATGCAAAGGGTATCTCATCCTTCTTAAAAATTGAGGAAAATGAGTGGACCTTGAAATGTACTTCGTCCCTACTAGAGTGGTATATGAAGTTACCATGTACAATGACAAAACAACAGCCAAATATTCCTGTAAGTAATGTCAATGCCTTTCAGCCTCCTCCTATTCATAATTAACTTTTGTTAGACAAATGCAGATGATGCTAACTCTTGATCTCTATATCTGACCCAATATAAGCCACACCATTTGGGCTGCTTACAGTCCAATAGAAGTGGGTCTGTCACAAAAAGCCATAATGTATTGCTACCTTTATTAAATGATTGAAAGAAAAAATGGTTCTGTCGGGTAATGAAAACAACTAATTTGTGAATTCTATATATATTTGAAAATACCTCCTCACTCTGACAAAAATTCACAACAGGTTCTTACAATAAATGAAAAAAGAAAGCCTGTATAGAACCATTTGTATCTTTATATTTTTCAAGATGCATTCAAAATAGTTCGTAAATGACTGTCAATATCATTATAAAAAGTGCAGCATGTGACAATAGTGAATAGTGCTCATGTGGCATACAAAATATGTACAATAATGTTTTCAATTATAGACAGTTTATACACATATATACAGGTTTCACTTTCAAAAGAGGCCATCCATTAATACAATTTTACAGAATCCCATTTGCTACTAGTCAATTCTATTGGGTTTCTGAGGTATTGGGGCCAATCGGAAAGATGTCAACGTTTCGACCCTTCGCGTGCCAAGGTGAATGTTATCACAGCGGGTCTTTCTCAAGACAGATGTAGCAAACACAACAGTCCTTGAGTTCGAGTGGTAATGAGTCACCCGGCCTGGATTGAAGTCTTTAAATCCGAAATACTGGTAGAGAGTGTCCATACGATACACGCCTGTACTCCGGAACGCTGCAATCAGTCAGCTGCAATCAGTCAGCTGACTGATTGCAGCGTTCCCGAGTACAGGCGTGTATCGTATGGACACTCTCTACCAGTATTTCGGATGCCGGTGATGAAATGAATGCCGTATCAACTTTACCCAATGTGAGCTAAAGTGCGCAAGTGAGCATCAGGTGTTGTACGTGCTCAAAGGAATCCGTACGGGTGAAGATTTGACTGGTGAAAAAATGAACTGTACAGTGCTTACCATGCCTCTGTGAGAAGAAAAACGCTGTTGTACCGGGACGCGTAACGTTCCAAGTGACCTCGGTGCTGAAGCATGCGCATTTAGTATAACGGTGATGGGTGTAGAAAGAGGACTGTGCGATGTAAATAAAAACAATACGAAGAGCTGAAAAAATGAATAGGAGTGGAAAATATGCAAAAACACGATCTATACAAGAAAATCATGCAGTGTGTAGAAGAAATACAATAAAGCTTAAGCGGGGAGTAGACTGAGTGCATAAACAATGAGGAGAAGACTGTGCGGAATGAAGATAATGCGAAATGCTGAGAATCGAGTGGGAGGTGATAATACAGCCTGAAGAATGTACAAAAGCAAGGTCTGAACAGGAAATAAAGGGGTGTGTGGAAAACATTCTAATACAATGGAGCTCAATACAGGGAATGAACTCGGTACATGAACAATGCGAAATGCAGGTATTGGATCGGAAACAATTAGTGGTGTGAAGAAACAGTAGCAAAAGAGAAAAAAAACACAAAGGACCATGAACATGAAAAAGAAAAGAAAAAAGTGCAAAAAAAGAAAAGGGAGAAAAGGAAAATAGGTATATGGAAACTAGAATGTGATGTGTGGGCTTAATGAGAAGCCTGGAAAGAAACCAAAGCGGAAAGTTGATGAAACAGAATGGAAAATGGAAAAGGAAACTTGTGAAACTGAGGCAGAAAAGTGTAGGAAAAAAGGTGTGTAGGAAGATCCTGAGAAAAAGGGGGGGGGAAAGTATGTGTGGTAGTAAGAGAGAGAGCAATAAGATTAGAAAGAATCATGATTAGATGAAATAAACAATTTAAAGGAAACTACTGAATTCAAGTCTCTCATTGAGACCCGTCGGATGGATGGAACAAAGTCTGTGCATCCAGCAAAGTTCACGTTACAACAGGAATTTTTTAGGGTCCACACCACAAGGTCCTCTCACCACCTCCAAGATCTGGAAGCGGATTTGACTGATATTATGGCTGTTGTTCACGTAATGTGCCGCAACACATTATTTTAAAGTGTAACAAAGCCAGTCACTAAAAGAGAGAGCGCCTTTGGGGTGTGGCCATCAACATGGCATCATCAGCATATATTAATGCTGGTAAAAAGGGTGATTGTCATTAATATACAATAAATAAATTAAGAGCTAAAACAAATCCTTGTCTCACGTCTCTCAGAATATCGATATCTTCTGACACGTCACCATTGGTATTAATTATTATTTTTGCTTTCATGCCTTTATGCTGGTATGCCAAAAAGTTCACTATTACTTCATCCAGGCAAAGGGAGATTAAAATAGGCCACAGATTTGAATGGTTAACGCTGCCAAATGCTGTGGTTAGATCCATAAAGACAAGGTATACAGTAGAATCTTTGGTTATAGTATTTTTCCCGATAATTAACTTATGGTTAAGGCACTGCTCTATCGTGCCCATATTTAGGTCTGAGACTGTACTTATTGGGGTAGACTACTAACTTCTCTTTGACCTACTCATTAATGTGAATATATGAGGCCCTGCCTAAGTGGTATTGATTAATGAAATGGGCCTCTAACAACTGGGCTGGAAGTGGTCCCCCTTTTTAAATATAAGTACTAATATGGAAGTCCACCATGTCGTGGGAACTGGGGCAAAGGCGAGAGACTATTAAAAACATTCAGCAATGCTGGTTTCCCGAAGTCGGGGTTGTGGTTCAAAAGATCAATAGGGACCACATCAGGGCCAAATGCTGTACCCCTGACTCTCTGATGCAGTGCCTCCTCTACCTCTTCCAGAGAAAGTTGTATTGAGGTAAAGTTAAAGTCAGACATGGTGTCGGTATCTATGCCTTCTAGGGCATATATTCTAGTGAAATGGGCCTCCCAATCCTGACTTGAGATGCTGCATTTGATCTTGGACTGATTGGTTAGATTGTTTCATCTCCTCAAGAGCAGTCCAAAAACGTTTACTGCTCTTATTATTTGCCACTGTGATAAGGGTGACCCATTGTGGGTTTAATAGTTCTACTCTCCTGGTAGTTATGGCCTGCTTATACTGCTTACGGCTTCAGCCACAATCGGGGAATTCTTCAGAAAAACCTTCAGGATCCGTCGCAGCTGACAGTTAGCAATGGAGCATTCCCAATTATTTATGTATTTATTTATGCGTTTTTATATAGCGGGGACTTTACCCGAGCGCTTCATGATAGGAACAGAACTGATACATGAGAACATATCAAGTGAACAAATTACAAAAGCAAACGTTACACTACATGAGGCAAAAGTGACAATCGTGAGCAAACAAAATACATGAGGTAGCAAACGGTGCATTACAGGAGAAAAAAGTGATATGTGTGCAGGTTACAAAAGCGTACAAAGTACAAGTAGAGGTATAATACTGCAATAAATGGAGGACACTCAAACACAAGAACAAACGTTACATAGGCAATGGTTGCACTTGTGCAAGTATCCAAAGCAAACAAAATGTTAGAGGTAGCAAACAGTGTGTTACAAGAGAAAAGTGAGGTGTGCATGTTACAAAAGAGTACCAACACAGGTAAAAGGGTAATACCGCAATAAATGGCAGACTCTCAAACCACAAGAACACACTGGGAAGGCACTTCCATAGTCATGGAGAATAGAATTTTTCTATACTAAAAGGTCTTCCTGCAGATAATAGAGAGGGCATGAATTAACTTTGGAAGTGTCTTTGAAGGAGGAGAACTTTGAGGTCAGTTTTGAAGGCCGGGGAGGAGGTGGTGGTCCGGAGCTAAGGCGGAAGTGAGTTCCAGATTCTCACTGCGTTGCCTGAAAAGGATTGGGCCATCGATCTTTCCTTCTTGAAAGAGGGAGGTTCAAGCAGTCGATTTTCCGCATTTCGTGATGGTCTGGAGCCTCCAGAGAGTTTCAGTGTATTCGCCAGGTAGCGAGGAGAGGAGAAGTGCAAGGCTTTGTGGGTAAATGCAGGCAGTCTTGTAGATAGATCTTGCCTCGATGGGAAGCCAGCGGAGGGTGGATAACATGGGTGTGATGTGGTCGCTTCTTTTGGCCCCATAAATGAAACGAGCTGCTGAATGGAGAACAGACTTAAGGTGGGACAGGTGGGATTTGGGGAGGCCAGTAAGAAGAGAATTGCAATAGTCCAGTCTGGAGAGGACCAGCGATTGGACCAGGGTTTTAAGGTCATGCTCCGGGAAGAAGCGACGAATCCCCCAAAGAAGGCGCAGTTGGTATCGAGCAGACTTTGCAATTGAATTAATGTGGGAGAGTAGATTGAGTTTTGTGTTGAATATGACACCAAGGGATTTTGCGCTGTCGACAATGATGGGTTTATTGTTCAGTAGATTCATCTGGTCCATCCATGATTGAACCGGGGAGGAGAAAGTGAGGAGGAGAGGAGGATGAATTCAGTTTTGGAGGGATTCAGAATCAGTTGATGTGTTGACATCCAGTTTTGAATGGAGTCCGTCGCTATGGCTAGAGGAGATTACTTTGCCTTGTAACAGAGAATCTACAACATTGGAAGATATAAAAATGTAATCTATTGTAGATGTCTGACCTCGGACCTTAAAAGTAGGAAGTACTTTTATGCCACTATAAATAGTATCCATGACCTTTACTAAATCGTGGTCGACCAATAGAGAGACCAACTCATACCCTCTTGCATTTAAGCTAATTAATTCAGCAATGCTCTCCATAGAATAAAATAAGGACACATTATGTAGGAATGAAGCGGAGATGTTGGGTAGAATCTTGCATAGAAACCACCACCTATACAAAAGCCAGCAATTTGGTCGCTATAGGCTGTGATTTTCTAAAGGGCAGAGATATGCTCAAATGGAGATATACATTTGGTGTTGGGCACAATAATGAAATCATTGTTATAAAAATGTATTATGTATAATGTCCGACATCTTTTATACCTTACGGCCCAAAAATTTGAATCAACTGTCTCAATAATATTCACCCAATTTGTCAATGCCCCTGTCACACAACTAGACCTTAAAGGAGGTGCTGGGTTGTAATAGCAAACAAAGCCAATATATTTACATCATTTCTTAGCCAGGCCTCCTGGAACACCAAATATCATACTGGTAATAAAGGTAAGCCAGTCCGGGCATGACAGTTTGGATTGTAACCTGGCTATGCTCAGTATGTTTAGTGTGTTATCTTTAGAGCTTCCAGTTGCACTAGAACCTATCATACCCTTTAGGACAGTATCTAAGGTTGAAACAGTGATAACTGAGCCAGTCCAATTGATCACGGTGGGCCTCAGTCATTCCAGTCCATGTAAGCCCTCTAGAATGGTGAACCTGCTCCCCAATGTAAAATGTGTTGAGGGGGTTGTCGCAGGGATTCTGCTCCTACACAGAACTGTGCATAGAGACTTAGAACCTCAGTGAATTAGGGTGTACCAAAACTCACCTCAGTATCCAAAATCCCCTACCAGACTAGCAATCAGTGTCTCATTTGTTCTTCCATACCCCCAATGATTAGATAACCCAGAACATGGACTTACAACATCTCAGGTAACGTGGAACACATGAACACTCTTTTGTTATACTAACATACCAATCCAAAACGAGGAGTAAATGAAGACACGTGCAAGTTTGAAATGTTTATTTCTAATGCAGTGTTCTCAAGTGCAGTTACCCTACCTTGCTAGTATATTATATTATATCTAAAGAAGGTATCTTTGGGTTTTAGAATGGCAGCCCCATACCTCTGATCTTAGTGGAAAGGGATCACATCATCTTCCACCAGCTCTCTGCATGCGAATATTCATCAAGTGTGTGTGCATGCTCTGTGCAGTGCAGTATTAAACGTGCCAAAAGCCAGAGTTGGCTGCAGCTGAATATGTGTTATGTCTAGAACATGCGCTGATCAGACCTCACAACAACCACTGTGTTGAAATAACCTTGAAGGCCTCGGCACTCACTGTTCAGACATAACTTACCAAGCAAAGCTGATACAATAGGAAAACATATTATTCTCGTGTGAAGCAAAATATTCTACTAGGCTCAAAGCTCTAATAACAATATGTGCCGTGTGCCGAAGCAGCAGCAAGGTAAAATGACGTTTAAACTTCTAATAAGCTCATGCTAACTTAACACAGTGTGAAGGCAAATCCTATCTATATGACAGGGTCAGAGGCCTTGTTAGTGTATGTTTCTAAAAATAACCAGGGGGGAGGCAGCAAATGATAGAGGTGGGGCCGTGGCGATATTCCTGGTGTCTTAACAAATTACCTGCCAGGGGTGGTCTTCGAAAGTTAACCACAATAGTCACGTTTCTCAGAACGATTGACCCAGCCCAGCCTCTGTACCATCAGTATATCATTACTGTTTGTGAAATTTAAACCTTTGTGTTCAGTGAGCCAATCAACACTTTTGTTTCTTAGTTCTTCCCAGGATTCTCATTGGCTGGCCCTCAATAGTGGTACTCATGCCAGGATTACCACATTGGGTCAAGCTGCTGGGGGGAGATCCAGAGTATCTGAGCTCTCCGAAACCTCTTGAGACTCAGTTGTGCAACATGCATTGCTGCTACCTGAATAAGCACTATGCCTTGTTCTGCAATTAATGCATGTGAAGTTAGAGGCAGGGTTAAACTACAAGAGGTTGGAGGCTAGATGTGAGGTTTCATTCGTCCGATGTGGCCGGTCTCTGTTGTTTGTTGAGGGTGCTATCAGCATGGGAAGCATTGAGGGATCTTTCCAGAGTAGTGTCACACGGTAAGGGTGGAGCATGGGGTGCTAAGGGGGAGGGTTGTCGCTAATAGTGCAGTCAATGTTTTTGTGAGCATTGTGAAATTCAAGAAGGCAGCAGGTGGAATCTAATTTCCTCTCTAGAACAGTCAAATATTCCAACAGCGGTTTTAACTTTTCAACCAGAATGTTGCTAAATCTGTTGCCCTAAACTTCACAATAAGAGGGATCTGCTTGTCATAGAACTGGGGTTGCAGAGCTGGGCATGTTGTCTATAGATCTGGTTGTGGTTGAGGTTGTTGGGCTTTATCCACCTGGATCAGTTTTGCCCATGTGAGTAATTGGTTATTATTGGACGCAACTCTAGGCAGTTTCTTCCTTGTGTTACGTAACTGTTTGCTAAGTTCCCCTTTCCTCTTGTTTTCTGTGTTTTTAGGTAGAAGGGGTCTGCACATGCTTTTGCATGGCTGAGTGAAGTGGGCTTGTTGCTAGTATTAATGTTGAGGGTTCTACTCCTGTTAGTGTGGGGTGAAACATTTGACAGTAGCAATTCACCGTCAGTTGAGGCAACAGTGGCTACAGCTTTCCCTGGTGACAAAGATGAAGTGTGACCCCATAATCGAGTGACAATAGCCGCTCTGTTTGCTCGATCTTATTAGTAACAATCTGCATGCCTCGCTCTAACATTGAGTCAAGGGACACTGAAGGGCATGCACAACCCCCCTCATTCCACCCTCAGTCCTCTGTTTCACCATGATGCAAGTTTAGTATATTCTCACCTGTTACCAATGGATCCTGCAAGAAAACCAAGAGGGAGGGCATGGCCCGGGCTTGGAAGTTTATAAACAGGCACAGATGGGCCCACTTGTGGCATGGTCTTTGCCTGGGCCACGGGCTGCAGGACCCCCAGCTGTCGTCCCTCCCTTGCAGCAGGAACCCCAGCCACACTTAAAACAGCACCTCTGGGAGCAAAAGGATGAAAGCTGCAGCTCCCTGCCTCAAAGTTTGCTGGGGCATGTGGACTGCCCCTTCACTAGCATAACTTCTCTCTCTCCCCTAGCACATTGAACTGTGGGCCACACTCAGATGGGCTGCAAGATCAAATAGTCATCCCTGTGACAGCATACCTCGATGCAGCAAAGCCCAGACTGCTCGCCTGAGGCCTCCAAAGATCGACAGCCACCTCACACCTATCTGTTTAGCACAGTACAATCCAGGCCCTAGGGGCTGCCTCGCTAGACCATGTCCACATATATTGTGCCATCCCTAAAGTGACAATGCAAAACATTATTGTACAGATTTAAACTGCACAACCTCCCTTTTGACAAGCCTAAATGCTCCTTTTCATTATTAATACATCACCCCTAAGAAGGGCTTAAATACCCTAAGGTCTGGGTGCATGATGTTTAATAACATGACATGTAAACATTTAGGGGTCCATTAGGATGGCGGGCGGATCGCCGTGCAAAACGCGACCGTCATTGGCCCACATTGGCCATTAGGATGCGCCCGCCACACTGGCAGGCACATCCTGTATTTTTACCATTGCGGCAGCCGCAGTCCATGGAGGGTGTTTAGGTGGGGCAGAGAGGCGGGGCGGGGGGGGGGCAGGCTGGGGGTTGCTAAAAACCAGAGTATGGATAATTGAAGGTAAGTTAACAATTTAATTAATAAAACGAATTTCGTAGCGCACCCTGCATCACATTTTGCGATGCAGGGCGCGCTACGAAATTCAAAGCACAACATGACAGGCACTGCGCAGTGCCTGCCATGTTGCACTTTGAAATGTGGGGGTACCATAGGTACCCCCCATGTGCACCCCCCACCACCCAAAGTCGCAGGGGACCCGCAACGGGCCCCCGCAGGGAGTCTCCGAATGCCATGCCGCCACGGTAATGCATTCCCCAAAGCCCATCATAATATGAATGATTTGCATATGGCCATGTCTGACCTGGGGTGGCGGAGTGAGCTAAAGAATGATGATGGATTAAACCCACATCTGTGACTGGGGATGAGGATCAGGGAGCATGTGAAGAAAAAACAAGGATGGGCAACATTGTACAAAGTTATATTTCAAGAAAACAAGGGGCGTATATACTTTTTCCATTGATAGATATAAAATTAACAGAAAAATATAAAATGAAGATTAGATTGAGGTGAAGTGCCATCACAAGGACAGACTGGCAAATCATTAATTGAATAAGGCCTCGCAGGAAAGCCCAGCATGCAAGGGATGAGATTTAATCTGAATCGCACCAATACATATCGTTGAGAACTATTTGTCACAGAAACCAGGTACGAGTTAGATTCTCCAAGGGTAGGGGGAATGCCCAGATATAATGCTACCATTGTTTTGTTACAATAATGTGCATGTCTTTCATTTGCCCTATGCACTATAGAGCGGATTTAATTTCAGCTTTTGGGGTATTCAAACAATTAAGTGTGTCATTAAATAAAGATTCAAAGCCCAGCGTTGACAAGGTATCCTTTACATATTGGCTCCATGGTACTTGGTGCACCTGCTCGAGGATTAAACAGTCCATGATAATATTTTTAATCAGTCCTACTGTGTCCCTCCTCCAGGTTGAGTTCCATGGTAGGACCAGGCCAATAAATATTAAATCTGAAATAAATGGGACGTCTTAGTGCATAGTGTAATTTGAGCAGCCATTCGGGAGGGATAATTGTTTTTAAAAGGCATCATTGTTCCGTTGTAATACATCAGCTTTAGATATTCCCCATATTCCTGCTAAACCCATATCTCTGACTGGGGGTGAGTTTTCGAAAAGTTTCAGCACTGCGTCCATCATCTCCTTGTGTTTGCTTTGTTCGCCCTAAGTTGGCAGGGTATGCCCAGACGTGGGTCCCTTGCTCACTTTGCCACTGAATTTAAGCTAGCATGGCTGATGATGGCTGAGTAGCCAGAAACCGTTCCCAGGATGATTGTTTCCAGTCCAGGGTAGACATGGTTTGGCAGTTTGGGCTGGACTGTTCCAATGAGGCAGAGGGTCAGACTGATTTGCATATGGCCATGTCTGAAATGGGGTGGCGGAGTGAGCTAAAGAATGATGATGGATTAAACCCAGATCTGTGACTGGGAGTGCCATGTCTGAACTGGGGCAGCGGAAGGAGCCAAAGAATTATGATAGAATAAACCCAGATCTGTGACTAGGGGTCAGTGCTTGAAAAGATTCAGCACTCCATCCATCATCTCCTTGTGTTCGCCCTAAGTTTGTTTTTATGTACCTTATTGACCTAACCCAATTTCATTGCAGAAGATATTTAAAACATCAGTATATATCTAGTTTTTTGTGACATTATGTACAATGCAGAATAACATGATTTAGGATGCTACTGATTATCTTAGTGGCTCTTCTTCATTTTAGAAGTTAGTAATTATAAGTTTTATCAAACTGTAGTGAAAGAAACATTGTTCAACATATATGCATATTTTCTGTTTCTAATCTATTCTGTCCCTTGCACCCTTGTTTTGTATTCCATACCATATAGACAATTTTGCCTCTCCTCTCCTCGCCCTTCTATCTTTCTCCTGCTCTATTATTTATTTGTCAAATCACTTACCATTATATTCTTCTAATTCAAAGATAATATAATATTGCAATACAGACAGGTGAAACCAATTTACAGTACAGTTCTGAGATATTATTAGTTACTATAGGCAAAGGTATTAAGCATGTCTGCTGATGAAAAAGTACAGAATCTTACTGTTCCAAGATGGCGGATTGACACCGCCAGTGCGGAGGAGCACTTGCTGAGGGTCCGGGCTGTGGTCATGGCGGACCGCGTCTCATGCTGATTTTGCTCAGGATTCGGGCAATATCGCATTATACTGCTGGTGAAATATAAAGCTAACCGGACAGTGTTTTGCGGCTTATCTACTATAACGGGAGGCAGAGCTGATTGCAAGTATACTGTTTGTATGCGGCTGGTATCACTGAGCTGAGCTGACTTTGGAAAAAACGCAGTGCGGTCACAGCTTAGAGCGGCTCACCTGAGGAGGAAGCTGAGTGGTGGTGAGGCGCGATCAGAACCTGGGCGGATGCTGCAATTTCGGCTGATTGAGAGCCGAGTGCGGGGTTTACTCCGTTCTATTCGACTGCCGCGCCTAGCCTCTGTTACATCGAAGGGCTGGTCGGCGGTCAGCTGGTTTGGTCTACATGCTCATCGGCGTTCCTGCTCACCAACGGTTGTAATGACAACGAAGTACGGGGGGATGGCGCCGAAACCTCAAGGACAAAGCACCCGGACGACAACGGCAGCTAAACAAGCATTGACGACCAGTACCACGGACTCAGCTCCTGTTGGGAATGTTGTTAGTGTGGCAATGATACTGGAAACTCAAACGGCTACATCTGAGATGACTTCGGATGCAAGCATGAAAATTACGGGTAGGCAAGAGAAACTGGGGGAGAGAGTGGGGGCTGCTGGTAAATCACTCTCTTGTTCTCCTAATGTTTCTAAGATTAATTCAGCATCTGATGATACTTTGTTGCTACTAACGGAAACTAATTCATTGATGTGTTAAGCAGGGAGCAACATTGTAGATAATGGGAAGAGTCAGGGAATGAACGCTGCTATGGGAGCTAAGGCGGACAATGCTAATGATATTACGAATGTGAATAATATATCAAACGACAGTGCCCCGGTGGCTGATTCTGCTATTAATATACAAACTATAGCAGATATTCGCTCTCTTGCCTCGATTACTCAATTTATACTACAATCAGCAACTGTCAGTACTACCCAAACTCAATTAGAGACACAGTCTGCGGAAAATATTAGTGTAAATGATAAACAATCTACACAATCTACACAAGTTATATCTATTCTAGCAGATGAAGTGCTAGCTGAAGTGGGGTTTAGTATGGAAACAGAGGGGATAAAAGAAATAAAGGAAACTCTAGGGGCTGAGTATCTGGAAAATGCGGATGGTGCTGAGACAGATGAGGAGTACTGTGACTTTTCCGATTTGGGCAACAATACACCTCCATCTTCAACTAAAGATAAAACTATTAGTATTAAAAAGGGAAAAAGTAAAATTAAGAATAAGATTAAGAAGGTTATAAATAAACCTAAAACCACTACTATGAAGGCGATAGCAGAAAACAGCCCTATCAGACAATGGGTACAAGCTAAAGGTGGCGTCAAATCAATGGCCACGAGACTCTCAGGAAACAGCCCTATTGACGCAGGTGCTTCTTCAGGGGATATAAGTGGTCTTAATGCTGTGACGGATTTAACAGGCTCTGTGGGTTCTGTAAAGCGGGTAGTTGATGTAATTATTGTAGCCCAAAACGTACAAACTACTCCTACTCCCACTTTTTTTCCCGCCACTACTACTACAATTCCTACACTGGTATCAGTGGACGGGCGTGATCTTCCGGGTCCCTCTACGGAAGCTTTAATGGAAGCCTCTTCTTCTTCTCTGCTGGCCCCTCAGCCAGCGATAATCCTTGCACCAATAGCGTCTGTGGAAACCCCTAGTACATTCTCTTCCACTACCACCACCACTACCACCTTACAGACTGCAGCAAATTCAGCTGCGGCAACAACTGCAGCTCCTGGAATGACTCTGAGTGCAGGACCTACAAAGGAATCTGATGTAGATGGGCTATAGCACTCTTATGATTTTCATTCGACGAATATCTCTCAGAATAATGCATCTTTGCCTGTGGATTGGCCCTTCAAGGGGAGGTGTCGTCATCATTTCAGACGATTTTAAAACTATTAAATGAGCAAAAACAGGAAGCCCAGACTCATTATCAGCAGATGAGGGAAGATAGTAGTAAGACTCAATCTTCTTTGCAGGAAATGTCCTGTAAACTTGGTGCTATCTCCCAGGATATGGAAGAGCTTCAGCAAGGAGTGGTTTTAACAGAGGAAAAGTCACTTTGCTCTGAAATAGCTGTGAATAAACATGCGGCCCAGTTATGTCAAATGCAAGTTAAACTTGAAGATTTAGAAAATAGGCAACGCAGTCAGAACCTACGTATATTCGGAATTGTGGAAGGGGCTGAGGGAGCTGACCCTAGAGCATTCATCGTTCAATTATTTCAGAAAGTTTTTCCCGAACTATCAGACTGGGATTGGGACTCACAGATACAGCGTGCCCATCGGCTCCCACTATTTCAAAGAAATAAGGGCGGCAAATACCCCCGCCCAATCCTGATATGTATAGGTAACTTTTTGCTCCGTCAAGCAATCTCATTAAAAGCGAGACCAAATTACTTTTTTTGTTAGATCTGATTTAAGTAAACTCTCTATGGAACGACGATGGAAATTGAAACAATATATTGATCCGATAAAGGAGTTGGGTGGCCAGGCTTTCGTGCAAGAACCAGCTAAATTGAAAGTGTTACAAAATGGCAGCTCATATTATTTCCTGGCAGAGAAAGAGGTGGAATGAGCATTGGCTAATTGGAAATTGGAAAACGATGGACATTGAATAATGCTTTTTTCTATATATTTTGGTCCTTTTCTTTTTTCAACAATGTTATAATGGGTGACGGGGCACGGTATCTATGTGTGGAATGCTGGTGTTTAACCAGGGATTTATTGTTATTTCTTCTACCTTCTTCTTTTGACTTATTGTTCTATAAGGCTGTATAAAGTATATAGCAATATTGACTGCTATACGTGGTCTTGTTTATTTGAGATTATATTTGAATGCCCGGATCCTCTAGGTGGTTGACTACGCTCTTTGGCTGCCAGTACAACGGCAGCCGGTTTAATGAGGGGACCTGTAGGTAGTTATTGGATGGGGGAGGGGGGACAGTGCAATGTCTGGCAGGGGTGGGGTTGGGGGTGGTTCTTTTTGGGGGGAAAAAGGCATCATGGGGTTAAGCAAACATTTAATATGGAGGTACAGCAAGGCTGATATCATTTTATGCAGGAGCTTTAAGGACAGGGCTATGTACTTTACACAATGTTTCACATGTTTTATGCAGGAGCTTTAAGGACAGGGCTATGTACTTTACACAATGTTTCAAGTAAAATGTTTAGTATGGAATGTGGCGGGTTTAAATAGCCGGATTAAAATAAATCTTGTGTACGAGGAACTTAAGATGTACAACCCTCAGATAGTAGTCATCACTGAAACTCATATAGCATATAAGGATAAAAAACTACTTAAACAATTGGGATATGATGTTATGGTATGCACTGAATGTAATGATTCTATTCGGGGAGTGTCAATATTAAAACATGAACAGCTTAGGGGAGAAATAAGTAGAACATTAACCGATAAGGCTGGCAGATGGGCAATTGTACAGATAATATTGGAAGGCTGTAAATATACAATTTGTGGGGTCTATGCGTCAAATCGGGATGAACCAAAAATCATTGATCAAGTTAATATCGAACTGCTTGCATGGGATAGGGCGCATATAGTGCTTGGGGATTTTAATTGTATCATGAACTATAATCTAGATACAACTAGACAAGGCTCCTTTCAGCGAATGAGGAAGACTAGGGCTGCAATTATAGATCTTGCGGCAATTCATCTACTTAAGGATGCGTGGAGATGCTTATACCCCAACGTAGCTGGCTATACGTATTATTCTGCTGCACATAAATTATGCTCTCGCATAGATATCATTTGGGTTACAGATTCCATTCTTGAAACTAGCACCATAGCTATATGCCCACGTGTAACCTCGGATCATAATCCTATTTTTTTTACATTTGAAAATACAACAGAGAGACCTACTCCCTGCCTTTTTTCGTTTCCTAGATATCTGTTTTTGGATCTTAATTTCGTAAATCAACTGAGAGAGCATATAAAGGAATTTATAGATATTAATATGTATTCAGCTCCAACTATGATAGTATGGGATGCATGCAAGGCAAGCATACGTGGATTCACACAGCAGTTTATATGGCGGCAAAATAGAGAGCTTCAGCGCCAAAATGAGCAAATGATTACAGAAATACTTAACATAGAACATCAAATATCTGAAGCCTTACTAACTGGGGTAGCGACTCTGGATGTGTTAAACTTTAAGTTAATTGAATTGAAAGTAGCTATGAAAAACCATTTTAGGGAAAAAAGTATCAGTAAAATTAAAAAATACCAACTTAATCAATATGAAAATGGTGAAAAGATTGGCAAAGTTTTAGCTTATAAGGTAGCAGAAGACCGAGCCCAGAATACTATTAAGGAAATCAAAGGGGATAACAACCAGATATATATCAGGGTCCTAAACTAATACTTGCACAGTTTGCATCTTTTTATCAAGATCTTTATACACCAGAAACTGTAGTCATGGAAGATAACATTAAAAGCTACTTAATGGTAAACAGCGTTAAAACTATATAGGTTGAACAATCTGATAAACTTGGGGCTGACATTACTGCAGCGGAAATCAGAATAGCAATAAACTCCTTAGCAGCTGGTAAAGCTGTGGAAGAGGATTCTATTCCTTTGGAACTATATAAAAGTTGTATGGAAGAACTGATATCGCTGCTATTAAAAGTCATCCAAGCTATTGGCAATGGGGAGCAGGCTCCAAAATCTTGGAACTTTACTCACATTTTTTTATTTTTTTTTTAAAAGGGCAAACCACCGCAGGAGAGAGGTTCTTATAGACCAATATCGCTTATTAATAGCGATGCAAAACATTTTGCTAAAATACTAGCAACACGGCTGGCTCCTTTAATGTCTCAACTGGTGTCGCCTCAGCAACATGGGTTTATCCCAAAAAGAGACACTACGGCACATATTAATATGGCCATCTCCCATCTCTGCATTTGATGTGGCACGGACTCAGTCCACCCCACTCGGTATGATTTTATTAGATGCAGAGAAGGCATTTGACCGAGTGGGGTGGGGCTTTTTATGGGCGGCTTTGCAGGCCTTTGGTATAAAAGGCCAATTTTTGAAATGGGTCCAATCATTATACGATAAGCCGCTGGGTAAGGTTTGTTATTTGGAAAAATGCTCTTCAACCTTTTTTATTATGTGAGAGACGGGGCAGGGGTGTCCTTTATCCCCCCTTCTATTTGCTTTAGGAATGGAACCTTTTCTGATTGCACTTCAGAGTCAGACCTTTATATGTCCTTTTGCAAACGGCCCAAATCTTCTTGATATAACTGTATACGCGGATGGTGTTGCAGTTTACTCCACCAATGTGTCTGAAGCTATGAAAGGCATTATAGAAGAAGCAGGGAAATTTGGCTTAGTGTCTGGCTATCGCCTTAATACTAGTAAAACTCAAATTGTCTCGAATCACCAACTTCCAGCTTCGGTGATAGGGAGATGTGATGTAGCAACGTATCTGGGGGTTAAAATTTCTTTGAATATTGATTTAATTGTGGCATTAAATTATGAACCGTTATTAAGGGAGACTGCTATATTATTTAAGAAATGGCATAAACTACCGCTTAGTATTATTGGCCGAATAAATTTGGTCAAAATGAAAATATCACCAAAATATTTATATCTTTCTCGCTCTATACCTCTATGGGTGAATAATTCTTATTTTCATAGATTAGAAGGTGTCATCAGAGGTTTCATCTGGGGCTATAAGAAAGCACGGCGGGCTGTGTCACTTCTCAAACTCCCGTTTAATCAAGGAGGACTCGGTCTTCCAGATATTAAACTTTATTATTGGTCTGCTTTTTTGACCCGCTTCGGTAGCTTGCTGATCCCTGATAAGTGCTTATATTATCATAGATTTTTGTTAGTAGTGGATGCAAACATGTTTCTTTACAGACTAAATGACCCCAATTATTTTAAACGCGTAAAATTCAAGACGGTACGAGATACAGTTAACATTTGGCGCTCCATTCTTGTTAAAAGTAAAGTCTTTTTGTTTCACTATAAAACCCCTTTGTGGTTTAATCCGGGTTTACCGGAAATTGTTCAGGATCCAGCAGGCCGTGTACTATCACAATGTGGTATTAAAGTATTGGGTGACTTATATGATCATAATGGCTTTTTGTATTTGAAAGATTGAAGGCCTGCTATAACTTGTCAGAGGGGGCTAGGTTTAAATATTATCAGATTAGGGATTACTTTTTGAGGAAGTTAGAACTTACCATTTTGATAGAATCTGAAGTGTGGAATTGTATCTATAGAGAAGAAGATAAAGCCCTGATCAGTATTGGGTACAAAACATTTTCTGATTATAATATTAACGATATCACTAAAATGGCAGAAAAATGGACTAGCAAATTGACGATGAATGTATCACCGGATTTGATCATTTCATCTTTAAATAGCCTCAATCTTTCTGTTCAATCTTCAAACCTTAAATTGCAGTTATTTAAAACAATATGCCAGCTGTAATACACACTGGACAGGATTCTTAAATGGGCAACAAATAATAAATTCAGTGATCGTACGAAATGCCCTAAATGTGATTTAATCGGGGTTGATATTATTCATATGTTCTTTTCTTGTCCGCATCTAAATGAATTCTGGAATGGAGTTACTAAAATTGTTTCTACTAGACTAGCTAGTCCTGCTATTTTTTCATTAACGGATGTATTTGTGGGTGTCTCAGGGGACAATAGTCTGTTATGTGATTTGTTGAATATCTTAATTACATGTGCTAGGCTGACTATTGCGAGAGTTTGAGTTCAACTAAATCCACCGACGGTTATGGAGTGGTGGAGTCTTGTCAAGAAAATATATAATATGGAGCATTCTCTTGTGATTACAAGGGGTCTGCATAGTAAGTGGAAAGTGGATAAAATGTGGGGATTCATTATGTTATAAAAATTGCTTCTTTAATTACCTTATTATTACTTTATTACTATTTTGTTATTGATATGTTTTTGTACTGATTCTGTTTTTGCTGTATGTAAATTATTTTACTTTTTTCTTGGCTGTTCCCCTTGATGCAAATAAAAAAAAAAAAAGAAAAATACAGAATCTTACTGTATATCATAGCCTCATAACCAATGGTGGCCGGTAATTGCAAAATTGGTGGGCGTATGTTTGTACACAGAACTGCGCTATGAAAGGGAGTGTAGTGACCACGCCCACTGCCAGGCCTTCACAGGAGGGTTTTGCTGGTGAGGTTCAGAGGTGTTCATTTTTATCCAGCTCACCAGTTCTTATTTTAGCGGCACTCAGAGGACGACAGAATGAGTGATGCTACAGGGTTCGAATGGGTCAAATGCATCACAGCCATGTCTGAAGACTTAGTGGTCGCATTAGTTCAATGAACCTTCAGACTCCTCTAAAAGGAAAGAAGTTTGTGACTGAACAAATTCCCTTCAAATGTTCACCAATATTACCAGAGTTTGTTCCACCCTCTTCCTCGCCATTCACACACTCTGTCTCCCACTGAACTACAGACTCTCATCCACCAATACACCCATATTCTCTTTCACTCCACTCATTTGTTTATTCTCATTTACCTCTCCCACTCATTCACCTAATTAACAGTGTCACCCACTCACTGTTGAACGTTCGCCTATTAAAATGTGTCATTGGAGGAAGTGCATTGATTTTCAGTCAATTCATTGTGTTTTAATGAGCTTCTGTTTTCCCCCTTATTATGCTCACATTCAGTACCTCACTCACCTACTCATTTACATTTACTTTTACTTTAATTAACTTTATTCGAACTTGGACAATAAGATCATAAAAGTATAATAGACCATTAAATATGTATTCAGGGATATGTTAAATTTCCAACACATTTGAATAGACACACACAGATAGAATCCATCTTTAAGTTTTTGGTTAAAACACTATATTAAAACATACTGAATTTGTCCAATATATATAATAAAAATGTTCATGACAGTACCAAAGCAAGTTAAAGTGCAGATAATAAGCCATTCAATTTCCTATTTGATAAAACCAGATGAATGCAGATAAAACCAGCTAGAAAGCTGAGGCTAAAAAGAAATAGTCCGTTTAAAAACATGCTTAATTCATCCAGTATATGATATAAAGTGCAAGTCAGTTAAAGTGCAAATTTTCAGCCGATCAATCTCCTATTTGATAAAACCAGACATAAATAGGATGCAAGAGAAAAATTTACATAAGGATCAGGGAGCGTTTGAAGAAAAAACAAGGCTGGGCAACATTGTACAAAGTTATATTTCAGAAACAAGGGGCGTATATACTTTTTCCATTGATAGATATAAAAAAGACAGAAAAATATAAAATGAAGATTAGATTGAGGTGAAGTGCCACCATAAGGACAGACTGGCAAATCATTAATTGAATAAGGCCTCGCAGGAAAGCCCAGCATGCAAGGGATGAGATTTAATCTGAATCGCACCAATACATATCGGTGACAACAATGTGTCACAGAAACCAGGTACCAGTTAGATTCTCCAAGGGTAGGGGGAATGCCCAGATATAATGCTACCATGGTTTTATTACAGTAATGTGCATGCCTTTCGTTTGCCCTATGCACTATAGAGCGGGATTTAATTTCAGCTTTTGGGGTATTCAAACAATTAAGTGTGTCATTCAATAAAGATTCAAAGCCCAGCGTTGACAAGGTATCCTTTACATATTGGCTCCATGCTACTTGGTGCACCTGCTCGAGGATTAAACAGCCCCTGGTAATATTTTGAGTCAGTCCCACTGTGTCCCTCCTCCAGGTTGAGTTCCATGGTAGGACCAGGCCAATAAATATTAAATCTGAAATAAATGGGACGTTCAACTCTTAGTGCATAGTGTAATTTGAGCAGCCTTTCGGGAGGGATACTTGTTTTTAAAAGGCATCCTCGTTCCGTTGTAATACATCAGCTTTAGTTGTTCCCCATATTCCTGCTACATATGTAGCTGATGCAATAGATTTAGCACAGCAGACCTCTTCAATTGCTTCCAGTGATTTTGATCCCAACTTTTTCAAGAATGAAAATATAGCCATAACGTCATCAACGCATAACAACATGGAATCCCGTTTTTTATTTACCATGGGGACATCAATTACATTGTGATCGACTGCTGATTTTACGCCATTGGTATAGAGTGAAAACAGAAAGTGGGCTAAAACACAACCCTGCCTGACTCCCCTGAGAATAGGGAAAGATCTAGTGCATTCACCCTGGCTTCCATATCTAAGGCATGCAGTAGACTGAGAATGTAATTGGCGAATGAAAAATAATATGTTATCATCCACACCCAAGTCTTTCATGATATTCCATAATTTGTTATGTGAGACAGAATCGAAAGCTGCAGAGAGATCCATAAACGCCATAAAAACTTTTCCTTCTTTAATATGGGTGTACTTGGCTGTAATTAACTTCAAGTTTAAACACTGATCTCTTTATTGATACCATAAAGCACCGGTATCAATATATTTTTGTCAGTAGACCATTTCTCAAGTCTGTTTAATAACGGGCGACCCAATAATTTAACAGTTCCATCCAAAAGTGAAATAGGCCTATAGTTTTTGGATGATGATTTATCCCCTTTCTTATGTATTGGCACAATGCTTGTTGTTTTTCATGAGGCATGGGGACCCGCTATAGAAATTGCATTAAAACGTTCATCAAGAACGGGATCCAAAGTTTTGGATAATCAAAGAAGGACTCATTTGGGACCCCATCCGTACCTGGAGCCTTAGCCCTACTGCATTGCATCAGGCCACTTTTTAGCTCTGTCAATGAGAAGACAATAGGGGTACACTTATCATAATTTAGGACATCATCAGTTAAATGTTCCCTAGCTGCCACTGACCCAAATATATCTGAATAATGGTCCACCCAATCATCCTCTTCCACGTTGATACATAGGGAGGGTCCTGTATCTTGGCTCAGGAATGGGGTATTATCTATAGCCCAGAATTCTTTAGAGCTTTCTAAAGCTGCAGATATTTGTAGTTTGTCCCATGCATCCTCCTTTAAGGTTTTAAGTCTTCCCCGTCTACATCCCTTATATTGGGAGCAGAGGGAGATGACCAGAGCTTTATCTCTTGGCCTTTCCTTTAGTGCTGTGTGTAAATTACTGAGTGCCTTGGTGCAGGATGTATCAAACCAGCGTGTGGTTTTGGTTGGGAGATTCCTCTTCCGGGATTTTAGATTGCTTTCCACCACACTCAGCAATGAAACAAAAGCCTGCACTATGATCAGCGGCTCACTAGGCTGGTCTAGGCAGATTACTATTTCCTGCTGGCTGCATCCAATTATAGTTGGTAGTAATGCATCTTTATTTATCATTGCCTATTTAAGGACTATTCCATTCCTTCTTGCTATTGTTGGTGCTTGGATTATCATACACAACACACTGAAACAACCATTCCAATAAATTTGGAAAGTCAGTGCACATTGATCACTAAATCTGTGGCTAAGATTCCTATCTGGTCAAAAACGTTTTAAAAGGTAACACCACCAGAAGATAATCTATTGTGGTACCATGTGTGTTGTCCCCGAATGTTTTCACCAAGGTACCAGTAAGCTCATCAGTTGTATTAAGTATTAACAGATTTCTCAGTGACCGAAAGCCTGTTCAATTCGTCCCCATATGGGGTGTGTGAAAAATGGAACGGAAAAAAACCTTCTTCATCGACCATCCCACATAGTGGTGTTGCTGTCCTGGGGCAGCTATGAGCATTGAAATCTCCCAACCAAACTATATTCAAGGGATTGTGATGCGTAGTTATTGCCCTATCAATTGTACACTCTAATGAGTCAATTACCTGGGACATATTGCCCTCAAAGTTATAATTATAAAAATGAATTAGGAGCATGTCACTACTCCAGGGCCACTACACACTATAAGATGGTAGTAAGAGGACTGCAACTCGGTCCTAAATATTTTTACACCTTGAGCATTTCTAATCAATGTCAATAATTCCCCTCTTGCTTTACCTGACCTTGAGGGAATTGCAGGAATTTATATTACACGAAATCCATCAATAGAAACAACATCAACTTCCCATGTTACTAGGAGGCAAACTAGATCACATCATTCAATGACCCTAATCCAATCTTCATTGTCCAGCTTAGATCTAAGCCCCGCTATATTCCAAGTAAATGCATTTGACCATGTTTTTTCTCAGATACAATGGATGTTAGCTATTAGCAAATCTCCCTCCTGAAGGCCCTGTATATGCTGTATATGCTGGGTCACACCACTATCCTCATGTCAATCACAGGTTTCTAATCCCTCCAGGAGCCCAAATTTATTGGCCAGTGATTTTGCTGCTATATGATTCCATCCTTCAGGGATGACTAAAGGAGCGGGAGAGGGAGGAGGAGGGGGACCAAGATTCTTTATCAGAATTCTATCTGAAAGTTTAGCGCCCTGGGGTCTATAAATACATTTGTGTTGATGCAATAGGGGAATTGGGAAGTATATCCAGTAGTTGTTTCACAAGACGTTGGTTGTTAAAGTTAATTACTATGCAATCCCCTCGATTGCATATGGGGAGTGGCCCAACCAATGACCTAATCTAGCCATGATTATTTGATTCACAATTTTGGAACATTCATAGGGATCTATAAACTGAGACATCCAGTGTAATGATTTGTTCATCAGCTGTTGTGAGGACTCTAACTGAGGAAGTTATAATAAAGGGGTGTTTACTAAAATCACCATTAAGGGCCATGCAGCTGGAGGTAGATTCAAGTTAAACTTGTGTTGTTGTGAGTGGGATACCCACCCCTCCCCTAAAGAATCCTGTCTTGGCCTAGAGATATCTGTGGTGCTATGTATTTGTGAAACCTGTTGAGTCTGAGGTACCCTGGTTAGATGACATGATATTTTGAAGACCACTATATGTATTATCAGAGCTAGGTATTTTCCGATTAGTTTTATTACTTATAGCCATTGACTCAGCAAGTCAGGGCACAATAGCTGTCCTTGCTCCCCCGCCCCCCCCCCCCCCCGGGGCAACCACCCTATTACCCTGTATATGGGGGGTGGCCCGCCGCGCACTGAGCCCTATCTGCGCGCTGTTTGTAGGCGGGAGGGGTTCTTTACATTTATATTGACATTTACAATTAGTCATCAGCAGAACTTCAGCAGGCCTAGTAATGTATTCAAGTATAGTGCACCCCTCGTGTTATTCTCAGCTAATTTAGCTATGGTATGTTCAAGACTCTCCATAATAGGTTGCAAAAGGCAGGAAACCATCCGATTGAACTCTTGGGTGAGTCTCACAGAATCGTCTGTTGTCATTAAGGGAGATCACTTACCCACCTGAGTTCCAGTAGTCAATTTGGTCAGTCTTTGGGGTCTACCGCCCCTCTTCTTTTTGATCGGTGGCTCCTCAGGAGAGTCAAGGGTCTCATGGGTACCCGTACCACAAAGCAAAAGTCGGGGGTCCATTGTCATAACCGCGATTGCGGCAGATGAACTAGCAGCCGCTCCAGGAAACAAATCATCATTAATGCGAGGTACTTGTAGAGATAGTAAGCTCACCTCTCCTCAAAAAGCCTTCCCTCTGCCCTCTCTATCTCCTTCGATAGCACGTCTTCTGCTTTCAAGAGGAAAAATTCCAAAGTGTTGACAACCTCAGTTCCTTGGTTGCGCATTTTAGCCTTTTTGCTTCACCATGATCAAAGTTGAGCCCCGGGTAGAATATGCAAGGAAACCACACTAGAAGGGGCACAGCCCAGCCTCCTTCAGATTCCCTGGCGTGGATGGGCCCTTCCTTGGCACGGGAGCAGCCCTGGTACATCCCCGCACGCGTCCCATGTCGCAGTGCTGTGGGCGCTTTTGAAGCACACCTTTGCTGCAAAGGCTCTTGGTCTTAGGAGTCCCAGTGTGGGAAGAAACACAGTCAGGATCCGGTATTGGTGGTTACACCGGCCGCGGTGCTGTGGGCACTTTTGAAGTGTGCGTTTGCTGCAAAGGCTCCTGGTCTTACTTCTGTAAGTTTCAAGCAGCAGATCTGGAGGGCTCTCTCAGATACTTATTCCAAGTTCTCTGGGTCAAACAGGAGGTCACTTCTGACCAATGGTAGCAGGGTAACTCCTCATAGTTATGAGCACATCCTGTACAGTGTGGCATTGTTTTGTCTTAGAGTGCATCAAATCTTCCAAATCCATAATGGCTGATTTTCCAGCAAGGAGGTAAGAGCTGGCTAAACACATCCCCTAGGATGGCGTATTTCCATAGTCTCCCCCCCTACCATCTGCACCTACCTACCCTAATCCTGGGTCTGGTGGGGGTCAAAAGTATAAAGTGGAAACGGACACTGTGGCCATCCCTATGCCTTTGAAGACCATGGTATATGACCCCTCACCCTGGCCTGGCATTCCTATTGAACAACAAACAGCAGAGCTGGTTAACCCCAGGGGCGCTTTATCACCTCTTCAAGGCTGTAAGGCTAATCAACTTAACTCTGACCAATCAGGGCAGACCACTGGAAGGTTGAATTTGGACTTACAAACAAGAAAGTCTTCGTGTATGTACACTTTAGGATAAATTCAAAAATATGATATTGTTGGATTTACTACCACCATTCTGGGAAGTCTATGAATGGCCAGTGAAGTCCTCTCCTATCAATAGTTATTAAGCAATAACTTCCTACCATGTTAACCTATGTAACAAGGGATTTGCAATGGGAAAAATTATTTGTGCCATTTTTTGCAGCACCAGGACTTACAAAAACATATTTTATAAGTACTTGCCTTATATCTACAGTAATCCCACCCCATGTGCAACTAGGGGAGACTTTAGGGGTTCTGAATCTGTAGAAATATTGCAGATTCTCCATTTACTGTGCTCCTAGCATCAAAGTAGAATTTGAGCAGCACTTTACCACAATGTGGGGAGGGAAATGTGAAATTTCACTTTACCCAGGCATATAAAAACTCATTTTCTAAGGGTGTACCTTATAGATAACTGACCCTTCACCCATGGGACACTTAGGGGAGAACCTGGTGGTCCCTAATATGCCAAAACATTGTACGTTATCCATTTTAAGTGCCCCTACCACCAAAGTCGAGTTTGGGCACAATTTACTTTTTAAAAGCAGTCCTGGCACCCAGGGCTGTTTTTAAACTGACCTCAGGCTTCAGCAGTGCACACCTGCAAGTGCAGAAAAAGCTTCTGGCCTCTCAACTGCCATGCCCGAGGGTACTGGAGACTTCTAGGTAGTTTCAATCCCCTGCCCTACTATATACTAGGGGCTTATGGGGTAGGACATGCCAATTACAGGGTACCCTACTATCCCATAGTGTACCCTAGTGTATGTTAAGTGTTTTAACTGTATTCTAATGTGTCTTCTTTCAGCTTAGCACTGGACCTGGGCCTGGTTAGGCAAAGTCCAGGGTCAGTCAAAAACAGTTACCGCCAGTATCAGTCAGCAACACATTTTGGGGTGCCCAGGGCACAGGATGACTTTGCAACTCTCCAGAAGTGCTGCATGAAGAATGGATAGAAAATACTGATAAGACGCAGCGTTTTGGAATATACTGCAGGCACTGTCACAAAGTAGTATGGTTAAGTTAAGAAAAACATATATTTATGGTCCATTGAACACCATCTCCTCACAAAACACAAAGACTAGTTCAAAAAATAAAAGAGATTATAAAATATGTTTTAAAACCATGGGCCTCATTTATGAGGCCCCTTGCGCCATTGGAAGGTCACTTTTTGTGACGTTCCATGGCGCAGAAGCCTGCTTGATATTTATCAGGCAGCACTAAACCACTTTTTTTGGCTGCCTGATAAATATCAGTCCCTTTAACGCAGTATTCTGCTTTAAAGGGCCGTGCAATGGGTGTTGCTGGGGTCGTTCCCAGCAACATCCATGGCCTTTTGACACTGCCCCAGATTTACGAGAAATCGTAAATCTGAGGCAGTGCCAAAAGCTTACGCCTCCCCAGGGGAGGCATAAGGGAGGCGCAACGGGGAGAAATATCTTTATTTCCCCTCGTATTTCCTTTTTCCAGGTGTGCTGCATTCTGCAGCTCACATACAAAGAGGAAAAGCTTCTTGTGATTATTTTTGCACAGAAAGGTTTCCCTTCCTTTACAAAAATAATCATCCCCGCAGCGCAGGCACCCTTGAACCATGGTGCAAAGGTGCCTGCGTTGGCGCAGGCCGCCCATTGTGCGCCGGCGCAGAGGAAAAGGACCGGAACATGCTGTATCTTATAGAACAGTGCGTTTCTGCCCTTTTCTTTTACTTCCTGCTGCGCTTTCCTATGGCAAAACCTCAAAAATAAGGCCCTATATACACAATATCATTGTTTTAAAAAAAGCAGTAGTTCCAAATTGATGACAAATAAATAAACGTGTGAAAAACACCACAAAATTCACACCAAAACAAAAATAAACATATACATAACTACAGGTTGTTTGTGGACAGGGACTAGTGGGATTAATAGGTTATACCATAACATAAAACATAACTGTGCACAGCAAGGAGTTGGCTGAATTTGATGTGAAAATAGAAAGTTACTAAAAAACATAGGTTAAAGTGATGTTATAGTTAAGTTTGGAAAAAAGACTTTCACTTTTGTAAATAAAAACCAACTAGAAATGCAGTTGGAAAAAGTGTAAAGTGGATTATAGTTAGGTATGAAAAACACCCTAAATTACATAAAAATAAATGTAAAAAAATGATTGACTATTAAACAAAGTTTAAAGCAGTGTTACAGTTGGGTAAGGAAAAAGCTCCTTAACTTACATTAAAAAACACAGAAATTCACTGATGCACTCATTTACCATATCATGAGTAGTGGTGTGCAAAATGTGCTTTTATATAATCATTCAAAATGATGTCAAAATTAAGGGAAATTACACGTAACTATGCAAAATGCAAATCTATCCTTTTGCCCTATATTTTAAGGCAAAGTGGATCCTGGGGCTAATTTTTCATGCAAGGATGAATTTAATTAAACATAGTCTATCACGTTATATTGTTCCTCTTTTACTATGACTTTCCTTGATTTGTGCATTTCTCTGTAACTTTTTACTCTGAATGGTGCATAATTATGCTTAGGTGCATAATGCATAATTTTGAGAGTTTTGAATAACAAGCATAAGAAAATATTGTGCAAATGATGCCAGTGTAATTTAAATTTAATTGAGACCTAGTCTTGAGTGATGTTATTTGTGAGGTGGTAACCAGTAGATGGTGAGGGTGAAAGTTACAGTTATCTTACTGGACTTTCAGTGATTTTCCATCTTTTAAACATTAGATACTTATGGTCTGTCTCACACTTAGCTGTCACCATATAATTATGTTAGAATCACAAAAAGGACTTTGTCTCCAACCACATGCTAGGAGCCCGTAGTACATGTTTTGACTAGTAAGAAGTTGTGTGCCTCCAAATATAAGTGCTTGACCTCCACACAGCTATGAATATTTTGTTTATTTATTCAGCTGTCCAAGGTTTCACTTTCAGTGAATTACACATGGCATTATAATGCTGTTAAAGGGGCCTATTACGATGTTGGACGGATTGGAATCAATTTGACATTGTTTGGGGAACTGGAACCAAACAACCTTATGTCGTCGGTTCCAACCCAGCAAGAAGGATCGGTCCCAGTCTTATACTTTACAATGGGAGCATGCATTTCGGAAGGAATGCATGCTCTTATTGTAAATATCAGAGGTGCAGTTCATCCCTGCACCCGGTGGCAGGCACCTCAAGGTGCCTGCTACCGGGTGCAGTGATCAACTGCCCCCTAGGCCACCATTCGGCAGCCTTGCACCGGTGGGAACCTTGCTGGGGACCCCGAAAGACAGATTCCCAAAGCCTTTCTGTATCAGAAAGGCCGGCACAAAATGGCTATGGGAATCTGCCATTGTAATCCATCATCCGGAAAGAGCCGGCCTAGGGATTACTGGAGGCTTTCTGAATAGCGAACCTGCTCCCTAGGCCGGTCGGTAGCCTTTTGGAAATCCCATTTGGATCCCTTTCCGACAGACCCCATCAAAATGGATCTATCAGAAAGGAATCTGACCAGTTAATTAAAATGCAAGCTGAAGGGCTCTGACCAATGGTCGGAGCCATTTCAACCTGTATCGCAATTGATCCCAAAGTTTATTAGATAGCTAGATATTTAAAGGTGTTTTTCCATAGGGGTATTAAAGATGGAAGGAGGGCAATCATTAATTTATTTGATCTTTAGCCTGTCTTGACAGTGCACCTGTCAACTGACGCTGTAAATTAACCTTGGTAAACTTTTAATCATGCCGGTGTAGTTGGCATAAAATTACACAAAATTACCAAGATTGATCCATTGCTCTATATAGTGTAATTTTGGGGAGAACTGTTAACACAAGATATACATTTTAAAGCAAGCAGCATTCCAGGTAGATTTTTTACCCAAGAAGACAGTTTGTGAAATGTATGAGTGAAAAACTGCAAATCTGAATGTGAACCTCAGCGTTTTTAACACAAGCAGCAGGATCAATAACATGGGCATTCAAAAACATTTCAAATACATATTTTACCAGAGTTGGCCATCCAGGATATTTTCAAGCAATCTGCAAGTATGAATGTGAGCACCTCATGTAAATATGCATGATTTCAAGTAATTTTTCTGTACTTTTACATAATTATGTCATCCAAAATTAAACTAGTATCGCCCACACCTGCTTTTAATATACATAAAAAAAATCTCACATGTAAAAGAAGGAGTCCGGGCCACACCATGTATTATTTTCTGGCCCTTTTTCTGTCCTAAATAAAAATATAACAAAACTGGTTCTTGATGTAGTCCAAATACCTTCATTTACACAAGAGAATTGTTTGAGATGTAAAGCAGGAGGCGAACCCTGAAAATGAGGCCACAAATGAACATTTATTTTGACTCATTCAGTAGAATATATGTTTAGATATGCATGCATATACACATATTCATATATTTATTTTCACCAAAAAAAACAATGGTTAAAGGGGTGTTATAGTTATGTGAAAATGTCAGTTCAAACATTCCCTTTTAAACTTACAAATCCATTGAAATTAATCCGTTGTAGTTATCTCAAGTATCCCTACCCTGCCCTTTTAATTCTATTTTTCCAAGACTCAAACTGAGTCCTGAGTTCTAAGATGTTTTCAGATGGCTGCTGCTACATTGTTGTTGATGTGGCAGCATTCAATCTGACATCATCTTGAGATCTGTTGGCTCTGCAGATCTTCTGTGATGTGAAATATACCACACTGAGATTTTTTTGTCAATCAATCAATCAGAGCATTTATATAGCGCACTACTCACCCGGAGGGTCTCAAGGCGCTGGGGGGGGGGGGAGGTCCGCTACTGCTCGAACAGCCAGGTCTTGAGCTGCTTCCTGAAGGCGAGGTGGTCTTGGGTCAGGCGGAGGTGCGTCGGAAGGGAGTTCCAAGTCTTGGCGGCCAGGTAGGAGAAGGACCTTCCTCCTGTGGTGGCTCTTCGGATGCGGGGGACGGCGGCGAGGGCGTGGCTGGTCGATCGAAGGTGGCGTTTGGGAGCGTAGAAGTTGAGGCGGCTGTTGAGGTATCCTGGGCCTTGGTTGTGTCGGGCTTTGTGTGCGTGGGTAAGGAGCCGGAAGGTGATTCTCTGGTTGACGGGGAGCCAGTGCAGGTCTCTCAGGTGTCCGGAGATGTGGCTGCGGCGGGGGATGTCCAGGATGAGTCGTGCTGAGGTGTTCTGGATCCGCTAGAGTCTCTTCTGGAGTTTGGCGGTGGTTCCGGCGTAGAGGGAGTTGCCGTAGTCCAGACGGCTGGTGACGAGGGCCTGGGTGACCGTCTTCCTGGTCTCGGTGGGTATCCATCGGAAGATCTTACGTAGCATGCGCAGGATGTTGAAGCATGACGAGGAGACGGCGTTGACTTGTCTGGTCATGGAGAGGGAGGAGTCCAGGATGAAGCCCAGGTTGCGTGCGTGGTCTGTTGGTTTGGGTGCGCTGCCCAGTGCGGGGGGCCACCAGGAGTCGTCCCAGGCGGAGGGTGAGGATCCCAGGATGAGGACTTCAGTCTTGTCCGAGTTCAGTTTCAGGCGGCTGTTCGACATCCATTTGGCAACGTCTGTCATTCCTTCGTGCAGGTTGGCTCTGGCGGTGGCGGGGTCGTTGGTGAGGGAGAGGATCAGCTGGGTGTCGTCGGCGTAGGAGATGATGTTGAGGTTGTGCTGGCGTGCGATGGCTGCGAGGGGGCTCATGTAGGTGTTGAACAGCGTGGGGCTGAGCGATGATCCTTGTGGTACGCCGCAGATGACTTCGGTGGCCTCTGATCTGAACGGGGGGAGGCGGACTCTCTTTGTCCTTCCGGCAAGGAAGGAGATGATCCACTCCAGTGCCTTCCCCTGGATTCCGACGTTGCTGAGGCGTTGTACTAGGGTACGGTGGCAGACAGTGTCGAAGGCCGCGGAGAGGTCTAGGAGGATGAGGGCCGCTGTTTCTCCGTTGTCGAGCAGGGCTCGGATGTCATCGGTAGCTGCGATCAGGGCGGTCTTGGTGCTGTGGTTGGCCCGGAAGCCAGACTGCGAGAGGTCGAGGGAACCGTTCGTCTCGAGGAAGGCGGCCAGTTGCTTGTTGACGGTCTTCTCGATGACTTTTGCCGGAAACGGGAGCAGCGAGATGGGGCGGTAGTTCTTGAGGTCGGTGGGGTCGGCTGATGGTTTCTTAAGTAGAGCGCTGAGTTTGGCGTGCTTCCAGCTCTCCGGGAAGGTGGCGGTGTCGAAGGAGGTGTTGATGATGTCCCGCAGGTGGGGTTTGATTACAGCGTCGGCCTTGTTGAAGACGTGGTGAGGGCAGGGGTCTGTCGGAGATCCGGAGTGGATGGAGTTCATCGTGCAGCAGGTGTCTTCTGTGCTGATCGGGGTCCAGGCGCTGAGGGTGGTGGTGGGGGGCGGTGGTTCGGTCGTGGCGTGCATCGGTTGAGTGCTGAAGCTGTTGTGTATGTCCGCGATCTTGTTGTGGAAGTAGGAGGCGAGGGAGTTGCAGAGGTCTTGTGAAGGGGTGATGTCGTTGTTTCCGGCGTTGGGGTTGGAGAGCTCTTTCACGATGTTGAAGAGTTCCTTGCTGTTGTGTGCGTTGTTGTCCAGTCGTTCCTTGAATGCGGTTTTCTTGGTGGCGTGGATCAGTTGGTGGTGTTTTCGGGTGGCGAGCTTGAGGGCAGTCATGTTGTCCGGTGTTGGGTCTCTGCGCCAGGTTTTCTCGAGTGCTCTGCAGTTCTTCTTGGAGCTCTTGAGTTCGTCGTTAAACCATGGGGTTTTTTTGCTGCCGGGTCTGCTCGGTGGGGTCTTCAGAGGGGCGAGGTCGTCGGCGCAGTCGCTGATCCATTTCGTGAGGTTGGTGGCCGCTTGGCTGGGGTTCGTTGTGCTGGTGGGAGGGTTCTTGCTCAGGGATGTGGCGAGCTGGTCTGTAGTGATCTTGTTCCAGCTTCTGCGGGGAACCTGTTGCTGGTGGTGGTGGAGCGTGGTTCTTCTGAAGCTGAAGTGGACGCAGCTGTGGTCCGTCCAGTGCAGTCCCGTGGCGTGGCTGAAGGCGATGTCCTTGCTGGAGGAGAAGACCGGGTCGAGCGTGTGTCCGGCGTAATGGGTGGGGGTGTCTACCAGTTGCTTGAGTCCGAGGTTGGCGAGGTTGTCCAGCAGGGTGGTGGTGTTGCGGTCGTTGTTGTTCTCCAGGTGGAAGTTGAGGTCCCCGAGGAGGATGTAGTCGGCGGAGGGGAGGGCGTGTGGGCTGATGAAGTCGGCGATGTCTTCGCTGAATTGTGTGTGGGGTCCCGGGGGTCTGTAGACGAGGGTGCCTCTGAGGGTGGTCTTGGGGTTGACGTGGATCTGGAAGTGCAGGTGTTCGGCAGGAGCGAGGGTGTCGTCGGTGTTGGTCGTGATGCGGAGGGAGTTCTTGTGGATGATGGCGATGCCTCCTCCTGTCTGGTTGATGCGGTCCCTCCGGATGATCTTGTAGCTGTCCGGGATGGCGATGTCGGGCGCTGAGGAGGCGATCTTCCAGGTTTCCGTGTGGAAGGCGACGTCTGGGGCTGTGGTGTCGATCAGGTTCCAGAGCTCGACGGCGTGTCTGTGGATGGAGCGGGTGTTGAGCAGGATGCACTTGAGGTGGGTGCTGCTGGAGTTCGGCTTGGTGGGTGCTGGTGTGGCATGGGTCCGGTTGCAGGTGAACTTGCAGGAGTGGCAGCTGAAGGGTCCGTGGGTGCGTCTCGGTGTGGCTCGGTAGCAACCCGGGGTTCGGCCGGTGTTGAGTGCGATGAGTTCGGTAGCGTCGTAGGTTCGTTGGGTCGGCTTCAGTCGGTGGGGGCCAGGGGTCCTGGCACTGGGCGGGTCCAGGCGCGGACGGGCGCAGACGGGCTTACCTTTGGCACGCCTTCGGTGCACTTAGGGCGCGCCCGCTGCGCGTTTCCGCTGCGCGTTATCCACTCTGCCATAAGTGGAGAGTGGAGAGGGCGGAGCGAGGGAGGGGCAGCTGGGAGGCAGGAGCGGGGAGGGCACAGAAAGGAAGAGGGCGTGGCCGCGAGAACGGCCGCGGGAAGCGGGGAGCGGGGCGGGGAGGGCACAGGCGGAACAAGCACGAGAACGTGAGAAATTACAGCAGTCACAGGTCAAAATACACAAAAACTGAACAAAATTAAACTAAGCTATAGTACAGAAAGAAAAACCGGGCAGCAGGGTGCTAGCTGATCCGGCGGCGCCGAGATCGAGGGGGAGAGCGCTCACAGAGTGCGAGCGTTGCCTGGCAGTGGAGCACGCCGCAGGGGCAGGCGGGTCAGCTGGGCAGAGGTCTGGGGCGAGGCTGAGCAGCAGCGAGGGGAGAGGGCACCGGCACAGCTGGTGGCCGTGCGGCGCTGGAGTGTCCTGCGAGCAGCGTCTTACTTTAACAAACATAACTGAATGGATTTTTACCAAATCACCAAAAGTATGCTTTCTGGATCAAAAACTAGCTTTATGGCAAATTTGGTGTAAGTCCCTTCAGTCATTTGGGTTGTAGCTGTGTCTAAATTTCCTATAACAAAATTAATGGAGAAATGTGTTTTGAGCCCCAGCTCCATCTTTCCTGGCCCCTGCTCGATGCACCAACATGAAACTTTCCAGGAAGGAGCTGAGGTGGATGACCCTATGAGACCTTAGGGCCTAGGTAAAGGATATTTATATGTATTAAAAAGAAAGGTTTTACTTTGGGCCTGACAGAATGTTTACTTTGCCAGGTAAAAATGGCAGTTTAAAACTACACTACATACTGTAGTTACAGACCAAAGGCATAGGTGAAAAGGCTACTTCAGTGGGTGGCACAACGAGTGCTGCAGGCTCACTATTGGCATTTTCGAGCTATTTACTGGAGACTAAAAAGTAAATTAAATGTGCCACTTTGGTGTAGCCGAATGTTGATATGTTTAAAGGAGAGAGCACAAGCACTTCAGCACTGGTTAGCAGTGGTAAAGTGCACATAGTCCTAAAGTTTAGAAATCTTAAATCAGCAAAACAGGAAAGATAAAGGCAAAACATCTGGAAGAGAACCTGCAAAAAGGGTGAGGTCCACAATACCTAAAATGTTAAAACTTTACCCAGGGAGATTGCTTTTCATATTTTTGATTAAATCAGCCCAGCTGTGTTTCAGAAATTTGCATTTAAATAGGTGCTTGGGGTGGTCATGAAAGGGTAAAAAAATACATATATATGGATGGGTTGAGCCTATGGCAGCCCTGTCTGTTGTGATCCGACCCTGTATCCTGAGTATAGTTCAAAAATAAAGTCGAAGGGGGCACGGTAGATATAGTCTTGCAAGTTGGCACTTGTAAAAATTAAATGTTTGTTCCTACCATGGGCCTCAGCATGACACCTCCTGTGCCATACTGCTATACACCCAATGGGACCCAGTGCAGCCTTCCCATGAGGGACTGCAGTACTCTCAGGAGATCCAGCTGCCCTCATGTGAATTGCCTCAGCTCCTACCAGGCCTTTTACTTGGATCCCCACCGCTTGCAGCTGAAGGCCATTTTTGTTGGGGTTTAAGTGCATGTGAGAAGTTGGCTGCCCACAGAGAGTTTGGCAGGCTTTGACACAAACTTATACCACACACAGCTGAATTTTGTGCATGGCAGGGACCTAGTAACCTCTGCAGGGTTGAGTGTAGAACTTGCCCACATGTCAGGCCCTGCGCCCATCCCCCAACCACTCATGGGAGAAGGCTGTGAATTGCAGAGGTTGGCCATCTAACCCTCACCACATACAGCTTAAAGCTGTGCTCTGTGGAGAAGCTGAGTGAATGTGAAAAAAAAATGAACAAAGTTTAAAGTGATGTTAGAGTTAGGTACGATAATAATATCTTATCTTGCATTAGAAGATGTCAGAAATTCTCTGAGAAAGACAAATGTTAAAGTTACTTTGGGTCCAATTACTATGTTAGAGGGAGCAACACAGATGGCACATCGGTGTCGGTCCCACTGACATCTGCCCCTGTGGTCCGCCCACTGGGTTACAATGCAGCAGATGGAGGCATCAGACGGAGAGACCGTCCATGGCGCTTTTAACGGGCTCAAGGAGCCTGTTAGTTCATCAGCAGGCACCATAATCCCCTAATGACAGAGGAGCCACGCTTGGCTCTGCCGGCGAGATTATGATGCCACTTTCCACCTGCCCTTTAATGGCGATCTGACTACCATGAAAAGGCAGACAGAAAAGTACTCTAAGGTCCCCTAGCAAGGCACCCTTCCCCCCTGTCCCACCGCTATGGGGGCTGGGGAGCACTTATTCCCCCCTAAACATCCCTGCACCATGATTCCTTCCACATGGTGCAGGGATGTTTCAAAACAAGCATTTACAATGGAAGCCTAAACTGAGGGCCTTTTCTGCCCACCACACCAGCTTCCCTTGTGAAATGTATGTTTCCAACAGTCCTATGGGCGGTCACATTCAAACACTGAGGTCCGAACTGCCGACCTAATTTCGGGTGGTTCCAGACCAATAAGACGTCTACCCGACATCGTGCTGAGCCCCTTTATTGTTAGGTATACCAGCTTATGATTAAAAAACCTCTTAAAAAACTGAAAAAGGTTAAAGTGACTTTATGGTTAGGTGTTGAAATATGGTAAAAACTAATGTTTAAAAACCAACAAAACACTAACATTCACCAGTTATAGTTTACAGAACTAACTATAATTTTTCCTCGCCATGTACTTCACATATTATATCACTCAAGCCATCGTGAAGGATATCATTGATTACATCATAACACACAACTAGTATGACAAGAACGATATTTCTATATTTTATCAGGAATCTGAAAAACTATTCATTACAATACAATGGCCACAAAAAAGCATAACGATATTGGACATTGATTACATCACTGATGACATCCTAAATTACATAATTGATGACATATTGATATGACATAATTATACATATTGTTTGGCCCTACTTCTGAGATGAAATTACAACTAAGAAAACATTTGGGGAAAGTGTAGGCATGCAATGAAAAAATTCTTCTTTTGCCCAAAGCATAAGTATGAAGGTGGGTGAGTAATGAAACGATAAAGTAAACCCCGCAATCTGATCCATACCAGTCTATGGAAGGAAAGTGGAGTTGAATACAAACTCTAAAATATAAAGCAGAAGGGCTTTTTGAAATCTTTTTTAAAGGAGAATTTAACTAGTTATATGTAGTTAAATAATGGTCTTTCATTTGACCTGGTGACTCGTCAGTCTAAACCCATACTGATCTGTATTTTTAATTACATTATTTCTGTCGAATCCTGCACATTAGTTTTGAAAAGATGTATATTATGTCATGGGGCACATATGGTACAAATTGTGGACCCCCCTCCACTGTGCTCTAGTTCGACCCCTCACTGCCATAGAAATAACTACAGCAATATTCTTCTGCAATCTTTTTCCAAGAAGCTGTGTTTCAATCTAGAGTATCCCTATTATTCCTAACAAACCCAGTACCACCAACTTTCAAACTTGTCATATAATCAGCCAGATCTCCACCAACAAAACTAAAATGCCATCTCCGAACTCCTTTTTATCCCTTCTACCAAGCCTTCTAAGTCTCTGAGAATGAGTATGATAACTTCCCTACGGAATACTACCTGTTCAACTGTGCTGACTTCAGAGTGTATCCAGTTTCAATCCTAGCACTCTGATACATCAAATAGCCCTCAGACACTACCCCCAGCCTCTGCCCTGTTTTTCCTTTACTTATAGAATCTCAGACTTCCACTTCTATCCACTACTATCAGTACCACCTTTGCTTGTACGAGAACCCCCCCCAGCTGGTCCTTTGAGATACACTGGCAATACCCTTCAGAACTTCCTTTACCGGTAGTCTTGAACTCTTTGTCCTGTCCCTTCTAACATTTGACCATCTTTACTAATATCAGTGCTACTAGTTTTATCTGGTGACTCTGCCAGCCTTCACCCCACTAGACCTCCAAACACATGGCTGACTCTCATTTGCCAGCTTTCACATGCACGTTTCTCCCACTCACCCAAATCTACTATAATTCAAGAGACTTGGCCCTTTTAACAGCCATCTGACCAGGATAAGGCACCTCTTCTCTTTTTCAGAATGCCTCTAATATGCTAGCAGCCCACCCCTGGTGAGCTTACTGAAAACCTATGTCATTAGCATAGCTACCAAGTGAACTCAATGTTATGCAAAAAACCATCAGCTAGTCCTGCCATTTTATTCAACATCACTATACAAGCTGTGATTCTGAGCTTATCATTTCAGTGTAAAAACAACATTATTTTTCTCTAGATAAATTGTGAGGTTTGGATTTAATGACTGGGTGTAGCCTTTTCACACAACATGGGGCCATTTTGTTGCCATAAATGGGCCCCACCCTGTCATCTATCAACACCCCTAAAACTCTCAGAAACTGCTGACATTCTGAAACTTTCAGGTAGTCAGCTGTTAGCTGTTTCTTCTATCCAATAATCCTGTTTCTCAGCACCCAGGGCTGTTTGTGTGCTAAGTGGACTGAAACAGTTTGGGGTGTTTGAAGGGACCTGGCCTATGATGGATAATTATGGACTGTTCTCTGTAATTAAAGCTATATCTACGACATATGGCCTAAAATCAATTCTGTCCCTCCTAAATGTGGTTCTCATAAAGTCCCTCCCTGCTATGGCACGACTAGTACCGGTTCTCTTGGGAGCCCTGTAGTGACCCTTTTTTCCTTAGCCTGAGCATCCTTTTGATCATCTTCATAATGAGCCTGGTCATTAGTCTTGGTCCTGATACTTGGTCATACTTATGTCATTTTTCCCAGTCATTACTCTTTCTCTTTACTCCTTCTTTTGGTTCTGGTATGGCTGGTGGTCCTGACCCTTCACCTGGTACTGTTCTTCGTGGTGCTAGCCATCTTCCTACTGATACTCCAAGTTGTGTCAGTTTTCCGGTTCCTCCATATCCTACTTCCACTCCTCCAATTCTTCCTGTCTTTCTCATGTTTCTCCTGCTCCTCCTGGTCCTATGGATAGTCTTGATCCTCCTCCTCATCCGGGTCCTGCTGGTTCTTTTAACCTTGGTCCTTCTAGACCTAGAGCTGAGGGCCTTCCTAATTCTAATGTTTTAAGTTCTGGTGGTTCTGGTGCTCTCCTCCTGATCCTTCTCTTCCTAGCCCTCCATCTTGCCCTGATCCTTTTCTTTATGGTTTTTCCATGTGTCTTCTTTGTGCTAATCTATCTCCTCCTACTGCTTCTGGTCCTACAGGTACATTGGGTTTTAGTCTTCCTGGCCCATGTCAGTTGAATCCTGATCCCTTGGTCCTCCTTCTAGATTTCCTGTTTTTTCTCCTCATTTTAACTCATGGCTCTCCATGTCTTAACCCTCTAGAATCTCTTCCTCTTCCTGAGCATCCTTCGGATCCTCCCCACTCATTCTTGTCATGGACTCCTCTTGGTTCTGGTCTCAGATCCTCCTGATCTTTAATCTGTTACTCCATTTGCTCTTCTGATTTTTCCATTCAATCTTATTGGCCTTCTAAGCCTATCTGGTCATAGTACTCCTTGTACTTTTCCTTCTGGTGCCCCTTCAACTTCTGTTGTCCCTCCTCCTTCCGATTCCCCTCCATCATGACCTCCTTGTTCTGGGCTCCTATTATCCCTGACCCTCGCTGTGTCCTCTACCCATGATACTTGTGTTCCTGTTTCTGATACTTCGTGTTTAGGTCTTCTTGATCATCCAGATTCTATTTGCCATCCAGATTCTAGTAATCCTTCTGGTCCAGTATGGCCACACGTGGATTACGAGGAGTCTGTCATCCTGATCCATCTGTAGTCCTATTCCGGTCTTTATGGTTGCCTTGCTGTTCCTGATCCTATTAGTGCATATCCTCCTTCTTGAACTGGTCATCCTCCTTGAACTGGTCATAATCCCATTGTTCCTCCTGGTCCTGCTATTCCTCTTGTTGGACATCCTCCTCCTGTTCTTGTGGGTTTTCCTAATAGTTATGTTCTTCCTATGGTCCTGGTGTTCCTTTTTCCCAGTAATCTTCTTCTTGCTAATTCTCATCTTGCTCAATGTAGCCTTCCTTCCCACCCAGCTAGTTCTCCCCATACTCTGGGTCTTTGTTCTTATGATATTCCTGGACTTGGTCATTCTAGGCCTGGTCCTCATAATTTGCTACCTTGGTCCTCACTGCATTGATCTACCTGGCGGATCTGCTTCTGGTGGATATCGTCCTCCTCCTGGTGGTCCTACTCGGCCTCCTGCCATTGCTAATGATTTTCCTGATTCTCCTACTTTTCCTCTTACAAATTTGGCTTCTTGCTGCTTGTTGACCAGGTTCTTCTGGTGGTCATTGTGTTCCTATTCCACCTAGTGGTCCTGCTCTTTCAGTCTTGATATTCTTTAAGGTTTTTGTGTGTTTCCAGGTCCTCACCATACTTCTTCCTTCAGGTTTCCTTGATATTTCTCCTCTGGTTTGACTTCCCTCTCCTCATTTCTATTGTCTTATAGTCAGCACAAAATATGACCTCTGTCAGCTTAGGCCCTGAAGAATACAGTCAATCCTTCCCTGACAGTTCTCAAATGTATCGGCAGCCCTCAGAAGATGGGCCTGCTTTAATACTCTCAGTCCCACACTTCTGGCTCTCATAGTTCGTCAGTCATGTCTTAAGCCCTTTGCTAACCTTCTCATCTCTTAGCAGGCTCTCGTCGTACTCAAATCTTACTGAATTCCCAGGCTCAGCATGTACCCTACTCATCCCTGGCGACATCTGCTGGCCTTGATGGCCAGTTGGTCTATCTCCACAACAGAATCTCATTGATTCCCCAGGCACAGAACTTACTGGATAGAGTAGAGCAATTACAGTACACTGCACCTCTTGGTGTACTTTGTCAATTAGAGCAGAAGAACTAAGCACTATTCCATGCTGCAAAGCAGACTGAACTGCAAGGAGAGTCTCTCCTCTGCCTTTCCATTCCAAGGATGATGCTTTGCACATACTGTAATGTGAAGATGTTACTTCATGTAATGTTTCATGCTATAAATACCATCAGATAAAATAACATTAAAATATATTTATTCATACAGCAGCCCAGCCAGGGAAGAGACATTTCCAAGCTCTCTCATTCCACTAAACCCCTAAGAAACCAACAATGCCATTATACAGACCCTCAGAATTCTCTCTGCTAATCCTTTAGAGCCCCTAAAGTGCACCTTTCCACCTTCCAAAGCCACATTGCCAGCAGTCTGAGAGTCACATACTACCATTATAGCTCCTCTAATAACTCCCTTTGCTACCAGGACAGCATGCTTTCACCACAGTCTATGCATTAGGCCCTTGTTTTTGCCTGAGCTTGCCCACATTTCTCTTAAGCTGCCTGCTTTTTCCTAGACTGTTCGAGCTGCTTCTGCCTTAGTCAACATACTTACTCTGATAATTTGCCAACATTCCCCTCAGCCTCCCTGCTGTCACCCAGGCTGACTGATTTCCCCAATGTGTATGTTCTCTAATCTGTTTTACTCCCTTTCCTGCCTACTTTCCCTAGTCTGCCCTTTCTCCTTAAGTATGCCTGTTTTTATCCCAGTCAATCGCCACCAATCTGCACTCTTCTGCTCATTCACCTCAATTTTGCTCATGTTCCCTCTTAAGGTCCACTTTTTCCTGGACTGCAGATTCTCTCTTCAAATCTGTCCATTTTCTTACCAGCCTACCGACTCTTCTCAGCCTTCTTATTCATCCCAGAACTGCACGTTTTTCTTCTAACAAGCACACTTCTCCCAGTTTGCCCATTATCCCCGAAGTCTTCCCTGTTTAATCCCAGCCTGCTTGCTTTCCCCAAACATCTGCCAGTTTTCCACAGACATTGGCTGTTCTCCCCTGAAGTTGACCCACCTTAACCCTCAGCTCGGATGCTTTCACTGTGCCTGCCTGATTCCCCAAAGCCTGCCCATTCTCCTATAAGCAAGGCACCCATACTCTCTTCTTCCCATTCTCTCTTTAAAAACTGTGAGGAGCACCATGGAGAGGGCGAATGTAGCAGAGTTAAGAAAGGAAGCGCTTACTACATTCCACGTTGTATTTGTTCCTAGTTGTATCTAGCAAAGAAGGGAATGTCAATGTCACAGATTCCTAAAGAAGAATCAAGAAGTAATTAGGCTAGAGGTGATGGTGCATGCATGTGCCATAGAGGTAAGCCTGATGAGGATTAGGGGAAGAAAACTTGTGCAATAGTCACATAATGGAAACAAGAGAGTGGCTGCAAATTAGGGAACGCAAACTGAATTTAGGCTGAGAAGTATAATGTATTTCTGCACAGTGAATCAGACCTAAAATGAGAGTATCTATCCTGAAAATCCATTAAGTTATTTTGTGACTTAAAAAGAGTGCCTTGATACACCACTGGGTCCAGGTGGTTCTTGAAAAATGCCAGCAAATTGGAATGTCTTAGTGTGTTTGTGATGAACAAGAAAGTGATCACTTAAGTGCTGTTTATAATCAGATTTGTGATTTTTTGGGAAATGCAGTAGTATTTGTCTTTTCAGTCCCCTTATGGTGCTGCAAATATAGAATTTTGGGCATGGGCATTATATAGTGCAGACGTTATAGTAACAGTTATAATGGAATAGTTGTTGCTAGGTATGTCGATAGCCATTACTTAAGACTTAGGGCCTGATCACAAGTTTGTCAGATGAGACACCCCATCACAAAGGTGACAGATATCCCATCTGCTATATTAAAAGTTCCATTGGATCAAATAAAAGTGTAATTTAGAAAAAGCAATGTCTGTAATTTTTGTGTCAGAATACCCCTGTCCGCCAAACTTGTAATCAGGCACAATGTGTTTCAACGTATTAATTCCAAGCTTACATACTAAACAGTTGTGACATGTAGAATCCATGTATAGTTTCTTTTGGCTTAGATGGTTGCCTGGTCTTATTTTAAAAGAAGATTAGAATAGATAATATTTAGGAAGTATTGCTTTTCTAAAGCCCATTCACAGAATGTATTTATGCTATTTTTAAGTGACTGTTGACTTTTTTTCAGTAGATGTCAATACTTTCTAAGAGTTTTCAAAATAAACATATGTCTATTTTGGAAGTCTGACATTAAAATATAGGTCCAGGAAACCAACTGTTGTGTTTGGGAATGGTTGATATGACTTGAATATTCCAATCAATGAAGTTCATTTCTTGGATATAGTCCTCCAGTAGTTCCCATAGGCTTCGGGATCATTGCCACATCAGCGGAATGTTGTCCATGCAGTGACCCAAGAAGATGACTTGTGTGAAGGTGTTGACATTTATTGTGCTATAATTAGTGTCTTTAAAACTGTCCCATAAAAAATACCAGAGCATGAGGGAGCACATTTTTCTCACATCTCTGTGCCTTGTAATTAAATGTAGTGCTTATTGTTGAAACAGAAAACATTCTTCTTTAACCATAATTACAGCAGGGTCCCAATCATAATATTGCTTTCTATATAATGGGCTGGTCTTATAGATAATCATTTTTTTACATCTTGTGTGAAGTTATTATGTCTGATTGAAGTGAACGTGCTTACTTAGTTGATTGTTTCCCAAAAATATTGTTCTTTCCAGTCCAGCTTCTACAATTTCTGTAAAATGTCAGTTGTGTCTTTGATATGAGATAGTAACTATAGTGTTGTGACTGAACTTTTGTGGTCTCTGATGGACTCCGTAGACCTGTGACATAAATGTTGGAGGGTAAGGAAATAAATGCAGGTTTACAATATTGCTTACAAACTGAGAAATAAAGACATGTATAACTACTCTCCATGTGAGGTCGAGTCATTGGCGAGTACCCGGGCTGGACAAGATGCTACAACTGGTGCCCATGAGAAGACAAGTAATCCGTAGATCCACAGTGCTCCCCCAGACATTTTGCTGTGGTAAAGCAAACAGCTTGTGCATGCCACGTGTGCTGCAGTCAAAAATGCTAGATCAGTGCTGGCACCTGTGGAGTCTCATTAAACGTAATGGCGTAACCCAGTAACCCTCAGAACCTGGGTGGGTTAACTAAAGAAGAACAATGGTTCTGTCGGGAATCACATTTACATTTAAGATACATTGAATATATAAATGTGGAAAAAACTAATTTTAAGGAAAAAATATAAAGACAAACACCTGACCACAATAGAAGATATAGGCAATTCGTTTGTATTTAAGCCTTCATCATGGTTTGATTCTCAATGTATTAGAGAAGCTGTCCAAAACAAACAATACATCAACAAAATGTACAATGGGAAAGTGAGTCGTGACTCGTGACTCGTGACTGGGTGCTCAATGAATAATTAGACAGTAAACATAATCATAATCATACATACATATACAATATTTAAATCATGTGTGTCCATTGTTAATTACACTTGTTTCAAATGGATAAATACATTTTTTAGGCCGTTGAAACTCTGTTTGGTCCGATACATAGACAGAGCGTCAACGTTTCAACCCTAGATATGATGCGCTGATTTGTCTGCATCTAAAAGCGGGTCTTCCTCAGGACTGCAGAAGGTTGGACAGCCTACGAATGTAAAATACATAAGGTCAGGGCCTGAAGTGTGTCAGGGTTCAAAGTACTTTCAATCAGATTGCCGGGACCGGCTTACCTTGTTAAAGGTGATTATATCTACAAAAAATCTTCACCTGTTGGGCGCAGGATGTCATCTGACAAACTCCAGCTCATTTAGGGTGTAAAATTCCTAAGGGGAGGAAATAAGTACGGGAAACTATAAGGGCTTTGCGCTGGAATGGTAAATCTTACCATATGGGTAATTGAGGTTAGGGCTATCCATACCTTCCTTGGTTTGTAATTGTTCTTCAACACCAGCTGGCGGGTAGATCCTTGTATTTCTGTGCCGCGGCGGCGATCACCTGGAAAGATAGAGTACTAGTGTCAATCCTAGGTAATGTTATACGTACTAAGATATAAAAGGTGACTGTTGTGAATTTAAACGGCCCGCAGTGACTAAGGGTGATCAATTGTATACTTGAATGTACTCATCAATAGGACAGAAGGCTGTGCGGTGACATTCTGTTTTTATGTGAATATAAGTCTCAGCGTAATTTCAGCCTGTGTAATGCTTTTGCTGGCAATGAAAGTATCACTCAAAATCTACACATTGGTGGTCCAGAATCTAATGAAAAGTCTGCAAAGAAATGTACTTTGCTACAACACAAATTGTTGATATACGTCATATGGAGTGATAATACTAAAGGCTGATTCAACCAGCTGTGGAAAAACTGCATATTGTGCCAATCCAGTGCAAGTTAAATAGCCATCTGATGTGCTATGAAGCAGAGATCAGCGAGGAGGTTACAAAAAGATATTTCTGCACAAAGCCAATTGATAACATTATCGGCTTATCAAATCATTTAAATTCGAAAAGACTTGTCTACCTTCCGAAAGAACTAAAGAGAGTCATCATACCACCGCCTACAGGGAGTGGCTCCAGAGAGAGTGCTTGAGTTGTGCATACAGAGCTGCCCATAAACAAAGCTGCCTGTCTCAAAACAACTATAAAGATTTCCATCAATATATTCAGCAACACAGTAGAGCAAGGGAGAGGCCAGATCTCCTCCAACAGGCAATGTTGACCCCAAAGGCAGCTTGTCACTGGCTTCAGGGGTGGTTTGCATGAGCAAGTTCACCAAGAGAGACCTCTTTTGTCCAGAAATGGTTATACTGATGTTGCTTTCTTAATAGTGCCACAAAAGGGGGTGGTGATGGACGGAGCATCTGAACCAATCAAACACTCACACCCAGTCAAAAGATCTGGGTTTAATCCATCACCGTCCTTTAGCCCACTCTGCCACCCCAGTTCAGACATGGCCATATGCAAATCAGTCTGACCCTGTGCCTCATGGGAACAGTCCAGCCCAAACTCCCAAGCCATGCCTTCCCTGGACCGGAAACAAGCTTCCGAGGACCGGTTTCTGGCATTTCAGCCGTCTTCAGCCAGCCTTGCTTGAATCCAGTGGCAAAGTGAGCATAGTGCCGTCATCATTTGATACTTCCAAAAACACAATATTGGTAATAGGGAGACTGTGTGAATAGAAACTTTTGAAGATTTCATAGACATAATTGAGGAAACAGCTGACAAAAAGATTTTCAAGTATCTGAAGAACATGGCGGGTGAAGGTGTAAAAGAGCCCAAAAAAAAGATACCACAGTTTAGTGAAGTGATATACAATCGCATCAAATCAGCCTTGAATGTCAAGTTCAATCCAGTGCCAAATGTAGATTATGAAAGATACATCTTCAGTCAAGAGAGTAGGTGAAACCGTCAATGAATTAGTTGATAGACTGAATCTCCTCATAAAGCACTATAAGTTCACTTAAATTAATGACGAGGAAGCTATACGCCTCAGAGTGATAGATGGATGTCTGTCAGCTTCTTTCAGACGGCTAATGCTCATAGAAACTCTGAGCTTAGAGAATGTCCTTGTGGCTACCCATGCTGATGTGCGTGCTAATCAAAAAGCAGCTAAGATGAAGGCCAGAGGTGCCAAGAGTGTGTCATCCATGAACATGAAAACTAGGTCAAAGCATAAAGCTGAGGGATGCAAAGTAATGGCACCATAGAAAAGGAAAATGGGCTTCAGATGTAGATTGTCATTTCCACACAATAGTAGAAGTCCCAGCATTGGACAGGTTTGCAACGGCTGTGGCAAAGCGAAATCTTTTATGATGGTTAGACTAGTAAAGGCAAAAGTAACTGCGTCATAGCCTGAAGACAAAATGGCCAACCTAGCGGTGCATCACAGTGTTTCATATGCTCTCACAAAGCCAAGCGTTCACACCAACTGGGACAAATCAATATCAAATGAACTCAATCGTCATCAAAATCATCGTCAATGAGTTCCTGCGTGTTGGTTTCAAGTTAAAGTGACAACAATAGCTGCAATTTTGTTTCAGAGAGGCATGTACATGTGAGTAGACTCGAATGTAAGAAAAAGCACAGACAAAAGAAAGATCAATGTGAAAAAGCAGTAAAATACCTAGTACAAACATTGTCTTAAAATTACCATGGAGATAAATGGGTGTTCAATACCTTTTTTATTGATAGCAGAGCGTTGATCAACATTATGCCTAGGGAGAAATATTGTGAATTGTCTTCATTACCACAGCGTATATAATCGAAAAATAAAGTATAAAGGTGGGCTGCATTACTACCTTTAAACAGTCAAGGTTCATTTGTAGCTATGATGAAACTCAAAAACACTGTGGTGCAAGTGCCTATTCATGTACCTGAAGGTACAGGTTCAAGTGCCTGTCTGCTCAGTTTCAACACTGATGCTGATATGTTTCTTGTGGGGGTATGACACCTGATCCAGCCAAAGTGCAAGCACTATCTACAGGACATATCTATGCATTATTTCCTTGGGATGGCCAGTTACTGTTCTAGATACATACAAGACTTTGGCACAGTCAGTGCACCATTACGAGAATTGACTGCAAGGAAAGTTTCAAGAGTATCATGCAAGCCTTTGAAAATGCCACTGAAATGGCCTACTTTGATCCCAAGCTTCAACAGAGGTTTTAGTTGATGCGATTCCTTTCGGCTTAGGTGCAATCCTTGCTCAGCACAATAGACAGCCAAATGCTGTAAAAGCTTGTCATAAAATGAATGTGTTTATTTACAACCTAAGAAAGAAAGCTTGGCATTGGTGTGGGCTTGTAAATTATTCCTTGTGTACATATAGGGAAAGCCTTTCGGAGAAGTGACTGATCATCAAGCACTATTGATAATATTTTGCAATCCTAAAGCCAAGATGCCGCCTTGTGTTGAATGTTGGGGTCTGAGATTACAAGAATACAAGGACACATATGTTCACTGTCCAGTGGAAGATAAAAATCCTGTTGATTAATTTTCAAGAGTGCCATTACAATGCCCAGGGACTCCATCTTAGACAGCTGAACTTTCATTTTTAAACTGAGCACACCCGCTGCCATGTCATTAGAACAAATTATCACTGCTGCACTCAAGATAGTGGCATGCTGAAATCGAAAGATATTATTGGTCACCAATCTTGGAAGCAGCACTCTCAACCGCTCACCAATGACAGTGAGCACTGAAAATAAAGAAATGTCCGAGATGAACCGTCTGTAACTCTGGAAGGCCTTATCTGGCGAAGTACACAAATTGTAATTCTGGAGAGCCTAAAACAAAAAGTTATTGTTATAGCCCAAGAGGGACATAGAGGAATTGTTGCCACAAAAAGAAAGCTCTTTGAGACAGAGTCTGGTTTACTCATCTCAAGTAAAGGCTTGAAAGAAAGTTAAATGCCTGTCACTTATGCAACTGTCTCTCATCACACATTACTCAGCACCCATTAAACATGTCAGAATTGCCTAACCATGCTTGGAAGAGAATTGCTGTTGATTTCTTTGGTCCTCTTAAAAATGAAATTTACTAATGGTCATTGTTGATTAATAATCCTGATTTCCAGTGATAGAATATTTTTCATCCATCACTCATGAAAAGCTTACTATAAGATTAGGTACCATCTTTTCAACATGGGGAGTCCCTGTGAGCCTGAAATCTGACAACGGCCGATCCCTCCAATAGTCAAGAGTTCAGAGACTTTCTCAGACATTTCAACACAAAGCATCAGAAAAGTAGATTCATTAGTACTCTAAAGAAATCTGTGCAGAGTGCTTCATTGGAGAAGCTTGACTTTAAGGTTGCTTTGAATCCAACTCTTCGAGCTTACTGATTGACTACAGGGGAAAGCACTACACCCTTATTGTTTGGGAGAGCAATGACAACCACATTACCTCAATGGACCAACCACAGATCAAATACTGAGAAGGACATTTGCACTGAAGATTCGGGTTGCAACAGAAAATGAAAATCTTTGCTGACAAGCGACTTCATGGGAAAGATATCACTTTCAAGAGAGGAGATTGAGTCCTAGTTCATAATCAAGAAAATGAAAATATGGTGCTCCTTTCGAAGCTCAACCCTTCACTGTCACATCCACCAAATGACACATGGTGGCACATGGTCACTGTCCAACGTCCTGGAAAGTCCCTTACAAGTAATTCTTTGGACTGAAATACCAGATGTACTTTTGAGGCTGATTATCGCCCTCCACACCTCAACATGGTATTAATGCCAGATGGGAGGAGAAAACGATTTGACTCATACAATATCCAACTCGAATGGCCTAAAGCAGGGATGTCTATTAACCCCTCTTTTGTTGTCGCTCTTTATAAGCGATTTACCAGAAAGTCATTCAATTGTAAAGAAATTCTGTATATCTACAAGTGTTAATGTATGCTGATGAAGTGGTATTTTTCAACCTTACCCTGCTTGGTTTATAGTTTAGCATAGACTCCCTTACTAAGTATTCAGAAGAAAACTTCCTAAAAATAAACATTTTCAAACCAAAGGTAGTTCTGTTTAGGAGAGGAAACACTACATCCACTTTGATTGGAACCTAGACGGCTCAACAATAGAGGTGGCAAAAACGGGAAACGGCCTCTACAACGAGGCTGTTTCAACGAAAACCTTAACCACGCATGCATTACAACGCATGCTTGGTTACAACGACAGCCTTTACCACGCATACGTTTACTACGAGGTACGTAGTAAAGGCATGTGTGGTAAAGGGTACAAATAAAAAAAGGGGGGTTGGGGGGGGCTTCCCCCCCCCAAAATAAACACTAACCTTTAGACGAGATGCGCAGGCAATCGGCGTCGCAGAGGATGGAAACGGCCGTTTTTTTTTTCTACGTATGACGTCACCACGGAAAAAAACGTGGAGAAGGATACGCGTGAAAATAGTATTCCGTAGTAACGCATGCGTGGTAAAGGCATGCGTTACAACGGAGTTCGTTGAAAGAACATACAACCGGCAAAAACATACAACGAGTTTTCACACAATCTTTGGAAGTACATTCTATATATAGCATATGAATCAAAAAGCAGTAGCACATATGAATGCTCAAATGAGATTTTATTCCTCCTCGGGTAAGAGAAATTTCTGTTCCCTCCTCCAAATCTATTGTGTAAAGATTCCCCCTACCCGAACGTATGCCATAGAATATATTCCCATTGATAGCTGGAACACTATGAATATATGCGAAGGTAAATTAATATGTAAAATAACAATACTGAGCCAAAAGCACTCTGGTTCAGATCCTTCTGTTAGCACTGTCTATTATGAGTGCATTTTCAATAGCTTTGGCCAACATAATTAGATGGGCATTTAAGCTCTTGCATACGAAAAAAAGCTCCTTATGGGCCTTACTAAAACACAAAAGAGGAATCTTAAGATAGCCTTAGAATATTTTCAATGCACCAAAATAATTCTTCAATCCTGGTCTCTAGTACAGTTGAAGATCTTTTTTAAAAACATGATGCCTAGATTAAGCTTTGAGTTCAACAGGGTGTATTGCTCCCAATTATTGCATTATAAATCTTTTGTATCTACTATTGAATTTAGGATCCATCAAAAATACGTGGGTTACTCCTTAGAGCACAACATTCGAAGGTGAATCATCATGTTCCGACTAAGGACATTACCTCTAAAGGCATACATTAAGAGCTGGAGCAGTTCTGCTGATAGCACAGGATTCTTTAATAAAGGCAATAGAGGAGTCAGGACTTAAGTCATGTTTTTCATTTATGTTCCAATAAAGAGGTGATAGAGGCCAGAACTCATTTTTTAAAACCTATTTATTTAAGATAAAATCTCTCGACCCCTAATGAAATGATTGCCTTTTTGAAATCTCCACAAAACGAATGTGTATATTATAATATGTATACATTTATGAAATCTTTTGTATCTGAATTTTAAAAAGATACAGGCCAATGCATCTCACAAAGAATGCCTTGCAATAATTGTGATTCTCAAAAAAAGGCTGTTCGCGAATGCAAACCAAAACTTTCCAATGCAGGAGCCCAATTACCGAAAAACGAACTGTTTTGCAGAAATAAGGACTCGAAAAATTTACGAGAACCAATAATGCGAATCCTTAATAGCGAGTCTCACAACAACCACCACAAAAAGCGATTAGCAATTCAATGCATGTAAACTCGCAATTAGCGATTTCTTGGAAAATAGTAAAATAGCAGGTGCAGAATAAGGGGAATCACAATCAGGTGATAAAGTTAAAAAAAACTGACTCCGAATGCCCCTGAAGCCTTTCACAATGGCTGCACTATACGTGATGGCGAGGAGAATGAGGATCCATGCAGCAGCCCAGCGCAGAAGGAAAATACAGGAGCGGATTTTCAAAGTGCGCATCACATTGCTGGGACAAACAGAGGATGAAAGCTACGATAAGTACAGGCTCATACACCTGATCATGCACTTAATACTAGAATTGGAACCCCTAATGCAGCACCAGACCCGAAGGACGCATGCTATCCCCGCACATGTACAGGTCCTATGTTGCCTGCACCTACTTGCCTCAGGCAGTTTCCAGGGGGTAGTAGCTGTAGCTGGGGGTATCACAAAGCTCACTTTAATGCTTCTTAAAAACCTTCCTTGAAACCATGATGACAATGATCCACAACCACATCACCTTCCCCACAACCCCACAGGATTTGAATAAGACAAAACTGGACAACTACCGGGTGGCACAATTCCCTCATGTGATTGGCTGCATAGACTGTACGCTTGTCCCTATTTGTCCCCCAGCAGTGAATGAATACATCTTCAGGAACAGGAAATCCTATCACTCAATCAATGTGCAAGTAGTGTGCAATGCAAAGCATATCATAACAGTCATCGTGGCACAATTCCCTGGAAGCACCCATGACTCCTATATATTCCGACACAGTGGCATGCACACAAGTCTGCTCAGGGGAGAATTTGGCGAAGGACATGTACTTGGTACACACATATACCTATTCGCAACATTAAACAAACAAATGTCAATGCATAACTGTGGCTAACCCTTTGCTTTCCACCCTGTAGGTGACAGCGCATACGCCGTGTGGAACTATATTTTGACACATACCTCAAACCAGCCACACCACATGAGCAGAGGTGCAATGCTGCACACATCAGCACACTGAATGTGATTGAACGCTCGTTTGGACAACTGAAAAGTCTCTTTCGCATTCTACACAAAACATTTGGAGCATTTGCAGTACTGTCCAGAGACCTGCTGTCGGATCGTGGCTGCATGTACCATGTTGCACAATATTGCTACAAGAAAAGGCATACACATCGAGATGTCCGACAGTGAGTCTGATGGGGTGCCAAAGGCAAACCCGTCTGTGCCCGTCCACACCTGGGAGTCGGCAGGAGCCAGGGACCCTGGTCTTTTTTTACCAGACCATGGTCCTTCTTCGAGAATAGTGTACTCCATCAAAAAAATGGTAAATGTGAGATCTAACCCCTGTCTAGCAGGCCGGTTGGACTCCTGGCCTTTGTTTGAGGGTCCTTTTTCATGTTTAACCTGCCGATTTCAGGGCACTCTTGGCAAGAAGATATCATTTAATTATGCCACTGCTCACACTCAATCTCATGCCCCTCAACCTGCTATTTCTGAATGCACAAACACAGGATTCCCTGCAGTTATAACAGGCAAACCTTCCATCAATCTCCAGCAGTGGTGGAGAAGTCTATTATGTAACGTAAGAACTCTCCCCAGGCACTCTGCCAAGGTTTGGGATCTCCTCTCCTCAGTGCAGCCTGATCTTGGGATCCTGACTGAAACCTGGCTGAAGCCTCACTCGGTCCCCTCCATAGCCCTTGCATAGCCTGAAGGATACAGGCTTGTTCACATGGACAGACATAACAAAGTGGGAGGTGGAATTGCTATTGCATATAGAGACAGCATTAAGATTACCACGTTAGAGCAACACCGTGACCCGACCATGGAAGTGATGGTTTTCTGCAAAGACTTCTCGTCCCAAATGAGTTGGAAGGGGGCTCTGGTCTATCGACCGCCCGGCCCTCTAACTGGTTTCCCTCTTCAACTCACTGAACTAATCACTCAACATGTGATCGCGAGCTACAACTTTCTGCTGCTGGGCGATTTTAATATACACAGTGTGCGTGATTCCAATGTGGATACAGGGTTTCTCCTGTCGGATTTAGCTACTATAGGGTTAACTAAGCTCAATGAGGGCCCCACACACAGAGCCGGTCAAACCCTAGATATTATTTTCTCAAACTCTCCTAATGTCTCTTGTAAATCTCCCCAGTCTCTGACATGGTCTGACCATGCGTCAATCGAATTTTGCATTCATGCCCCTAGGAAGAGAACCAACACTATCCAACTCACTCATCATCTTTGTAGACAGTGGAAGAGAGTTACCTCAGAAGGCTTCAAAGCCTCCTTGGTAGAGTCACTGTTTTTAGAATCAGATAATATCGAAGAGGCGCTCACCAAGTACAATCTGGCAGTCTCCAGGGCTATTGATCAGTTAGCAACACTTCAATATTTTCTTAACACCCCTAAGCGGACCCAGAACGTCCCCACTTCATGCCAGAAACACATTTGTAGGAAGTGTGAAAAACTGTGGCATCTTACCCATGATGAGGAAGACAGAGACCGGTTTTATACAGCTTTTGCTGATTAACATGGGAAAATTAGGGCAGCACGTAAAGCCCATAGAGCTGTACAATTAGATCAGTCTCATAATGACCCTAAGGTGCTATACCGTGTACTACAGTCTTTCACTAACCCTAAAGCGTGTGAGAATCCAGTGGCCCCACACAAAAATTGTGTGATGACATCTGCACTTTCTTCACACCTAAAATTGAGATCATTTATGACATAATAGTTCGATCAGGGAAGCATTTTACCACCACTATGCCTCCCGAAATGCGGGTGCAGACAGCCACTCAACTGTTGGGAAGTTTCCCCCGGTCACGCAGCTAGAGGTAGAGTCGCTGATTTGTATTGTAAAATCAGGATCACCTCTGGATAACATCCCGGAAAAATCACCTCTTCCCTTGCTTGTCATCTGTCCCCCTCCATTGTACATCTTCTCAACCTCTCCTTGAAAGAGGGCTTGGTCCCTTTGGAATGGAAAGCAGCACAGGTTATGCCTATCCATAAGAACACCAAAGCCCCGTTGACTGAGTTTTCTAATCTCCACCCTATCTCTCTCCTCCCTTTCGTGAGCAAGCTATTGGAGAAGCATATAAACACACACCTCTCCAACCATGTCGAATGGACGGGTAGTCTAGATCCTTCTCTATCAGGTTTTCGACCTGATCACAGCACAGAATCAGCCCTACTAGCGGTCACCGATAACATCAGGATGACCCTAGATAGAGGCCACTATACGATTCTGGTGCTGTGGAATCGATCCGCCGCGTTCAACACAGTTTCCCACAAGATACTGCTCAGGAGATTGGAGGAGACTGGACTTAGTGATTCAGCCCTTCAGTTTTTTATCTTCTCTTTCACAGGCGGTTAAACTTGGTCCTTATCGTTCGACTCCAACAGAGTTGACCAAGGGAGTACCACAGGGCTCTTGTTTAAGCCCGACTTTGTTTAACATCTATGTGGCTCCCTTGGCCAATCTGTTAAGGAGTTGTGGGTTTACCCCCATCTCATACGCTGACGATACCCAGCTTCTCTTTCCATTCGCAAAGCTTACTCCATCAGTGCAGGCCACTTTCTCTTTGGGAATGAGAAGGATCTCCCAATGGATGATGAGTCCTTTTCTTCAGTGCAATGTGGGAAAGAAGGAGATTATTATTTTTGGCGAGGCCCTACTGCTGTGGAACTTGACTGGTGGCCTACTGATTCGGGTACCCCCCCCGTTCCAACAACTTGTGTTAAAAATGTAGGCGTTCGCCTTGAACAGCCTCTCACCATGAAGGAGCATGCCGCCTAGACAGCTGGCTCCTGTTTTCATGTGCTGGGTCAGTTGCGCCGCATCCTCACTCTGGTCCTTGACTTGACCAGGAAGACATTGACCCAGGCACTTATTCTAAGTCACCTGGATTACTGTAATGGTTTGTTGTTGTCCGCCAACGAGGCTGCCCTCGACAGACTACAGGTTGTCCAGAACATGGCGGCACGTGTGATCCTGAACGCCCCCCCCCAGAACTGCCTCTCGACCTCTGTTTTATCAGCTCCACTGGCTCCCTATATGGGAGTGAGTGCAGTTTAAGGTTTGCTGTACCATATATAAGACCATTAATTCAATGGGGTTACCCAAATAAATCAAAGGACGTGGGTATCAATTAGTATAAAATAACAGTGGTCCTCGATATATCTTCAAACATCAATGGATGTATCAGTCATTATTCATGTGTTAGGGAGATTAGGGAGATTAATCCACAACAGAAGACAGAAAATATAGCTCTTTTTTAAAGCCAGTATTACATATCAGTATATCGTACCCAACATATATTAATCCAAAAAACAACCAATCTTCCTGGTCAGTAAATGTATCTCAAATTTATTTTCAACATTTGTAAAAACAATTTGGTACTGGCTTTAAAAAAGAGCTATATTTTCTGTCTTCTGTTGTGGATTAATCTCCCTAACACATGAATAATGACTGATACATCCATTGATGTTTGAAGATATATCAAGGACCACTGTTGTTTTGTACCATATATAAGGCCCTGTCCAACTCTGGACCCAAGTACCTTGTTGACAAATTCATCCCTTATACACCTTGGAGGTCCCTCTGTTCAGGATCCAAACCCCTTCTTGTGGTACCTGGAATTAAAAGGACCAGACAGGGTGGGAAGTCCTTATCCTGTCTAGGCCCCCGCTACTGGAACAAGCTCCCTTTGCAATTAAGACAGTGTATGGAATACCTCCACTTCAGGAAACAGCTTAAGACCTTTGTCTTTTGTTTCTGATTTTCATTAGACAATTTTCCACACGCTGCCCGCCCGAGCCCAAATAAATAAAGAAAGAAATAAAGAAATGGGGACAACCAACCACCCGCACAACTCCGACAAGCGCATGTGGCAAACTCAGCAGAAGGGTAAAGGAGACGTGCATACATCACCCAAAATTATTTCTGAGGTAGGCAATAATGAGACATGACACCTAAATGGTGAACATAAACGTATTGATTAACATGAGCCCATGTATCAATGTTTACACACAGAGATTTTTGCAAATTATAACTGTGATTGCATAGAAGAATGACGTTAAATGAAAACTTCCATGCCTGGATATCAATCACTAGGATGTTATTTACCATGGTTACATCACCATGGCCAAACAAATGAGAACATGCCTGGCTAGCGTTTCCTGCCATGCACCCCCAGACGCCTTTCGCCTGCATTGGCCACATCACCCTGATGTGCAACCAAAGGTATGGTGCTGTGCGAACTGCACCTCCTGGCAGCGGTCACTGGCATCGACAGGCTGCTAAGACTGGATGCCGCCTCATTCCCCTCCTCCCCTGTCAAGTTGCTGCCACCAACAGTACCGGCCTGGATCTGTTCCACGGCAGTGGTCACTTGTCCCAGGGCCCTGGCATCAACCCCAAGTAATGTCCCAGATCGATTTGCATGGCCACACAGCGATGTGCCATTAGCGCAGTGGTGTTGCAGAGCTTGTTATTGGACTTAGTATACACTGACATGCGCATCATGTTCTGGTGATGCCTTCTCCTCTTTGTGCTTTGTCCCGCAAGGATAGCCCTGGTGAGCTCCTGCATGCTTGTGTTGGTCTGCCTTTTCCCCTCCACAACTGTTGTGGTCAGTTTACGCACACTGCCTGTCATTAGGCTGATGTTCCTGGCAAGTTTAGATATTTGTAGCTGTATTGAGCCCATGTTTCATGCTTGCAGGCGCTGCATGAGCAACATCTGGGACTCAACACCACCAAACACATTTGGAGCCTGGTCTACCTGAGCAGCAATGCGGGCCCTTGAACTGTGCCTCTGTCCACATTGGACCTGTGCTTGTGGAGTACGTGGTGTGGTCACACGAGGCTGGCTGGTCTTTGGAGTGGGTGCAGGTGCCAACTCTGCTTCCATGGGCTGCAGTTGTAGGGATTTGGGCCCTGCATTTGGTGGGTGCGATGGGTGTGCATGCTGGGGCAACTGGAGCCTCCACATCAGTCTCAGCAGGTGTCTTGGAGATGTGTCGTCAATCACTGTCTTCCGAGTCTACCTCAGCTGTGATGTGAAACAGTGCAATGTTAATTTGTGTTAATCTTATGATTGTGTTACATTATGCATACTTGGCTCACATTAAATCACTGACTGCAATCATTGACTGCCATGCAGTGTTGGCGTGTTTTGCTTGCCATTGTTGGATTGGAATGCCCACTTGACTGATATGCCTACAACTCTCATAATGCATTGGGTGTATGAGAGAAAACGTGGACTGGAGTCTGACCGGTGCACTGGGGTTGGCCTGGATGTATGTGCACAATTGAACATTACGTAGAAGTGTATGGTTGCATGCATCTTACCTTGTGAGGTACTTGCCACGCCGGATGTGTCCAGCTGGGTCACTCCCACCACTGCCTCAGGCTGAATTGTTGCCTCCACCAGGTCCTCCAGGGCTGTGTTGTTGGATACTGTAGAAGGACCCCCTCCTGTGCCCCTTGCCTCCTTCAGCCTTCCGGCGATACTCTCCTTTGCATGGCTACGCAGGTTGTACTACCTTTTTTTAGATCATCTATGCTGCGGTATGTGATACCCACAGCATTTACCTTGCTCTTTATGTGCAGCCATATGAACTCTCTTCCACCCTCCATCAGAAAAATCCCTCTTCTAGCACGCTTCAAAACTGAGACGAAAACCTTCCTCATGGGTAAATTCTTCGCCTAAGGCCTGCCCACAACCTCCCCATTGAATGGGACTAATCTAAGACTACTGCCTCACATATCCAAAGCTACCCACGACGAATACATTTGGAACCTTGCTTTTGTTTCTGTCTATGACAATGAGCGCAACCATTCGTGTGGATCTGTTTGTCCCTGCACCTTAATCTTTTTGCTCAACAATGTATACCGTGTAACGTTTGATCTGTTTGTCCCTGCACCTTAATCTTCTGTTTGCTCAACAATGTATACCGTGTAAAGCGCTCTGATACCCTCACGGGTCATGTTCGCGCTCTATAAAACACTAAAATAAAATAAAATAAAATAAAAATATCCTTCGATGTTCCGCCTCTGGAACTTTAGTGACATTTTTCCAAAGAGCTTGTCATGGCTCTTTGACACCTCCTCAATAAGATTCTCAAGTTCTCTCTTGCTGAATTTCAGCTTCCTCTTTCTTAGCGTGGCACTATGCCCTGATGTTGACTTTTTCATCCTGGTGCACAGATAGTACCAGGAAACAGACTTGGGTGTAGTCTCAGCTCAGCTCCAGTACTATGCTTCCTCCTCTCACCTCCTCTTGGCACTGAATAAAGCATGGGCTGGCTGACTTCCTGGTTGTGATGTCATCAGCATGCTTCCAAAGTGACACACTTTTTGCGATTTCGCAAATTGTGATTTCGCTATTTGCGATAACGTAAAATGCGAAATCGCAAATGGTAATTTTCGTATTTTGCGTGTCTCTTTTGGGAACTCGCAATTCTGATTTGCGAGTTTTCACGAATTGGTAAATTTGCGCGAATGACTTCATGCATTGCGGATAGTGATTTCTAAATTGCAAATCCTTATTTTTCGCAATTTAGGAATCGCTATTTTTGATTTTGATGCATGCACCCTTTATTTTTTAACAATATGTTGTTTGTAGAATTTTATAAAGAATCATTCAATACAGGTATTTATTTCAAAATGTTGATCTCCGATGCGTTCTAAGCCAATAAATTTGGAAAAATACATTCTGTGACACTCATCTTGTGTGGAAGATATTATTTCTTATGCACATTTTCTCAGAATTCTGCTTCTAGTTCCTGCTTTTTGGAAGACGTTAATGCAATTCTCTGATGGTAATTGTGGCATAATTGTTGATATAGGGCCTAAAATGGCTTATTCGGAATGGAAATTGTTGATTCCTAATTCTTCATCTATTATTCTAATGCATTCATCCGATGCAGAAAGAATGGAGTCAGATTCACAAAGGTTGACACCCAGATTGAGATCTTCTTTGTCTTGCACAATTAGTTCGCTCGTAGGGAATGCATATTCCATGATGGTCATATCTGGTGATTTGTCATTATAGAAAGCCTTCAATTTGAGTGTCCAAATCAAATTGGAGACATCAGTTTTGTTTTTCAAAAGATTCCAATAGACTGTTGGACTAAATAATAGTCCTTTGTTGCAGACCTCTAAATTTGTGAGAATGAGGTCAATATTGGATAGATTTACTACTAGCTACTTCTCGGATCTCATCATCACTCCTGTCCTTGATTGTTGGTTGATTTTGATTCTTTGTTGTGCTGGTCGGTTACTGGTACTGGGTGGAAATGTAATGCTCAAGCAATGCCTTTAGATTTCTTCTAAAAACGTCCCCCTGATACTTGATGTGGTTGCTTCAGTGTATGTACCCTCTGAGTCAATATTGGATGTTGTGGGAGCTTCTGCGATGGGCATATGTTGTGCTGTTGGCACCACCCCAACTGAATTGCCCCGTCGCTTAGGTAATCGTCCCTTCCATACTTAAAATGTCATCAGTGCCGGTGTCATTCCTCTTTTTCTCCCTTCATTGACTATGACTTATCAATAACAAACGAATTAGCTAAACAAACTCACTGTATTTGCACATAGTTTGCAATGGTCCCACACAATTCCCAGTACCTTATGAGGCTTTACCACACAAGCAACACTAAGAGTTGAATCTGTCATAAATGTCATTGTGCTCATAGTGTGATCACTTTTTAATTACCAAAAATTGATTACTATTGACCTTACACTAATTTGTTTGTTTTTGTATCTTTTTTTTTGTTGTGCCATCCCTTTCCTGTTTCACTCTGTCACCATCCGTTTTATTGTTGAATTTGTTCCTCAAATATTTTCTGAAATGTTTCCAATGCACTGACTCTTTGATATAATCTCTTATGTCGCAATTGATATCCTTCCAGCTTTGAGAAAACCCGTGGCTTGCAAGCCACTTGACAGGATGAAACACCTTCTGGACTATGTTCATTTATTCCTGTACAATAGAAATGGACATTCTTTGTATATTACAGAAGAGGATCTGATTCAGAAAAATTATTATTCTGCTTGTATAGATTGATAGAAACACTAACTAAACATGGGGTATGTATATTCCCTATATTCACTGTCATAACATAAATGTAAATTACACTGAGCAAGCAAGCAAATCAAGACTGTGAAGGGGCTCAAAAGCATGAATAATGTAAGACATACGAGAAATCCATTTTCCTTCCTCCTGTCCACCTTTCCCAGTTTGCACATTTACCTCTCAAGACTGTACACTTTCTGCTCTGCCTTCCTGATTTTCCCAGTCTGCCCATTCTGTCCGAAGTCTGGCATATACCCCTAATTTACCCCCTTTCTTTCATGTTTACTCATTCTCCTTTCAAGTCAACTAATTTTCCCTCAGGCTGCCCACATTCTGCTAGTCTGCCCAGTTTTCTCCCATAGCATGTCCGCTTGCTTCAATTTGGTCGTTCTCCTCCTGAGTCAGCCTATTTTCCCTTTTCCTGCCTGCTTTCACACACTCTTCCTTTCTTCCCCTGGGTCTGCCCTCCTTCATCTCAGGCTGCCTGTGCTCCCCTGAGCCTACCCACGTTTATCCCAGTCTACTGGTTATCCCACATAATTTGCACATTTTCTTACCAGCTGTCTCACCTTTCTACAATCTGTCGGATTTCACTTCCTTTGCATGGTCTCTCCTGGGTCTGCCTATTTCTCCTTAACCCTTAGCCACTTTCCACCGGTCCCTCTGAATCTTCTTACTTTAACTCCAGTCTTTTTGTCCTACCCCTATGAATTTGTTCTTTTTACAATCAAGTCTGCAGGTATTTCTCTCAGTCTGCCCATTATGCACTATTCTGTCTTCTTTCCTTTTATCCTGCCATCTTTCCCCTGTCTACCTGAACTCAATTCCATCCATTTCCACTAACCTACCCATTTTCATTGAGTCTTCAAATTCTCTCTCCCAAGTCTCCCCTTCTGAATTATTTTCCTCCTCATGTTCCACCTGAGTTGCCCCTCAGAGTTGTAATCATGGCCGTACAGACCGAAGCGGGCACCAAGCGTTTCTTGCTTGAGGGCTGGAAGGGTGGGAGGCAGTTTTGGACCTGTGGGGGCAGGTTTTGTTATTGGGGGCCGCCAGTAACAAAAGCGGGAGCGGTACAGCAGGAGCAGTGCTTCTCACTAGCACCCCTTCACCCGGTACCTGGGCTGGGCGAGCAGATTGCCATGGATTGTTGCCGTTCCCAGTCAGGCCGTGAGTGTGATAATTCTTCCCAGAGTCGGTCCGCTTTCACATCTTCCCGTCCACTTTCCATAAGTCTCCCACTCTTGACCCAAAGGCAGGTCACCTTTTCCTCAGGCTCCACCAAGGGCTAGCTTTTCCTTGGTGAGTAGTATTAGGGTCTTTGATGACAGTGGTCATTGGTCCAGGGGACCGATGACTCCTCTCTGCTGATCTGTTAAAAAATGTGAAATTTTTTTTAAAGTAGTACCTTTCCCTTTAGTGGTCAACAGGTGTTTTTTAAAAGAACATGTGTCTCATTGGGGAACGCAAATGCGGGATGGTGTTATGCTGCCCTTGTAGGCAGTGCTTAATTTGTATACAAATAAGTGCCGGGGTCTTCGTGATGATGCCACCACAGTTTGCACCACACATTTCCCCAGCACTGCCAATAACAGAACGTACACAACTACTAACCCTCACACTGCTACAAGTTTGAGAATTCAGACTGTTCAAGGCCCCCAGCTTTAAACATGGTTTGGGTGACTGGTATTAGTTGTTTTAAACATGTATAGAATCAATAAATATCTGTTTTTCTGATCTTCTTTAAATGAGCAGCTGTTCTAAGTGCCAGTGCTGGCAATCAAGTGCAGGTCTCGAGCACCGGAAAGCAGCAGCTCAAATTAAGCACTGCTTGTAGGCCTCCATTCGTGCACTCACAACCAATCACAGGAGTCGCAATTTGTGACCTGTCTAATTCATATTTGTTAGGCAGTTAATTGTGTGACCCTACCCCCTAGCGCATGTTCAATATAAGATGTAATTTATTTGTACAAAGCTCTTATCACAAATTACGTTTCCATTTTCAAATAAGTGGGTGCGTATATTGCACATATCAGGTTTGAGAATGGAAATGGTACATCAACCCCATTTCTGTTGCAGTGCCTCATGAACTTCAACAGGTTACTGTCCACAGTAAGCCATATCTGCTCAGCAGCCGCAGCTTAGGACCCACAAGCCTTAAAGGAACACGTTGATGTTCATAAGTGGCCCAACTTCACAAAGTTCCAGGTCTGATTGTGGTTATTGCGCCGAGTATCAGATGGCCAGATCAGGGGAAGGCTTTGGGAAAGGGACTGCAAGGTAGGAGTTTTGAAATAGGAAGGGGAGAGAAATGAGACAAGTGTCTTCTTTCAGATTAATTTCAGCTATCTTACCTCAAAATTGAGCACATAAGGCATATGATAGTTAAGGAAAAGAAATGTTACAAATTATTAACATGGGTTTATGAAAATCTTTGTTAACTTAATGCAAAACTTTGACTTTAAATGCAGCATAAGGAAGAATCCCATATATGTTGCTCAATCTTTTTTCACCAATGACTATACATATTGTTAAACCATACTGTTATTCACAATCATGCACTCTTTCAATGCATAGGTTCCTCTCACTGGAGTGCAAACATTTCTTGATGAATCAAGTCCTCATCTGTGATGGTCCAGTAATATAATATATAATATATAAGACTGCCTGCCAAACTGGCATGCGCACTTCTAAGTTCCCATCACTCCTATCTGTCATAACATAGCCCACCCTGCCCTACACACGTATGTCACAGAAAAATAAAATGATATCGTTTTAATATCACTTTATTTTTGTGTGACTGATTCTGTCAATTGAAGCTATGCTCCCCCGCCATTATAGGGGAGCCACCCCTACTACCTTTCATTGTCTCCGATCGATGGTCATTTTTAATATGCTTTGCATGCACAAGTTCCCAAACTCTAATTTGAATGTGTGTCACCAATCACCACAACAGAGAATTGACGAGAAGTCATTAAACTCCTACCACAACCAGTGCAGTAGCTTGATGATGGTCCACAAAAGGATGCTTCCATAGGGAGGATAATGTGCAGTTCAAAGAATAGTTCAAAGCAGAGTAACACACTTAACTAGAGCTCAAATGCCAACCTGGTAACCCTCTAGAAAACGGTGCCAGATGAGTTGCCTGTCGACTCTTTAAAAGGATGAGCAGGCACCTTTTGGGAAATGAAGTACCAACCATGTGAATGATAAACTACTTAAGTCTCATGCTGTATGTGACCATACACTTCGACTACCATGGTCCACTTCTACTAACCACTGTGACTAATATTTATTGGGACCTCTGATGTGCGAATACCACATACAGCAGGATGGCACTGCAGACTTCGCAACAGCATAGCCAAGCATCAAAGTTAGATCAGGGTAAAGGAATCTGACAGCACTCCCTCTTTCAGCCCACTCTCCAGGTTTGGAGCTATTAGGGTGAGGATAGTGAAAAGTGGCTTCCAACTGCAGATCTTGTACATTAGGTGCTGATTATCAAGAAACACTTTTGGAAACATGGCCTTTCCAAGAACACAAGCACGAAAGGTTCCCTCTACAACGTTGAGAATCCAAGATTTGTTTGACCTCCTTTTAAAATGTGGTAATGAGATGAAAATTCTTTGTTGCACATTACTGGGATCTATACCTTGAATGGTTTTAAACTTGAGCATTTGTAAAATATTTCATTTTAAACATTGTTTTGTGTTTCTATCAGAACGTTCTTGGAAATAAACCTTTTCTACACCTGGTTTTATATGTCCGAATGTACATCTATGAACACTGGTGGGGCAAAACTTTGACTAGTGAGTGCAATGTCATGGAGGTAGGTAGCAACAACTGGTAGGTCACAGGATTAATTTGGTGTTTTACAAGAAATGTGCCTAAATGCCAGGAATTAAAGTGAATTAAATGTTTAAATGTAAAGAGTCTAGCCAATAGCAAAATCTTGTCATGCACATATAAAGTAAGTCCATTAATTTTCTTCATAACTTACAGAATTTTTGCACATCTTTTTGGCCTTCATTAAAGGTAAGCAATGTTTCTGTATCACATTTCTGATATTATTTTGAGTTCTGTTTTGTACAGATGGTACCCTAGAAGGAATTAGGACTAGCTCTGCGAGGTATGGCACATCAACCGAAAAGCCAGAGGCATTGACTAAAAACCAATGTAAACACTGTTTAACAATTTGGTTCAAACATTCAGTTTGGCCATCCTCATGAGGATGGAAACTTGTAAACACAGTTTAGGAGGTGTGAGACAAAGAAGATGTACTACATGTGCCAGTAACAGGCCAGATTTCTGAGCCATAAGTGTCCTTTTGCAAGGGACCATGGGCCAGATGTACAAAGCTTAGTGTTTGGGATTACCAAACAGTGAATCTTTTGCAATTCGTTATTTGGTAATCGCAAACACTAATGTATGAACAAGCGATTTACAGCCTGATTCATGTAGGTAAATAGCACTCGCAAAGGGCCAGATTCTGAGAATCTGGCCCTTTGCGAGTGCGATTTTTGCATTTGGTATTCATGATACCAAATGCAAAAATCGCTATGTAAGAATTCGCATATTTGCGAAGAATTGAATTTAAGGAATCTCTATTTGAGATTCCTTAAATGCAATTCATGAAGCATTTTAAAATTGCGAAAATGCAATTTTGGGCCGCTATTTACCGAGAGGTCAGACCTCTCGGTAAATAGCAAAAACTTAGAAAAATGCTTTTAAAAGCATTTTTCTAAGTTGCATGTTGCACAAACACATGTCCTTTGGACATGTGTGTTCGCAACACCTGTTTCAATTTGCATTTAAGGGGTGCTACAGGGTGTCCTTTGGACACCCCTGGCACCCTTTAAATCGATATCTTATTTGCGAGTAGCAAATTGCTAATCGCAAATAAGGAATACTCCCCATTCCTTCATATGGGCCTTTTGGCCCATTGGAATGAATGGGGAGTTATTCCTTATTTGCGATTAGCAATTTGCTACTCGCAAATAAGGAATGTGTAGGAATCGCTATTTATTTAGCAATTCCTACATGAATACCGTTTTGCGAGTCCTTAATAGCGATTCGCTATGAATCGCTATTAGGGGCTCGCAAAACGGCCCGTTGATGAATAAGGCTGTTATTCCTTATTTGCGATTAGCAATTTGCTACTCGCAAATAAGGAATGTGTAGGAATCGCTATTTATTTAGCAATTCCTACATGAATACCGTTTTGCGAGTCCTTAATAGCGATTCGCTATGAATCGCTATTAGGGGCTCGCAAAACGGCCCGTTGATGAATAAGGCTGTAACAGCCTGATTCATGTACGGGCCGTTTTGCGTGTCCCTAATAGCGATTAATAGCGACTCGCTATTGAGGAAACGGAAAACGGCATTCATGTACTTTTCGGGGAAAAAATAGCGACTCGCACGCGGGCGCTAAAGCCGTTAGCGACCTACAAAAAACGCAGAAAAATCGCTATTTCCGGCTACCTGCGATCGTGATTGCGACTCGCAATCCCGATCGCACGGGATTGCGACTCGCAATCCCGATCGCACGGGATTGCGACTCGCAATCCCGTGCGATCGGGAATGCGAGTCGCATTCTCGCGGGATCTGGAAAACAGGAAGACGCATTCCGAGCACCGTGATGACATCACAACCAGGAAGCAGCCCGTTCCCACCCCCAAACACCACAGTGACGCTATCGTTCGAGTGTGCACGAGGGAAAGCAGACGCTAAACCTCCGTTAGCGACTCCCGAACCGGCCGAAATAGCGACCGCCATGTCCGAGGAACCTGTCCCTGGCCCCAGCAACAGCGCTGGCCGCAAGCGCAAGCTCAAGTTCTCCGAGCAGGAGCTGGAGAACCTGATTGAAGGGGTGGTGGCCAACCACGACCGGCTCTTTGGTGCCAACTCCAGGAGGGTCCCAGAGCAGGAGAAGCGGAGGATCTGGGTGGGGATAGCCTCCAGCGTCAACTCTGTGGGCGTAGCGGACAGGTCGTTGGAGGAGCTGAAGAAGCGCTGGTACGACCTCCGAGGGCGTGCCAAGGAGAGGGTGGCGGAGCGCCTTGGTGAGGCATCGGGCACTGGAGGTGGTGGACCGACTGTCCCACCCAACACACCCCTGGAGGACCAGGTTGAGGACACCTTGGAGAGGGAGGCGTGTGTCGGCGTGACCCCTCTGGACTCCTCCCGCCCCACCCAAGACACCCAAGGTAAGTGGCATGCGACTGCGACCCTGTCCCCTATGACCGTCCCTGACCAAATAGGCTCACTCATTGGCCCTTAGTCATGCCTATGTTGTGCATCAGGAAATGCCCTGAAGCATTGTGGGAGACGTAGTATGTCCACAATGTAGTAGTACCACAATGCGGCCAGAAAGGTTCCAAAGTGCGCAAATCCACAGCCATCCAGGGAATGACACCCAGCATGCATGTAACATCTGCACGTCTGACAGTCACATGCACCTAATGAGTATCCACTTACCCTCACAGGTGGCGATGAGAGCAGTGACAGCGAGAGGCTGCTGATTGATGAGGAGGCCCAGGAGGAGGAATCCCTACCCGATACCCAGCCACCAGCCCCTGCCGCTGCACCAACACCAGCAGCCAGGCCCCCCACCGTACCTGCTCCTGCATCTGCCGCTGCACCAACACCAGCAGCCAGGCCCCCCACCGTACCTGCTGCTACATCTGCCGGCCCACCGGCTGCCAAGGCCAGGCCCCCCACCGTACCTGCTGCTACATCTGCCGGCCCACCGGCTGCCAAGGCCAGGCCCCCCACCGTACGTGCTCCTACATCTGCCGGCCAACCGGCTGCCAGAGCCAGGCACCCCACCAATGTGCCTCCAGTGCCTGCCGCACCAGCAACACCAGCTGCTACACCACCTGCAGCTCGTGCAACCACATCTGGCCCAGCCACATCCGCAACACAGCGGCCAAACAGCAGGAGGGGCAATGGGCATCTCCATGCCTGCATGAGCGTGGAGCGGCGCATGCTCCGAATACACCAGCGCCAGTCGCAGCAGCAAGGAGCCATCCAGCTCCAGCTGCATAAAATTGGCCGCAATGTGGCGGGAGTCGGCGAGCGGATGGACCTGTTGAGCCGGCTGTCGACCTATAGTCGCTCTAATTATGTGGCAGCAAATGCCACCACCCAGCTGTCCCGGCGCTCTCTGACCCAGCAGCACCAACTGGTCCAGTGCTGCGAGGACATTACCCGGGTGCTGGAGCACTTGACCACCGCCGAGACCGCACTGCATACACCTGTGCTACCGGCCATCGTAGGGGGAGACGATGCGAGTGAGGGTGCCTCCAGCGTGAGCAGCCACTCTGCCACGCAGGTCCCGCCACCTAGGCGCAGCACCAGGGCAACGCCTGGTACAGCTGCCCAGGATGAGGAAGAGCCTCACAGGCGCCTGGGCATTACGCGCCGGAGGCGCCAATGACATTGTGTGAGGGACACTGGCGCAGGCTGACGCTAAGCCTGCCATGAACCTTCACATGCAGTATGCAGGAATACTGTAACTTGTAAATAGTTGATACCATGACCCTTTTTTCTTGTGAATCAAACAAATACATTTATTTTGCTGCACACATTCGCCTTGTGTAATCATTACATTTTGCATGCAATTGTGATATGTGGGGTGGGGGAAGGGGGTGGGCTAGAAATTGTTAGCTGTGATGTGGTTGCGACGTCTGTGGCCTTCAGCTGGGTTCTCCCCGCGTGCATGGTGCGCATGTGCTGGTGGCCGGTCGTCCCCCTCAGATTCACTGCCTGAGATGTCAACTGGTATCCGGCGCTTGGTTGCAATGTTATGAAGCATTGCACAGACAGCCACAATGCGGCAGCACGCTGCAGGACTGTAATACATGGCCCCACCTGTCTTGTGCAGTATACGGAACCTGCTCTTGAGCAGGCCAAATGTCCTTTCAATACAGTTCCTTGTCCGGATGTGCGCAACATTGTAGCGCCGTTGCTGAGGTGTGGCAGGGTTGAGGTAAGGGGTCAGGAGGTATTCCCGTAGGGCGTAGCCACTGTCACCTGAATGAGAGGAGCAGATGTTGATTGCCTGTGCAGCGCAGTTACTTCATTGCAATGTGACATTGTCGACAAAGTGTACTTACCAAGTAGGTGTCCTTCCCCAAACTCTCCCCTGATCAGTCGTGTGTGGAGTCCGCTGTGCCTGAAGATAAAGGAGTCATGGGTACTCCCTGGGTACTGGGCCACAATGTCAGTGATGATGGTCTTGGCATTGCAGACCATCTGTATGTTGAGGGAGTGGTAGGACTTCCTGTTGCGGTACATATACTCCGTGCCAGCTGGTGGGCAGATGGCGACGTGGGTACAGTCTATGCAGCCGAGGACATGGGGAAAATGGGCGACATTATAAATTTGTAGTTTTGTCTGGTCCAATTCCTGTTGGCTCGTGGGAAATGTGATGTGGCGGTGGAGCTGGCTGAGCATGGCGTCAACAAAAGTGTGGAGGCAGCGTGACATGGTGGGCTGGGATATCCCCCCAGCAGCGGCTACTATGCCCTGGAAACTGCCGGAGGCCAGGAGGTGCAGGCTGCACAATACCTGCACATGTGTGGGCACAGAATTGTTTCGCCTTGTTGGGTGCTGCATGATGGGGTCGAGTTCTTGTATCAGCCAGGTGATCATTTCCCCATTCAGCCTGTATTTTGCATAAATCTGTTCTCTGGTTTGGCCCAGCAAGGTGACCCGCTGCCGGTAAATCCTTGCCTGCCTCATGCGTCTCCTCTGTGCTGCTCGCTGTAGCCTTCGCCGCCTCACCACCATGTACATCCCAGGCATTGTGGAACGCCTAATGCTGCTGCTGAATGTCCTTATGTGTGATTGGTCAGGCCTGGACCTGTTGGTGATTGGCCAACAGTTTTTCAAATTTTACTTAATCATGGCTTTTATGGTTACCACCTGCTTTGAGTTGTCCTTAAATTGCGCCGCGCAAACGTGCGAATTAGCGCTTTTTCGCTAATGTATTTATTTCATGAATGCCGATTGAGACAATATTGCGTTTCGCTATTCATTTCGCAGATTCCGTGGTTGGTCGCTATTTCCGTATCGCTAATGCTCGACTTCCCGGAGTCTGCGACTATTATGGCGTAATCGCTATTTCAATCGCTATTATTTTTTTGCGAATTCGCTATTTCGTACTTGAATGCCGATTCCGTGTTTTGCACCCGCAATGGCGTTTTCGCAGCCATTGCGGGCGCTATTTCGCTTCATGAATCAGGCTGTTAGACTTTCTGAGATTTCCAGTGGGTTGCAAATAGACCTACCTCATGAATTTTGATGAGGTAGGTCTCAGTTTACGTCCCACTGTAAATCGCAACAACCACAGGGATGGTGGCCGGCTGGGGTCAGCAGACCACCATGAATGATTGCTTTTAAATATTTTTTTTTAAATGCAGACCGTTTCCCTCAAATGAAAAAAGTATGTGTCAAAAAGAGAAATTAAAAGTTTACTTTTTCCTTTTCTAAGATTATGCACTGGTCCATGGAGTCACTACATGTTATCAGAATATATATATTTTTTCATTGTCCAACAGGAAAAGGTTCCACAGGGACCTCTTTCCTTCAGCGAATGGCCTTCGACTTGGTGGTAAAATTCAAATGTTTTGCGACCGCAGTACGGTTGCAAAACATTTGTATATACCAACGCAAATCGGTATCAGGAAGGGAAGTCCTAATCATGCCCATTCCTAATCCCAATTTGCAATTCCAAATTGCAATTAGGTAACAGGAATCGAGCCATTTGCAAAAGCAAAAAAGATGGTACATCGGGCCAAAAATGTGGCAACTTAATAATACTATCTAGAATCACCTAGATTATATCATACCCTGATCTGCTGGTAATAAAATCTGTGGATATTGTGTTTCGAGTTTGGTATTTTAATGTAATGTATCAAAGCTGATTATGCCTAGAGCTTGCTATGGTGCAATGACTGATTGTTCTTTTACACTGCGAACCAAGGGAAATGATTCCTTACATTTTAAGGCACCTTCATACAATGTGTCTTACTTTTTATGCAAAATTACTTTTTGCAAAGTCTCAATTTGCAAAAAATAAAGTCCATTTTAAGTGCCTTGTGGTTAATTATGACTGTCCTTGAATATACAATTTGCAGTTAATGATGGTTAATTAATACAGTCACTGTGTCTTTTGCTCCTAATTATTAATGGCAGCATCCTCTAAATTCCTCATAAACAGCTATGCTGTGATGCAATGTTGTTCAATGGCGACATGTTTCCTAAATAAAGAAGTCACCGGGTACATTTGACTAGTTCTCTTACAATATTGTGACAATATCACATTTAGGGCTTTATTTATATTTTGGCGGATGGGGTTAACTTTATTGGGGCAACTGAGTATATTATTCTGTTGCCCTTATGGAAGTCCATGCCTGCCAAATTTAGAAATGTCATCTAAGCCAGCTGACATTTCTAGCATTGCCAGGAACCCCCGTCATAGCCGTTCCTGTGAATGCATTGTGAAATTGATGGACGGCTTCATCAAAATGATGGAGCCATCTGTCAAACTTAAAACTTTTTTTTCTTTCAAAAAGAAAATCACAAAGTGTGATTTTCTTTTTCAAAATAAAATCATTAATGCCCCCCTCGTCATGGGAGCTTTATACCATGACGAGGGGGGCACTGAGCACTTTTCAGTGCCCAATACTGCCAGATTTATCCTGGCAGTGATGGGATTGAAAATGGCTGTACGTCGGGCCATCTAAATGAGGTGGGAGGACGTAAATCCAAAATTCTGACAGCCCTTACGCCATTAGGCCATATGAGGAACTTGTCCATGGTGGAGATAAGTGATTTCCACAGTTGTCAAACTATGCTCTATCTGAATCAAAAATGGGTTGGCAGACCATAATGTTGATGAGGAGGGAACTTTGCCACAGAAAAATCCTACCTGAATCCGACACTGCAGAAATTGCAGGCACTGCTGTGGTATTGAATCCTGGATACCTGACACAGGTGAGTCCAGCTGAAGCTCTGAAGCCTTATTGGGTCCTTGCTGAGATTATGTTAGGTCCCAGCACAGGATGGGACTAAATCTTTTTTGCAGAGGTACTGGAAGCCTTGAGCAAATCAAAGCTGAAATTCAATCTGATGCTGTGGAACTGCCGGTCAAATACTTTTTCTCAGGGGTTTCCATGGAGCTCTGAGAGCTATAAAAAGTTTCCAAACTTTCTTCTGGTGAACAAACAATAACAGCAGTACACTTCTAATGCCTCCAGATACCTCAGGGTAAGGTAATTAGAGACTCAGAATGTGTTGGACGGAAGCCAACAGCAGGGTCCAGACAAGGTCCATTTGCCAATGGTCAGCTGGGTACTTGCGGCAAACGGGCTCTTTCAGCCTGGTGTGTCCCTGCAGCCAAACAGGAGGGCAGCCAACTGCCCCTTAGAGTCCATCCACATGTTTGTCCTGGGTACAAGAGGAAGCACATACAGGTCTCCTTTCAGGTCACAGACAACAGGTGCAGTTCTCTTCTGACCTTCTGTAGGTCCAGTAAGTGTTCTGAGGATGGTGCCAAGGGATGCCACATTTATGCCTGCTGGGAGTGACTACTGGTAACTCTCTTATAAACCATGCAGCAGTTTCTGTTTGCCCTACTTAAAAAACACCCACAGAGCACCTTACTCTAAAAATCCAAAATGGGGGATCCTTTCCTTTGTTTTGGACAGCTTATGTGCCCCCCCAGAGGTTTAGCAGGGAAATGAGCAACCGTCCTCGTGGTCACACACTATGAGAACTGTGGGTAGTTCCACTCCCGCTGAAATTGGTACCAGCCTGCCTGGAGGAAGAAAATATTGCCTTCTCCAAGATTTTCTGAAATTGCACACAAAAATTACAACTTAATAAAGTTCCTGGGTCCACTACCTCCATTTCAAATTAGCCTCCACACACTCTAGGCATGGAAAAGGTAATGCTCTTAAAGCTATTTTTCTAATATTCAAATCAACATTCACCATTGAATTCGTCTTTTATAAAATACTAAAATAGTGGTTGGACTATTTTTCTAGCTGGTCCCAGAGGTAGAACGAATATTTTAATCTAATATAGGACAGCTAGAACCTTCCACAGTGAAAATAGCTTTTGGGGTTTTGTCACTGTATAGCCATGACAACATAACATTTCTATATGTCCCACTTCTAAATACCATAGTCCATCTCTTGTGGGCTACAAGGCCTATATACTACTGACTTGCTAATATTTAAAATGTTGTTGCACCTGTTAAAAAAGGTAACATTGACAAGTCAGACTGCAGGGTTAAGAGCTTCAACAGTCAGGCTACGCTGGTTAGACTGAACATTTTGTGATGGCATAATAGGTGCTGCAGTAAATACATGATTATATTTAACTTTCAAAGACATGGATGTAGTTTCTACACTTTACACTAAGGCCTAGTAGGAGAGCTACATATTCCAATCAGGTATTAGCCCATTTGAACATGTTTTAGGTGTCAGAGCAAATACACTGGGCCCTGGAAAGCAGAGTCTAGCAGTCTTAAAACCAGATATTAAAATTAAAAAAACATGGGGGCAATCACAAACAAAGCAGCAGTTTTCCACACATGTTTTCTGGGATTGGTCAGCCAAGCATAAAGTTGGCCATGTGTATTCTACTCATCATGTGTTCTTTCAGATTGTTCCTTTTATTATATTCCCTTAATCTCCATATTACCGTCTTAAACGCCTCCAACTCTATAAAGTCTGAAGAGATTGTGTTCTTTTTCTCTTCAAAATAATACTGCATAACCTCTCTTATGGAGTGCTTAAAAATGGGGTCCTCTCATACATAAACTTTTAGCATACAGCTTGGGATAGTGGCTCTACTCATGCCCAACATCAAAGTCATTATGCAACGGTTATGGTCTGAACGTTTACAGGGTGTGCGCACTACATCTGCATGTAATTGAGGACGACAGAGGATTCTGTCCCGTCTACCATCTATGAGTAGAATGAGTAACCACCAGTATTTGCGTCATGGACCCTCCAGGTGTCTATACCACCCCAGTGAATTATCTAAGCCTTTAGTACCCTCACCATTTTAACTGTGCTAGAATGAGACTGGGGTGGATGCAATCTATCCAATTGCATGTCATAGACACAGTTAAGGTCTCATCCAAAGGGTATCAGGATTTCAGCACACTGATCATTTAGTTTGATGCTTCATCTAAAAGAGGCCTGATTGTAATTAGGGGCACATAGAGCAACAGGGGCTAAACCCCTGCAATAAAGCTGACTGCCCAAAATCAGATAGTTCCCTTCTTGGTCACTAATCTCTGTTGAATGTCAAAAAGGCACACTTGGTCTGGCTTGGGCACATTGGTGCATTCATAGTTCATCTGCTGTTCTTTGAGTTATCTTTGGTGGTTTCATGCTGCTCTCCAAACACGAAACAGATTAAAATTTGCACGTTCTGGAGCTGCCAATGCCTAGTCTCTCTCCAAATAATGCCTCTTGACGGGTAGGTTTGTCAGCATGGATCCTGCCCCCTCTCTCCTATTTATGTAACCAAGGCTTGGGCTACCATTGGAAGGGTAGATCCCAATCTCTACCTATACCAGTCAGCCAACTCCAAAACATTGTGAGCTTCAGTAAAAAAGTGGTTCGCCTCATGTGCCATGACTTTCAATTTTACTGAGAAAAGCAATGTGTACTTGATCACCATGTTGCTCAATCTTCTTTTCACTTAGATGAAAGGCTCCCTATGGTGCTTTACTTCAGGGGATTAATCTGGAAATATTATACACTTGCACCCACACAAGAAGCCCTAAAAAGAGTTCTCAGGTCTGCCACTGCAGTGCCTGTGCGCAGTTTGTTAACTGCCTTGTTGTCCTGACAAGTGCACCCAATTGCCAGGCCTTACCTTACCCTTTTTATGCACATCAGGCACTCCTATAGTAGGCCCAAGGTACCCCCCCTGGGCAGGGTGCAGTGTATGTGAAAGGTAGGACATGTACTGAGGTGTATACCATGTCCTGACAGTGAAATACTGACAAATTCGTCTTGCCCATAAGACAGAATGGAGAATGCTTTGTCCCATGTTTCAAGCATATCTTCCTGTAGGCATAAGATGGAGAGATGGTTTTTAGGGTGCATGAACTCAGAATTTAAAAACACATCTTTTTGTGAAGACGTTTTTTAAATTGTGTGCTTAGCAACCATGTTTTTAGAAGTGTCTAGTCTCTTGTTTTAAATCATCCCGTGTGCCCCCACCTGTTTGTGTACTGACCATCTGAGTTTAGATGTGATGTGACAGGGTTTGGGGAGTGTCCTCACACCAGAGACTGCATTGGAAGTGAGGGGGGAGGAGTAGACCCGCTGGATGTGTAGAGGGTTGTGTTGCAGCCACAAAAGGATGGCTCCACCTCCTGCTGAGCGTTTGGTACCCAGACCTGCACTATCAAAGGAAGAGGGTGTGCACCGGCAGGAAGTAACCCAGGTCTGGTTTGAACTGAGGTCAGAGCCCCCTGAACACAAGGACTTCAAAGGCATTTAGGGGTATACATGTGAGAGCTGAAACCCCTGAACTCAAGACTGAAATCCAGATGATTTAAAAAGGATTGAACCTACTTTGTGATCAAGAGGAACCTCTGCCAAAGAAGAACAGCTGAAGAGACTGAAGTGAAGGACTACCGTTGCTGTGTGTTCTAGGGCTGGCCTGCAGTTTGCTGATTTGGTAAGGAGAGGACAAGGGACTTTGCTGTGAGCTTTTTCCCCCTGCTGGTGAGGACTTTGCTGTGTGCTGAGTCCTGAAGTCGCGTGTCTCCAAGGACCCGAGTCGAGCTGGTCCCCTGTTGTGGAAACTCAAGAACATAAAGGTTTCCCCAACGTGTCTCAGTGATGCTTGGTGCGTGGTGCTTTTGCACGCCTGAGACTGCTGTGTGGTCCATGGTACTGTTTACAAGGTGCCCCGTGATCGCATTCCTCCTGCAGCGTGAAACATCGTCCATGCTGCTGTACTGCTGTTTGTGGCCCAAGCCGTCATCGTAACTGAGGCTGTGAGTAAGGATCACCACCACCGGCCCAAGCCGCAACGTGCTACAGGATTTCTGGAAGACAGCTGTTTGGTCCTTGTTACTGTTTACGAGGTGCCCCGTGATCGCATTGCTCCAGCAGCATCAAACCTCATCCACGCTGCTGTATTGCAGTTAATGGCCCGAGCCGTTATCGTAACTGAGGCTGTGAGTAAGGATCACAGCCGCCGGCCCAAGCTTCAACTTGCTAAAGGATTTCTTGAAGGTAAGAAATCTGCAAGGTGAAAGGGATCGTGATCATTGTTCACCAAGAGGAACCTACCCAAGATCGTCAACGACGGAGAAGGCAGCACTGTAACCCGTCCGGTTACCGCATCTCCTAACACTGGAGCAGCAACATGAGTGGGATCGCCCAGTAGGACATCTGACGAGCGGGGAGAGAGAGAGAGAGCCAGTGCAACGCCCCTGGTAAGGCTTGGACTCCGGTCGGGAGCCGCAAGCGTGTGTGGCCTGGGGAGAGGTGTAGGGGGAATACAGGAGTGTTTCGAGCGCTCTCCCGCTGCACCGCGTTAGACGCGCTGAGTCCCCGAGCGGCCTGTACCTGGCCAGCAGTACCGGGGCCGCCCCTTAAAGCCTATGACCGTTATCTCTGGTTCTGGGGCCTAGTGAGGGCCCGAATTGACCGCGCAGATGGGCGTCCAGTTTTTTTCCTCGCATTATTCTTGCATTACGAACTGCCTGATTCTTGCATTACAAATCACATTATTCTTACGATACGAACTGCATTATTCCCGCATTACGAACTGCATTAGTACGTGCATTAAGGACTGTGTTATTACTACATTATGAACTGCATTACGAACTGCATAGCATTGCATTAGTACTGCATTAGATCATTGTGAACTGCTCATCAAAACCGCAAGAACCTATAGGGCAGGGTGCATTGTTTTTAAAAGGCAGAGCATGTGTTTTTAAGTTTTGCATGTCCAAGTAGTAAAAAAAATGACTACATTCGTTCTTCACAACTGCAAGTCCTATCTCCCTATTGAATGACACTGGGTTACTGTTAGAACAGGGGGTCTCTAGTTGGCTGAGGTAGGTACCTTAGTCCAAATAGGGACCCTTGCTTCTTGTCAGGGAAAGTAGGGACACCCTCTTAGATAACCCCTGCTCACCCCCCCCCCCCCGATAGCTTGGCACAAGCAGCCAGGCTTATCTCCAAGGCAATGTGTTGAGGTTTTGCAACCACACTCCCAGAAACACAGTGATAACACAACAAATGGACACCACACTGGTTTTTATAAAAACAGTGGTATCTTTATCAAAAGGAATACAATGAGCCCAAACGATAGAAATCCAACATATGCATATTCCTAATATATCACTCTGCCGGTCATTAGGCCAGCTATCACATATAGGTTCTTGCCTCAGTTACGATGACGGCTTGGGCCACAAACAGCAATACAGCAGCATGGACGATGTTTCACGCTGCAGGAGGAATGGAATAAAAATGTAATTCCAAGGTATTAAAATAAAGTGCATTATCTTATAGGATGATTAAATATGATAATTAGGAGTTAGCCACTGTTACCATGTTTTACAGGTCAGAGCACATTCGCTGGTGCTTGGATTGCAGTGTACCAGTGCATAGAGTCAAAAACCAACATCAGTCCATAAAAACATGGGATGACCAAGCAAAAAGAGCCATTTTGTCACAATATGCAATTTGATAAACGAATAGGCAAACTGACTGAGGCACAAAACATAAAGCATAAAACGATTTAAAAAATCTGGTCACTAAACAGTAATCTATAACAAACAAGAATGTACAATATTTATGTTCTTTTGAAAATAGAATAACCCTCATTTTAGAATGCTCATGGCTCAAAGTCAGCAAGCGGCCATCTGGTGCAATCAAAAATGAAATTCATCATCAAAGGACAGCTTTATCACAGTCTGCATTCCGTGATTAAGTGCAAATGCTATACAGTAATACATGGTAATTAGGCTGCAAAACAGAATTAATAGGGACTGCACATATTGACTATTAAAGCGCAATTCATTACATCGAAATAACATTAATTTCAATGGCATTTGCAACCGTAGGAGCCTCAACTGCAAACAAACTGATAGCAAAATAAACAATAATTCAAATACAAGACAAATATAATGGTGTGCTTGGATGGAGACATAATTATGTATTGGTATTCCCTAATTCGAACTACTGCATATCAAAGCAGTCTAGAATTGTAGCACTTTATTGCAGATGTTCTGCTTTGCATATCTCCCGTACCACAGCAAAAGAATAAAACAATCTAATTTAAGAAACAACATCCCAATAAAGTGCCCATTTTTAAATATCCTCGTGCCATTCAAAATTCAGAAAGTACTCTGTCCATAGTATATGTTGCAACACAATCGACAGCATGTATGTATCACTGAGCAGGGCTCGATTCAAGATATGGTTCAAAGGGAATATGTCCAATGCAACCAGGAATAACTGGTCAAAACTGTTGAGGAAGCCGCTGTCTTGACAGCAGTCTCGCTCACAAGGAGTAAGAGAAGGTTTACAGAATGGGGAAACCCCTGTCCCTCTTGTCCTGTCCGACGTTCATAACGAACTTTCACCCATGGAAGCATCCCCACTCATAATGGCCGTGGATCTATTCTATTCACACTGAATCGGAATTACTGAGATTTTCGGTGATTTACCTTGTTTTTCAAGAAGAAAGGCCTTCTTTAACGTTCTTCATGGCAGACTAGAGCAGGGGTCAAGCTCTTGGGCAGATCAGGTCATCTAGGACACTGCTGTATGCTATTTGACCTTTCAAGGCTTGCGTGGTTGAGCTGGATGCTGGAGGCCAGGGGAGTCATCCACATATATTTCACATATGAAAGAGTGGCTGGCTTAAGACATGTTGGAACAACCAAATGTAAAATGTAAATGTTTTTGTACTTGTATAGCGCACAGCTACCCGCAGTGGGTTTCCCGGCGCTTGTACGAATACCGCAAGGAAACCCTTCCTGGCTTTCCCTGTGAAGTGTCCACTCCTGGGCACCCCCATGGTGCAGACCACGCATCCCTCGCGTTGTGGGGGCCGTTGTGGAGACTAAGCAAGCTGTTGCCCAGAGTTGCAGCACGGGACCCATGATCAGAATAGGCACTGAGGCGAGAATATCCGGTCAGGGGAATTAATGAGCACAAGACCCACCGAGGCGGGAATCAAACCCTGGTCCCTGGCCAGAGCTCTGCATCGAGGTCTGCCTGCTCTAACCATTGAGCCACACTTCTCCACCAGCATTTGTTATATTTATATTTGCTCTGCCTGTACTAAATGGATAGCAGACGTCAGCATTGAACGCCTGCCTACAATCTATATTGCTCTCATTGCCACTGGAGTCAAGCTAGCCTGGCTGATGAGGGGGGAAACCCCAAAACCGGTCCTAGAGTGCTTGTTTTCAGTCCATGGAGGACCTGGCCTGGCAGTTTGGGCTGGACTGTTCCCATAGTGAACAGGCTCAAGACTGATTTGCATATGGCTGGATTCAAACTCAAATGACATGGGAAGCAAAACAACAATGGATTTAGGCCAAGATCTCTGAACTGGGGTGAATGTATGACATTGTTCTGCATTTCGTCCGTCAATTTTTTTTTGTTGCAAAAGACAAAGAAGAGACCCAAGTCTGTGACTGAAGGACCTGCACCAAAGAAAGGTGTCAAAGCATAATCCTGCAACTGCATGACTACGACTTGTCCAGGACCAGAGATTGGTTCAAAAGGAAAGAGTAACACCACTACAAGCCAAAAGCAACTCAAGTACTCCCTAGATCTAGAGGTACTTTTCCTCCACCGCCTGCAGGCAAAGATTGGTCCTGGTACCAAAGATTCACTGGCCATCAGGCCCACTGAGGGAATCGCACAAAATTTAAAGGTCTTGTGCATTAGGGAAATGTAGTCCTGCCCTTTAGCAAGTTTCAGGTGGCTATCATTGTTACCCGGACTCCAGGAAATAGGATAAAATGAAGGCTGAGCTTGCCACAATCCTGGCTTGTTGGTGGAAAGGCCGGCTACCTCTGCTTTTGTTTGACATTGTGGCTCAAGGGAACCCCACATCATCTTCAACTCAATGCCTCTGCAGCTCCATTGTCGAGATTGTGCACCCCTTTCCTCACAAGCACTGTCTAAGCAGTAGAACTAGCAAACCTGCATCTTCCATTTTAGCACCATTGACAGTCAGGACAACTCTGCACCTGGGGTCTTTCAGCCAGGTAAAAAACAACTGACTCTCCAAGGGCCATATGTATCAACATACCGTTTTGCGATTCCTAAATAGCGATTTTTAAGGAATCTCTATTTAGAAATCGCAAAATGGTATGTATGTAGGAAATCGCTTCTTTTTAGCGATTCCTTAACATTCCTAAATTGCGATTAGCAAATTGCTAATCGCAAATTTCCCATTCATTTCTATGGGCCAGGAGGCCCATAGGAATGAAGGGGAAAATTGCGATTAGCAATTTGCTAATCGCAAATTGTGAATATTTTCAAGGGTGCAGGGGTGTCACAAGAACACCCTGCTGCACCCCTGAAAATGACATGTGTTGGCATATGGCGCACATACATGCCCTAAGGGCATGTATGAGCGTCATATGGCACCTTTGGATTAAACAAAAATTGCTTTTTTAAAAGAATTCGCAACTTACCACCAACTAGAAGTTGGTGGTAATTTGTGAATCCTTATGGGCATTTTTGCATTAATTTTTCTTTCATACATTGCATTTAAGGAATCGCAAAATTTGAGATTCCTTAAGTGCAATCGCAAAATAAGGAATGGCAAATTTTGCGATTCCTTATTTTGCAGCCGAAATGTTTCATACATACCATTTAGCAAATTCGCATTCACAAAGGCCGAAATTCTGCGAATTTCAGCCTTTGCGAATGCGAATATGCTTGATACATATGGCCCCAAGACTGGTCCTGAGACCCGCCTCATCTCTACACTCAGTGGTTTTCACTGAACGTGACGTGCAAGTGATCAATTGTCACTTGGGTTTTTACACATTCACAGCAACATCAACATTTTGGAAGAGTTAATTGCGGACATTTATTTTTCTTTTAAAAATCCATAACTCTGGTTATACTCATCCAATTGTTTTAATTTTCGCCTTTGAATTTATATAACAATCAGCTTACTTTTTTTATAAATGTGTGTTACATTTCTTTTGAGTCATGTCAATTATTTATTGTCCATGTTGGTACCCTGAAATGCTAAACACATGTTTGTCTAGTAAAGCCTGACTGCTGTATGTCACAGTTCCCTTCCAGGAATGAGATAGGGATGTATTAGTGTGAATCCAAAATACCTATTTGGGGTTTCATGAGATTATTGGATAGTGAAGCCTAACCAGCCTTACTGCATAATACTCCACTTTCCTGCTGTTACCATTTCCACTGTGATGGGTTAAACACCCTGCTCATTTGACAGCTCACTAATTTTATGATTTTCCTTGCTGCATGTGTCTATTGCTGCCATAGTGGTTGTTAATGTCAATTCTGCTCGACAAACATGTACCTCAAAAAAGACAAGCAAGGGGAAGAAGTTCAAGAGGATGGAGATGCAATAGAACGGACAGAAACATTGTAGACACATTACTTTCAGGATCAAAGCACTTAGGTCAAAGTCTGGACATGACTGATAGCAATGAAGTCATATAAAACATGCAACTTTCCTCCAGAGGTAATACTTCCAAAGATGGAGGAAATAAAGAGCCTTTATTAGATGAAGAAAGCAATCACAATATTAAAAGACAATGTACTTCAATTAATGCATCCTGTAACACAAGGCTACAATATTGCTTAAATCGTAACTGGGGCCAATGACAACATTGGGCTGCTGCTCCATATGTGCACAAGCTGTTAAAGTTAAAGTTAAAGGTTTTATAAAGCGCTCGTAGACCAAGCGGTTTCTTGGCGCTGAGGACGAAAGTACAGGGGGGCGGGTGTGCCACCTATTCGGCGAAAGCTTGTGAGAAGAGCTGAGTCTTCATGGCCGTGCTGAAATCCATATAGGCAGTAGTCCTGATGCTAAGGAGAAGAGTGTTCCAAAAGGAAGGGGCCAGGAAAGAAAAACTCTTGCCACCATGTTTCTTCCTTCTGAAACAGGGGCTACACAGAAGGTGCTTTGAAGAGGACCGCAGGAATGTAAGCCTTGAGTTTGGAAGTTGTAAAGGCAGTCGCTGTGCCGGCGAGAGCCTTAAAAATCAGACATCCCAATTTGAAAAGGGAACGTTCAGGAAGCGGTAGCCAATGTAAAGTAGTTTTTAACAGTGGGTTGACATGGTAGTGTTTGGGGAGTTTATAAACTAACCTGGCGGCCTGGTTCTGGATTAGTTGGAGATGGCGAAGCTCGTATGCAGGAATGCCAACTTACAGAGCATTTCCGTAATCCAGGTGGGATATAACCATGGCTAGCAGAATAAGTTTCAGTGCCGCAGCAGAGAAAAAACGGGAGATTTTGCCTATAATACGTAACTTAAGAAAGCAGGATAAAACCACCACATTTATTTGAGAGTGCATGGAGAGATCACTACTAACTCTGATACCAAGGGTTTTGACAGAGGCGGAAGGAGAGGGAGGGAAACCAAGGGAAGGGGGCCAAAAGGAGGAAGACCAGGGACTGGAGACACCACCAGTAAGCACTAACTCAGTCTTATCAGGGTTGAGCTTAAGGTGGCTAGAGTTCATCCAGTAACTGATAAAGGTCATAACTGATTGAAAGTTAAGAGCAGAGGAGGAGAGAGAAGAGATATTGAAGATGAGTTGGAGTTCATCGGCATAATTAAACACCGTGACATCCAGTTTCTGGAGAGCAGAGATGAGAGGAAAGATATAGAGATTGAAAAGTAGAGGAGAGAGAAACGACGCTTGGGGGACGCCGCAGGTGATAAGGCGCGGAGCAGCGGAGAAGCCTGCCAGCTGGACAGCCTGCTGATGATTCTCCAAGAACGAGGTGATCCACGCCAGGGCGGATCCCCAAATGCCCGTGCCCTTGACAGGACCGATAAAGATAGTGTGATCGACCTTGTCAAAGGCAGTGGACAGATCCAGGAGAATCAGGGCCTGAGAAGAGCTGGCATCGGCACCACCTCTAGGCTCGTCCAGCACTGAAAGGATGACAGACTCTGTGGAGTGCGCCGGACGAAAGCCTGCCTGATGGGGGTCTAAAAAGTGCGTTTTCTCAATGAAGGAGCTGAGACATGTTGTGACATGACTCTCCAGAATTTTCCCCAAGAAAGGGAGAAGTGAATAGGATGAAAGTTAGAAAGAGAAGACGGGTCAGCCCCTGCCTTCTTCAAGATGGGAATAATTTTAGCAGATTTGAAGAGGTCAGGGACCGTCCCATTTAAGAGGGAGTTGTTAAGAAGCAGCCATGGCTCGTGCAGGGCGTTACACCGGGCGGTGATGTCAGGCAGAGGATGGACAGGGTGGGGGGTTGTAAAATGCGGGATATAGACGATGTCAGGTACTTACCTGGCATCGTCCATTTCCCACATTTTACAACCCCCCACTCTGCCCCTCCTCTGCCTGACATCACCGCCCGGTGTAACGCCCTGCATGGCCGTGACCATTAAGAAGTAATAACGGGGGGTCCGGGCAAAAAGAAAAAATCTCTTTAAGTAAATGGACAGGGCAACTATCAGAGGGGGACCCAGATTTGACTTTGGTGAGTAAGGAGGAAAAGGTTTCCCCAGATATCTGGGGGAACTGCTCCAGAAGGAGGGGGTTCGAGGGAGGTTCAGGGCAGGAGAAGTTGGGTAAGGGAGGGGGGATGTTGACTTTGATTGTGGTGATTTTGTCGATGAAATAATCGTTTAAGGAGTTACAGAGGGCTTGCGAAGGAGACGGCTTAAGGGTGACTCTTTCAGAGGTGGACAGATCATGGACAATAGAAAAAATGTATGTAGGCTTATTGGCCGAGAGAAGAATTTTAGAGGTGAAGTAGTCCGACTTTGCTTGCAGGATGGATTTCTTATAATCATGTAACAAAGTAAGGTACAATGATTTTAGGGTCGGGCAATACCTCAACCTCCAGTGACACTCAGCCAGCCTGAGAGCCAGCTTTTAAGATTTTAGCTTAGAGGTGAACCAACTATTGGAGTCATGAGAGCACCGAGTCCTAAGCCGACTGATCGCAGGCTAAGGAAAGCCACCTGTTGACTGCGACAGCCTGAGCATGGGGGAAAGGTCAAGTAGGTTAGGGGTGAAGATAGGAGGGAAGAGCAGAGAAGAGGTATATCCACTCGTCCCCAATTTCAGGCCCAGGTATTGGATGGAAGCGGAGGTTTGCTAGCCTCCCCTTGGTCGAAGGAAAATTAGATAGGAAAGTGATCGGACAACAATTATTCTAAGGCAAAGAAAGTCTCCCAGGTCCATCTTGCCTGTCAATGTTGGGGAAGGTGTATGCACTGCACCAGAATAAGGGCTTTTTTCCCATGTTATTTTAAGTTATCACACAATGTTAGTTTTGCAACAAAAGTTTATTAGTTAGATAACATTATAAAAAAAATGTGTTCCCTGCTCCAGAATTCCTTAAGCTGAGATAAAAAAATACATATTTACATCCTTCGGAATCAAGAATTTATATGCAAGAGGCTTTCATTACACTTATTTGATATCCTTTCACTTAATATAAATGCAAGAGAAAATATACATGCAGTTTTAGAATATTTGAAGAGCATTGAGAATCAATCAATCAATCAATCGGATGACTTGTAAAGTGCGATTACTCACTCACTTTGCTGATCAATTGAAGGCACTGTGGTGCAGTCAAACAGCCAGGTCTTGAAATCGTTCCTGAATTGAGACAGTGAGGGTGATTGCCTGAGATGGAGTGGCAGGGTGTTCCAGGTCTTTGCAGCGAGATAGGAGAAGGACCTTCCTCTAGCCAGCCGAGGTCTTGCAGATACGAGGGACAGTGGCCTAGACCAGATGGGCAGAGCCGATGTCTCTAGTGGGCGCGCGGAATGAGAAGCGGTGGTTAAAGTATGCCAGGTGCTGCATTGTGTAGGGCTTTGTAGCCATGTGTGAGGAGCTTGAAAGTGATGCTTCGATGACTGGAAGCCAGTGAAGGTCTCTCAGGCGTCTGGCAGAGGTGCACTGAATGTTCTGCAGTTTCTTGAGGAGTTTCTGGGTGAGGCCAGCGTAGAGTGCATTGCCGTGGTCAAGTCTGCTACTGATGAGTGTGTGGGTGACTGTCTTTCTGGATTTGGTGGGGTTCCACTTGAAGATCTGTCAGGGCAGGCATAGCGTGTGGAAGCAGGATGAAGAGATCTCATTGATCTAGCAGTTCATGGTGAGTGCAGAGTCCAGGATGATTCAAAAGTTTGGTACTTGGTCTGTGTGTGTGGGTGTGGGGGGATCAAAGTTCTGTGGGCCACCAGGAGTTGTCCCAGATGGAGGGGGTGGAGCCCAGGATGAGGACTTCAGCCTTCTCAGAGATAAGCTTGAGGCAGCTGTCCTTCATCCAGGTAGCAACAGCCTTCATCCCATTGTGGAAGTTGTTCTTGGTGACTCTGGGTGCGTTGGTGAGGGAGAGGATAAGCTGGGCATCATCGGCGTAGTAGACGATGTTGAGGCAGTAGTTCCTGACGATGGGTGTGAGCGGGTCCATGTAGATGTTGAAGACAGTGGGACTCAGGGATGAGCCCTGAGGCACTCCACAGCTGATCTCTGTGGGTTGAGAGTGGAATGGAGGTAGTATGAATCTCTGTGTTTGACCAGTGAGGAAGAAGCAAACCCACATCAGGGCTTAATCTCGGATGCCAGCATCATGGAGTTTTGTACATAGGGTGCCGTAGGAGACTGTTTGAAGGCAGCAGAGAGGTCCAGGAGGATGAGGGATGCAGTTTTGTCTCGGTCAAGGAGGGTGAGGACATCATCTGTGGTGGCAACAATGGCTGTTTTGGTGCTGTGGTTGCTTCAGAAGGCAGATTGGGAGAGGATGTGGTTAACTTCAATGAACTCGGACAGTTGGACGTTGATGGCCTTCTCAATGACCTTGGCTGGGAAGGGGAGCAGGGAGGTCGGTCTGAAGTTCTTGAGGTATGTTGGGTCAGCAGAGGGCTTCTTCAGCAAGGGGTTGATCTCTGCGTAATTCCGCTATTCTGGGAAGGGGGTGGAGTTGATACAGCAGTTGATGGCGTGGCAGAGTACAAGGGTGATGGTGGTCCCAACTCTGTTGAAGATGTGCTGAGGGCTGGGGTCGGAGGGCACTTCATGATGTTCAGGGTGTCATCAACGGTGAGGGGAGTCCAGTTGAGAAGGGTCTGCTGGGGTCCAGTATTGTTAGGTGCAGTGGTTTTAGGTGGGGTAAAGGATTTTGGGTTTAGAGGCTGTTGAAGCTGATATAGATCTACTTAATCTTGTGGTAGAATAAGGTGCTGAGGTTGTTGCAGAGGTCTTGGCAGGGTGGGATGTCTGCTTTCCCTTTGCTGGGTTTGGAAAATTATTTGACCACAGCGAAAAGCTATTTGGCATTGAGTGCATTGGCGTTGATTCTTTCTCGTAGGGCTTTGAGGTTCTGATGACGTGGTGGTGTGCGGTGACATCATTTTTGAATGCTGAGTGGTCTTCTTGGGTCTTGTTGCTCCTCCATCTCTTCTCGAGCCGCTTACAGGTGCATCTGGACTCATGGAGGGTGGGTAAGAACCAGTTGGCTTTTTTGGAGTATGGGATCAGTTGATGGCCAGACCAGTGTACATTAATTTAGTCTTTATTTATACATAACAAGGTCGAGAGTAGCTTCCTAACAGTGGACCCGATTCACAGAACTAACTTAAGACAAAATCCTAATATTACTACTTTTGGTATTCACAGAAGGCATTTAGTAGTAGCAAAGTTAGGATTTTGTCTTAAGTTTGACTTAAGACAAACTTAAGACAGACTTAAAACAGACTTAATAAAGACTTAAGACAGACTTAACCACATCACTGCTAGAGATGTTCCTCTGCTGTGCTGGACAGCAATAAAAACGGGTGTGGTCATGACGAGATCAGCTCGTCATGAGCACAGGAGCACTGTGCTGCATGACGAGCTGAGATCGTCATGAGCATGGAAGGGGTTAAGACAAACTTAAGACAAACTTAAGACAGACTTAAGACAGACTTAAGATAGACTTAAGTTAGGATTTTGTCTTAAGTTTGTCTTAAGTCTGTCTTAACTCTGTCTTAAGTTTGTCTTAAGTTTGTCTTAAGTCTCTATTAAGTCTGTCTTAAGTTTGTCTTAAGTCACACTTAAGACATAATCCTACTACTACTAAATGCCTTCTGTGAATACCTAACCTAGTAAGTTTAGCATTTTGCCTTAAGTTAGTTCTGTGAATCAGCCCCAGTGAGTGTACAGCGTACCTTCTTCATGGAGAGTATGTTTAATACAGTATTGCCTGAGGTCGAATTGAAAGAGAACAACTTAAATTGGTTGATCTTAGTGTAACTAATATCACTCCAAGGCAGGTTGAAGTCAACCAGAAGGACATTAGAATATGAAGAGCTAGTTGGTCATATGACAAATCACAATAGGGTAACCCAGTATCCCTCAGAACCTGGGCAATATTATGAAGTTTAAAATTGGTTCTGTCGAGTTTGCCTTATTCCTTCAAATTATTCTGAGTATTCAGCAATTTACTCATTTTATAAAAAACAAATTGATCCAACCAAAAAAGAATCGCAAATCCAAACCAAATAGGGTACATAAAAATACTTTTATAAATTAGTTTCATTTATAATTACCCTAAATTCAAACATTACACAGCTGTAATCAGTACAAGGAAGGTGACATTTTGATGCTCTGTGATATTGGAGCAAGTGAAAAATATACAAAGGTGACTTTGAGTTGGGTGGAGGAAAAGGGGAAAGGACAAAATCGCCAGTGACCCAATGTTTTTCCATAAGTTCTGTGAACCACAGCAATTGGTATTTTTACAGAATCCTTTTTTAACTGGTCTGAAAGGATTTTAATGTCGACGTTTCAACCCTGAGAAAGCCATCTTGGCGGGTCATAGCAGGCTCATCAGGACCGGGTAGGCAGGGGGGGGGCGGGGAAAACAGCCTCCTAGGGGCCCTGGTAGGTGCACCCAGGCTGAGCTACTCAATCTGAGGTTAGCAAGGGGTTCAGACTCCCTTGGTGGTTGATTCTAATATCGTAGAAATTGCTCATCAATTCCATGCAATTCAGTCGGAGGTTGCTTATTAATTGCAATCTGCTCTCACGGCAATTCCTTTCTGCTCCGATGCTCCATAGCAAGCACCGTCAGAGCAGAAAGGAATCATAGCCAACGAGTGTTCATCGTAATTAGCACGAACGTCCAAAATATAACGTCCCAGCGGCACTGCTTGTACCTTTGCTGTGAGAGCACATTGCAATTAATAAGCAACCTCTGACTGAACTGCATGGAATTGATGAGCAGTTTCTAAGGTTCTCCTTTGACCGTAGAAAGGGACCGCTGCAGCATACACCACCGGCCATGATTCAACTCATAATCAGGCTGGTGGTCTGATTATGAGTTTGGCAGTCTTTCTGCAGGGCACTGGTGTGGCGGCCCACTGGAAGACCGCCAAACTCGTAATCAGGCCTACATCCAAAGGCAGCATGTTCCTGCAAATTTCGAAATGCACAATGTCATGCATGTATGCCCGTGCAGGAAAAGGGAGTACAGAAATACAGGGAGGCACCCCATGCACAGAGGCAAAAGGGGGCCTTGCTTGTGCTCCTTTAATTTCCTCACCACTACCCTTTTAATGACTGCCATGAAAAGGAGGACAAAACTGGGTAATCATGCCTTTAGTCTCTTTTTGGGAGCTCATAAGTTTTCAGCATGTCAAGGCGGCAAGCATTGTCCCACAATGGGTTTAACGAGGCAGATAATAGTCTGCTGAAAAAGACTTGCTGCTGCTGTGAAGCTCTGAAAGGGAGAGGTATGTTATTTCAGCCCAGCGAGGTCACACCTTGGTTGGATAATCTGGCTGATTTGTCAGTCCTCCAAAGCTATGCAAGTCCAGAATAATTGAAAGCCCCATGTATTCAGAGGTGGTAAGAGAAGTCCAGTTAGACACAGCCAAGGGTCCCAGGACTTCAGGAACCAAACCTAGGGGTGAAGACTCATTTCATCAGAGGCTAAAAGCAGAACCCTTATTAAGTCCAGTTGGTACTGGGCAGCAAGGCACTTCAGGGAAGAATCATCTTGAAGCTTATTGTTTTCCTGTGGACACTCAGGAGGCCAGTCAACTGACCCCTCCCAGGTCACATACAGCAGGTGCAGTTCTTCCTCTGTTCTTCTCCGGGTCCAAGAAGACTGGTGAACTGAGAGCCTAGCTCCAAATAGTGGATGGGGTGATTCCTGGCTCGGCCCTATCCATTTGAGTAAGAGTCCCAAGGTTAACTCTACCCACTTTTGCAGCAGTTCACGTTTGACCTACTTCAAACAATCCCACAGTGCCCAACACTCCTAAAATCCAAGATGAGAAAAGCCTTCTCCCGCTGAGCAGGTTTTGTACTGCAGCAGTCCCATAGGTGTGGCCAGGGTAAAGAGCAGTTCCCTCTTCTGTGGTCACTTCAAACCTGTTCTGGTATGGCTTTCTTTCACTGGGTCTGGTGCTGGTTGGACTGGGAGGACAAAAGCTGTAGTCTTTCTAGGTATCACCTAACTTTTGCTTGTGACAGAGAAGGCCCCCGATGCTCTTCATGCCAGGGGAAGGGGAAACAATTCCACACATCCGAGACATAGTCTCTGCTCTGAGAGCAGTTTTCACACCTCATCAGGGTTCATCACTCATTGGGCTACTGTTGGAAAGCATATGCAAAATAGCCTTCAGGATCTTTAGGCAGGTAAAGTTAAATTTGTAAAATTTACTTTTCCTTAATTTTTTATTAAACATCCGATTTCACCACTTAGTTGGACTTTTTATAGAATATTAAAAAGAGTGGTTTGATTTGTTTTCAAGCTGATGCCAATCAGCTAGCTGACAATCTACAGATTTAATATTTAATTCTACTTCCCTTTGTTCTCTATGGACCAGCCAGAGCATTATTTCAGTGAAAATAGCTTTTGGGGGATGGTCACAGTAAAGACTTGTTAACTTGACATTTCTGCATGTCCTACTTTTACAAAACCATGTACCCTGCCTTGTGGGCAACAGGGCCTGTAAAGGGGGGGCTAGTTATTTTTTAACAAACACATTTTCTTCAGTCAATAAGAGTTCTGTTTAACAGGTTGCGCTGCAGGGTTTCACTGCAGTAGTCAGGCTACACAGGGTAGGCCTGAAGTCATGTATGCCCTGCCATTATAGTGGATAGCACAATATGTGGCATTTAGGTTCCAGGCCCCGAGGGCACATTTCACACCATGTCCTGGGGACAAATAGGTGAGGTAAGTGCAGCATTTAAGAATGAGCCAATTGAAGCATGTTTAAAGAGAAGCACAGGGAAAAATGCACTGATGTGTAAAGCCAGGAAAGCCAATTGGACAAAAATCTGAAGGGGGCATCATGCAAAAGACGATAATTTCCTACAGTTGGGCCCTCAAAGAGAGATTGAAAAGTTATAGGATGTTTAATGGGAAAGGAGAGCATTGATTTAGTTTCAGTGATCAAACATTGCAAATAGGAGTATGAGTCATTAGTAATCTCCCAACAATGAACAGAAATCTTGTTCATTACTTTAATCCTCCCATCGGGTCTGCTTTCACAGTTGTGGAGACTCATCATGGGAGGAGATCCACAATAATGTGTGACATGTCATAGAGCCACGTCTCAGTGAATACATGCAAGTTAAAATCACGATCAACAGCGATGCCAGCAGTAATGTTGTATGGTGCCATACACTTTTGTCATTTGTGCGGATGATGTAAATAAACATATATTACATTCAACCTCCATGGCACTGGTGCATTTTCTGCACCAACTTACCTACCCTTCATAGATAGGTAAACAAACTAGTTAGTGGCTGTAGGAAATTGGGTTACTGGTTGACTGGGGTGTGAGCCCTGGGCAACCTGCAACCACATTTTCTGTCAGGGTAAGGCACAAGCAAACCCCAAAATACCCTGTGCTCAACCACTTGATAGCTTGGCACACAGCAGTCAGGCTTACCTGACAGACAATGTGCAACGTATTTGTGAAAACCTTCAAACAGTAAAACTGTAAAAAGACCACACAAAAAGTATTCCAGACCAAGTTAGAAAAATAGAGCTGCATTTAACAAATAAAACAAGACCTAAATGACGAAAATCCCATCAGTACAAAACACCAACCACAGCTATCAGGTCACGTTGAACAAGGTTGAAGTTAAAAGTTTAGGAAACTGTGAAGGAACATGGCTTGACAACAGTCCAGTCCTGCTGAAGTTTTACCTCCTCATGCTAAATGCCAAAAGTCCTGTTTGTGTGAAAAAGCATGGCGAGGACCAAGGAGAGCATCGGGGGAGGCTGTCTGCATCACACGAATGGCAGACCAAGCATCAGAGATGGGCAGACTGGAGCTTCAAGTTAGTGGTTCCCCATCAGTGGTCGATGCTGCAGTGAAGAAAAGGACTGGAAGCACTTTGCACTTTCTTTCAGAGTGAGTTGCGCGGCTTGGTAGGAAATGAGTCCAAAAGCTTGACTTCAGTGCCCGTGAGCCACGCCAGGGTTCGAGGACCTGAGGCACCACTAAGGGGTCAGGAACTTAGGTTCAAGGCCTTATGGAGGCCAGTAGACTACCTGTTGCAGTCACCCAGGGGTCCTGGGATCAAGATGAAGTTGCAGGTCCAAATTTCATCCCCCAAGAAAGAGGATAGAAGGCAGCAGGTCACCAATACCAGGGCTGCATAACAATGAAAACAGCAGACCAGCAGTGTGACAGTCCTTGTAACATCACAGCAGCCCTTCTTCCTGAGTATCCAGAGGTCCTGGAGTACTGAAGAATTGGTGTCCGAGGACCAGAATTTATATGCAGTTGTGCCTTTGACGTGCTGGGGAAGCGTCAAGAGGTTTCCCTTTGAAATCCCCAGGCATTTTGCCATCGCTGTCCTGGCTCCAGTCTAACTACAGTATACAGACTATTCAAGTGTTAGTGGGGCTGTGCCCAGCTCCTCCCTCCCATCCTGCCCATCCAGGCACATCTAAGATCCCTATTGTGTTTGGCTGTCTAGGAAGAATACTCAAAGCTCAACTGTCCGCTACACCCAGTCATGTGGCCAGAGACAGGCTGCAGGCCGTATTTATTGTCTAAGACAGGAAAATGTCAACTTTCAAAGAGTGGCATTTTCAGAACTACAATTTAAAATCTGACTTCACCATAAGTTAGGATTTTAAATTGTGATTCCGGGGACACCAAACATGTACTGGTCACCTTTACTAATTTGTAAATTACACTTATAAATGTTATAAAGCAACTCCAATATTATCCTACAGGAGAGGTGGGCAGTGGAGTAGTGAAAAACAAATGTACAAGTTTTTCATACCAGGACATATACTACTTCAACAAATATGTAATACTTTGTAATACATGACATCCTGACCTCTGGGCTGCCCAGGGCCTACCCTGGGGGTGACAAATGTTTTAAAAAGGATGGTTTGGGCCTCGCAAACAATTTATTTTGGCAGTTCATAATGGCAGTTTAAAACTGCACACACAGACTTCACTGGAAGACCTAAGACATCTGTAAAGGGCTACCTAATTGGGTGGCACAATCATTACTGCAGACCCACTAGTAGCATTTAATTTACATGCCTTATGAACATGTAGTGCCACTTTACCAGGAATTTATACCAAATTAAATATGCCAATTGGGTATAAACTAATGCTACCATCCATGTTTAGACGCAAGAGCACTGGTTAGCAGTAGTAAAGTGCAAAGAGTCCTAAAGCAACATAAAAGAAGTCAACAAAAATGGAGGAGGAAGGCAAAAAGTTAAGGGAAGACCACCCTAAGGCTGACACATCCAACAGTAGTAAAAAAAATCATAGGGCATGTTGTTAGCGAAATGCGACAAATCAAGACACTGAATGTCAATGTAATAATGCACATAGGTCAAATGGCAGCAAAATACAGCAAGAAAGTGGGTCAACTTTAACCACAAAATGGTGTTATTCCTTACAGTTCTATATTGTTCTATATTCCTAATTTCCTGATATTTGAGGCTCTGTTGGCAACTCCATTGTACATCCTGCCCTTTGTTTTCTGAACTTCTACAATATTATAGAATTTTCTCTTATAGATTAGCAGATTGTTGACTGACTAATCCACTGAACTGATGTACATTAGATTCTGATGCTGGCTGTCACAAAGACCACCTATTGTGAATAAGCATGCCATACGCTAGTATGTCCAAGAGTAAGGCTTACTAATGGCCACAATAGCATTAAAACATGGGATTAGGTGTCTTTATGCACGTACAATGTTTTGTCATTGTCTTATTATTTCTCGCCGACATGTATTATTGTCTTGTTTCCTCATGGTACGCCTTCCATAAATAAAAGGAAATATCACTACAAGATAAGAATACTGTTTCTCCACCCACACCTTTTACAGGAAACATGGCTCTTTGAAAATATGAAGCAAGCTTCCTTCAGAGTGACTTGCTAGGTTTTTGCAACAGATAGACCCAGAGAATTAGCAGTGCTCTTCTAGTTCAGAAAATTAGGCATTTAAGCCCAAGGTTCAGATCATAAATTATTTCTTGACTTACATAATATTGGTAGTGGCAAGGGCAACATTTGGAGCAACTCCCATTTACCACTACATCATATTAGTCGAAATGTGCAGATAGTAGTAGGTCTAAAGAATGTGTGTAGGTTTTGGAAAATTAGATGCAGTTGTAGTAAAACAAAAACACAGCAGAATACACACACAATGCAATTCCACAATTTAGCACTAATCATTTCATTTATAAACCAATTTACTTTACATAACGCAACATTGCAATAGTTTGATAGCATCCTCACTCCAGAAAAAACACAACAAAACAAAAAAAGAAAATTAACACTCTCTGTGCCAAAGATGTAACGATTACGTCCTCCTCTACAATTGTCGTGTAGGACGGACTGTTACATTCTATGCACACATCCAGGAAATCCCTCTGCTGTGTACAGAATTGGGATTTCATTTTTATCTTTCGCAGGAGCTTCCCTCGCCATTTGTATTGGGAGACTTGGTGGAATGCCGGGTGGAAGGAAGTGTGTGTCTTCCTGCAGATTCCAAAACTTTCCATCACAGAAATGTGAGGAAAATATGTTTTATTAAAGTCAAATTTTGAGGTTTGCAAAAGATTCTGGGTAATAAAATGTGGTGACCGTCATGCAAATCAGCCCAGGCTGGATAGCTCTTGGATGGCTAGGTTTTCCTGTGTGCAGGCTGAGCAAGGATCCAAAATCTAGGGAACAAAAAGGGTAGAAAAAGATTTTTTATCATTTTTCCTGGCCCAGGCAGCCTTCATCTGATTGGCTGGGTCCAGTAGCTATGACCGGAACCCGGGGCGTGCCCTCCCACCCTGGGCTCGATCTTCCGGCCTGCCGCACCACCATGGGCCCAGCATGGGGAGGCTTACCCTACTTGGCTGGGTTCAGGTGCTCTGACCAGGGCCCCGTGGGCTTCGGGGTGGGTACCCCCCCCATCCTGGGTACTGCCCTTTGGCCCTGGAGCCAGGACAGATTCCTGGGCCAATCATGACCTTCCCTGCACATCCAGGTCCCCCCCACCTCATCTTGCACCCCCAGGTTCCTGCACGGGGAGAAATTTACAACATGGTGCATTTTTTCATGTGCAGGAATGTGATGTGGCGGTACCCTGGTGTTGCCTTTCTAAGGCTCATCTTTGAGCCTTAGAGAGGCACCATGATGGCACTGCCACAGCCCCATTTGCACAACTTTAATTTTATTGAAATCTGCCAGGCGGTCTCGCTACTTGTAATCAGGCCCTTTGTCTGGCATTTGCAAACTGATTGGTCCCAGAAGAAATTAGAGATCATTAACTTAATTGAAAGAAAGGATGATCAAGAAAAGTAACAATACCAGTGAAACATGGAGGGGTTGATGACCAACATGATCACCCAAGGAATATGTGTTAAGCATAGTTTATCTAGTAACTAAAGACCCTTCCAGTCATCACATACATTTTCATTATTTGATATTCTTTAGTGCAAGTTAGCTGTTTCAAGTGTGGTGTTCATTTGGTATTTAGAAACAATATTGAGTTTTTAAATCAGTAGACAGAAATATCAGGAAAATGATTGTAATATAAAAATATTGTGATGCTGAAATATCATTGTCAAGAATATCATTTTTTAGGAGAGTAATATCATTGTTAAGAACATCATTGTGTTTAATTTTGTTTTCAATAGTATAGCTGTGAAAAATATTGTTTCTGGATTTTTTTTTATTTGTTATTTTTTTTATAAATGTTATAAAAAATGTAGATATAGTTTGTCATTTTAAGTGATTTAGATTATTTAATGTCATTGCTAATTGTAAGTTATACTGTCATAGCAGTTTGTTTGTAAAGGCATAGGGTGGGAAGTTAATTAAACAATGAATAATTCCTGATTATGTTATGTTATGTAAAAATATTTGTAGAGTACACTTACACCAAGCGGTTTCGAGGCGCTGAAAGCGGGAGGGCGGCAGTGGTATGATGACAGAAGCTTTACTCATATGCCTGAAAGAATAGAAGGGTCTTAAGAAGTGTTCTGAATTGGGTGTGAGAGGTTGCTGATCTCAGTCGAGTGGGAAGAGAGTTCCAGAATTGAGGGGCCAGGAAGAAGAATTTGAGGCCACCGTGTTTTTTACGTTTGAAGGTGGGGGTCATGAGCAGGTTCAGATGGGAGGAGCGAAGTTCTCGAGCGAGGGCATAGCAATGGATCCTAGACAAGATAATCGCTGGGCCATGGCCGGCAAGGGCTTTAAAAGTGGTGTAGCCCTGTTTAAATGCACAGCGTTTGGCAACTGGAAGCCAGTGAAGGCTTCTGAGGGGGCGGACATGTTTGTGTCTGGGTTGATGGAAAATGAGCCTTGCTGCTTGGTTTTGTACAAGTTGTAGACGGTGGAGTTGGTATGCTGGAATGCCAACATAGAGTAAGTTGGCATAATCGATACAAGAGATGACCAAGGCCAGGATGACTAGGGTCAAGGCCTCGGTGGGCTGAAATCTACAGATTTCCGGATTCTGCGTAGGTGGACGAAGCAGGCAGATACCACTGTGCTGATCTGCGGTTTCATAGACAGGTCGTTGCTGATTATGACTCCTAGGCCTTTTACAGATTCTACCGGGCAAGGGGTACTGCCTAGGAGAGGCGGCCAGAAATTAGAATGCCAATGGTTGGCGGTGCCTCCAGTCAGGATCAGCTCAGTTTTGTCGGGGTCAAGTTTTAATTGGTGGATTTAAAATTGGAAACTGAGGTGTTGGAAGAATCAATTTCGAACACTAGCTGGAAGTCGTCAGCATAGTTGAAAGTTGCAATTCGACTGTTGCGTAAGGACAAGATCAGAGAATGCATATACAAATTAAACAGAAGGGGCGATAGGCAGGAACCCTGGGGGACCCCGCAGGTCAACCTGGCTTTCTTGACTGAGAAGTTGGTGAGATGGACTGCATGGAATCGGTTATGTAGGAAGGAGGAGATCCACCTCAGAGCCAAACCCGGACAAAAAGATGCAGGCTTTGCTGCCACTTAAATCTAATCGCAGAGTTTTTAATCTTTAATGCTGCTATTCGGAATGTGATTCCTTCACTGCTGCTATCTCTCAGCCCCCATTTCATTGCTTTAATACTGTTCTAGTTGATTTTTAAAATTACATGCTGGGACTGCTTTGACCTGCATCTATACTCAGGCTCTCTCACCCAGTCCAACGCAGCTTCCCTGTAGCGTTTGAGTGGAGGAAAAGAGCGGAGGATTTTTCTCCTGGAATACTCACTTCCGGCTGTAGTGAGACAGGCGCTCTAGTGGTTGGTCTTTCCTCTTACAGGATTCCCGCCTCACTCTATTTAGGGCAGATATGGCGCAGTCGCGGACGCGCGCAGCGGACTTGCCGGCGGCGCACCGAACGCGAACTAAAGGCAAGCCCGTCTGCGCCCGTCCGTGCTCCTACCAGTCCCCCTGAATCTTTTGACCCAGGGTAGATATATTGTACAAGAGATACCCTAATAAGTCTTGACCTTCTGAGGGGGAAGGCGAATTACCCCAGACTCTCACCTAATACCCACCTTCAAGGTCAAGTAGCCCCCTGCATAAATTGCCAATCATCTCTCCCAAAGATCACGTCTCTTCGCAGCAAATTGTTGCCTAATTCAACTGGAAGAAGTGACAGGTAAAATTATTGCACGCAAAGCAAACTGCTGTTAGTTAACGTAACAGCGATGGTGCCTAGCTCACCGAGAAAGGACAGCTTGAACTGTGGTCTGCTTAATGTAAGATCGCTTCCTAAGCACTCCACAGAGATACAGTTAATGATAGAGACAGTATGTGGGCCAATGGTAGAATGGATACAGCATGTAATGACCTTATTCAGTCCTGTGCAAACCTGAGCCTGACACAGTCAGTGGGTAACTGACCCAACGCATACCGAAGGGCATATCTTAGATATGATATTTGCGGAGGAAGGGGAAACTCTGCTGGTGGGATGGTCAGACCACCATCTAGACAATTTTAGCATGTCAATCTTAAACAAAACGAGGCCTTTGAATAAGCAAGAAACAACCTTCAGTGGCAGGGATTGGAAAGGATTACTAAGAAAGGCAGATACGGGCCCTCTATTCCAAACTGGGACCCTGTTTAACCCGGAGAAACAGGTAACAGAGAATTATACTGCTCTCTGTGAGTTCCTAATCAGGAAGATTGACCAGCTTGCTCCGGTAAAAGATATCAGGAAAGAGGTAGTCTTTCAGCCCCATGGTATACAGAGAATTTAAGGAGTCTTAAGTTGACTTGTAAAACGGCAGAAAGACAGAGGAGAAAGAACTTCGCGGAAAAGGACAAAGCAAGCTGGAGGATCACTTTAATAAATTATAGAAAAGAGATAGCCACTGCTAAAGCAGAATACTTTGCCTCCACCATATTCAATTCATCTAATTAATCTAGGGATGTATTCAGGATATTTAGAGACATGAACCACCCTGACTGTGTTAACAGTGAAATTATACCCACTCAGGAGCTATGTGATGGGTTGGCTCTCTTCTTCCAAGAAAAAATTAAGAAGATCGTGGATGGCCTGAAAGATGTGACCCCATCTGGTCCTCCACAGCAGGAAAGGGGGAGACTTGTGAGAACAACCTTAATTGGGATAGTGATTCTAACTTGGCTGTACCAAAGGTTGTCATGGATGGTTTCATGCTACCATCCAAAGAGGAGTTTGCCCGAGAATCCCTGGGAATTTCCTCCGGGTCACCTTTGGATCCTATCCCTCACAAGATGATGAAGGAACACAAAATAGAGTTCTTTCCTATCTTATATCAGCTGTGCTGCCCCTGCCTTAACAGCGGAGAGGTGCCACTCAGCTGGAAGCAGGCCATTATCACGCCGTTATTGAAAAAACCCACACTAGGCCCAAGCTGACATTAGAACTACAGGCCTATTTCCCTCTTACCTTACCCAGTTAAGATTCTGGAATGTCTAGTTAGTAGGCCGTTATCCCTCTTTCTGGAGACAAACAACAAATTGGAAGAGGAGCAGACCTGGTCACGGAACGGAGACAGCCCTGGTGACCGTCTTAGACAATCTTCGAATGCGGGCGGACAGGGGTCAACTTTAATACTGCTAGACCTGTCCGCCGCATTTGACACGGTCAACCATGGTATACTTCTCTCGAGGCTGGAAAGCCTAGGGGTGACAGGGTGGGTATTGAAGTGGATGCGCTCTTACCTTTCAGATAGATGCCAAGCCGTATCGCTCCCTCTGGAGTTTGTGAAAAACTAACATGACGTAGCCCAGGGGTCATCAATAAGTTCTATCTTGTCTAATGCATATATGCGACCACTGCTGGAGATTATAAAAATGTACAATGTCAGCGTGGTTAACTACGCTGATGACACCCAGCTCGTCGTGTCCCTGGACGGCGATCGGGCTGATCCCCTGGAAAGGCTTCACGCTTGTAGGCTTGAAATGGTGAAATGGCTGAAGAACAACTCGCTTCAATTCAATAGCGAAAAAACAGAAATTTTACACTGTAAGGTGAGAAGGATCCCACGAGGACTGTCAACTGATTTTTGCCATTAACCACGGATGGCCCTTTGACACCAGTGAGCACAGTACGCAATCTGGGGGTCAGTTTTTATGAAAAGTTGAATCTGGAGTCCCATGTTAACAAACTGGTGGGAGGTTGTTACTCTCTCATCCGAGGACTTCGGAAAGTGCTACCATTGCTGCCAGTCCAGGTTAGAACCATGGTAGTCAGAAGTACTATACTTAGCCGCCTGGATTATTGTAATGCCTTGCTCTTAGAGTCTCCAGGATATCTGATTGCCAGACTCCAGAGTATCCAGGCGGCAGCAGCAAAGCTGGCTCTGTCTCGAGCACACCACTCCTCGACGATGCAAGCATTGGTGGAATTGCACTGGCTCTCAGTTACTTCAAATGATTGTGTTTAAATCTTTATGTATATTGTTCAAAGCACTTCATGGACAGGGACCAAAACTGCTTCAAGATATGTTCCAATGGTATGAACCTACACCTAACCTTTGCTGATTCACTGCCAGCCTTGCCAGGATTCCCAGGATAAAGAAAGTAACCCTGGGGGAAGAGCCTTTGACGTGGCAGCTAAACCCGCCTCTGGAACCGCCTTCCTCTAGAAATCAGAGGCAGACAGATTCTAATGCTTTTTTGAAAGAGAATTAAGACATGGATTTTTCCCAAAACTTGATCCCTGATTTAGTTACATGATTCCCGCATTAGCTGCTTTTCATTACACTTCTTCTGCCCAGCTTTCTTTCTTTTTTGTCTCAACGCCAGGATGCCCGTAGGGTTGCAGTGTGCTATACAAATGTTAAATAATAATAATAACCCTGGATGCCAGCATTACTGACACGAACAATCAGGAGATCATTATCGATCGTGTCAAAAGCAGCTGACAGATCCAAAAGTACCAGGGCCTAGGTGATATTGTTATCGGCTCCTCTCCTAAGCTCGTCCATAACTGCTAGGATTACTGACTCCATGGAGTATGCAGATCTAAATCCTGCCTGCTGGGGTTCGAGGAACTGAGAGTGCTCAATAAATGAGCTAAGACAGTTAGTTACGTGGGTCTCAACGATCTTGCTAAGGTAGGGGAGAAAGGATATTGGGGAAGTTGCTCAGGACTGATGGGTCAGCGTTCGGTTTCTTCAGGAATGGGACGATTTCAGCATGTTTAAAGCTGTCTGGGACAATGCCTTGCTTAAGGGAGTTGTTGAGGAGTGAGAGGGGCGGGTCTGGGCAGATAAGGAAAGGAAAGCCTCTTGTAGGATGTGTGGAGGGCAGCCGTCGGTAGGGGAGCCTGATCCTACTTTTGTTAGTAGGACAACATACTCTTCCCTGGAGATCAGGGGAATTTGGTCCAGCATAAGGGGATTTTCACATGTAATAAAGGAGGTAGTTGAGAGTGTGGGAGTAGGGATGCTGCTTTGAATGGTGGCAATTTTTTTCAATGAAATACGAGTTCAGGGAGTCGCATAGTGATTGCGAGGGGGCAGGTTTTGCTATCACTCTATCAGGTTGTGCAAGCTTGTCGACTGTAGAGAAGATGTCCTTTGTCTTAGTGGCTAAATTCATGATTTTCAAGGAGAAGTAGGTTGCCTTGGTCTGGAGGATAGAGTCTTCATAGTTTTTTAGCAGGGTTACATAGATGGCTTTTTCTTTCTGGGGCATAATCTTGTTTCCAGCAGCGCTCGGCTTGCCTGAGTGCCAATTTTTTTCATTTCAGATCATCAGAGAAACAGAGTTGAGCATCATTAGGGTGTTTGGTTCTCTTAAAGGGGGCAATACTGTCGCTGGCTGATTCCAGCCATTGCTTGATTCGTATTACCTGATTGCAGAGGGAATCTTGTTCAGTTGGTAATGTGTACAGAAGTCGCCAATATTGGTCCGATTCCTGATTCTAGACAGGTGATTGCCCATCATAAAAAGATTAGTAGGGGGGGTCCAGGCCATGGTGAATGTGATGAGGTGGTGGTCTGACCATTTGCAAGGGGAGATTAGTGGTGTGTGATTTCCAGGTTGGAAGTCTAGACTTGATCCAGGATGTGTCCCTTAATGTGAGTGGCCTTGTGCACATGTTGGATGCAATTGATACCTGATAGGAGATCCGTTAATTCTAAGGAGCTGACGCTCTCATGTGCATCGGTGGGCCAGTAATTAAAGTCTCCAATTATAATGATCCTGGTGTGGTTAATGACTAGTTGGGAAATTAATTCGCCTAGTAGTTGGGGAAATTAAGGCATGTGGTGGGGAGGTCTGTAGAAAAGGGCACAGATAAAAGGGGACTTGGGAGATTCAAATTTTAGAATGAGGCTATCAACCGAGGGTATACCAGCGATCCCTAGAGCAGTAGACTTGAGTTTATGGTGGATAATGGCTGCCACCCTGCCCCCGGGCTTACCTGAGGGCCTATTGGCCTGAAGTATGTAATAGCCTGTGGGAACTGCTGCAAGGATATCAGGGGCAGACTCTGTAGTGAGCCAGGTTGCAGACAAGAGCAGTATTTCCGGTTTGCCAGAATCAAGTAATTGAAAGATTTCAAGTTGGTGCTTCACCATAGAGCGGGTGTTTAAGTAGCTGATAACAAGGGTCATCTCTGCCTGAAACTCGGGTGGTAGATTAAAAAAAATCCTTATGGGTGATGAGAGAACCCTGCTCTGCAGGATGGGCAGGGAACTCTGGGAAGGAGTTTCTGAGGTCCAGGATCCCTATTTTGTTAATAGTGATGATGGGCCAGTTACCCTGT